>NC_091487.1:10327120-10927120 GCF_947461875.1 Haliaeetus albicilla | reverse complement strand
CTACTACAGGCTTATGGCTTAAAAGTATTAGTGGGACAGCTCATCACAACCCTGGTCTCCCACTTCTGCTGTCCTGCTCCCCCATCCAAGTCCTGCCTTTGCATCTCCTTCAGCCTCTCCCCACTCTGTTCCCAGTGATCCTCTACCTCTGCTCCCTGGTTATGTTGCACAGGGAACATGCCCTAGTGGGAGAACTGCTCACCCAGTACTAGAGGATGGAAGGAAAACAGTGGGGAGCTGAACTGAACATATACTGGGCAGGGGACATGAAAAAAGGTCTGAGAACCCAACTGCTTTAAAGTGGTGACTCTTTTCCAGTATGTTTGTGCAATTCACAGCACAGTGTAGACCCTTTTCTAAAAAAAACCCAAAGCAACAAAACCCCCAGTCTATCACTTGGGAAATAAATATATATCTTAATAAACCTATTTTTGCAACAGATGGAAACGTTGAGGATTTACTAGAAAATAATAGAAATTAGAAACTGGGGATTGAAGAAAACTGGTAAGAGGAGGAAAAGAACAAATACACAGCCTGCAGAATTCAGGCTAATAGGAACAAAAGAACAAAGGAAATACTAATGATGGTGCTGCTACTTTACTAGATGGAAATGAGAGAAAGGATAATCTTGTCCAATGAGGAGGAAAGTATTTTCTGTCGATTAGTAAAAAAGGCATTAATTTAAATTAAAGTTGAATACTGCATCTGGATTACTTGCAAGCAAAAACCTTAAAAGAACTGAGAAGCTTGTTATATTGTTGATTGAGAAGGTCCAGAAGGCTGAAGGGAAACTAATGCTGGTCTAATATTTGTGATAGACTAGGTGATATGACCCTGACATTCTTCCCAAGCAAAACAACGGGTGGCTAGTATTAGTTTCAATTAACTTAGGAAGAAAGGAAGCTAAAATAACAAGGGTGAGTTAGTGGTAAAGGGGTCTTGTCACACTGACTACAAGCTTATGACTCTATAAACTCGGTTGATAAAGGTCACAATGTTGATATAACATACCATGACTAGATGTTCAAAGGACCGTAGTCTGGCTGTAGATCCCCCAGCAATACAGCCAAACAGGCTACATGGTAGTTACAATATGACTCCAGTCATCCCTTCCCTAACATGGCTGCATCAGGGCTTGGTCATGTATCAGGTACTCAGGCTTCACGAGGCATTTGGCTTGAGATGTGTGTTATTTGATAAGTGAAAAGAATGACTAAAATCCACCTGACACACCTGAAGTGGATATAAATGTCTGTCTCACAGTATGATTACGGATGAGAAATCATTAGAAAGTACATGAATTTCTGGTGAGAGGCTGCTGAGAGCTGTTCATCTTCCTAACTCTAGAACGCTGTTGATGATCTGAAAGAAAACTTAAAATCATTGCTGACAGAATTTGCAGATGACACACAGAATGGGGACATGATGAATAACGAAGAACACAAATTACTGATAGGGAGTGATATGGATAACATGATAAGTGGGTTACCACAAAAAACTGTGGTTTGATATAGACAACAAGCAAACCAGACATTCAGCAGTGAAGGTTCTGCTTCAACACTGGGAAGCAGTCTTTAAAAATGGCTCCATGAGTATGACAAATGGCTATCTGACAACAGAAGGGGCTATGGCAAAGTGGACAGAGTAGTCCCTGTCTGGGTACATAGAGTAACTGAAGATTACTGAAATATTAGGTATATTCTTGTAAACCAGGTGGGTACTACATAAATTCACATTTGAAGTAAGGGACATGATAAGATAGTGAATTATTCACTGTAACAACTTGCAAGGTTTGTTCTTGACTCCTTGTCACTGAAAAAAAAATCACATCTTTCTAAAGGACTGGGTCAAACAAGAAGTCCCATGGCCAGTATTCTGTTTAAGGCCAGACTGCAAGATACCTTTTGATTCATAATCTATGAAGTCTGCTTGGGGGTGTTAGATGTTTTTTTCTTCAAATATTAAATAAGACCAACTCCTGCATGTCCATCTTGCTACAGAAGTGAACATCATTTCTGAAATTCAATAAAATTGCTTCAACTATCATATAATATTAAAGCCACTGTTCAGAGCCCATGGGAATTAGAAAGAGGTTTTCCATCTTCTTCACCGGTCTACGGGCCAGCCTTTTAAAGGAAGATCCCAGGGACAGTGGCTTCACCAGTCATTCTGTAAAATACTGACATGACAATGTGGGCTTCTCCAAATGCTCCATGTCACTGAGATACAGCAACTGTATCTTAAGTTTATGATGGCTTACGATGTAAACAAAATCTTCAGCTGAATTACAGGCCAGTACTTGCTTCAGTATTTTCTGTGATCTTGCATTTATGATTTTGTACCATTTTCTTACACCACTGAAGTGTAAACTTCATGAATAAATTCTATTATCTCTGGAACTTCACTGATTAAAAAAGAAGCACGTATATGGTTTCAAAATAGTTAAATTCATTCTTCTCACACATCACAAGAAGAGTTGCATGAACAATCCATACTGAATAATTTACTCAGTAAATTTGTAGTTTTAAGGTGACTTTTTAAAATAGCTACCTAACTTATTGCCACTGCCAGATGAATCTTCTGTGGGAGCATGTTTGCACACATAACTGATACAAAACCCATTTCCTCTGAGTCTTTATGCAAGCATTCAATATTGGCACTGTGGGTTTGATCACATTGCTGATTGTTCTCTTATTAGATTCCTATCCACAACCCCTGCCCCATCCCCTGCAAACATGAGCAGCCTTAATATGTTTTGCTGTCCGTGGTGGAGAAAAATTTGGGAACATAACCGTATAAAATATTTGGATCACTGACTCCATCCTCTAATCTTTCAGACATTGTATCATTGAATCTCATTCAGAATTGGATCAGGTAGGACACCAGGGGTTTGGGGTTCCCCAACACATCCCACTACACAGCTGTTGAGGGATCTGCTTTCTTGGATAGATGAGGAATTCTAAGTTTGGAGTCTGTTTCATTTAGGCTGATTCTTTCAATTTCATGATTACAATTCTTGTGCAAACACTGTCCTTCACCTTAAATCACTCCCTTTCTTTCCTAGCATTTACTTCTCCAATATTTTTACAGTGAACAATCCTACCTACTTCTCAGCTGTTGTTTTGGTACACTGAAAGTGCTTTTCTCTAAGATGGACTAATCCATATCATTTTAGCAATTCCTCTAATCAACTAGTTCAGATTAAATTTCTCTCTCGACCGCCAGTCATAAATTTTATTTCAGATGAAATCTTAACATTTCTTTGTAAAATAACAATACTCCCCAGTCTTTAAGTATCCTGTCTGAGACACAGTAAATGCATTGCATTTATTTCTTCACAGCTGCACTACATGGAAGGCCTGTATGTTTATTAATGACATGTCTAAGAGAGATAATAGATGGGTGCAGTTCCATGTTTTAGTTGATCTGATGACAGAGTTGGTTTAAGAGATTCTTACCATCTCAGACATTTGTTTTTCTGCTGCTTTTTTTTTAGTAATGCTGACACAGACTTCTTGCTTCATGCTTACTGCTTCTGTTTTAGACCAGGAGAAATATTTGGTGCCCAACAGCTGCCATTTTTAACAATTCTCCAATATTGCTTTTTCCTATGAATCCTTCCTTCTATTACATCCTTGATTCATCCAAGTCTTTTCCCCACTTTTGCAGTTTCTAGATAAGGAGCTCCCAGCTTGCTGTAGAATTTCTTCTGATTTGTCCTTCAGCACAGGTATTTGCACTTTGTGTTTTTGCATTTTGTCATATTCCCTGATAGGTTTGAGTATGTTCTGAAGACCACACAAATATCCTATCTGGTATTAAAAGTCACCCCAACATCAGCAAATATCAGAATCAGTTGTAATTCTATGCCAATGAGTTCAAAGAAAACATTGTCAGACCTGTCCCAAAATCTTTCTTTCAGGAATTTCACTGATAACTTCTCTTCAGGACAGTAGTCCCTGTCTCAGCAAAGATCTCTTTCTCTCTCTATTTGGTCTCTTCCTTATCCATGTTATAATTCCTCTATTAATCAATCCCTCATCTTTCCTATTTCAGTTTCACGTGGCACCATAGGAATGCTCTTAGAAAGTCAACCCACATACACAATTTTCTCAGAATCTGAGCAACCTAAGATGATCAGAAATACCACTGAGCAATATTTACTGGAATGACATTATATTTAGGTGGTCCAGGAAAATGCTCACATTTATTGAAACTCTTAGGTCTTTATTACTTGGCTTGATCAGCTAAGTAAGTTTGACAGAATAACCTCTTTCCATACAATTTATGATGTTTTCTGTTTTCAAGTGTTTCTTGATATTTGTGCCTGGAACTAGACCCAGTGAATCCTCTGTGCACTTAGTGGCTGCCTAAGATTACAAGATACCTAACATAAGCAGAGCAGTGACTGCCGTGAAAATGAGCTTCTTCCCTCACTAGCAAATTACTAAATTGTACTCATGAAATTTGGGGAAAATAACAGCCTTCGCAGGATAGTTTTAAGTGCAAATGGCAGCAATGCCTTTTCCTTAGGGCTTTGAATGCACTCTTAAGCTTCCTTCGTCTGGACTTCATTTCCCTTTAGGCATACACTTAGCCATGGGGGCAGGGGTTTCCTTCTAAGCTCTTGAATTGACTCTTAGAGTTTACAGCTATTCATTAACCTATGGTTTAAACCTTCCATCTTTAATATATTTTGCAGATGATAGAATAATGCATCTGCACAGCAATGTATCCTACTTAACATGCCTGGAGATAGAGTGAGCATAAAGATATTTAAGCAAACTGATATGTGGACAACTGGGTAAACATTTGACTACGTGATTGTCAAAGCTCATTGCGTGTTTTATCAGGAAAGAATCTGTCTCAGCAGCTGACAGGAACTGTCAAAAACATGCTGTATTTTGCATACGATAGCTTAATAATGATCACAGCCTGGCTGAAGCTCTATCAAAGTTCAGGCCAATCAGACACATAGCTTGTAAGTGAAACATCTCAGGAATGATAGCTCACTGAAAGCAGTAAACTAATGCCTTCTTTTCTTTTTAAAAGCTGATCAGTGATTAGTATTATTAATTGTGAATTGTTTTGCAAATAACCAGAATCAAAAGGCCTTCTCCAAGCGTATTATAAGGCTGATTGTACTCCAGGAGAAGTGTATAGAAGAAGATAGCCCACAAAGGCTAACAGTGGAGAATAGCAACTCTCAGGTTGTGACTATGCAGCTCAAAGTTCTGTCTCTGGAGGGGCAGGAGGCACCGCGTGAGCTGCCTTCTCTCCAGATACAGCCTCACGGACGAGCTGTCACCAGGCCTGCCCTGCCTGATGCTCTGAGAAACCAAACCTCCGTGCACGTTCAGACTCGTGGGGCATGGCGTGCCCTGGTGAAGTTGCCTGACCAGGGATGAGCCTGTATTTGCAATTTTGACATGTGGATGGCATCAAAGGTTGACCATGCAAGCTAGTCTCACAGCCAGGTCAGTGTGCAGTGTGGGTTCAACACCTGTACTCGTTGTGCTGGCTTTTCCAGGGGTGCAGGCAAGCCTTGCAATGTCCACCTCAATGGGACGATGAGAATTCATTCTTCGTCCAAGAAACCGGATGCATGGGGCTCAAGTCACATCAATTATGTAGCATTAAGTGCAAAATAATGCGACCATATTTAGGTTATGAATTCTCTGGGAACATACCCATTTGTTGCCACAGAACCAGGTTGTTATCAACCAAGAATTAAGATGGCTGAAGAAGAGATTGCATGAGGGTCTCTACCATCTCCTGGATTTAGGACAATCTCTGCTTTCAGCTGTTTCTATTATTGTTTAACTCAGTGCAGTGAATGCATGTCGGTATTCTTTGCTCTTCTTTGAAGCAGCTAAGCCTGCAGGATGTCTCACCTGGTGTCAGTCCCAAGCTACATTGCCATGGGCTGCCACTCTACGGGCTCAGTGAACCGTTCTTCCACCTCAGGCTGCAGCAGCACCAAGCCAGAGCAGCTGGAGGAACATTACCTTAATGTACTCTGCTGTACCCCTTCCAGTAGGGGAAGCATCACTGGAGACCCCCTGCGATGGCGATATTCCCTGATGAGGTGGCAATGACACACATGCAGCAGTCAGACCTCCGGCCTGTACTCTCAGGGAGTGCAATGAACACCCTGATGGCATTTCCCCAGTGTAACATGCTAGACAAAATCATCCAGATGTGTAAATTGACATTTGATGGAGTAAATTAATGTGTCGAGTTACGAAAGTCCCTTTTGGAGACCTGAGTGCTTGAAAATCCAGATTTCATGTCCACCTTGAAACAGAAACTTGCTGCTGGTCTAAGGCAGGAATCAGGTGTGTTTCCCTTCTTCTTGAGAATCTTCTTTTTCAAAGATTGAGAATTTGAAATAGATGAATGTAGCTAGATGCAGATGAATGGTCTTTTATAAACATTCACTCTTCTTTTTTTCCCCAAGCTACTTTTCACAGAATATTTGAAGCACAACCATAATACTTTGCCTTCATAGTAATCGGGTTTCCATATTTTGTGTGCTTATTTGTTCATTTGTTTTTTAGGGTAGGTATTTTCTGTGCAATAATATCCATTGATCATACCGAATTGCAAAAATATGTCTCAGTACTGTTGTTTGATTTCTTGACTTTTGACTGGCTTTTGGTCCTGTTTAGCTGAATTATGGACTGGAGAGGCCTGCAGCCTGACCCTTCTCCAAGGGTATTTGGCTACCTCTTCAATAACCCTTTCTTTTCATGACTTTTCAAATCAAAACAAACGATGAACTCAGCTCAAGTGCTAATCCAGATTTTATTTTATTTCTCCTGAGAAGAGTATAAGCATAAAGAACACTTAATCAGGCATAACAGACAAAAAAGTTATTTATTTTTCTGAATGATTTATAGCCCAGTTTCTTCTTTTGTTGTTGCAGAAGAGAACGAGGAATTAAAGTAGAGGTTCATTACTCAAAATGGCAACAGTCCCATTAGGGAGGGACAGCAGAAGGAAAACATAGCCATAATTTTACTTATTTTACGAGAGATGAGCTCTTCCATACTTCTCTGAGCAGATGATGGTAAGTTCAATATGAAGAAATACAACACCAGTACAATAAATAAGAAAGAGAAGGATTACTGATATTGTCTCAGGAGCATCATATAGAAATAAATTCACTTTCTGTTACATTCTGATGTGCTACTCGCATATGCTGAAGTAGCACACCTGGGAAGGCATAAGGTGAAGAAACTGGAGTTGGAAAGGATGTTTCAGCAGCTTTCACTTTTGTAACAGGATTTTTTGGGGGTCTACCCACACTGCGAGGCAAAGGGCAGGCTCAGGCACATGGAGCCCAAACTTTTCAGCAATGCTGTTGGCTTCAGCCTGATGGTAATTTTCCTGCAATGTATAGTATCCATCCCAGAAGTCGGACAACTACGCTGTCAGTGCTAAGAGTTTCCATTAGCTGCTCTCTGGCTTTCTGTGGTGTTTGCACCCCAGCACAAGCCATATGGGAATGAGTACTCACACACATCTCAATATTTGCAAAATGGCTTTTTTGGCCATGAGGCTCAGAACAGCTCAAGTCACACTGCAACTGCCTAAATGATGAGTTTGATATTCAGAAGAATTTGAAGGACACCGACTTTTTCAAAGTCTGCTCAGGTGGTGCATAAATGGACCTATTAAGTACTTACAGATCCTTCCTGCAGATACTGAATACTTGCAACATGTACCCCGAGTGCCTTTTGAAAATTGGTCCCAGCACAGAGGTGCCTAATACAGACCTGCAGCTTTGCATGGGCTTCCTTTGTTTGTGGCTACTCACCACTTGCAGCATGAGCTACAGTAGCCAGAGACTGCCAGCTCTTTAGCAAATTTCCATAATTTCATTAAGCGCAATGATAATTATGTGAAGTGCTAAAAAATACTTTGTTTGGCTTGTCTGAAAGCTGCTGTAATAGGGGAGAGAAAGGCATAAAGAAGACACTTTTTTTCCATTTTCAGTCTGTTTGCTAATTGTAAAAAAGCAAAAGGGCCTAAACCCCCCTTATTTTATCCTGTCATTGTCTGACAGCAAGGGAAATGTCCTTGGGAGGAACAAACAGTCAATCTGTGTATAAAGACAAAGCAGAAAAAATTGAAATCCTGATAAATTACTGAAAATAATTATGAAAATTGAAAAATGAAAAAAACCCCCCATGATTATGGTCCAACCAGAGAGCAAATGTTTTCAGGTTTTATCAGCAATATAGGGAATATAGCAGTATGCGGTAGGCTCTTAAACTGACAACTCTGCATGATTCCTTGATGTAATTTGGATGAATCTGGATAACCTGTGATTTACTAAACTCTCTCCAGTTAGCAAATCTGTTCAGGGTTTCCCAGCATATAAACATGGTCATACCAGTGTGTGTCAGCTGCAGATTATTCTCTTGCACTGCTCTGAGTGGTGAGGATATGTGTGCACAGCTGTGGATGTAAATCAACCTCTGGTCTGTCAGGTAATGCACACATGAAACCAGCCCAAAACTGCCTGAACTTAGCTTACAACGACTGATGGAAAGAAATGATCATTCTGTTTATTAGTATTTCTTCTTGAGTAGAAACAGGCAGTATTAGCAGTACAGGGAAAGCAAGTTTTCGTGCTGGATGCTGCAATACTAGTAGAGTTGATTAACATAAACTGAGAGCTGTTTTGTTTCTTTTTGACTAGTTCTGTTGGTTTATTAAGGGGGGGGGGGGGGCGGGGAAGGTGTTCAGATAAGCTACAAGGTTGGAATCAGGGAGAAAGAGCCAGGAACTGAATCTGTCTCTTATCAGATTTAGGCTAGCCTCTTCAGTACCAGGTCATCTTTCCCTGGAAATAGTGAATTAAGAAATTATAGTGCATGAAAATGAAATAACTGTTTATTACATTTGTGTGGTTCTTAATCACTGCTCTTGACACAGCTGATACCTCTTTAGGAAAGCTGAGGTTAAGGAAATGTCAGTTGCTTTTCAGCCTGCAATGAAGAATTTGTGAGGTCATATATTCATTTCCATGGTGAAAAAATGTGATGTTGCTACTAAGAATTATAATTTTATTATATGATCAAGCAACTTAGTGGATTCCCAAAGCATAAATGAATGGACTAGATCATCTTTAAAGGTTCCAAACCATTCCATGATTCTATGAAAAGTCTGGAGCTATGTACTTTGCTTTGGTGTCTCTAAAGTCTTTTATCAAAAAATCTGCTTAAGAAGAAATATGTGCCTCTAAATTAACAACGGTCTGGACCCTTTTGATTGATGGATGCCCTGGATATTGTGAAACAGGTAACTGATATCTCGCAAGGATCTATGCATGAATTACTTTGCTAAGCAAATTCATTACAAATCCATCATGTTAGTTGAAGGAGGCTTAATTGTTTGGTAATATGTTATAAGCAATGGTAAACAATCACCCCGCTTTTATAATGCAGTAATAGGATGCTAGGGAGGGAAGGAAATGTTCCCTTGAGTTTGTTCTTAAAAGATAAACTGTCGTGTCTGGCCTAAAGGATAACAAAATATATTTACCCTTCAGGTATCTGTGCCTGTTGTCCCAGACTGATCGTTATAGGATAGTTATGTTAAACGATGGGATCTCTTCTGCTCCTCCATTGCTTTCTCCTATTCATTTATATTAAGAGGTATTAATACTTCCCAGAACTTTTGTCATTCCCTCAGCAAGAAGATGGGGATACTACAGCTAGATAAAGTTTCTTTGGTGCAAACAAACAAAGAGGGGGAAGATGCAGGATATGAAACAGCAACAGGGGGATGGAGCGAGCCTTTCTTACACTTGCAGCTTCCTCCTGCTCTTGCTTGTGGAGCTTGGCCATTGGCTTCTGGAGAAGCTTGAAGGCCCCATGGGTATACACAAATCTTCACGGCACTCTTCCATAGGCTCCGTGTGAATCCCTGCAAGATAAACTGAGTTTCATTTCGATGGTTTGTTTTCAGCACGCCCTTAAAAACCTGGCAACCAAGTTTATCTTTAAAAGCAGTATCTATGCACATTTCATTTATTTCCCAGTGACTGGTTATTTTCAGTGAAAATGTCATCTTCAATATTTATCTGAGCTTAAAGCTCCTTCCCTGCAAATACTATAAAAATGAGCTTAGACGACACGGTGAATTTGTGATGATTTATCTTCCACAATAGTAGTACTTAATCTGTTCAGACGCTGGCCAAATAGTATCCAATAAAATGCATACGGGTAGGACTGAGTCATCTTCATTATGGCATGGGAGCACTTTATTACCCAAGTGCCAAGTGGCCTTTTGACTTCAGTGGAACTTCCTGTTGGGTAAAATGCTGTTACTTAATGTGAGCAAGTGTAATCAAATCATCCCCATCGTTATTAAACACATTATTATATCCTATAACCACACAGATTCTTATCTTGCCAAGCCAATTTTAATGGGGCGAAAAGTTCAGTTTTAAGGGGGATAAAAGAAAAAAAATGCTGAAAGGATCAAATATGCATCTGAACCCAGTCCATGAACACCAGTGGGCCTATAGGGTACTGGAAGACTCTGAGCTTGGACCATTATACCTTTTGACACTTAGATTGGGTTGCAAGGTAAATTTTGATACTTATTTGGCATTTATGTTCTGTTGGATCTGCCTTATCAAGTGACTGGCAATGCTAAATATTATTTTTTATTCTTTGGAAAATGCTGGTAAGATTTAAATATTTCACATGAACACAACAATTTCTCAAAAAGCTTCATGGATATCTTTGCCATTTTTTTCATTCTGGTTTGTTTTTTTTTTTCATGTTGATGCTGTTAGATGACATCATATGCAATAGACAAACTGGAAAAATTTTTAAACTTTGACCTCAGTTTGGGATGGTGTTTAATTTCAAAACCTCAGTATATTATAAAAGATGTACACTCTTTTTGGCCACATCTAACACAGAAAATCCATATTTGTATTGAATTAGTTAACTTACTCCTTTAGTCAGTTCTTAACTTGGTATTTACTGGGGTATTTCCATAAGGAAGGATTCCAGTTTGGATGGGGCTGTTAGGTCATGCATTAACTGTCTTAAGAAGGAAGCATGGCATAGCAGTAAAAAACTATAAACCGGTGGGTGATCTCTGTCACCAACCAAAGCATCAAGTCTCCTCAAATATGCAATGCAATTTCCAGTGCTGGGCGACACAAAATTCCAAATGTTCCTGACTAATGACTAATGGTAGTTTATGATACCATTTATGGAACAATTACCGCCATTCGATTTATACTGAGAGGATTATCAGCTTTTGGATTTAGAATAACAAAAACTAATTTCATGGAAACTGGGGAGGTGTAGAAATGTTATCTCCTCGTCTGTGTTTATTCAGTGATAGCATTGTTTAAAGCCCATGATCCTGTCTGCATCTGCCACTGCAGCTGGCCTAACCAGCTCACCAGTCTTTATTTAGCTGGATATTACAGCAGTAACATTTCATTACAGTTGTGCTTGGAAGAAGTCATAGTCCATTGGTTTTATTGAAGCTCACTTCTAGTTTACTTCCATTTCAGGGAAAAGGACAGCTGTTTTAATATGTACTTGGTGGAACACCTAAAGGGTTTTAGCGTTAATTAAGTGGGGAGGAACTGTTTTTAACAAGCACCTTTTTGTAAATGTCAAGCAGCTCAATCATGTTTCATTGTTATTATTCAAGTCAGAAATTAGCCAGTGCAAGCATCAGCAGGCTCAGAGCACTGCACAGTACTTTGGTGTACGACTTCTTTGGACACCAAAGAGTTGGTTAAAACTGCGGGGCTCTGCGGCGGGGAGGGCACGCTTGGCTGAGAGCACATTCCCATCTCCCTGCTCTCTGTGGTGTGGGGACTGTCCTTATGAAAAGGGATTTGACGTGAAGAAATTATTTCCCATGTCTAACATTAATCTTAATAGAGAGAGTCCATTCAGCTTAAACTTTAGCATGAAACAGAATATAACGGGCTAACCCCGTCCTCCGTTGTTCATGCACCACCTATAGCAAAGTCAGTAAGCGGGCAGACTACACCACCGAGTATGCGTCCTTGTTTTTTAGCATGATCATCTAAAGGTTCAAGTTGACCACTTCAGCTCATGCACTGTACAGCTGCACTATGCTGAGCTACTTGCTGTTTTAAGCCACAAATGGGTCAAAAAGGTAAACAGGCCCAAAACTTCACTGAATGCCTTCAAGCTACGGCGGTGTGGTTTATCACAGCAGACGTCCTCCTGCAAAACTCCAGCTCATGGGTCAGACTGTCCTAATGTCCTCTAGGCTGCTACGCTGAATCCTCACGGGTTTGGGGGTGCAAAAAGCAGCAGCTATAGTTTTAGGCATTCAAATGACTACGTGAATCATTGCCTTTTCTTCTCCCCTGCTTAGCCACCTGATGGTGCTATTTAAGAACATGTGAGAACAGACTAAGTGCATGAAAGAAGGCTCGCTGCCCACATTCAATAAAACCTACAGATGTCAATGGGAGTTTTGCCGGAGTAGTAACTGCAGTTTTGACCCTAGGATTTGGTGCATGACCATGCATTTTTATTGCTTCTGCATAAATGCAGAAAAATGGCCGCCTTGTCTGCTTAATCACATGAAGCACTTAAATCTGTCATCTCTTCCTGCGTGTTTCAGGGGGAAAAAAAATCACATTCACCCATGACTGCATGAAATTACTCTGCAAAGCAGCTGTATAGACTTGCTTTGGTGCTGCTCACATTGGAATACTTTTATCACTTAAATTCCTCTTTTATGATTGAGCCCTTCAAATCTGTTCTCATCTTACTGGAAGAGAAGAAATACAGTATGTCTGTTGCATCAAATCACCTGAACACAACTTTATTTGTCTCTAATTGCTGATTCCCACTGTACTTCCACAGCATTAAAAGGTCAAGCTTTGCTGTTGCAAAGTGGTGTAGTCACAGAGCTTCACCTTCTCCAGCTGCTGAGATTCTGGCCCTAGTGACAATGATGAAAAGGACAGTGCGTGTCTTGTTCACTGTGCTTGTGATACTGTATCATCTATTTGATAATTTAGTTATTTAGTGGGTGAAATAATGGTTATTTTTAGTATAGTCTCAATTTAGCATTACCAAAATGAGATAACGCAAGACCTTAAAAATGATAAAGAACAGGATGCCTTTTGGCAGAATTGGAGATAATTAATTTCCTACTGCAATTTCATAATTTCATTCTCTATATATTTATAAGTTACATCTCCAAACCTAGCTAGCTACTTCGAGTGAATCACACACATGTGCAAACATCTGTTTATGTTTATGGTCCAGTGGCTTCTACTTACTGGGCCAGGAAACCTCCGTTCAGGTCTCAGCTGTGTAATATTCATTTGCCAGGATTGCAGGGTAGAATTAAGTAGATGGGTGACTACGTGAAAGTGTAAGTGACTCTTTGTGCCTGAGTGCTCCATGGGCAAGCAGGAATAGGGGGACTGTTAAACAAGTCTCTTTCCCTGCCTCAGAGCCACAGTTGGACACACTCCTCCTTCAGCTCATTCCAGACAAGCCTGTATTACAGTCTTTCATGCACCAGTAGATACTAGCTGGAAATATTTTATTTAACACATATTCTCCTGCTTTGAACAAAAAGAAATGAGTGATATATTCATTTCCAATACCGAGCAGAACAGCTTCTCAATATGATTACTCCTTCCCATTGGCAGAGGATTTCTGAACATAACAAACCATGCTGTTCTCTTTTGCCTGCAGAATCTACTTTATTTCTGGAGCTTTCCAGGGATTGCAAAGCATTGAGCAAGACAGATAAATAAGAATACAAATGATAATATATACAAGTAACAGCATCATCACATTAGTCAAACGTAGATCTAGGACAGGCCCTGTACTTCTGAAAATCCCAAACTCATGTAGGCATGTAAGACAGGCTTTCACTGGGTTAACTAGAACTAAATGTAACCATCTAGTCTTAAAATATTGTCTATTTTCAGGTAGGTAGCTGAACTGCAAATGTATTAGGAGTGCATATGAAGTAGAGAAAGGTTACGGTATGAGCTATAAAGCTGAACAAGCATCCTTTGTCAGTGCATCATGAGCACACGGTGCTATTGCTCATGTGTTATGATATGACCTTGGTCTTACGCTGTAATTTTTTATTATCATACAGAGTGATATAAAGCTTACCCAGCTTTTTGAACACAGTCCATCAAATAACCGCCTCTGTCTTCTCTTCACATTAAAATCTACAGTGATTAATTTTACTTGTAATGAAGTTTTATAAGAAACTTAAAAGCAGAACTGGTTTATCACCTGGGTTATCAAATCTTTGTTAGTGCCACTGGGGGAGTTTCAGAATATAAATCTCTGAGAAACAGATAAAACAACAAATCATAATAATCTAAGATCAAGCAGGGATCTACAGCCTAGGACAAATAAAGTCATCTTGAAGATAAATACAGAAGACTATCATAAATATCACTTAGTTTGTTTTAAAAGCTAATACAAGGCATTGACAATTCCATTTTAGTTTGAAATAAGCAATGATCTAAAACTTCAAGCAAAGCAATACCAGTCTTCATTGATGGCTTAATGAACAAACCAAACCCAAGTTAGCAGGTGTCCTGTCCTGCCAGCTTCTGAGAAAAAGATGCAAGATAAGACTCCAATGAAAGAATTAACCACTGAGTGAGGAACTCTTGGGGATCTCAGTGGGAAATAGCTTTTCTCTCCTCTAGAATCCGTTAATTTCACTTCTTAATCTAAAAAAACTATCAGAACAGTTTATATCTTGATTAACCTGTTGCCTTGAAGCAAAAGGACTTCAGGATTTTGACAGAGACCCAGGCCTCAGAATAGCTCAGGGTTAAATCTGAATTATTCACTGTGACTTGCAGAAGAATTTTGTATTGGACTTCATGGAAATACAACCATCCTTGCACCCTGCTGTTCCCTGTGCTGCATCACGTCCTCCCTCCCTCTCTCCTGGGTTGGTGCCATGCAAATCATGTAACCTTCAGACTGATGAGTGAAGGAGAGAAGTCTTACCCTTACTTTCTTATTACCTCTTCCTAAAGCATTGGCATCATCATCCACAGAGACAATAGACTGGGCTGGATGAGCATTTGCTATGACCCATCAGTATCCCCTTTGAAATGCTGGCCCACGTTCAGTTTTCTCCTTTTGCACTTAGACAAAAGTCAGCATGTTGACAGTGAAACTGCAAGTTGTCTCCTGCCAGCTCTGCCAGCCTTATGTCTGGATCTTGCCTCTGGTCCCTAAAACTTAACGGTGTGGAATGAGGTGAAAATTCACAGAATCACAGAATGGTGAGGTCGGAAGGGATCTCTGGATGTCATCTTGTCCAACCACCCTGCTCAAGCCCGGTCACCTAGAACAGGCTGCCCAGGACTGCGTTCAGATGGCTTTTGAATATCTCCAAGGATGGAGACTCCACAACTTCCCTGGGCAATCTCTGTCAGTGCTCGGTCACTCTCACAGTAAAAAAATGTTTCCTAATGTTCAGAGGGAACCTCCTGTGTTTCAGATTGTGCCCATTGCCTTTGGTCCTGTCACTGGGCACCACTGAAAAGAGCCTGGCTCCCTCCTCTTTGCACCTTCCCTTCAGGTATTTATACACATTAATAAGATCCCCTCCTCAGCCTTCTCTTCTCCAGGCTAAACAGTCCCAGCTCTCTCAGCCTTTAAGGAACTTCCTCAAATTAAGGAACCTTTGCAGCAGGCAAAGGAACCAGGAGGTTTATAAAGCTACCATCAAAGGAGTATATCCTCTGTAATCTAGTAATTGCATTGGCTTCTCCAAACCAGGTGAGAGAAAGGGATGTGTTGCTGGAATTTTACAATCTGACTCCCCGGGTTTGGATGCTGAGGCTTTAGGGTAGCATCTACACGTATCCCATACAGTTATGGGGGAATAACCGCATCATGGCTGGGGCATGGTAGCATCCAAAAGGACCCTGGAGCGTCCATCCAGCGTCTTCAAGTCCTCTGTTCATCCCCAGTAGAAGTTTATGATGGAGTAGAAGCAGACTGGGAAAAGCTACACTGAAGCAAGTACTTTGCAAAATTTTGGTTCAGTGTTTCTCACTTTGAGATAAACAGGTTCTCTGTGACAAGACTTTAGCAACAGCTTCAGGGCCCAAACTGAATATCGCAAACAGAATTTGTATTCATACCAACGCTAAAAAGGCATTTAATCTGCAGGTATTTGAGCTTCAACCTTTAAAAAACCTGGTTTTAATAAGCACATTTATTTTTCAGCTAGCTGTGCATGAGACATTTGAATAAGAAGAAAACTGTCTTGTCTAGGACCATGCAGAATGTGAATATAGACCCAGAAACTAATAAAATGACACCTAAATTTTAAGACTTAATTATGGCTTTGTTACAGACTCCTCTCTCAGATTTATGGCTAGTGATTTATAAGAGCAGCTGTGTACTGAAAAATGAAGAAAAATGGGAAAACTTGCTAATTTATTGCCAGAGACTAGTCAGCAGGAAGTAAATAAACTCTTTTCTTTCCATATTAGCAGTGGATAAGCTCCTTGTATTTGTGCTCATCTTTGACTATACCTTTAGCTGGTACATTTTTCAAAAGGGGAGCTTTTCCCCATCCCCTTGCAGCTCAGCTCCCAGCCTGGCTCATTCTGTGTGCACAGCACAGCAAAGGATGGAGAGCATCTGAATACCTCAGCCACCTCCAGCTGCCAGGGGAATTTGAGGTAAGCTGAATGCAATTTGCACACTGGAAGTTGGCCAGCACATCAGGACTATTATCTCCAGTTTTGCAAAAAGGACTATGGGAATGTTAATTAACACAAGTGCCCAAGACCTTGGTTTTATGTGTCTTCTGGAGGAAGGACATGGGGCTGGAGAGAGGTGCAGAATCTCTAATGAACACAGAGGGTAGTTAAGTTGTCGGCTTTCGGCTGGGGTGGTCATGTTGTGCTCAGAGGCATATGGCACGTTTCAATGATGGGAAGAGAAAGGAGAAATTACTAAGAGTCATGAGCACCTAATTTTATAGCTGATTAGCTAGATGATGACTTACCTGCAAATCTGAAAACAAGTAGCTTGAGTGGGAGTGATTTAGACAAATATCTGAGCATAAGCCACCACTCCAGAATATGGCAACTATATACGTGGTGTATGCAACAGAGAGGCAGTTTTGGCTATAAATCTGTAAAAGCTTCCCAGCACAAGTGTGGTGCCCCAAACCCTAAAAACCATTTTGTTCTCTGAGCTGTTTCCAGTCTTTTAAAGAAAATGCAAATATATATTATAAAGCTGTCTGACAGACTTGAATTTTGGCCTCTGCCTCATTGCTTCTGCTAGCTTACCACCAAACTAATTTTAGACTGGAAGTTGACATTTTCCTCCTTCTGTATATCACGATTTTCTGTATGCAAAAGCCAGAGTTTGGTTGTGCTGCAGTAGAGAATTCAGGCAGACTTTAAGCATTGTCAGGATCTAAAGAAATAGAAGATACCTCAAAAGAAAGATATGCCCATAAATGCGCTCTCTTCCATATGAGTGAGCTACATTCCTGTCCATGACAAGAAAGTGGAGTTAGTACCAATATACAGACTTATGGTTGGAGGATGGACATGTAGATTAAGCCACTAGAGGGAGATGCAATATGCATTTGGCTGCAGTTAGAAGAGAGTGCTTTATACCATAAATTTCCTTACAGCATAGTATCAATGCTCTTTAAGTCAAATGAGCAGGGCTTTTTCAATTTTTTTTTCCTGACATGTAAAATATAAATATATATAACAAAGAGAAATGTATAATATATAACACATAGAGGCATAATTGACTTCAACAATGTGTTTGAGTCCGTGTTCATGCCGGAATACGTTCACACATACACATGGCAGTTGCTACCTGGTTCTTCTGCTACAAATGGCGCATGAGCACAGCTCACAGCTCCCACACTGTGTCTTTGTGGGGTGACTAGTAGCATGGCTGTGATGATATGGTGGCTCCTGGGTAACACAAATTCCTGAATTCTGGATGAAATGTTGACAGCCATGGGCTTGGGCCATGCTGCTGTTTCTCTCTATCCCCAAAGCCATCTTGATAATGAGATACCAGGCTTCTTGAGAACTTGTGTGAGCCATGATTGAAGCTGACCTTGCTCTTAGCTTCCTAGAGCAAGTGACAGGTGTCTTATAGCTCTTGGACATATACTTTGTTAAATAGCTTATGGGTTAGGAAGATTACCCCCTAATTTGAGGCATGGTGGCAGGTCTTCAATAGGTGACTATCAAGCACAGAGGAACTGCAATCATTTTGAGGGACAGGATTAGAATTTAAAATCTGCTTGACAAATGGGTGAAATGAGCTGAGAAAAACTGGATGTAGTTCAATGAAAACAGAGAAAAGTGAACGCTTCTAAGTGGAGATAATGAACTGCACAAACACCGGATGCAAAACGTCTGCTGGGCATCAGCCCTGTGAAACAGGATCTGGAGGTTACCAAGGTTCACAGACTGAACTTGAGTCAACATTGTCACACGACTGAAAAAAAAAAAAAAAAAAAATTATACTGGGCTATGTAAACAGGAGAGTTGCACATAAAAGTCACATGAAGTAATCCTTCCATGCGGCTACACCATGCTTCTCATCTTATATCCTTGGAACTGTACTTTAAAAAGGACATGGACCAAGGAAAGGGTATTAAATGGAGAGCAACAAAAGTGTTCAACAGTCTAGAAAACGGCTCCCTTTTGGAATAACTGGGTAGCTTCAACTAGAAAAGAGAAGATAACAGATACCAAGGATGTGAAAAGTTGCTGCAAAGAGAGAAGGAATTGTTCTCTTTCTCCTTTATGGCTTGGACAAAGATTAATGAGTTATTGCCTAACTTGCTTGAAAGGAGATATAGGGTAAACATCAGGAAAAAGCTGTAGGTGATGAATAGCTGGGCAACAGAGGAGATTTCCATGAAAGGTGGTGATATTTCCATCATGTGAGATTTTCAAGAACAAAGTAAACAAAAGAATTTTGTTGATCCTGCTTTGGGGATAGAGAAACAGACTAGAGAATCTCAAACAGGACCTTCTAGCCCTATTTCTTGACAGTATGACATATCTTCTTGAAAAAAAAATGGGCTTCAGCAAATATTTGTTTGAATTAGAGCTACTTATAAAAGCAGTAGCATAAAATTAGAATTATTTCTGCTTTATATAATCAAATCCTCCTGATTATCAGATACTTAAAGCTAAAAAATAACATTCCAGAAAAAAAATGGTGGAATTGAGAATTATTCAGATTAGTCTAGAGTCCTGAAGGTATATAAGGATCAACCTTGTTCTGGCAGGCAGATGAACCACACAAATTAATAAATCCTTTCTTATCTAAATTCTACAATAAAGTGATCCCAGCACATTTCTTTCTCAAGTAAAAGTAATGGCTTTTTGTTTGTTTTGTGTGTGTCTGATTTGAATTTAAAGCACAAACATCCTGGCACTGCTGCACCCTGGATCTGCCATACATTCTCCAAGAATAAAAGCTCCACGTCTCCCTTGTTTACACCCCTTCCTGGCAAACTCCCAAATGCCTTGAGTCCAATCCAAAAGCACTTCACACAGAAACCATACGGCTATAGGGGGAATATTTTTTCTTTAACCAAACATTTCTACGGTACAATTAAATAAACATTTTTTAAGGTTTGCTATTAAATTTTATTAGCATCCTACTGAGTAATACAGCCAGTTGGACTGCTCTAAGTGGCAAACAAACAAACAATGTATTGAAACAAACAGAAAACCCAACAGGACATATTCCGGGAAAGATTGTTCTGAGTGGGGCAGGCATCATTGGTAGGGCTGCAATGCTCCCAGCTGCTATGTTCCACCATGTAAGCTCCATGTTCTGAGGCCTTTTGTGCTTCCTCTTTTAAAAATAATTATTCATTGTGTTTGTGATTAATGAATCTCTTCATTTGGGGATGTCAGTTTTTGTGGTTCCTTTATATCCTGCACAGAGAGATTTGTTTAATGAATGACAATTACATGTTATTTCATTGTCTCAAGGAATGAAAGGCAGAAAAAACATTGTTTGGATTTTTTTTTTCCCTCTTTAAGATTAGTAATGGAATCCAGAAATGTAGACCCAGACAACTTAACTCTGGTGGAAACCGGTTTAACGTTGTTATTAGTTCCATTCAGTCCCCTGGAAGGATTAAAAGGTCGTTTGTTTTATGTTACAAACCTCTCCCCAATTTATGTATGGCTGACACATTGGCTGCCTTGCAAGGAGGCAGCTGGGGGGGTGGAGGACAGCTGTGAGCACCATGCGATGGCCCTGGCGGGGCTGCAGAGCTTGGGGACCCCCTGCTCAGCTGGTGCTTGGGTTGACCCTGTCCAACCTCTTTCCCCTGCTGGAGCCCAGGGGCCAGGTCCTATGGCATGGCTTTGGGTGAGCCTGAACCCCAAACCCCACCACTGCAGGGGATGGAGAAGTGCCCCCATGCTTCAGCTCAGCACCATGGAGGGGATGTTCCCTGGGAGGTTGGGCTGTCCTCACCTGGCAGCCACCGCAGCTGCAAATTTGACTCCAGAAATTGGCTGCTCCTGGATAGGAGCATGACCTAGTGCAAGCACTTATGCGGGCACCAGGACTGCCATTGCTTTCACAGTGTTTCTTCTGTTTGGGCACCACTTCAGCAAGACTGGAAGTTTGCCTACGTCTGTGGGGTTTTGGCTGAGTCAGATAGATACCGTCCACTCAAAAAGAAAGGACAATTAAAGAAGAAAACAAACATGTGTTTTTCCTAAAATCACCTTCAATTCCTTCAGCGAGAATACAAAACAAGAAAAACCTCCAGAACTCAGATTTTAAGAAAATCATTCTTTTTTTCTAGACAGAGAAGTTCCCCCCCCCCCCCCCCCCATTTTTTTTTTCAGAAACACTGCCAGACAGCTGCCAGCCGTAGAACTACACTAAGACAAGCCAACCGCTTTTCAGATCTTTGGAAATGAATGTTGGAGGTACTTTGTTATGCTTAGCTGATTTATCTGGGCACAAAAGGAGCGCAGGCACTCTGATGTAGATTAAACAGACATTTTGGTGGTTGAGATAATTTCAATAGTGCAGTCATGGGATTCATTACTTAGAGTTATCCATCAATTTGACGAGCCCAGAACTATGAAAAACAAACAATCCACAGTCTGAATGAATTTCTAAAAAGAAATAAAAGAAAATAAAACAAAAGCAAGCGAGAAAGAAAAGGAAAGGGAAGGACACAAGCACCTGCATCACATCGTGCTTTAAATTTAGCCTAAGGATTCTACTTAAGGTAATGGTTTGAAGCCCAGCGTTTCACAAAGTAATTTTCTCAGGCACTGTACTGACTGCATCATGGCAGAACAATCTCACTGGGGTATGAGAACAGTGAAAATATTCAGCGCTGGGCTTTCCTGAATTACAATGAGGTGCAGAGCAGGAGCCCTGCTGGAAATCACTCTGCTGTCTCAGAGAAGAGAGCAGGTCACTCTCTGGACCAGGGGACAACTGCGGTGTCCTATGCAGAACCGAGCTTTTGTATCTCTAACAGTTATCTACTTCCCAGGGGCCGCCTAATTGCCATTGCCATCAATCCCCTTGTCACCTGCAATTTCAATCAGTCTCCTACAGGTTTTCCTACCTGGGTTTTCCCTTTGGTGCTACTTTCCCCTCGCCAAACGAGCCTTGGATATCTGTCATGCCACATGCTTAAGCGATCGTTCCAGGACGGCCGGGGAGCAGCATACTCTTTGATTATAGATGGCCTGTTGTATGTTAGATTAGGTATCTGCTCCACTGTGAAGCTAAATGATACAATGCAGGGGCTGAATTACTCCTTTCAGTCATGGTCTGGGGTTGCTGTAATCCTTTTTATTTTTCTTAAACCGTGACTAGCCATGTGTTTTCAGTTACAAGTAAATGCAAATCAATCTGTGTGATGTGGACGTTAGGGAATCGCGCAATTTTCTTTAATTCATATTATATTAGCTTTCACCCACAGGATAACATGTGCACATGAAACTTGGGCCGAGGAGAAAGGAGGGGGAAAGGAAGGCAGCAATTATGCATGCTGTAATTGCTCCCACCCAATATTATGGCATGCAATGCATTCGATATGACTGTAACTCCACAGTAGCATGACATTTCAAGCAACGTCAGCATGTGCTTTGCAACTGCAAGCCCCCACATCCCTCCTCATTCTGCCTTTCCCTGCAAAGCGCTCATTCACTTTACAGATGGTATTGCTTACCAGCGGCTGCAACAGCTACATAATGAACACACCGTCCCAGGGATGGGGTGACAAGCTCTCGGTCTAAATTTCAGTGAACAGCTCCAGCATGAGGAGATTCAGAATTAGCTGCCAAACCCACATCTGACAAGGGCTGCTCTGACTGCGGGAATGCTCCCCAGGAAGCCTATGGGCACGGGAACTCTAGTCCTCAGCAGTGCTGAGAGAGGCAGCATTCGAACATGCCCTTCTTAAAGGAATGGATTTTGAATAATTTCAGGGAACAGCTCTTATTTTGACATTTAGACCACCATTTCAATTGTTCTGAATTTTGTAATGGAAGAATAAAAATACAAGCTCGACACTGATGGGGGTAAGGTGCTGTAGCTCCAGAGGTCTGGATGGAGCTGGGCAGATTTGTTCTATCCAAGGACACGGTCTGAGTAATGTTGCATTTTATGCTTCTCTTTGGCAAAGCCTGACACCAAGACTAAGATGCAATTCAGCATTTTAAGGCAGTAGCAGGTTTATATTGCGCTTTTAATTCCTTTTAGGAAGTGTAGTGTTTATCTGAGAGCCTAAATCAACTAGTTGAAAAAGGGGGGGAAAAGTATTCTGGACTAATAAAAAAATGTGGGGCAACATCTGTGCCTGGGCTCAGTTTGCTTTACAAGGGGAAGCACTCACACAAGTTGCTGCAATTAGGTCAGTATCGTGCTGAGGTGTGATAACCTGCAGTCATGTGAACGACACTCGGAGACCCAGGAGGTCTCCTCTCAACCAGTGTTCCTCTGCTTATCCTGTTAACTTCAAAACAAAGAAGTATTTTGTCCCACTAGTATCCTCTATGAGGTGGATAGTGAATTTTAGGTATTAAATTCTCAACCCACCACCAAAAAGTATCTCATTTTCTGTTTTAAGGTGTCTGTGATTCAGAGGTTCCCTCCCTAATGCTGTCCTGACTTGGTAAGTATCTACACACTGGAATAAGGATGGTTAGTGCAACTTATAGAGACTTAGTGGGACTTTTTGTTCAGCTTTCAGTCACTGCTGAATTTGGTCCAAGGATACTGCAGTTTTGCATTGTAAGCAAAAGAAACCACCAAATAAAAATAATCAAAATATCGAGCTCATATTTATTTAATATAGTGCTAGGTCTCAAGATGGGATTTTATTTCCAAGAGCTGAGTTTCAGGAAGATACCAACAGTTTTACTGTAGCAACTGCCTGGATTGGGGGTGTCTTCAGGCTTATAGGGGTATAAAAGGAAAGTTGAGACTTAAAGATTTAAAGATAAAGGGAGAAGAACTAGAGCATAACGTGATGGAAAGATGATCTATTAAACAGAGCAGTGGACTTGTATAAAACTGTCACTTCTATAGGAGGATAGTGCACATGGCTGAACAAAACCTGCAACCCTCTGAACAGTGCCTATACCCAATAAGGTCAGCATTAATGAACAAATAGTGTTCCAGTGATGCAGGAAATAAATATCTCATGCTTTCATCCAAGGTGGAAGGCCTCAGCTCCTCACTATTAACCATTTCTGTGGCAGGCTGTGCTCCTTTGTTTACTTAGCTCTCTCCTGTGAATCCCAAGCACCAAGTGATTCAATATTGCCCTATCCAGTGAGTAATCCAGTGTAAAGTACATACAAGCAGGCTGATCTTTCAGATGGAGCCACACAATAGTTTCTTTTTAATTGCATTTGACATTACTGGTAATGTTCTGTGCAGCTCCATGCATAACACACATTTAATTGTACCTGTGTGGTAGTGATAACACTACAGCATGGTAATTTTCTGTATTTGTAGCATGTGGGAGCCAATTCATTCTGGGTATTTCAATGCAGTTTATTAACTGGGAAGATTGGGTAACTGGAACCTCCTTTATTAAAGTTATTGGCTGCCCTGTAGCAACGGAAATAAATTGTGATAATAGCCAGAACAAATTAGCTTGCGTATGAATTAGCCCTTAAATGAAAAGAGGAGGGGGAACTAACCTTCTCTTGGTACATAAAATGCCTTTATTCAGGAAGTACGGATATACTGACAAATAAAAGTAAGCTTCTCTAAGAAAAGAAACTCTCTCTTCCCAGGCACCTGTGTCCCCCCCCGCATGCAATAAAATATGGAGAGTCTCCTTAAGCACTCCTTTTGCTGCTAATGTATTTATAGAAACATTTTTTATTGTCTTTTATGGCAGTAACCACATTAAGTTCTAGCTGGGCTTTGGCCCTTCTAATTTTCTCCCTGCATAACCTCACGACACCTTTGTAGCCCTCCTGAGTTGCCTGCCCCTTCTTCCAAAGGCCATAAACTCTCCCTTTTTTCCTGACTTCCAGCCAAAGCTCTCTGTTCAGCCAGGCCGGTCTTCCCTGCTGGCTCGTCCTTCAGCATGTGGGGACAGCCTGCTCCTGCACCTTTAAGGTTTCCTTCTTGAAGATGTCCAACCTTCCTGGACCCCTTTGCCCTTCAGGACTGCCTCCCAAGGGACTCTGTCAACCAGTCTCCTAAACAGGCCAAAGTCTGCCCTCCAGAAGTCCAAAGCAGCAGTTCTGCTGACCCCCCTCCTTACTTCTCCAAGAATCAAAAACTCTACCATTTCATGTTCACTATGCCTAAGATGGCCTCCAACCATCACATCACCCACAAGTCCTTCTTTGTTTGCAAAAACAGGTCCAGCGGAGCACCTTCCCTAGTTGGCTCACTCACCAGCTGTGTCAGGAAATTACCTTCCAACCACTCCAGGAACCTCTTGGACTGTTTCCTCTCTGCTGTATTGTATTGCCAGCAGACATCTGGTAAGTTGAAGTCCCCCCCGAGAACAAGGGCTAGTGATTGTGAGACTTTTCCCAGCTGCTTATGGAATATTTTGTCCGCCTCTTCATCCTGGTTGGGTGGTCTATAACAGACTCCCACCATGATATCTGCCTTGTTGGCCTCCCCCTGATTCTTACCCATAAACACTCAACTCTATCATCACCATCATTAAGGTCTAACAACCAAAACTCCCTGACAGACAGGGCTACCCCACTGCCTCTTCTTCCTTGCCTATCCCTTCTGAAAAGCAGCAGGCCTGATGTCGTGTAGACTGACCCACAATCAAAAACCCCCAAATTCTGCTGGTGGCATCAAGCCCGGAGCCAGGTATTGATCTGCTGGCTCTTCCTGTTTCTTCCCTCAACATTCCCTGCAACTGGAAGGACAGGGGAGAACATTACTTGTGCTCCCGATCCCTTAATCAGTCATCCCAAGGCCCTGAAGTCTCTCTTGATTGCCCTTGGACTTCTTGATGCAACTTCAGTACTGCCCACCTGAAAAATCAATAATGGATAATAAACCGAGGGCTCTACCAGGGTAGGAAGTTTTCTCTTCACATCTTTAACCCAGGCCCCAGGAAGGTAGCAGACTTCCCTAAGAAGTGGATCCGGTCTCCATATTGGGCCTTCTGTTCCCTTCAGAAGGGAGTCTCCTATGACAGCCAACTGTCTTTTTTTATTTATTGAAGCAGCTCTGACGCAGGGTCTCGGCCGACTTAACCTCGGCAACACCTCCAAGCTAGACAAATCATCGTCCTCATTACTGTTTGGTTCCACTTGCAGAGCCTCGTACCTATTACGCGAGGGCACCTGGGAAGGTGGGGTAGCCGCAGAGGAGACGAGCCTGCTGTGCCAGACAGGAGCTGGTCGCCATTGCCCCCTACCCCTTAAGTCACTGTGTTCAGCTGGGTGGAGGGAGGACAGGGAGGCCATGGCTTTCTGCCGAGTAGATACCATTGCTCCCTGGTCAAGCTGGGAGAGCTCCAGCGCCCTTCCTGCGTGCCCTGCCGCACAAAGGGACACGCCGGCTCCGGTGAGTGGTGAGGGAGGACGGTGCTCAGCACGCATCGCACATCTCCTCGCAGTTCTTGGGAGCGCGTGAAAATGAAACAGGAAAGGACTGATAGGGTCCTTGAGGCCAGGTCTCTGCGAGCACAGAGCAGATTGCTCAATTCACTGAAAATGCTGCCTGCACAAACCACAAGACAGTCCCCAGTGCCCTCAGATGAACAGAAGACCAAAACCCACAGAAACAACAGATAGTAAGAAGAGAGCAGGGTGAGCAGGACTCTTGCTATTGCCTTTGCTCACACCAGCAGAAAATCTATTCGGTGACACATAAGCTTAGAAAATGGACGTACTTGAAGAGAGGGAGAACAGGAGACAATTGAACCTGCCAATCTCACTTGAAGATGGAGTCCTTCCTCACCCTGAATTTTAACCTTGAACACACTGCCACCACACACCTACCAGGCTTTGTGGTGATTTTCTCTGTACCTCCACAGGGGCCCACACACCCGGTGCAGCACTGATTCTCTCTTTGGGGGAAGACAAAACCACCGAGGCATAGATTTACGGGGAACCGGCAGCAGCCCTACACTTAGAGCTGCTTAGATAATTAAGTGGAAGAAACAAGCTCAAAGAAGAAAGTATTTTAAAATGCACAGAGACCAGGAAGAGTGAACTGTGTGAAGAGGTAAAGACCGTCTTGCAGGTCTTTTGCCAGGAAGGGGAAGAATAGGCAGTGTTGTGGAGCAGACAAGTACATGTCGAGAGGGTCAACTGAGAGGTACCTTCAGGCTCTGGCAGGACATTAATGACTCTGTCTTATTGGTGCAGTGGAACGTATTCATACTGCCTAATTTTAGGTTATGAGCTGAGGTGTCTGAATTAAAAGCTGGTCTCCTTGAACTCCCTGGGTAAGTTGTAGACCCACAGACGACAGAAGAGCTTGGTGCAACTCAGAGGAGGAGGGCTGCCTCCCTCCGGCCACTGTCCCTTCCTTTCCCCTTCTGGAAGCCAAATTAGCCCAGAAAACAGCTCATCCTTCATGTTTGTGGCTTAGTTTTCTCTTGACTGAAGTAGCTCAGAGGTGAGATGCTGAGTGCCGGTGCTGACACGAGGCAGTGCCTGGCTGGAAGTGGGGAGGAAGGGACACGCGTTGCTGCTGCAGCATCAACATCTGTTAACTTGACCCCATGCAGCTATACCCTGGGGTGCTCTGAACTTGCCTTTGGAGGAGTCTCTCTTTCAACTGACTGTATAAGGGAATTTAGGTTTCAGACCAAAGGTGACAGTGTGAATACCTTCCCGCCCTCTCTCCCAGCATGGTAATTCTTACAATAGCAGACTAAAGAGCAACGCTAAGAAATCGCATGAGTGTTTGTCTGTTCTTGCTTGTTTCAGAGAAATTGGCTGGGATTAATTCCAGCACAGAGTCTACCATCACTGCCACAAATCCTTTTTTTTTTTAATTACATCATGAAACAAATGTCATTGACAGGCCTGCAACTAATTTTCTATGAACAAAGACAATGAAATGCATTTGTATAAAGCAAATGCATAAGGAATGAGATGTCAGATTAAACCTAAACTGGTGTTGCCTGTTTTCTCTTTGGTGATCTGCACGAGTGTTGGTTTTCTTAGATCACTTTCTAGCTGTGTTCAACAGGGCTCCCTTTTACCTATAAAGCTTGTCAGCAGTTCTCACATGCCTAAGATTCAATCCTGTAATAAACAACATCATATGGCCTTTGGATTGGCAATGACTCTTGTTCCATTGCCTCAAGCGGGGCAGACCCTTACCTTCCCCAAAAATGCATTTTAGACTTGCCATGAGGCATTTTTTTTTAGCCTGGCTTTTATAGCAAAGACATTTGCATGGTCACTGTGTCTTGCCAGTCCTCCCCCCAGTAACATTTGGCCACATTCAAGTAAATTTGTCAGATGGACAGAGCATCCTAAAAGGGTTGTGAAAGTTGGCTCTCAGATAGAGATCAGCAACTCAGATTAGTGCTATATGGAAGGAAAGGCAGTAACCACTCAGCACTTTATCTGTTCATGCCAAGAGATGGCAGCAAATTTGCGAATCAGGGGTGTGTCAGATGGCCCATTAGCAAAAATGCAGTAATTTGCCTGCTCAACAAATAAGTGGAAAGGGGATGGGGATTTGGAGAGAGGGAAGAAAAATTAGCATCAGTGCTCTGTCCTTGGAGGAAGCAGTGTGAATTGTATGCATCCAACTTAAAATTATTCTTAATAGCAAATGAAAGTACAAAGGATTTATAAGTAAAATATTTATTCAAGCATCCCAAGCATTCTAACAGGTGTTTCTGTATTGAAAAGTCAGTTGCTGTTGTATGCTGGTCTGGAATGCTGAATTTTCATGTTTAAGTGGAATTTGCTAACTTCATATTATTCCTACTGTACTGGCAGAAAAAAACCCCTATTTAAATCAACGGTTTCTTTTCATCCAGAATGTCGGTGATCATTTGAAAGTGGAAAGTAGCAGAGTGAGGTTGAAGGGCTGTGGATTCTGTCCCTGGCTCTGGCAGTGACCTGCTTTATGGTCTCAGGAAGGTTGCTTCTCCTCCACACTTTACCTGTTTGGTCTGTCTTGCTTTATTAATCTGTGAAATATTCAGCTTAGGGACTGAATCTTACTGTGGCTGAACAGTGCCTAAGCACAAAGGAGTCTTTGATTTCAGTTAGAGCCACTAACACAGGTAAATAGCAAATTAAAGTAGAGATTTTTCAACATTTTAAGTGTAAATCTTTTCAGAGGAAATTATGAATTTGAAAAAGGAAGGTGTGGAGTGTCAACAACATTGGTTACATATGTGGGGACACAACAGTAGGAAGGACTTTTAGTGTTATTGGTCTCAGCTGATTTCTTCCATTCTTTCTTGTTGAAATAAATTATTTGGGGCCCAAGAGAAAAATCTGTACAGTTCAGAAAGTGCCTATCAGTTTGTGGGGGTTTTTTTGTCTTCAAGATAATATGGGACCATATTGAAAGTCCATAGCTCGATTTTGCAGGCAGGGTCCTGCCCAGCCTGTTCAGAGTGTCTTTTTCCCTGAGCTTCTGAAAACATCCTTTGCAGGAGATTGCAAGATCTGTGATTTTCCTTGGGCTGTTTTGAGAAAATCTTCCAATGACAACACAAAACGAGCTCCAAACGGTGATCCCTACAAGGATTTAGCTGGGTTGGCTAGAGAGGAATCTCCAGAACAGCCTCTAATTCTGCAGAGCACCATCATTATGCAACACATGATAGTCCAGCCAGAAGATACTAATATTTAAGGATATAGGTGGATGCTGATGTAAGTCTTTTATTGGTATTTTTAACCTTGTAAATGTCAAGAGACCCCCCCATCTGAAATCTGTTCAATACCTCCTAGTGTCAGGCATGGTATCATCACATAGTGTGAGATATTCCCTAGGGCAAAGAGCTTCTTCTTAAAACACAAAAGGCTGACATAGCACAAAAGTGACTTGATGAGGAGATAACCAGAACAAGGATTGAACCCCAGGCTCAAGAACCTCTAGTCCGCACAGTCAATCAAACAAGATTTTGCTGCTTACCAGTAACCTAGGGAGGATTGCGAATCCAGTCTCAGCCAGGGAAAGCTCCATGCAGAAAAAGACAGTATTGGCAGGGCACCCTTATTAGCAGTCTCAGGAGGCCAAAGGGTCAGTCCTACTGATCTGCTTGCTACTGCCCTCAGAAGACAAAGGAGCACTTCATCTTTACTCATCACCTCATCCAGCAAAGCTAGTTTCAATTTCATGCATCACCCATTTTTCTTAAAGCAAAGATAATTTTTTTTTTTTTTCTTCTTTTCCCCCTTCTGATTTGGGAATAATGCATAACTGGGGCTTTAATTTCAGAAATTGGTTACTTGGAGTGAATTTCAGTTTGTTCAGTCTAGGGGAAAGTCCATGAGCAGGAGAAATTAGTTTTCTGAATGGCAAGAACAAAAATGAACTCCTTTATAAAATAATGCAAATGTTCAGATTTTAATCAGAAGAACAAAACAGAGAAGGAAACTGGTATCAGAGTGCCTTTGTGTCACACAGGTGGGTCAGAGGGACCCTGAGGATGTTCTGAGTCATTGCCTACAATTCCTTTTCAAGGCACAAATTCTCCTCTGGTATAACACAGTGCTACTTTATTTCATCTGCCCACTTTTTCTTTCCTTTGCAATGGAAATACTGGGGTATTTTATGGTAGGAGGGGGACTTGTGCCACTTGTCTGACATAGCAGTGGTGGAGGAAAGGCATTTGTTGGGGAGAAATTTATAAACTGGCTTGATCACAGCTCTGAGATCAAAAAATTTTCTTTGCCTTTGAGTTCTTTTTGAGGAAGCTGAGATACTGGGTGTCAGCCTTGCCATAAAAATCAACACCTTTTGTGCTTCATTTCAGCAAATAGGTGCAAAAGAAGGTAAAAAGAGGAGAGACCAGAATATCAAATGTAGCTTTTTAAATTGCAGAACAATGAGAAACTAGGAATTGCCAAACTTCCAGTATTCCTATTCAGCAGAAATTATAGTGATTGAAATGTTTAGCTGTAAAAATAAACATGTTCATTACTGAGCAAGGGAGGGGAAGTAAAGGAAGTCACCCCAAAACAAGAGTAAACCCAAGGAAGAGCAAGCCAAACAATATTGTTACCATAAGAATATGTAAAACACTCTGGCTTAGACCTAAAATAGGCAGTTAAAGTTAACAATGTCTCCATTGTACGTATTTCTGCTATAATTCATTTCAACATCAATACGTGAGAATGCAGCTGACAAAGGAAACATTATTTTTAAAATAGAAATTGGTGCCCAGTAGTATATGCTGGAGAATGTCAGAAAGTTACTTTTTGCATCAGTATATGCTGTACACCTTAATCAGTAATTTTCTTTGCATGAGCGATTGGGAGATTTTATTAAAAATACATTAATTTTTAAAATGGGATATTAAAAAAGTTAATAGCATGGCACAGACAACAGCATTTATTGGTAATGAGAGGAAAGGAAGGGCATACATGCAGAGAAAATGGCTGTGGGAGACAGAAATTCAGAGGAATGAATATGCTGGTTTAGCTGGCTTTAGCATCACCTCTCATTAGGAGGATTTCTTTCTCATTGCCATCCTAGTTCTCACCCTTTTTTTCTCCCACATCTGCCCCTTCTGCCTGGATTACAATGGCAGCTACAAGGCAGACTTCGAAAAGAAACCTGCAGGCTTCAGGAACAGATCCAACATGAGAGAATGGAGATTGTCTGCTTTGCTGGGCTCTGTAGTGCTCTGCTATGCACAGCAGAGCAAACATCCTCTCTTAGGTTTAAAATTTCCAACAAATTACTTAAACGGCAGCATAAAACAAATTGATTTTGGGAAATCAAAAGGATCTCTTCAGAGTTTTCTCTGTCAGCTGTTAGACTCGAGTCTGTTGGAGGGTAGGAGATCCACTTCAGTTTGTTCCTTTATGAAGTCTCAGTGTTTTCTGAGTATGAGGAACTGGTCTGAAGGAGAAATTACTCTTACTATCTGGAGGAGATTGCTAAGATGTCTTGTGACACAGAGCCAGCCAGGATGGAGTCGAAGTCCAAACCTGTCTTCACTGACGTTAGCCCTTGGGCTTTCAAGGTCTGAGCCCTTTGCAGCGGCTCTGCTTTCCCTCCCACTGCCCTTTTTCCTCCCCCCCCCAGCCTTTCACCTCTCTCTCAGTTCAGCTGGAGCAGCTTCCCCACTCCCTCTCCACAGGGCCCCCTCCTCTTTATTACCCTCCCAAAACGCCATCTGTTCCGAGATCAACTCCAAAAGCAACAGCGATTGCTTCGGGGAAAGAAGATGTCGTAAAAAGCACCGCCGCCTGATAAGCGAAACACCGTGTGTGTGAGGAGGTGGTCTGGGACCCATCCAGCCACACATGGCGGGCGCATGTTGAGCGTCTCGCAAGAGCTTTCCCCGGCTCTGACGACCGCTGCAGCGGTGCTGGGTGTGCGCCTACACTCAGAGCTCTCGTCACCGAGGGACTTGGACTCTGCCCACGCTGGTTTTCACTGGCTAAACTTGTGCCCGTGCTGCAGTTAGCGCAGGGGGGCCTGGTTCTTTGATTGCTGCTTTTATTTAATGCCATACGAGTCCTGCTCCTACTGGGCTGGCTGTGAGGAACTAGAGAGGATTAGGAAGAAGAGTCACTTCCACGGGATATGGATCTGACATCCCATTCCCCTCATCCCCCATGGTAGAGCAATGGGAGGATTAAAAAACAAATCTCCTAGCATCTTTGAAAACAAGGAAGGAATAATCTCAGTGGTGGATGGCATTAACTCCTTCAAAAGTCCCAGGTTTGGTAGGCTGAAGGTGTCAGGGGAGACTGATGAAATCTAGGTCATCTGCCAGAGCCCAGCTGCGGTCAGTAAATCATTATTATCTAACGGCTATCAGGTAGCCTATATGAAGTGAGCTGGTCTCTTTCAGGCTCCCAGTGGGTAAATGTTCACCCTACAAAACTGCCTGTGTAATTGGTGTTAATTGTCAGTGTCAGCAGAGGCTGTGAGGTGCTCGCTGCGTGTCAGGGCTGAAGCACGTGGGCAGAGAATCATAGCGAATGCTCTGCACCTTGCAGCAGACTCCCTGTGGACAAACCTGAGCTATCAGTCCACAGGCTGTCAATTCTACAATAAATAAGTAAATAAATAAAATAAAAAGTGAAAAGTCCCAGGCTCCATGTGAGATGTAGACAGGCCTGTAATTGCTGAAGTGTTTCATCAAAGCCTCTGCCTCATGAGTGTGCTGGAGATATTGTCGAGTTAAATGGTACCACAGAGAATCCAAGTCTTTCTGACAAAGGTGGAAGCTTCTTCCAGGATTTTGGAAAAGATACATATTTAAAAAACAAGCTCAGAATGGCTTCCTGTGAGCAGAAGTATTTTTTCCCATTACTTCTTCCCATCAGTTTTGAAATACAGGGAAATGCTCTAAGAAGATCTGATCCGCTAAGGCTGGAAGGATGCTTATTATGAGTGACATGAAATAAATGGAAGACAAATAGAAAACTCGCCTGGGGCATAACATTAAGCAAGGACCACTGAACACTGGGTGAGTTAGCCTGCCAGACACAAAACTGCCTCCTTCTCTCCTGCTGAACAGAGGAAGGGGACAGTATCTATGGCAATCCCATATGGTTATGGTGTTGGAGTTCACCTCCCTTTTGCCCCTGATCAAACATCAGCTGCTGTGCCAGTACGGCCCCAAACCCAACATAAGCAGCATTACAGCAAAGTTAGTGATTCCCTTTGCTGACAGAGCCAAGCCTGCCTTGCTGAGGGGCTATCAAGTGTGGTTTGCTGGACTCCGGTCCCATTCAATCCCTGCGTGAACACCATGGTCTGTCGGGGTGTTAGTATGTCAAAAAGGGGTCTCTTTCATAAAGGCGTTAAATTATCATCATTTTAGAAAGATATTAAAGTCATTATCAGATTGCAGATGACTATTATCAGCATTCAATAGAGGTGCATAATGACATCCTAGGGCAAGAACTTAGCTCTCTCCAATAAATAATGCAATTTCATTTTATAGGTTCCCCCCACCTGCCTTTGGCCATGTTTCTTGCTGTCCAGGGCATTTTGGAGATGGCTTATATGACTGTGTGGAAATGGTTCTCAAGTGGCAGAGGCAGAAACATGGCTTTTCCACAGTGGGCACTACATGGCCACATTGTACTCCTGGGTTAGGGAAAAAGCATCGCAGATTCGCCTGATTGTGCTCTAACCTAGGCTTGGCGTTTGCCACAACATTTCAAATCCATGCGAGTAGTAGGCAAGTTAGTCCTAAAAGGTTATGGGATGCCAGCTGGCATTGTAAAACTGCTCCTTAGCAGCCTGACAGCAAAATCATCTGGCTCTCATTCACATTGATTGGGGCTCTTTTTTGCTAATAAGAACAAGACTCTGTATTGAGCGTGATCCTAATGGTGCACAAATTCTTTCTGTTTGCCACTTCCACAGCTAATGTGCTCTGTGTTCTGGTCAGAAAGCAAAGCAAGGGCAGACACAGGTTTATCCCTCCTCCCCCTGCTCTCAGCTCCATGCCCTTCACACATAAGGGTTTGTCTTTGTAGACTAAGCCATAAGAAGCAGAACTGATAAAATATTCAGGAGGATTTTCAGTGACCTCTGCTGTAAGACTCCCCTCCATCAAGGTACCACAGGCTCAGAAGAGAAGAGGGAAAGAAAAATCAGTCTTAACAATCAGCTTTTCTGATCAGCCAAATAAACAGAATTAGTTAATGCCACTTCATACGGAGAAATGTTCCCATCTGTACACATACAGCCTTTAGCCTCTCCCCTCACAGTCCAGGAGGAATGAGAAAGTGCATAGGGCTTTACCACCCCTTCTTTTGCAACTGCTGAGGAGCAATTGGAAATGCAGTTATGGACCCAACCCAGTGCACTGGACTTTAAGAAGAATCAGGACACTGAGGGGAAAAAAAAAATGCTGCAAAAACCAGCAGGGCTTCCAGTCTGCTAGAATAAATCATTATAGCAATAGAAAGGGTGCTGATTTTGTTTGCTTGTTTATTTTGGTGGGCTTAAAAACTATTTTCTTCCTCTTCATTCAGAGAGAGAAGCTTTATCTCATAACGTTCAGCTGGAGAACATGCAAAACTTTAGTTATAGATGGCTACAGTTTGTTACCTTCTGGGAATGCTTTGCTGGGAGAGTAGCTTTTGGGCTTTTTTTCTGCCAATGGCTGCTACAAGACACACAACAGCTTGTACCTGTCAGCAAAACCAGTTCTTTTACTTAACTGCCCTGCTGCTCAACACTCTTATTTCACAGTGTCAGGCACTGTGAGCACTTTAATCTGTTAAAAGGGCTCTTTTTTCCTTTTAACACTGAACCCATGTTTTATTTATCAGTCTTTGATTTAGAAACGCTTAGAAGGCATAACACGTTTTCTAAGATGGATGACTTCTCCACGGCTTTTGTGCGTGCGCGTGTGTGTGCGCATAGGTGTTGTCGTCGTTGCTGGAAGTCCAAAGGAAGGCATCTTTATAAAGAAACGCTTTCTGCCATGTGGTCCAGGAGAACTACGACTCTCTAACAACACCTCTCTGAGCACAGAGACCTATAAAGCTGTTCTGTAAAGGGCCAGATTCCGCTCTCGTTGAAGTCAATGGGAGTCTTTGCCTTGGCTTTAGTGGGCTTTTTTCCAGGTCCTGCTGAAAGAGAGAGAAACAGTGCTGAATAAAGGGAGACCTAAAAACTGCATTTTGTTTCCGGGATGCTTTAAAGTCATATGAAAATAGTTAGATTTATCATCTCCAGCTGACAATATAAAACTCAGCCAGGGGTTACAGAAACTTAATTTCCTAGCTAGGGAAATAAAAGCCCCCTCACCACCCTGCTGTGTTCAGTGTTTCTTTGGGGCAAGTATATTCCAGCCCCACAAGCTTCCTCTGTCCTCCAGCCTGCCTGGAAAAGGTGTGAACTTCCCCCAGCCCTCCCACCGGCCCGTGTGAGTGGTGTGGCCGTGTTGAGAGAAACCTGGAAAACCCCATCTCCCTGTACGCAGACCAGAGAGCTCCACACTGTGCGTCACAGCAAAAGATCCCGCCAGCCACAGGAATTACTGAGCGTATGCGCTGAGGGCAGCCAAAAGCAGCTGTTTTACTCGCCAAGAGACTGAGTGTGCAGTTTGCAACTCAAACAGGTTGCTGTTACAGAGAAAGAGGGCTTTTGACACCGCTCAGTCATGCACATGTGCCCGGAGTGGATCCAAGCCCCCTCTGTCACCAGCAGCACCTCTGCTCAATGTGCAGACAACATCTGTGCTGCATTTCACAAAGGACATGCATCCGGATGTGCATTCATGCATGTGCTCTCTATACTGCAAGTACCTGTACCCTGCCTTCCCTGACTTTGCAATACCTTGAACATTAATCTAGTGTATAATTAGGTGTGTGTTAAATACACCCTGAGAAAGGGAAAATACGTGCTTCTTCAGACAATGGGGGAGAGGACATCTGTCCCACCAGAGACTAGCTTTGCCACAAGGAAATCCAGTGTCGAGGCTGCCCTTGGGGCCACAGAGGACAACAGCTTCTCCGGAGAGCAGCTGGGAGTAGGAGGTGAATTTTGCTGCTTTCTGAGAGCAGCTGAGGAGGTCCCCGGAGTAGTGGCAGTCAAGCGACATGACCACCCTCTAACACTTTCTCCTCTCGGTGTAGCCAGCCAAGGTCCTACATCTGCGGACAGAAGGCCTATTATTGTTTTGCTCTGACCTTTTCCAGGTAAGAGTGAGCTTCTGGCTGACCTGCTCTTAAGCAGGAGGGCTGGGAAGTCTGGCATCACTTTCTGGCCACCTGTTACAGCCTGATTTACACAGTCTGATTTACACAGGACAAAAGTCAGTTCAGGATCAGAGCTCCCTGGAAGGAAAGGGGGTTAGGGAGCATCTCCTGCAGGACATGAAAGCATCAGGAGCACTCCAGTCACACTATCTGTGGGCTCAGTCCCTGAAGGAGCTCATTCCCTTTCTTCCAATCTAACAAAACTCCCTCACTGCGCACATGAATCCCACCGATGTGTGAGCAAATCCCAGGATTATCTGATCAGGGACAACAACCCCCATGTTCTCAAAAATCAAGGAATATTGTGTAAGTGGTAGGTATGAAACAGCACCGGTAGAAGCGAGATCCTTGTTACCGACATGGCAAATATCCTACGGGGAAATCGGCAAACCACTTCACTTGCCCTCCAGAAGCAATCAAGGCTGGGTCATGCCCACCACTGTGCCCCAGTTAATAAAACCAGACTATTTTAAATACCCAAGAAGAAAATTGCTGTGATATCCACTGATTCTTTGTATTGTATTTTATGACCTCCTTATTTACAATTTTTTCTTCTGAGACGTTTCTGAAAGCAATTTTTTTCAGGCCTGCATTTAAACGGGAGATTTAAATGGTGCCACCTCGCTAGTTCAATAGGCGCTCTGTGCTGCCAGCCTGGCAGCTGCCGCAGGGTCTGTCAGATGGTTGTGAGGGTGATGAGATGTCTAGACGCCCTTGAAGTCCTGATGGCTATTTGTCTTTCACTCGCATTTCGCTGGGAAAGAGTTGTTAATATTTGGTTGCGTAAACAGAAGATTCTGTTCAAAACTCTCCCTTGATCCGAGCATACTGCGTGTTGGTCCCATCTCCAGTAACAAAGTGATGTTTTCCCCCTGAAAATATGGCTCTTGCTCTACAGAGACAGCTCCATTACGTAATCCTGTCAATCAGCTGCCAATCATTATGGTAAATGGGTGCCAAGTACAATATTAAGATAAGCATTAAATAGCTGCCAAATGGAGCCCTCTCTGTTCTCACCATCTTAAAATCTTCATCTTCCCTTTCTTCTCTCTTCTCATCTTCTCTGTCTGCTATTGATATGCAGTTTTCGCTTTCCTAACAAGGTCTCTGCAAGGAGTCCCTGCTCAGTGTCCTGCAGCTATTGAGATATCACTGAGGCTGGAAAACAGGGTTGGCTGAAATACATAAGTACTTTTCAAAGAAATATAAAGCAAAGAAATTTGTTTTGTTTTGTTTTGTCTTGTTTCATTTGGAGTCTCTTGTTACATTCTCCATTTACATTAGATGCCATGGTTGCTGTCCATGTTCTCTGACTAGCCAATGACACAAGGACAAGGTCAGACCAAGGATCCTCTCACCCATTATCCTTCTTCCATCAGCAGCAGACAATTAAGGAAAAGCTGTAGGAAGCAGAGGAAATATAGGAATTCTTCCAGCAGTCTGTAGCTCAGGGACTTCCTGAGCTGGAGGTAACATCCAGAATATCATAATTGCCCTGATAGACCTCCTACATCAAATTTGTTGATCCCAATTTGAACCCAGTTGTACTTTTGGCCTCCACAACAACCTGTGTCAAAAAGTTCCCCAATGTAATTAGTACAGGGTGTGAAAAGTTCTTCTTTGTGTTTGTGCTAGCCCCGCTCTTTGGGCAGTTCCACTGACTGGCTCCTTGAGTGTTACATGATAAAAAGTAGTTTAATTCCCTGTTCCCCTTTCGTTATTCATGGGTCTATCACCTGTTGTTTCAGTTATCAAAAACCATGGAAATATTTTGTTTCCCTGTTTGTTTCCACACACTGCAGGTTAAAAACATTGAAACGTTTCCATATTCAAAAGGTTATAAATAACCTTCTTGGAAAATTCTCCCTGTGATGTTTTGAACCCAGCCAAAGCAGAAGAGGAATGAGACTTTCCACTTCATGGGAAATTCTGCCATTTTTACTTCTTCTCCAGTCTGAAACAGAACAGGTATAATTTTTGCAAAAATTAAACACAAAGTCACTTTGGAGAGCTCAGCATATTGCGTTCCAAGTAAGCAAATGTGTCCAATTGCCTAAAAGTTGAAAAACAAAACCTGTCTTTCAAACAGCCGTCTCACAATGAAAAGCAGGAAAAAAAAGCCTTTATGCCAAATACTATACTGTGAAATTTGGTGTTTTGACAACATCAGACACTTCGGGATTTTTGCCTCTGAATGGAAATTTCATCCCTTCCAAATAAAAAGCAAGCAACTTTCACAAAATATATCTATTTTGAAGGAAACTATGCTGATAAAAGCTTTTTCACAAGGTGCTCCACATTGCATAGGTTGATCTCAGGAAGGAGAAAAGTGACCGGGATTTTATCCGTGACTCTGCCCTGTTGAAAAGTGCTGGTTTTACAGGCAGGGTCTCAGCTTTGTCACAATCTCCTGCTGCAAAGGAGCCAGCGCTCGCTGCAGCTGGCGTTTGCAAAGACCCTGCGGCCAGGGGGGCTGCCATGCCAGGGCATCTCCCTTGCTCAGTGCCAACTCGGATCTGCCATCGTGTCCCCTCAGACACCCCAACCAGCTGTCTGGGGCTGGCGTCATCTGGAAATCGGGTGGCTGGTTGCTCCCCAAAGCCGGGAGCCATGTGTACCACGCGCCTGGGAGAAGAGGGAGGTGTTCTGCGAGGAAATGGCGTTTACAGGGCCACAGGGGCTGGTTTCCTCCGTGCCCTAGCAGTTGGACCACATTCATGAGCAGGCATGATGCCATCTTGACAGGTGGACTTAAGCGTAGGTAGCCAAAGGTCACATATGTGCGTAAAAGACATTTGTTGAAAGCAGATGCTCTGAGCCAGGAATAAGAAATAGCTTGGAGCGCCCACCCATCATTAATACAGCATCATCCCCGCCACTGGATTAACAACAAAAATAAACATGGGGGCTGCGGTAGGTGAGATACAACTTTCTTAATTATGGGTCAGAGTTTTATTTTTTTATTCCCTTCTGTCTTTCTTCTATGGAATGGGCAAAAAGGGACTTTCCAGATTTGGTAACATATTTTGAGAGTTGTGTATGTCATTAGGGTAGAGGAAAAAAAAAACCCCACAGCCCAAATGTGCTTCACAGCTTTGTATGTGGATACGAATACAGATTAATATGATATTAATGTAATGCAATTAAGAAAAAGCTGATGTTATTGTTTGAGACAGACATTATTTCCCCATAGAAGAGCAAATCAATTGCAATTATTGCACTTTCTGTAAGAATTTGCACATTTTACTCTAGGTCAGGTCTATTACTGAAATGAGGTACTACTATATTTTAGCTAGACTGAACAAAGGGCAGAGGCGGTGACAGGTACAACATGTAAGTAATCACACTGCATGCATAACCATTCAAGAGTTAATGAGGGACAAACTAAACCTAAACACTCTCCTGAGTCTTTACATTCTTTAAAAATATAATAACATAAAAACTAGCCAGAAAAAAAAAAAAAAAAAAAGAAGCCAGCCTCTGTCTGCTTTTCCATCGAAGCAGCAGTAACACAAATCCTCTTCTGGAGCTATTTATTGCCACCAGTCTTTGACACATTCATACTATGACCCCCGCACCTGTAATGTGATACACAGGCGAAACAAAGGCATGAAGGGAAAGGGCTCAGCTTCCTCTCCTTAATTACTTCATGCAAAACAAAAGCCACCAAACGGGTTGTTTGGAAAGGAAAACAATACCGAGCACCCTTGCAGTTGCTGTGGACAAACGGTGTGTAAGTAAAATTCCCCACCTGGAGCAGAGCCAGGGGACACGGGTGTCACCAGCACCCTCCTCCTGTCCCCCATGCAGAAGCAGAAATGCTTTCATCCCATTTGGGCACCAAAAGCCTTCACTTTATGGATAGCTGTTTCAGTGTGAGGGAAGAGCTGGAGGCAGCTTCGGGCAGCCGAGCTCACGGTGGAGACTTGGAGGAGAGGCAGAAAGGATGATGCAAAACGGCTGCAAGCCCCATGTCTCTGAGCCAGATAGGGCCAAAATGTGCTTGGAGCTGTCTGGAAGCCAGGCTGGCCAAGAGAGCGTATGTCTCAGCTGTGCTTTCTTAACAGCTTTCACAAAAACGGGGTTTAGGGAGTTGCGGCATATTTGCTTCCCTGCAAATTACTTGTAACCAAAACCTGGTTATTACTGATTATTGATTGCACAGGCCTTGAGTGCCCACAGGTTTATTTCAGGATAAATGTGAAGAACAATATCATTAAGCTTAAAACAGTAGGATTCCCTGGGCTGCGTTCTTGCCGCATGTTTGCAAACCTGAAGCCCGGATGGCAGCCCCGTGCGTCCGTGGCATCCCACCAGGCACCCGTGGCATCCTGCAGGCACTCATCACGCGTCTCAGCTGGGAGGCAGCAGGTTCCAACCACGCCGAGACAGCTGCTGCCTCCCAGCTCAGACCAGCGCCAGGATGGTCCTTTTCCGATCCAGTGTGAGCCATGGGAGGATTTAAGCTGGACTTGTTGGCTTGATGCCGGACAAGGATGGAGGAGAGCTGCTTGCAGAGCACCGGTCTCTGCTAAGAATTGGTTTCGTTGCTGCCTGCCAGCTGTGCACTGCAGCAGTTCTGCGGCAGCCCATGACAAAACCTCCTTTTCCCGCACGGCTGCGAAACACAACCCGGAGGTGACACTGAAAGCTTCATAGCTAGACCTCACACTCTGAACTGAAAGTAGGTCTAATACTGTTTATCTACACTATAAAAAGGATTATGTGCATGTGTGTGGGTAAGCTTAGTGTAAATACCTGATATTAGGAAGTTAATTTCCAAAGAACTGTAAAAGACACTATTTCTTTGTGTCTTATGTTTGAAGACCTGCTGGTGTACCACTATACCGTTACAATATCCTCACCACTAGTGTGTGTTTTCTTTTTTTTAAACAAGCATCAAACAGTTCAAAGATCATGTTTTAAAGCTCTTTCATTCAGTCAGAGAAAGGAAAGCCCTAAATCATTCCTGTAGTGTTTTTCCACATTAAAGAGCAATAACTAAGAACAACAGGAGCTAATCTATTCCATGTTTTCATGTCCCTCTAGCGACATGTTACAGGAATGGCTTTAATTGACATTTTGTCCTACAGAAATAGCAGGCTTTCAAAAGGCACAAAACCATGCAGACACCTAACTCCACAGAATATTTTCTCCAAGACTTCATTTTTTTGTAAAGAATTCCTAGAAATCATCACAAATACGTTAGTGTGGCAACAAACCCCTTACTTGGTTGAACAGGGAAAGTCTCCCAAGATTATGTCTTTTTGGCTCAAATGTTTAAAAACAAGCAGCTAAAGGGAAATCCCTCTAACATCCCTCACCGTTTCCCTTTGCCTTCATAGCACACCTTTAAACTCCATCAGGATTTCAATCCTGCCTCCAGCCAGTAAAATAATACACAGGTACTGTGTTTTCCCCTTTTCTACACAAGGTTAGCATCAGGCAGACACAGTGAGGCTGGCCACTGCCTGGTCCCAGCTCTGCATTTTGGGCAGGGTTCAGTCCCGCCACCCCCAGCTCCTGAATGCAGAAAGCACCGCAAGAGACCCACAGCCTGCCCAAATCATTCCCTGCCTCTCAGGGCTACCCAGGAGGATCTGTCTGTGATAGAAACACCCCCAGCAGTACACAGCTAATTGTTTAGGTTGGGTTTTTAAAGGGTATGGGCTAATGGAGGAGTTGGACTCAAGACATCTGTTTTCTGACATTGTGCAAACAAGCTAATTCCCCTGGCCCCTGGCTGGAGAGGGAGATGCCTTTGTCCCAGTGAAGAGCTGAGGTTTATGCTCTCTCTCCCTGAGAGCCTTGGAGGGAGCAAAGTGTGCTCTGCAAACTCTCCTGGCCAAAGCAGGATACCCTATGACCCAATTGTCCTGCATCCAGGTCCTTACCCAGCTCTTACTACATTTTCAAACCTCCCCCCCCGCCCCCAAACCCCCCATTAAGCTTTTTCTTTAGAGGCTTATTTGTAGCTGTCACATGCCATACACCTCTATCCAGATCCACGATCTCTGCCATATCCATGGTCAGACCAAAATGGCACTACCTCTGAGGGAGTTACAGACCCCCACAATATGCCCCCCCACAGCCAGCTCCCATCGGAGCAACGTGGGTGATAAGCACAGATGTGCATGGATGCATAGAAACAAACACTTGCTTTGAATTATGTTGGCCCTATCCATATTTTTTGTGCACCTCTTCTAAATGGTGTTTTAGCATCCAAAGTCAGTATGCAGGAGCTCCAGAAGGGACTTGCTTTTCCTGACCATTACAGACAAACAATAGATAAAAAGAAAGGGGAGAAATTTTCCCTCCTTCTGCTGGCTCTGCCCCTGTCAGTATAGGGAAAGAGGAAAAGGAAAACATGATCTACACAGAGCTATTTCAGACTGTCCCAGCTGAGGAACCAGACTTGAATGCCTTGTAAAACAAGCTTTTAGCTTAACAAGCCCTACCTACTGACTGTATCCTATTGGCCTTTATGAATATTTCATGCATTCTCCCTTCTCCCCACTCCTTCCCACATTTATTTGTTAAACAGAACTTATTAAAACTGAAAAAAAATGCATTTGAGGAGCATTTATTTTAAAGACTTAAAGGATGTTATAGTCAAAAACATATTTTAAAGATTTAGCAGAATCAAACATCAGAGATCAAAGCAAGGAGAGAGCCAATTAACTGTTACATAGTAACAGGACAGTCAATAAGTCATAAACCCATCAAGTTGTCTTGGTGGTGCAATGCTTTTAATCAGAGCTAGATAAAAGGTATTCAGAAGACATGCACTGTGTATTGAAAGTATCCTTAATACACATGGTTTTTAACTCTACTCTTTAGGGTACAGAGCTTAAGGTCAGTTTGAAATAGCAGAAAGCCATCTTTTTAAGAAATTCATATATATAAATTTTTCAATTATATCTCAACAGAACGGAGAAAGGGCTCAGCAGTGCAGAAACTGTAAATACAGGACAGACAGAACTCACTATAAACAGTTTTTCTTCTTATTTCAGCTGCACATGCTGATCCTACTCTAAAATGTATATTGTAGGCCTGTTTATTAAATATGCATTTGAACACAGCACTTTCTTTGCTAGGATATGATCTTATAGGGACCACAATCTGTATCAATAACAATGTTGTCAATAAGATTAGACTAAAATTTTTTGCAGTTCTGCATGCCCACAGCTGATGGGTGACAGAACCTCCTAATGATGAGTGTAGTTTTTGCTCTTATAGCAAACTGTGGGTCCCACTGTTCTTTCATTTGCCCCATTTTCATATTCTTCTCTAAGCACTGGTGAAATTAGTCCTGAATGAAACCTCTACGTGGAAGTAGGGCAGAAAGTCTGGATGCAGCACAGCTTATGAAAGGGGCTGCTAACGCAGGTTCTTCTTGCAGAAGACATTACAGTAATGGAGCAGAAGGGAGGTAAAATGATGTATTCCACTCATCTCATTGCCAGAGGAGCTTTTGAACTTCATTTTTCCTTCCACTGTACTAAAACAAAACCCAGCTTCTCCAAAAAACATCTATGGAATTATACCAACACAACATTGATGGTACGGACTAGACAATTAGATTTGCTGTACTTAAAGGAAAAAAATAGAGGAAGATAACAAAACGAAGGGCAAACTCAAAGTCTTCAGCTATCAGTAAAACTATTCATTTCCTTAGTAAGGCAGAAAATTGGATAGCTCTCCCTCTGTTCATAATTTAATGGCTTGTGTTCAGTCACAGCCCTACCTACCTGCTTAAAAGCAAATCATATGTAGCAGTGATACACATTCATTACCATCCTCTCTCAAGATAATTTGACAGTTCCATGGCATGGTGCCACAGTTGGTTGTTATCTCTATCCCCAAGTATCGCACTCTCCCGCAAGATGTTGCAGTGACAAAGAAATTGCTGGTAGCTCCATTTGGCTTTCTTCATCTGGTCAGCATCCACTCCAACGGGAAGTGCTGCAGGGATTTTATGGAGGGATGCAGGAATAAAACAGTCTTACTGCTTTTGTGTTGGTTTGTTTGTTTGTTTGTTTGAGGGTTTTTTTAAGATTTAAATATTCACAGAAGGAGCAGTTAACTGGAAATAATGAGGTAGAAAAAAGAACATCTCACCCTTAAATACTGGAAACTGCCCCCACTCCCTCCCACCAGCTGGCTTCTTCTTATCACTTGTGACTTTCTCAGGGGACTCAGGGAAGTCAGTAAAGAAGATCTAGAGGGAACATTATTCAATCCTCCCTCTTCCCAATACAAGTTTGCTGTTATCCCAGTATGCTCCACCGCCACGACCTTTTGCGCCCCAAGAGGTTAATAGCTTATAAGTCCAACAATAAGTTTATTATAAAATTGATGTTAAAAAAATAAAAGAAACAACCTCCAACTCCATCATTTTCTGCCTTATTGTCAAATGTCTCACCATTTAGACTTGATTTGCATGATTTACTGTGCATATGTTTTTTCTCTGTCTCCAGGCCCAGAATTATCTCTTACTGAGGCTGTATCAGCTGCTGGTGCTTGCAGATTGTCTTTGTCCTTTCCAACCTGCAAAATATCATCTGCAGAATCCAAATCACTGTCTGCCTATTCTCTTATCTTCTACTTCTTTTACCCATCAATGGCCAAGCTATGCTGTTCAGTAACTACGACATATTGTAGGAAGGAACTGATAAGTACATCAAACAGCATTCACAGACTACACACAAACATGCACCACTGACATTTTTTATTGCCTGTGACAAGTCACCCATCCCCACTCAGTCTTCCCAGACGCATAATGCAGATTTCAAGTCTGTGTCACTGTAGGTACTCTTTATTGTAAAGAACTTATGCATATATAATCACAGCTAGAATTTGAAAAACATATGCAGACAAAAAGTACATTTCTTTCTAGTATTACCAAAAAAAAAAAAAAGATGACTATGAAACTATAAGAATGGGAGAGCTAAATTAAATATTTAAAGAAGGAGTAGTCAGATAATCTCCTGTGATTTAATAGAAGCAATTTAAGATTTCCCCTTAGCTAAGGTGTGATAACTAGTCTTGTGTGACTTCCATGTCTGTTGCTCTGCAAAGTAATATCCACTTTGTGTAGAATTTACACCACTGATCCGGCTTGTGCTCCAGATGACAAGGATAGTTGGTTACTGAAGATTAGTCGAAGAAGGGCAACTCTTTAAATTACTTGGGGTTTTGTGACCTGCTCATTGTCATCTGAAACAATCGCTGTATTTTCTGAACACCTACAAATTTTCCAGTGACCACAATTCACTTAAATAGCAGTTCACAAAGCTTAAAGCAAACTTTCATCTGTTGGATGAAAGTTACTGCAGAAAAACTGATCATTGGACCTCTTCTTTAGATTGTGGCTGGGGCTGTAACACAAACCTTAAGTGTTATTCACTGCAACCAAGGAAAAAAATTCTTGGCCTAACCTGCACGGCTCAGGAGAAAAAAAAAAAGGTTAGTTTCTTAATTCTCTCATAGGGTCCCCACGATATTTGGGCAGATCACCTAACCTCTGGTTATGAGTTTCTCTCTGTCAGATGACATTGGTCCTTACACAGGTGCTGTTCTTCAGTTTTTTTGTAAATTGCTAGAGAAACTAAACCAAGACTAAACTAAAGGTTACTACTCTAATGAGTCATGTGCCTAAATCTGATCCAGTCAAATTTAGTTTTTACTGCAATATATCACCTAGATTATCAGTTCTATAGCAATGTATATTACATGTGTGCATTCAGTATTCCCACAGTGGCAAGATTGGAAAAATGTGATACAGGCTTTAATATTAAGTCAAGATTGTTGCAGATTAGGTTCACATATGTTTTGACTATGGTTATATTTTTCACTATTATTTTAGTTTGTCATATTCCACAGATATTTAAAATGTTAACTAATCTCTTGCAACTGTTAATCTGTAATTATTTCCCTACTACTGAACCCTAAAAAAGGGACTCCGCAAAACATGGAAATAATTATGAAAAGAAGGTATAGGCGTCTGGTTTTTAGGTTTGAGCTGTGACTGACAAGCGGTTCTGTTGTTCATAAAGGGAAAACATCTGTAAAGATGTAAGCCATGAGGAATGATAACCTCTGAACTCTCACCCCATGCTGAGCTCCAGTAAATGAGTGCACCTATCTCTCCTGCCAAGTGTAACACGATACAGATGTGAAGTTTGCACCATAGGCTGTTTGTCTGGCTTTGAATCTTGAAGTTAGATTGGAAGGATTCTTAAAACAGCAAATATGGGATCACAACAAATTAAAATTAATAAAGTGAGAGGAGTAACTATGTATTTTATGTCAGTTTTGAAAGATTAAAGATTTTTAGATAGTGAAACAAAATACATGCCAATTTTTACCAGGGCCTTCAGGAAAGATTCCAGCTGGGTCTTGCAGAATAATATAAAGTCACCAACTTCTACGTAAGTTTAAAAAATTCAGACAAAAAAAGGATTAACTAGTTTTATCTGGATAGGCAATTAATACCTGCTGTAGCGGAACTGAATGACACGGTAATGCAAGTATTAACAGTGTGCAATATTACAGGGTAATGAAATAAGTCAGCCCTCAGTCTTGCAAGTCACAGAAAGCCCTGTAGTTTTGCCCGGATAGTCACATCACCAAACGACAGCCACAAATCCTCCTCCAGTACTTTTGCCCCCAGGCTCGAGGTTTAGCAGGAAACACATTCCACAGACCTTTTAATTTAGCTTGGCCTTTTTTAATGAGAAAGGATGTTTTTAAACAGACATGTTCCCTGGTTTTCTTTCCCCTTCTAGCGCATGCATCAGCCAAATAAATATTATCAAAGGATTAAATATCTTGTGCTACTCTAGGATATTTCATCTGAGTATATCCAAAGTGCTTTACAAACTTTAATTAATCCCCCAGTAAGAGCAGCACCGATAGACACGTTTTGCAGCTGAGCAAGTGGGGAGAGGCGGCAGGTATGAGCTGCTTTCATGGTTTGTCTGCTGGGTTTTCTCAGGCGTTTGCAATTTGTGCCAGGCAGCAAAGACAATGATTTCAAGCTTGTGTGGGCAATGGACGCTCCAACTCTCTCTCCCCATTTAGTGAGACCCAGAGCGTCTCTTTGCTACCGTGACTAAGGCTAGAGCTGTGAGGTGGTTCAGCTGTGCACGCAAATTCCCGCAGGCTCGAATCTCTCCATCCGCCTTTCCAGGGCTCTGACCTTGGTCCCAGGTAAGACAGAGCTGGGCAGCGGGCTTCAACTTGCAGCAAACCAGCACAGCAAAGCGTGGGGTGTCTGGAGCCTGCCTTCTGATGTCTCATTTAAGGCACTTGAATTACGTTATTTCTCTGGATGTCAAAAATCATCGCCAGAACTCATGTGATCTCTCTGTACCTGAGACTACAAGGGTTTGGGCAGGTTTTTTTCCTTCCTCTCCTTCTTTAGAAAAATGTGTCAAAGACATAATTTATTACAATGAAACCGTGAACATACAAAACAAAACTGACATCTCTTCACTTCAAATGCCTTTGCACCTAGAAGACAGGAGATAAAAAGGCAATTGATATGGGCAAACAAACCCATATTTTACGTCTTTCTCCTGTCTTCCAGACTGTAATGGGCTGCGGTCTGAAGCTCGGAGGACTTCTGCCTGATTTATATGCATTTTTTAAGCAAGTCTCACTGTTTCAGATTTGTAGAAGGACCAGCAACAACAGGGCCTGTGTTAGGGGGTCAGGTCATTAAAGCACACAACTGTGTGCCATTCTTCCCTGGGAGCCGCCGAGCGAACAGCGGCTGAGGTAGGACTTTTGGAACATCTCTGTATGGCACTGCTCACTGGGAGTTTTTTGTGATTCATTGACAAGCTGATCACCATGGAAAACAGTGCAGCTCCCAGCATATTTTTTTAGTTTGATCTATTGTTAGATTTGCCTCATTTTCTTTTCTTTTTTTTTTTTTTTGTTGTTTTGTTTTGTTTCAATGGCTGTAAGTATGTTTCTGCAGAGCCAGCAATGGTGGCCTCTGAAGCAACATATAATACTGTATATATAGCACCAGCCTTCAGGCCCAGGCTCTGCTCCAGCTGCGTTGTGGCCCTCTAGATGTCACGAATAAACAGATGCCAGGCAGGAGCATCCAAGCGTCATTTTAGATTTACCAAGGGAGGACTGTGCAATTTATTCCCATGCCTATGCAAGCTCCTGGGGTTTTTGGAGAATCACAGACCACAGACTGGTAGAACAAGGAAACACATGATGACAGAATTACGCACAGCACTGTTTTTCCATCAGAATCCTGAATAACAAAGGCAATGAAAGGGATACGCAGTCATCAGTTTTCAAGAGTCCCGGATAAAGGATTTTAATCCAAAATATGGGCGTTAAACTGACTGGAGTTTTTAAAACTGGTAGATTAAGCTGTCAGGATCCTTGGCTTTCCATTCTGAAATGCAGAATGTGACTCCCCAGAGAGACAGCTTGTGCTTGGAAATGGTTGCATAAATACATGTATTTGTGACTGATTTGTCCTGCCAGGCTGGTGGACGATGGCTGTATAAGCCTCAGCATAGGCCTGCTGGCACTCTTCAGGAGTAGGAGGCTCTGTCAAGTGAGGCTATGGCATCATCCTTGACTTGAGCATTTTGATAAACTCGGCATTGAGCCTGAACTGTGAATCATGGCATGGAGTAGGCTGCAGCTGTACCCTGAAAACTGGGTCTGGATGTTGGCAATAAGTAATGTATTAGTGTTACAGTGGCATCGTGGCTCTAAATGTACTTAATATCCAGTGATGCTGGGGTGGTATCTGGGCTATTAGTCTTGTACCTAGCTCTAGAGAGCCAAGGTCAACCTTGCTGGGATCTGAATCTGTTTCTGTCACTTTGAGTGAGTTTGATGGCAATAGGAGGTCAGAAGGTCTCATGTCCTCTCTCAGTAGTGCATGTTACATGGCTGCGCCAAACCTGTGCATCTTTTTTTGGATGTGAACAATAGCATCATAGTACTGAATACTTAGGGCAGGAAGGAAACATTCTCTGATATTTCTATGCTGACAAATAGATGCAAAGAAAAGCAGGCAGCTTTTTTTTCTCCTCTGCAATTGCAACAGGTTTGTCCTTGTTGACAAGGTGAGTGACATTTTTGCCTGTGTAATTCTTGGCAAACGTAGCAAGAAGAAGAAAGGGTTGAGCCAGAATCCACACGCAACACTGTTCTACACCTTCTCAAGTTCAGCTGGCCAGCAGCCTTCTCAGGAAATAAAAGCTATAGTCTAGGAAGCAGCAGAATGCACAGTAACAATAACATCATGCAGGCAAAGCGAGACATCCAAAGCAGGATATATAAATATATTTATAAAGGGCAATTATTAATCTTTTGTGTATGTTTAGCAATTGCTTTGCTGTTTAATGTTACAAGGAATATAAGCATTAGGGGATTCTTTCTTAAATTTCAAAATTTAGGCCAGATTCACTGAGAACTTCTGACTCTATATTCAATTCTCAAAGACCATTTTTGAGTCTTAAATGGAAAATTATAAATCCTTCTGTCTGGGCTGGATTCTGAGAACTGCAGAACTTCAGCCAAGATGTGGTTATGGTAATGATCAAGTTTCAATGGATGTTTTCCAGTTCACTGCAATGTGAACAAGTCAAAAATTAAAATAAAACCGACTCTCCATATTGACCGTCGCCTAAAAGTAAGCCTGAAGAGCATTTACCATTGAAGCTGCAGAATCAGTGTAGTAGTTCTTGCTTGACCCCATTTTCTTGAGCATTACCAAGTCTCAAACCAGAAGATTTTCCTGCAGTCAGATCTGACAAAGGAAGATAGGAAGAGTCACCTAAATAATCTTGGAGTGGAGATGGGGGAATGCAGGACCGGCCCCATGCTGTTGTGCTTCCAGAGAAGCTTCCCTTGGGCCTGTACATAACTGTAGGGAGGTTTGAATCCCTCTGACCACAACTGGGTCAATAGAAAGGAAACTTTAAACTACATCTGGGCCCCTGGCTTCACACTGACCCGAATCTGGGAGTTTTGAACATAGACACTGCCTTTTATTTGAGGCAGCGCTTCCCGAACTCTCTGGAACTGGACCCGAGGAGGACGGCTGTTGCTGTAGTTGCATGCAGGTATGTGGGCAGGTCCTTTGGTGTCTCACATGAGTGGCATGCGGTATATTTTCACTAATATCTGCCGCAGGGACATAAACACATTCTGAACAGAAGCATCATAATTCAGCTACATGCCCTCCTTCCTCAGAAGGAAAGAAAAGGATTGTCTACCCTTTCTCAGACTTTTCTAACCCAAGGATTACTTAATCTTCTGATACAATCTCTAAACTATCTTGGTTAATATTTCCACAATGGATTTCCTTTGTGATTAAACATAAATCAAGCTAAATTTTGGAGATAAGCTTACTAATTCTATTTTCCCTCCCACTTTGCTTTGCTCACTGACAGGTGGAGCTTTTGGTTTTCAGCAACTGTTTTTCTGCTTTCTGATGCCTTATAGTTTGCTAACTATAACAGTTCCCATGCTAAGAAACATGCAACATACCAAGCTGCTGAAGTTCTCGGTGCCCTTTTGCTCTAACCAAGGGTGTCAATGGATGCAGATAAGGATGAAGAGGAATAACCAGTTTTTCACACTGAGACCGGAACAGTGATGGGACCTGGCAGAATTGTAGTCTGACCTTTTTTTTTGTCAATAGTTGACACTCAGCAGTGGAAAGCTCATACATTCATTGCTATTCTTAGAGAAGTTGCTCCTGGCACAAAACTGAATGTCAGGAAAAAAAGCTACGGTTTTGAATGAAATTTATAAACAAAATAATGGGCAGTAGATGTGTTGCTGTAGCCAGACCAATCACATAACCATGTAAGTAAAGCAAAAAATATGTAATGAAGTGATATTCTTTTAGCCAATTATGAACAAATAGGCTCCATTTTGGGTTAAGAAAACCTTCTTTGTGTGAAAATGATAACAAAACTGGGAGAATTTCACTTCGATTTTGCTGTGCTTCTCAGCTCAAATAAGGTTGACTTTTAATACTTCATGCATTTCAAAGATAGAATTTGTCAAAAGGTCTTTCCCAAATTGACAGGTGAACCTATTGATTATTTGAGAGTTTTACAGCATTTACAAGTGGTTCTATTTACGATGTTTGTCAGCCATCCTTTAGACCAAAGCATAAAATAATGCTGCTGTTAACTTGTCTATAAAATAAATGAGAGTTGCTTTATCTGGTCTTGCTGTGTAGTATATGCAAAATTCCTGAACAGGTTCCTAGAGTAGTTTCTTTAAAATTCAGTTTTTCATAGGTCTTTATAGAATGATACACTGAAGAATAACTGGAAAGGAAATAAATGGACACTTCTCCCTAAAGTAAAGTTAGGTGTAAACAGTGCCTAGGTCTTACTGAGAAGTTCAGTACTTCATTACAGTAAGCACTATAAATGCTTTTTCCTAAAAACCTTGTTTATTAAAATTGCAATAGGCAGATAAAAAAAGATTGAAAGGGAAATGAGGCAAAATTCCCTCCTAACGGAGCAGATTGAGTGCAGAACCTGGAATCCAACCCAAGTGGTTGGATTTTCAGCACCTTACAGCCAGGCTGAGTTGCCTCATGCTTTCGAGATTCCTGGTCTGTCTCTGTTCAGGATGGCTGCAGTGAAGAGCTGGAGTGTAAAAGAGACTTATGGGACTGCAGAAATGAACACAACTGTGCCCATTGTTTAAGCTTATAATGGCTGTGCTAACTCTTGCTAGATATCTAGAGTTTGTTTACTCTTGGATCATTGTCAAAGTGGGATACAGAATTGAGCCATTTCCCTTATTTCATTGTTTCCATAATTTTTTCCAATATTTAAACAATAGTCATCTTTCTTATTTCCATAGTTCACTTTTGAAGGGAAGACAGATCAGCTGTGAAAACTGTTTCTAATTGAGATCCTGATTTTTTTTCCCATTTTTCACTAGGGTTTGTGGAGACGTGAGAAAATCAGATGACTTATACAATGCCACAAAGTAAATTTTTCAGGTAATAGTAGAACGAAGGATTCTCATGACTTAAAAACAGTCAGTTTAACTACTCAACTCCTGCTAATAGCTTTTTTTTGTCTCTTCAACCAAACAAAATACTTCTCAGAATTTTCTTATAAACCTTTTTTTTTTTCTTTTAGTAAAAAATAATTGCTTTTAAAAAGACATAAAAATGCAAATAGGAAAAATATCTCCATAAATTGCTGCATAGCTTTATTTGTCATTGTTATTTATTACAGTATTTGTGTTAGTTATTTATGGAATTTCTGGATAAGCCTGGAGCCTATTGCTGAATAAGGCATTGAAATTAGCTCTTCTGCCCACCCCTACCCAACCCAAAGCTCCTCTATTAAGACCCTACACGACATGGGCAAATCACTTATTTTCTCTGTACCTCAGCATTATCCCTGTTTAATGCTTGGGGAGCTATTTCCTCCTCATACTGCAAGACAACATGTTTCTTCCCTGTTTCTTTTACAGAACCTGGTATCTCAGCAGAGTCTTTACGTGCTGCCACAACAGAGTGATAATGAGATTAAAAAAAACGAAAGCAAATCAAAGGGAAAAGGTGTTATACATCATACACTAGAGTAGAAAGAGGCCTAAAGGACTGCTCATTATCCCATGTACTATTTGTAGTTAATGCTGGGAAAGAGATGATTTTTCTCCATAGTAAGATCACCTATGACAGCATGTTTAATTGCATCAATTCAATCTTCTGCTCTTACCATAATCCTCATTCTTCCAAATAACTCTCAAGCAGAGGCACTATCGGGAAATGCTGGCAGAACACCCCCCTGCTCTCACAGGGAAACAAAATGCTCTTTCCTCTACCCCAGTGCCTGCCCAGGCTTCTTAGGATGACAAGTACTTTCTGACATGGAAGCCGTGCAAGTATCTAGCAGTATGGTCAACAGAAGTCAACTGTCATTCATTCCACTTTTATATAAAAGTGTTTCAAGAGTGGGAGGTTGGGCACAGCACAGAAACAGTGAAGAACAACAGCAAGAAGAGGACAGGGATTAGCTTTATGACTTCTGTAAGGACCGTTTCTGAATTAGAGGCTGTACTTTGGGAATGCTGTCCTTCTGCTGTGACGTTCATTCAGTGGCAGCTTTTGCTGGGACTGAGCTGAATGTGTAGGACAGGAAAACTTAAGACATTCCTCGGTTCGAACCCTCTTCACTGCTTCCTCAGCTACTACATTTTCGTCTCTCTTTTGATAGCTATTCCTACGTTTTTTTCATTACAGGCCCAAGATCACCAGATGCTTTGCTGCTTTCATCCCTGAACAGCATTTCCTACACCTTCTGCTCAAGCCAAACACAGACCTGGCTTGCCTCTTTCCTTTCTCCCAGTTAATTCATACTCAGTATTGTGGCACTTAACCCTGTTGTCTGCCTTTTGCTGTTCTTCCTACCCTCTGCTCTTGTCTGTGGTGACCTCTCAAATTTCAGTAGCAAGAGGGTTTCATTATTTCCATTGCCACTTCTTTTTGAATTCTGAATTCTGAGATATAATTCATAAGGACCTGCTGCCTGTCAACTTTTAATACTTCTAATTGCCTATCTGCTCTGGTATAATCATAAAGCCTTTTAACATTTCACTTTCCCCCCAGGAAAATGTATCCTAGTCACAGAAATGTGACCTTCAGCTCCTTTTGTGAATGCTGAAGGAAAGAAATAATTCAGACTGTCAGCAACATTATCAACCCAAGCGTCACTAACTTCCCAGTCTTGTTCTTTAATAGCTAGATAGCCTCATTACCTTGCTGTTTACTTCAGCTTTCCTGGGACTGAGAAATAAGGGTGTTTATCTTTAAATCCCTTGGCATTTTTATTTCATGTTTTCATGTCAGCAGTCCTGGTAAAACTTCTTCAGGTCTCCATCTTTTGAGCAGACCTTGGGCCTTAGGGCTGGACTAACCATTTGTGCTTCCCTTGGCTTCTGCCTCTTCTCAAAGCCAAACAGTGTTTAGAGACAAAATTCAGTTTGTAGCTGACTATCACAAACAGCTTGCCTTATCCGCTGGTTAAAAAAAAAAAGAAACAAACCAAAACGATCTCTGCAGCATGGGTTTCAACCACTATAATAATCCAGAGCCAGATCCATGCTTCACTTCTGCTCTGAACTCAATCTTAAAATTCAGGTACCCCTTGGAAGTTGATCAAGAGCTTCTGAAGAAACAAGAGTGGAACCGAAGATCCCTCTTGACGTCCCCACCAAACAACAAGAGGAGAAGCCAGTCTTTTTCCAGACCATTAACGGCACAAATGTTCAACATGCAGAACATCATATTATTACATGTTATGGCTGCATGCAGGTAACAGTCACCACCAAGGCAAGGTTCTGCCCAAAGGTGTTCAAAGGAGAGGGAATGGGAGAGAGGTTACTGAGTATGGGAATGACTCCCCAAGCATGGGATGGGGAATGGTCATACAGCAGAGCGCAGGGCTGCACCATTGCCAGCTCCTGACCAGGATTGTTCAGGTAGGTGCTGGTGTCGCTTAGGGTGTAAATGTGTGGTCTTATCAGGAAGCTGTTGGGCAGCAGGAGGCTACAGTAATCCCCATGATCTGAGGTTCGTGGTTCCAGCTAACCTTCCTCTTATGAATCCCCCACACACTTCGACTGGTAGTGAGATTATTCACTGCTAAGCCTACATGTGACTTTGAAGCAGCTGACAACACTGGTAGAAATAGCAAACAAATCACAGCTTCAGTGTTATAGCACATCAGGCAGGCACATAAAATAGCTTAAATATCACGGAAATTTGAAATTGGAGGTGGTGTTCTTTACAGAACTGCAGTCATATGAAGCATGGCATGAGAACCAGGTCCTTCTCATGAGGCTCATTTTCATGGAATGGGACTTCTTGGTGTCATTTGGGAATATTATCTATTCAGTGACATTCACAACCTCTAAGATCTCTCCCTCCCTATTTCTATGGCACACTTGCAGTTTATGTGGCTTTCAGGATCTTTCCATGTATTTTTCACTTGTCATAGGTTGCTGGAGAGAGCTTAGTGGTTTAGCGAATAGGACAGCATAAGTTACAGATATTCTGTGAAACCTTCCAGTATATAAGCATCTATCACACACTTGCATCCAACTACAGAAGTTTGGACTTGGCATCCTACATGTTCCCTTGCAGGTCTGGATCCTGTATCCACAAATAGTTCATGAGTTTTATGTTGTTACTGCTCTGCAGCACGTGCGCTGCTGAAATGTTCAGAGGACACAAACAAGGAAAAAATGAAAAAGGGGCAGGCACAGGAAAATAAATAAATTTGAACAAAGCCCTGAGCACTGAGAGGGAATCTGAAGAGCTCCTCCAAGTATGAGTCTAACTGCAAACACAAAAGGGATGGAGGGATGTCAATCTTTATGGATTGTCACAAAAATTTGTGGACTTCTCTTCTGCCTTCAGTGATCAGTAGATCTATGAGTTCCAGGCAGCACACAAGGGTTTCATCTTACATTTAAAGAAGGGGTTATTTGCCCAGCCTGACAAATGAGAATACAACCAGGTGTAAGGCAAGCCATTTATCAAGTCTAGATATCACTGAGCATTCAGTGTTCATTTTAGCCCTCTTGGTTTCTGTCGTCTTTCTCTTTAATGCTTTATTTAATTTGTCTTACACGGTATCCCAGTTTGCTATTTTGAAGCTGATTGTTGGGGTCCTCCCTTTTGCTCCTCTCTGTAGCTTTGATTGTCATTTTAATTCCCTCTGTAGTGTATTTGTGACCCCAGCTAATACACCGAAGCCCAAATTGTCCTCTAACATTATTTCATCAACCTCCTCTCCAAGTTACATCCAAACCCAGCCTTGTTTCTTTGCCTGTCAGCTGATGTCCAGATTGAATTAGAAAGCACTCTCATTCCAGATTTAGAAATATATTTCCTCTACTTAATGCAATCTTGTCTGTGTCTGGGTAATTAAAATCATCTATTACTACCACTCAGGTTCATTTACATGTTTTATCTTTTAAAATTTATGCAATAATTACATAAAATACTATGTTCCAATGGGCCAGCTGGATGGAGTACAAATAGTATGGCATATCTTATTATGGAAACATACCTCCAGCTATGAACACTGACTCTACCATTTCCAGGCTTTGCTATGATCACAACTGAATCATCCTTCACAAATAAATCAACATAGATTTGTTTGTATATCTGCTTCTTTCCTCAAGAACTGACAAAAATTTCTGATGGCACATTCCTGATGATAAGGACCTGAGAAAGTTCAAGAGGTCTGAATGTTTTATCTATCAAGCTGTTGGATTGCACAGTTAAATCAATAACTACACCTATTTCACGATGTAGGAGGGCATTGTAAAGAACACAGTCAGCTAGCACTGAAAACATTGCATAGGGTTTCTCAGTGTGAGGGGAAACCCAGCTATTGCTCCTTCTTACTATATGTCTGTCTTATTTCATAGACAGCAAAGTAATTCTGATATCATTTTTCACAATTTAAATTTTATTTCACTCTTCAGCAACTACTTTCCTGTTTGCTCTTCCTTTCCCCCCTTCTTCTTATTTCTCACCCTCCTTTACAAAAGCTCACCTCTCCTCTCTTTTCTCTGTGTGCTGCTCAGCCCTGCCCACAACCTCTTGAGCAGTTTTCAGAGCCAGCAGGGAGAAGGCAATGCACCCTCTCCTCCCCTGATCCTAAGTGAGATGAAAACCCAAGCATTTAAAAGAAGCCCCCTGAAGCCCCCACATCTGGGAGACATACAAATTTGGTAGCAAAGTACCCAAAGATGGCAAAGGGAACCTCCAGAAAAAATATCATTTCCCCACAAATGTTGTTTGCCTGTGTTCCAAAGGTGATCCTCTTCACAGTAAGAATATAGTTTATTCCATTGAAAGTAATTAACTGCTATTAACAACTTCAGTGACTGCTTGCTTTTGAGACCTTCCCATTAAAACAAGTTGGGATGAGATTCTTCATACACTGCTAACAGTAATTTAAGGGCTGGCTTTCTTCTCTGAGGAGATTTTTGTGAAGCTAGACTATTTCAGCAATCAACATGAAAAGATACTAGAATAATAATTTTCTTAAAGCTTCCCTTTCTTGGGCATTACGGTTTTATTGTGAAATATAATAAATTATTTTCATTTTTAATGACAGTTCCTTGCTTTCCAGCTCTAAAGTTTAAAAAATATTTTTCCATACATGTAGAAAAACTATAAGTAATTTGGTTTGACAAAGCACAAAAGGTAGTAAAATCATCTAAGCAACCTTAATTATCAACTTACTTGTGAGACAATACACCACATCTGAAGTGATGGAAAACTTTAGACTTTCCTTGAAAATAAATCAGCTTAGAAGATTGTGACAGGTACACTCAGCCTCCTTTCATAGTCTACCCCACTCCTATTCATTCAGCTTCACACGCTAATGAAAGAACAGGAAAAGATCTCTTGTGTTGAACCATTCAGCTGCTTTGTCAAAATATTAAAAGATCCCAGCGCACTGCAGCTTTATGAATGACTTTCCAAAGCAGGAGGAATATCTGGCCTGTGTACTTAAACCTCTTCAAGCAGCAAAACAGACTGCCTGGGAAAGGGAACCGGTGAGATGCAGAAAGTTTGTACATTGGAGCTGAGGTCAATTTTGTTTCTGAAGCCTCATTCAAGTCAATGCAGATCCATCTGCTGGGCCCAGCCAGAGGTGGAACATGGCAGCTGGAAAGGCCATATCTGTTCCATTAACGTGTGCTCGTGTTTTACCAAAGGGCTGCTAGTTAAAATATGCATCTTTTTCTTCTTCAGCTCCTCTTCTTCAAAGGCACAGCTATTCATCCTCCATTCCTTTTACAAACGTGATGAATACAGATCCAAATCCGGCTGCTTTTCTCGAGATCTGATATTCCTGACATCAAATCTCAAGGATCAAAGTAAAACATTCATTAAGTCTGTCCAGCATTGCCATAATGATCTCCTTAAATAGAATATGGTACTTTAAACATCAAAAAACACCTTTCTCACAAAGTAAGGGAACATTCACTTCACTTGTTTACCTGATGGTTTGAGATGTTTGTCAGAAGTTTTACCAGACCGGGGAAATGCAAATACTGGTTAGATATCTTAAAATATGAAAGGGCAGCACACTTATTAAGTAGGCAGCCTTTTATTTCCTTACCAAAGTATACCATCATGTTCTGGGTCCTTAGGGAGACATCTCCAGGAACCATAAAAAATGCAATTCCTAGAACTAAGGATTTCAATCTTTCATCTCTCTAGCGTTCAAGAAAACAACCTTTACAAGAAATGTAAGCCTGGGTGTTAAGTAGCAATTGACACTTGAATACAACTGATTTTTTTTATCATTTTGATTAAATCTACCCAGGCCATAAATATATACTTGTATAACATGGTAGTGTGGAGCTGAGGTAAAGTTCAGAAACCTACAATGAATTTTCAAATATATAAATTATTTTATGATACCAGTAAATTTTTTCATGGCAGAAATGGTGAGAATGGGGAAGAAATGTTGAATACTGTATTTTTCTCTTTCTTCAATAAACATCTACAAAGAGAATGAGGACAAGGCTTTGTATATGCAGTCTGCTAGGTATGTAGATAGAGGTCAGTTATAAATACAAGCAGTGACATCTTACAGCAGGGTGTGGGGGGAACATCCTGGGTAATCAATTTAAGCTGACAGTCAGTATCACGAGACACATGATATTAGCTACAGTGACAGTGTTATCTGGGCGAGAGGAGGGTCAGTTTCCATTAGGAAACCCTATTTTCCAGAGATTTGGAACCTGACACAATAATTGTTAAAACTTGGCATTAAAAAAAGTTTTCCATTCACTAGCATAATTTCCCCTTGAAGAACTGATGACCAAAACTGAGATGGCTATTTTAGGATAGTTGAAGACAGAAAGGAGAGGGGAAAACTCCACCCATTAAAGTAATATCAGGGCTCTATTTGCTTTCCATTAGCAAAGGGAGCTGCGGACTTCTTAAAACAACAAATGCTTAGAAGCTGCATCAGCCAGAGGCAGCTCATGGTATAGGCAATATGGGTAGCTGGCCAGGGTAAGAGGACTCTCTACGTTATATCTAAAGAGGTAAAAACTAGACCCAAAGAGAAGACGGAAAGAGGGGCTGCATCTCCCACACCTACCCACAGTCTCACTTTGCCCCCCTAATTTTTCCTCCCTCCCAGGACCTATTCTGCTGTGGCCACAAAATGGCCGCATTGCCAGCACATCGCTGCATGCGTTGTCCAGATGCACAAGTTTCTGTGGCACAACTTCATCTTCAGTGCTCAGACGCAACAGTCACCTATTTTTTAAAGCAGCCTGGATCAGGGCTTGGAGGGTTGTAAAAGGAGATTATAAAAGGGCACTACCTGAGAGAAAGTTTATCACCCAAAGAGTAAAACAAACGTGACGGATGTGATGAGAGAGCAAGAGATAGGAGGACTCCTATCCCCAGTGATGGGCCTATTAATTGTGTATGGGGAGATTAAGTGAGCAGCCAAAAGGTCAGGCAGGAAGAACGTGGTCTCGTGACACCCCATCCAGTACCGTATCCACCAGACTTTCCTCCCTCCTGAGACACAGAGGAATTTTTTTTTTCTGAGAAAGGACTGCGGAAACCATCCTGGCTTTGCCATGCAGCCCTGCTGCTCATGACGCCTTCCAAGCTGTCACCAAATCAAACATGCATAATGCTATTAGTTTAGTTCCAAGATGCATCTTTTTTCTTTCCTTATGCTTGTAAGGATTTTTAACAAAGAAATGCTCACTTTAAGAGGGAAATAGAATATTTTCTACCACTGAAACCACTAAGCAGTTAAATTTTACTAAGACTGCTATTGAATATTATCAGTTGAAGGATTTAAGGTGGCTTTGATTAATGGGCAAATCTTAAAAGATAGGGACTTGATTGGGAAAAGCATCTGCAAGTTCAGACAGTGATGCGTATCCAAGGCTTTGAAGCCACTGCAATTGGGCTGTAAAACTGACAAAGGCAGGATCTGTTAATGAGATTTCTGGCAAATCTTCTGCTAATCCCAACCAAAATTTAGAGCAGCTTCTCATCAACACATCAGCATTTCTGGTCCTAGTCCTAAGTAGATCTTGTAAATGTAAAAGGCAGTAAATACAGAAGTAGGTTTTCCAGACTTTCTAACAGCTCCTTAAAGTGCTGAAGTTGCTTTGGCTTCTAAAAATGAACAGAAGGATCCAGGACATCTTGTTCCAAGTGTTTTGTTCAGCCCTGTCCTTACATTGCTGGGCTGCTATCCTCAGCTGCTGAGTTAAATCCTGCTCCAGACTGGTGCAACTACATTCGCATTGGATACTTCAGATGAAACTCATCCAGCTGGAATTTAGAAATATAATAGGAAAAATGTGGGGTTTTTCTTTCTCTCAAACTTTTGCACAAAATAGAGTTCCTTTGAAGAGATAAAATGGAGGTATAGTCTGACCTTGGAGGGAGTGTGAAAAAAAGCCCCAAATACATTCACATCCTCTGTAATATATAAACAGGGCTGAGTGTGATTAGCTGGCTATTAAAAAAACCCAATAAATCATAAAGACACTGACACATGTTGAAAGGTCAATGCTTAGCTTGCCACTTGCCCCCGAAATTCTGTCCAAAGTATTGAAATTCATCACCACCTTGGCAATTAGAGGCTTGTTCCGCCTCTTAAGTAGACAGGGAAAGAAGCAGGAAAAAACTGCAGCAAGACCTTACATTTTTGAGATGCCACAGAATTGTTGAGCTGCCTCACCCAAGTTTCCTTAGAATTTGCTAAGAGCAGGAAAGTTCAGCTGACAGACCACTTCTTTTCCCTGTGTTCAGCCTCCAACATGCTCTTCTCTGTCTTGACTCAGGGAAGAGCTGTGCAAGAGCGCTGTCGTGGTCTATAATATTCTTTTAATGTCTGAATTTTAAACAGACAGTAGTGAGGAAGATTGTCAGGTAATGTGATGATCTGAAACTAAGCAAACATGTCAACAGGAGAGGAAGGAGCCATTGAAGGCAAGAAAGTTTATGAATATGTTCCATGATTTTTCACACTATATATTTAGTACAAAGCTAGGCTTCAGGTGGGAGATGTATATACCGTGGATAACACTGCTTGGGAGTTGTTAGAGAAATTCTACGAGAGGGAAAAAAAACCCAAAAGATTAGCCCACAGAAATTAATTATGCTGTTCAATTAATGGTTCTGGACCAGTTCTTATTTGATTTAAAATCAGCATCACCCCCTAGAATTACATCAGCTGCATACCCAGACCTAAATCCCTTTTCCTTCTCTTTGATGCATCAGCTCTGTTCTTAGTCTTCACAATTACAGCAGCTATTTATTTTGCTAAATCTATTTTAATTTATCCCTAAAATTAGGGGTCTTTCAATCTCGGTTACCATAAAGGTGTCACAGTTTAAAAATGTAGATTGGTTTGTTTTGATTGATTTTGCCTGACCTTTGAAAATGAATAAAAGTATTTAAATGGTTTAATAAACCACGTTCAGGAAGTCTAAACACTCTAAAATACAACAAATGTGCATGGATTAGCTTAGTAGAGTGGAGAGCTTAGAAAGTGGTCCTGCTAGCAGACCCTCTGTGCTGAAAAACAGAAGCTTTGCAAGCTCTTAGAGTTCAGAAAGCTACAATAACTTCAACAGGGAAAAAACACCTGCAACAACAGCTAAAAGCAAGAAAACAGCAAAAGAAAGAAACATTGATTCTTCACTTCTAGGGTATGTTAGAAAGCCTACTGAAGGGGCAAGCTGTTCCTGAAGCTGAAGTCCTGGGTTTAAAGCCAAAACCTGGTATTTGTCCATGGATATCAGTATTGCCAGAATTTCATTAAAAGGGCTAATGCCCAGCAAAAGTTGCACCAACCCACAGAGTAGCAGACTGATCAGCTTCATGATCAGCAGGTGAGTTTTTGAATCCCTGCCCCATTAAGAGCTGGGCAGAGCTCATTGCTGCACCCACAGCTGCAGCCTGCCCTTAGTTTTGCCTTGCAAAGTTCCGTGCAGTTGTTTTGCAGTGTTGTTTAGGGGCAAGGAAGCAGTACCGGCATGTCCATAGAGTGCATGGTGCATGCATAGATAAACAGGTCATTCCCATGCACAGTAGATGCTTGTACAAGCAGAGGAAGACTACTATGCTTGGAGAACCTGGCCCCTGTTGTACAATTCCTGTCGCCCTTTGTTTCCTCTATAAAGCCAGGGATAGTAAAACCTCACAGAGCAGAAGGGAAATACAGAAGTCATTAAAAATATCAAAACATTTTCCATGGCAGAGAGGAAATACAATAAAGAGCTTTGAACCAAATAAATACTCTGCCTTACCTTTTCAATCGAGTGATAAAATACGAGACAAAGGAGGCAATAAAAAGTGCACTGAGTGCACAAAACAGTAGCAGCCAAGGATGAGTGTGTAAAAAGAAGTGGAGCCAGGGGATTTCATGTTATTAAGGAAGACGAAACCAGAAATTCTGTGAGGGACTTAGGCCACCTGTCTTCATTCTGATTTCTAGAAAAAATCTGGAACAAACCATCCCCTGGAAGATAAATGTGGAGAAGCAGCAGATGCTATAGATTTGTCATGAGCAAGCTGTGTCAAATCCATCTGACTTTCTTCTTTGACCAGATCAAGGGTTGTGTGAATGAGGGAGAAGCAATAGGCATATTTGACCTTAATAAGGCTTTTGACACTATCTCACATGACATTCTCATTAGCAAGCTAGGCAAATAGTGTCTTGATTAAACTGGTATGAGAGGGGTGAAAAAGTGATTGGAAATCTATACTTACCGAGTACTTATCAATGGTTCATTATCCAAATGGAAGGGTGTATTGAGTGACATTCTGCAGGAGTCTGTCCTAAGTCTGCATTTATTCAATATTTTCATTAACGAGGATGATGGAATAGGAAGTATGCTTATTAGATTTGCAGAGGATATGGAACAAGGAGGGACTACAAGTTCATTGAAAATTCAAAATGAGCTTGTCTATTGAAGGAACATTCTGAAAATTAGCAGGAAGATGAATGGAACAAAGTTTGTTAGGGAGAAAAAGCAAAGTAAATAATATTTCAGCAGGAATGATCAACTGCCCGTATCTGAGCTGGGTGGCAATAGGCTAGGCAGCAATTTTATGGACAAAGACCTCAGGGTTATAGCAGATCTAAAGGTGGACATGAGTCAGCAATGTCATTTCTAGTTCAGGCAGCAATGCTGCGAGAAAGCACATCAAGTAATTCATATATTTGACTCAGCACTAGGAAAGATTCTGTGAGATTTTTGCTCAATTGGAGCACAGTGCTCTGAAAAAGATGCTGTCCAAAAGGCAGCAGTAAGAGTGGTCAGAAGCTAAAACTAATACTACCTGTTGTGTGTGAGCCAAAGAACTGGGACTATTTATGCTACTGAAAAGGTCCCAGGGGGGTGCATAGTAGCCCTTAAGCAGACAAAAGAATGTTAGAGATAAGATATGGTCTGCTTTCCATGTCCGTGATGGCTGGAACAGGAACTAACAAGTTCAAATTGTGGATGAGGAAAATCTGTGTTAGGCACAAGGGAAACTTTAATGGTAAAGATAGAAAAACTCTGGAATAAATTGCCTAGCAATATTATTGAATCTTCAAAACAATGTTTATAGGGAAGGTTGGACAATTAAGAGTTAAGAATTATGTAGCTAGAGATGATTATGCTAGGGGCATCAGGTGATGAACCTTCCCTTCCAGCTCTATCATTTTATTAAGTGAAGTTATAGACTTTCTAAAGAGACGTGGCTGAGCTAATGGAAACAACAATGTCTGGAGATGTAATTTGTGTGAGCTGAGTGCTCTCCCCTGCTCTAACTCAAAGAACTAGAATATGAAATTGCAAGAACAAATGCCAAAACTTATAATTAACGTATCTTTATGATTGTGAGTCCCTATATATGAAGAGAGAGAGAGAGAGAGGAAGGAAAGGGGCAATCTAGCAACTAGAGTCCAAATATTCTGATCAAGTAAGTCCAATGCTTTAGAACAAATTCTGAAGCGAAGGAAAGCAAAAGGAAACACAGAAAAAGTTTTATTGAAGGTAGGTTGTATCAAACTCAGACTTCTCTCTCAGTAAGACAGTTGTTTTTTCTTTAGGAAGAAATGTCCCCTCAAGTTATTACCTGGGAAATTACTAGTTAAACTGAGCAAGCTGGAGATGAAAGCAAAACATTTAATTACTGAGGAACTGACTGAAGGGGATATGGCAACGGATTAGAGGAAGTTATTAGTGAAGCTCCAGAAGGATAGGTCTTGGGACCACTTTTCACTAGGTGGTCTGGCTCTAAAAGTGGGAGTCTGCTGATGACACAGGGTTGAGAAGCATCACTAAGACACTGGAAAACAAAGAAAGAATTGTAGTATGAAAAATGCTGGAAATGGAATGTGGTTTCATAGCCAAAGAACATGTCATGCATATGGAGACCGATGAGAGAACTGATAAGAGAGCTCATGATCTGGACACAACAAAGAAGAAAAAGTTCAGGGATTTCAGAACCAAAAATCATTCTTTAATGAGTCATTAATGTGTTGTGGACAGAGGAAGAAAAGCAGCTGAATAATAGGCGGTATCTGTTAAGACATTCCCAACATTAAGGAGGAAGCACGAGTGCCATTGTGCAAGGCACTGACGAAAACTCAGTCTGAAGACTGGTTTTAAGGAGTGGATCCACTGAATGGATTGGGTAAAGGAGAACATATTTTATGAGAGCAGACTGAAAGAGGTAGACTTTATTTTGCAAAGGTATATAAACCAGAACAGAATAGTAAAGGGGGTAAGTTCACTCTCCTGACGGATTTTCAGGGCAGTAGCGTGGTGATGCAAATTCCAGAAAAAAAGGTTATTTTAGCTAAAGGACAGTGCTAACACAAGAGCCATGAACAATTTTAGTTTAGCCGCTATAAGGAAGCTTTCAACCTCTGGAACAATATGGTGATATTAGCATCTGTGTGGACCTACTGTTGAATTTATTTAGAGTTTGATCTGTTTCTGAACAAGGTTTCTAAATTGTATTATATGATGGGATGGCAAACTGGACTCTCCCTTGGCACTTCCCACCTGTGTGCTCCCACAAAGCTTTCCTTACTTGGCTAAAGTAAGCAAGTGGGATGAACTTTTGGGATCCGCAGCTTTGAAAGAATGGTGAGGTGATACTGTTGTTGAGGGTGACACAATTTGTTTCGTTGCTATTTCAATCAGCATGCAATTCCTTCCTGCCCTGACAGTTTCTCAAATCTGAATTCCATAAGCACTGAAAGGAGACAGCCTATTCCATCTAACAGTGTGCTGTGGACCTGGAGGTCTCAAGGCAGTTGGATTTATCGAGAGAGGAAACATCAAACATCACGCCCTTGCCTCCCTTCCCTTTCCAGTGTAAAAGACAATTGTCATGAGCAGCCTAGTGCAAAAGTAGCTAATCTGAAATTAGGGAGAATGGGATAATGTGTTACTTAAAAGCCAGATGACAGCCAAAATGCCAATCAGCGCAAGTCCTGACTTCGGCTAATTTCCTGTTATACATTGCCATATGCACAAGTACCAGTTTATATTTCCTCTACAAACCTATCACCAGCTATTTCCTCATAATTATTTAGAGTATGTAGCTGATTACCTAAGAACAGCACTCACTGCTGTGCAATTAGACAACTCAGACTTTTAGATACAAGAAGAGTAAACAATACAAGGTGAGCACCTAACATAATAACCAGCTTATGTTCTATTTCACTTATTAATATGTTTCCACATGTGAAGACAAACATTATTATTGCTTAGAGAATAAGTATTCCAGAGCAATAATGCCAAGCAAACAGACTTGTGGCACATGTTCAGCAACAGCAAATAAGAAGGGATTTGATCGTGGTCAAGCTGAGCAGTTGGCCAGAAATGCAGTGGACATTTATTTTGGAAGCTTTCTAACAGCTCTCCCGCTGGGTCCACTTTATGCTAAGTGTCTCTAATATGTGGCAGCACTGGTCAAACACCAGAAATAATCTGTATGCTCTTTCCAAAAATTCCAGCCAGCTGGTCAGAGAATAAAGGAATTTCATAATGAGAGGATTCATACTTTCCCCCTGCCTTCTTTATGGAAATATGTTGGCTAGGTTTAATTCTTTCTTATTTAGTACTATAGCATCAACAGATATTTAGATTTTGAATGTAAATTATGAACTTTTTATGTAACAATTACACAGACAATATTTTGCCTATTGTGCTTAATGTAGAAATGTTAAAGAAAAAGTCTTCAGAGTAACAGAGAGTAAGTTTTCAAAGTGTGTCTGTGGTTAAGAAATATGGGAATCCTCAATGTCTTGTGGGCTTTGGAAACTCCATACTGCATATGCCAACAGTATGACAGCATAGGAACATCCATAACAAGCCAAACTAAAAATCCACCCCGCCCAATAATGTCTTCAGGAATAGCCGGGATTAGATGGTAAGGCAAGAAACAGGACAACTATAAACTGTATTATCTCTCCACATTAACATCAATCAAAATAAACAGACTGGGAACAAAGAATGAAATAAATGGAAAAAGTAGTATGAGAAGATCAAAACTAAAAGAAGTCCAAAAAAAAAAAAAAGCAAAGAAAGCCAAGCTTGGCCTACAGTCCTTAAATTACATCATGGTGAAAAACCCAATAAAATGTATGCGGTGTCCAGGATACTTTTTTTTTGTAACCCCCCCCCGCCAACTCCTTATGACGTGCTAGCAAGCACCCCAGAGGCCTATTAACAACCTACTCAAATTCACTTCAAGGCAACACTCCTGTAACTGAAATCAGCTGTCTCATTGCTTCTGTGCAAGCCAGCACACTTGGATTCAATCAGAATATTATTTGCTCAGAAAGCTGGGAAAATAGGTTTATTGCTCCTGAACCCTGTAATAAGGCTGTCACACCTCTCAGATTTACAGAGCTTAAAGCCATGAGCACAAAACTGGTCTCACCCCCTATACAGATTCCAGGTACCCCGCACATACCTCTGCCAAATCCTATGCTCAGTGATGGCATCTAGTTTTGTCCTGACGCAGTGAAGACACTGTATTTGCCATAGTAGTGCATCGCTGCTGTATCCATCCTTAAGTAATTGCCCTGGTTCTACCTGTGCCCTCTCTGATTTTCCAGTGTTACCTTTAAATCATGGATGCCAGAACTATACCTTGTCTTTCAGTATTAGCCTGACCAGTGCCAGAGGCAGAGGTAAAACCACCTCCTTGCTCCTACCTCTCTCTGTCTCTGCATACAGCCATGGCTCTTGTTAGACCTTTTTGCCACTGCAGCAGAAACATCCACAGTTTTCCCGTCGAGGGATTTTTAAACCCTGTCGATCATGAGATTTGGATTTATGACACAGTTCAATGCCAGTCGGCTTCAATGGTCATTGGATTGCACTCTGGAGGATTTCAGAGACACAAACAGCAGAATGAATTGGAGTGCTGGATCCCTAGAGACTGACTCTAAAGCAGTCTTATGTCTTCCCTTGGCTGCAAAGCTGCACAGTGGACGACTAATTTGCACTACTGTGGGAGTACTGTAATCAGTTTTTCAGCTTAAAAAGAAAACACCACCTTGGCTTCAGAAAAAAAAAAAATTAAATGGTGAAATGTTTTCATTCAAATCAACATAACCTAAGTACAACAGGCAGAACTCTGATTTACACAAAAGCGCAAATCATATTTCACTCTCAGGAAAGGGAAAAAAGAGTCTGATCTGGAACCTGCTGAGTTTTCCCAACCAACAGCACAGAAATAGAAGATGTAGGCACAGAGTCTGCAACTCCACAATTGTCTTGTGAGTAGTTATTGAAGGAATGGATTTTGTGAGAAAACTGGAATCTGCTCATTACAGGCTAAGTAAAAGCTTCTTCAGCTGTAGCCAACTGCAGTTTAATTTAAACTGCATTCATGTTGACAAAAAGCATAGTGGCTAAATTGCTTGCACTAATCATACCCTGCCCATGTACTTTGCTTACAGATGGTCATTAATATCATAATGACGACCTGTGACAGACAGGCTGCAGTGTGTGCAACTATCCTATTTAGTTTAGCCAGGATGAATTGTCCAGCTATAATTCAGCACTGAATAAGTGGGGCATTTAAAAAGAATGGTAATGTGAGCTGCATGAATATGAGAAGACAACAGGCAGCTTGAGATGACTGCTAAACACGTTGTTTTCTACATGTATGTCTTCAGCGGGGCATATCTTGCAGGATAGGAACGTATATCCAAATGCAAGACAGAGAAAAACTGAAGAAGGACAGCAGAACTAGTCCATTTTGCCCTCAAGATTACTTTTTCCCAAGTTTTTTGACACGTTGGATTAGCTTTCTGGGACAGCTGTGGTTACAGAATTCGCTGTGCCTGGTAGGTGACAAATCCTGTCACGCTTTCTTTTAGATGAGAATGAAGAACAGAACCCCTTACAAAACTGGAGTCTTCAGAAGCTTCTCTGCCCCTTTTACAAGGGAGAAGAGGTGTTCCCATTCTCCTGCCCTTATCCTTCCCTGGAAAATTGGCTGGTTTGGCTGTGATTGAGATAACAGAGTGTGATCTTGTTGCATAGTTGCCTCGTATTGTTGAGCATTTGTGGAATTTTACTGGTGGATTGAACCATGCATTCTAAATTCAAAACTTCAAAACAAAATAAACTACCCATAAAGCTAGCATGACTATATTTTCATGAATCCTGTTCCTACATCCTGAATTTTCTGACTTATATTATGTGCACAATAGAAACTTGAGTGAACGATTTGGAGTAATGGGATAATGATCCCAAAGCAAGCAGGAACATCTGGTATCTGAATTAAAGAGAGCTCAGAAACGCTGTGGCTCTCTTTAACCTCTTTGTGTGCTCTACATCCCAGAGGACTAGAAAGTTTAAAGTGATTATTAATGTGGCTAATGGGTGCTACATGAGAAATTGAGTAAAAGTGGCTCTTCTACGCCAGACTGAAGGTCCACCAATCCCAGAAGGCCTATAGAGGTGAACAGAAGAACATAGGAAAACTGGTTAATGTTTCCCCTAGTTGTTCCTCCTAACCTGCAGCCCCTGCAGCTCAGAGTCTTTCCGAGTCAGAGAGAGTTTCTGTGCACCTAGTAACTCTCAAGGGATATGTCTTCCAGGGACTTCTGTCCAGTATCCCTTGAACTTTCAGCATCCATGATGTCCTGTGGCAAGAGGTTCTTCTATTAAACTATATGTTTCATGAACAACTGCCTCCTTTAGTCTGTACGCTGAACTTCCCACCTACTGGCTTTGCATCAGACCTACTGGTTCCCATATGGGAACTTGTATTGTCCTTGTTTTACAGACCTTGCTTGGCTGTGCAGGTAGGCAGGACGCGCAATTTTTTTATTTACATAACATGGAGAGTAATCCATTCTTTATTTTGGATTTGTTGGCATGCAATTGCATTAATGGCATCATACAAAAGTTTACCTTTCAACAGTTATTAACTGTCTTATTTATGATTAACTGTCTTATCATATATATAATCATATATATAACCATAGCAGTACTCTCCCTTTTTGTCCAGTCAGAGAAGCCAGAGGCAGATATATAACTGAATCCTGCCCTCCAAATGGAGAGGAATGCTTTGCTACATTTTTGTGATGGCATTTCAATGACCAGCAAAATTTGTGGCTAAAATTCACACAAACATATTTAATCCAGAAATTTAAAATTTTGCATCCAGTTCTTCATTTCTCCTGGTATTTTGCAAAACCAAAAATCCAGAAAATTTCAAAGCACAAAACTCCTTTCTGCCCCTTCGTCTGACCGCAGGATGTTGTGAGGAGGAGCTATACCTGGCATGCACTCGTGGCACAGGTGTCTGAGGAAAGGAAACTCTGGTGGTTTATCTCATCAGAATATGACAGCCCAGCCGCTTTCTCTGTTCTCTCCCTCTAATACTATGTCAGTTCTACTTACGCTTCCCTTATCAGCTGACATCTGCAATGCCCTTTGTATTTTAACACATCATTGAAAAGATGGAAAGTCTTGAGTGGATGTCATTGCCTCTCTCGTTAACCATTACACTCTCATCTGAAGCCGTAAGCATGTTTTCTGTCTGTTCACAGGTGTTACTACTCCTTTATTTAACAGCAATTCTTGGTGCCTTAAAAGTAATCCCCGTGAAGGATGATAAGGAATCTCGAGTCTCATAACATGTTGCTGCTTACTGCCAGTGAACACGCTGATCTGATCAGCTGGGCTCGCTGAAATTTCAAGACACACGCAGACAAATCAACCTGTTCGAGCACTCACGTGCCGTGACAGTGAGCATGGTTTCAAGATGTAGATTAGACACCAGTTGCGTCTCTCAAAAAGCAAGCTGAATCCCACGCACAATTCCTAGAGGTGGCGTGTTTCATATATCAAAGTGGGTTGAGTCCCAATCTCAGTTCCCAGCTATCAGCTCACCTGCCTGTTACAGGGACGCGGCAGCAGCGGGGGAGCTGCAGGCCGATGCGGCAAAAGCGCCGCTTTCAGTTTGAAGCTATGGTACTGAGTAGCTCTGGGCACTGGATAAGGATCATGACTAGTCAAATACTGAAATACTGGTTTGTGAAAATTTTCCACTGAGTTTGGTTTGCTTTAAACCACTGCTTGCTGGTCATAGTGTTTATACATATTCAGACACCTCTAGGATATCTCTGGAACTATTTGTTAATCCCCCAAATGTTATGCATTTTAGCATGAATTATTGCTTATTTGAAAACATCTACTGAAGTATATTACTCATTATTTACCACAGGAAGCAGAACTGATAACAGACTGCACAGCAGACTCCGTACGTGCAGGGTGAATAACCAAAGCCTGTCTCCTCTGAAGCAGCGGCACAGGTTCAGAAAATTCTCCACCCTAACTGTGGTGCACCTATTTCCACATGAGGAAGATGCTTCCCGCCAGTCTGGATTATTCTGTGGAACAATTCACTAATCCAAAAGAAAGGGCTGTGTTATTAAAGAAGGTTATTTGTAAACAGTAAAACAATTCATCAGAAATTGAGATACAGTATTTCCACCCTAGTGTTTCAATTCCATTTAACCTGAGCATGCAGGTGGGACCCTTTCCATGTAACTGAGGTTATTTAATAGTCAAAAGTCAGGTTTAAACTGTTTGCAAATTCAGTGGAGACAGAAAAGCAGAAAAGCTCTTTGAGTTATTTAGTGTCACTGCAAAATGAGACAGTCAAATCTTCTCAGTGTTTTACTAGAAAACTTGCAAGTCAAGCTGGACCAAAACCCCTGCAGCTACAAGTCACAGGGGCTCTGCTAGAATCCATGCAAATACATCTGTTCCAACCCAGATTTGAACTAGAAGGCTTAAATCTGGTTTAAGAATCCAAATGCTTCTCATCATGGGATGGTTTTAGGTTTTTAACTCGCTGGTTTCACCCATAGTCTCTTCACTGCCACAGTACTTGTATTGGTCGTCCATTGCACAGAAAAGGTACTGAAAAAACTGAAAGTAGTTTAATAACTTATTCGGCCCTAGATACAGTAGCTGCAGGGCAATGCACAGAAACTGCTCTTCTGCAACCCACAGTAAAGCTGTTGTCAAGAAAGTGGAAATTCTTCTTGCTGCTGCAATCTTAGACATCACTTGTAACAGCGGGAAGAGAACAATTTTCAAAGACGAGCCTGATCTTTGAATTGATAGGATCTTTTTCAGCTTCCTGTTGGAACACAGGGGACATTAGATGCCCAGATAACATAATTTCCACTGGAAGTGTCTGATAAAGATTGGTGTATTTGCAACAGGGCAGAGCATTCTTTTCAGACGCAGCTTCTGGTTTCAAGTCGCCCTCCGTGCTGCATTTTCTTTTCTGTGCACTCAGAAATCCGTTTATGGCTCTTATGTGACGTCCAGTGGAAAGTAACAACTCTGGGTCAGTTCCTCAGGTAGCATAAATCAATGTGGCTGTACTGATTTCAGCATTGCCATCAAACGTAGCTGAAGGTCTGGCTCTGCTGACATTTAATCCCTGTGTTTGAAACACGAATACGTGCACAAACACTGAGAGCCCTTAAATTAAATGTTTTTATTCAGGGGGAAAAGTACTCACTTTAGCAGAAACTAACAGCCCTCCAGCTTTCAGCTTTTTCTAAATAACTCAGACGAGCAAATCAATCAACACTTTTTTTCCAAGCTTACAACAGAGTGCAGTAGATTTACTATAAGTACTAGATTTTTTTCTGCTGGTATATGTGTGTATCTGAGGCAAATCATAAATAACATAAAAGTTCCAGTTAATATAGCTCTGAGCAGGAATATGTTTTTTTCTTTCATGTATGATTTTCATGGCTATATTCAGGCGGTGATGTTATTCATCTCTATTCTCAGTTCAGCAGAGCTGTCTGCAGGTGACACACAGAGCAAGTGTATAATCTGGCGTACATGATGGGAAGGCCAGGTGAATAAAACAACATCCATATGCAAGATAGTAGAAGATTTTAATCCTGAATTTCTCACGTGTTAGTCCTTCAGTTTCCTGTCTGCAGTCTGGTCTGGGAGGTAATCACCGGTTACACTCTGAGCTCATTCAGTTTTGATAAAGCCAGTGCAAAAGGATGGCGGGGCATGCTGTTGGGAGGCAAAAGGACAACGATAGCTGGGGCTCTGCCGCTGATCCCAGTAACGGGCACATGAGGGGAAGAGCCAGGGGAGCCATTTGCCATCTAAAACGAGACAGCCTACAGCAAAAAGAGTAACCCAGAGCACCAGCACTGAAGTAGCTGTGCTGTTCCCTGTCACCCAGACCCATTTTGTGCCTGCGCTTTGGAGGAAAACACGACGAGGCACCCGAATCTAAGCTTTCTGCAAAGGAGTCTGGGCTTGGGAAACAAGGCACCTTTTTGCCCTGATCCCCAGTGCCATCCATCCACGGAAAGGCTGACAGGCACTTCGGCTTGCTATAGCATCAGATCCTCTGGGCTGGGCAGGTTTCCTCTTTTCTCAGCACCAGAGCCCAGGGTTCATTTCTCCCTAGACTGCAGTCCTGACCCAAAATGCTTGCTGGCTTTTTAGCCCTGAGATCTTAGTTCTCCTGGCCACACAAAAGAAGAAAAGGACACCAAGCAACAGGACACTGCTGTGTCTGAAGAGCATGGGTGATGAAGCCTTTACTGCCTGAGAAGCAAATTTATTAGGAAGATAAAGAGGCACCGTGATAGATTAAATGTTGCTGAGAGATGAAGTAGATATCCTTAAGGGTCTGAGCGATTTCTTCATCCCAGGAAATGGAGGACCTGTAATATCCCAGAGTCCATGTTTTCCTTGAGGGGAATAGAAATGCTAAAGAAAAAAATCTCTCTGCGGTAGAGAAGATAATAAGGCAATTAAAGCTCTCAGTACTATTAAAAAGTTGACAAAGCACCAGGATTAGATGAAATACATCACTGAAAGCAGTGTGGAAAGAGCAAATAAAATTGAAAAGCCTTTGGAGAAGATTTTTGATTGCTTACTAATGGCAATGTTAGTACCAGAGGATAAGGTAATTTCAGTATGTAAGGAAGGACCGAGGTTAAAAATGGGCACATTTCACCTGAATTTCAGGAAATTAGTCAATAATGTGTCTCAAGATGAATTGATTTGAAAGGTCAGGCAGGATGGTGACATTGCTGCAAGTGGGAAAATTAGCGAAACTGGTCAGATATTGCCCTTTGGCTGGCAGCCAAAGGTTCTAATAAGGTGGTGTGAAGCCTTAAGAGAAAGTGATCTATATTATCAAAATTCATAAATAGGCCGTTTTCTCTGGCCACGTTCTTTATACTCCAAATACTCTGTTAAACCCAAGAAGGTTATCTACATTCATCAATGTACCCTCACCAAGTTTGCAAATGACACAAAACTGGGAGGAGTAGCTGATATGGCCGAGGGCCGTGCTGCCATCCAGGGGGACCTTGGCAGGCTGGAGAAATGGGCTGACTGGGACCTCATGAATTTTAACAAGGAGCAGCGCAAAGTCCTGCTCCTGGGGAGGAACAACCGCACCCACCAATACATGCTGGGGACAATCCAGCTGGAAAACACCTTCACAGAAAGGGTCCTGGGGGTCCTGGTGGACACCAGGTTAACAGGGACCAGCAATGTGCCTCTGCCGTCAGGAAGGCTAATGGTATCCTGGGCTGCATTAGGCAAAGCATTGTCAGCAGGTCAAGGGAGGTGGTCCTTCCCCTTTATTCAGCAGTAGTGAGGCCACACTGGGCGTCCTGTGTCCAGTTCTGGGCTCCTCAGTACAAGACAGATATGGACACGCTGGAGAGAGTCCAAAGAAGTGCCCTAAAGATGGTTAAAGGTCTGGAGCATCTCTCCTATGAAGAAAGGCTGAGAGAGCTGGGACTGTTCACCCCGAATAAGACGAGGTTCAGGGGGATCTTATTAATGTATGTAAATACCTGAAGGGAGGGTGCAAAGAAGATGGAGCCAGGCTCTTGTCAGTGCTGCTCAGTGACAGGACCAGAGGCAAAGGGCACAAGCTGAAACACAAGAGGTGCAGTCTGAGCATGAGGAAACACTTTTTTACTGTGATGGTGAGCAGTGGAACAGGATCCCCAGAGAGATTGTGGAGTCTCCCACCTTAGACTTATTCAAAAGCCAGCTGGACACAGTCCCGGGCAGCCTGCTCTAGATGACCTTGCCTGAGCAGGGTGGTTGGACCAGATGACATCCAGAGATCCCTTCCAACCTCATCATTCTGTGATTGTGATCTGTGTTTTCTGTTGTTGCTGTCCCTCTGGCTGTTTTACGTTGTCTGAATATCCGAAGATACCAGAAAATAACCTATCTGAGAGCAGATGGAAGGAGATAAAGTTTATCAGATATGGCTCTGCCTCCTGTCTCTGTCCCCAGGTGTTCCGCAGTGACAGAAAAACTATGGGATGCTCAGTCCCACCCAGTGATTCAGCATTGTTCCATTTTTGTGTAGTATAATTAAAACATAAATAAATCCTAGAATGTCACCCACCACAACAGACTCTGACAGTAAGTTTCTCTTTGGGCTTTGTACTCACTGGGAGAAGCAAAACCACAAAGGATCTCCCAGATAGACTTCTATCTCTTTGTCCCTCAAAAGCAGCAATATCTAATGGAGTGTTTCCCTCTGCTGAAGTTATTTGATTTTCTGATCTGATGCAAAACCATCAGGTCGGCCATAAGACAGCTAAAAGAATTGATTTGTAATGCTTGAAAGAGTCCAAAACACACACACATTTGGCTAAATAAGTGAAAATTGTTCTTGTTCCAAATCTTAGCTTAAAAAAAAAAAAGGGAAAGATTTTGTAAGAAAACATAGGCTTAGATTTTTTTTCATGATAATAACTACTGAAGTACCGAAAAGTAATTAAAAATTCCATTAAGTAAAAGTTAGTTTCACAATTAAAAGTGATTAGTTCAGTTTCTGAAATTCTGAAGAAAAAAAAACTACTGGAAAACAAAATGGAGGGTATTTGGAGATCTTGGCAAATGGATATTACAGGATTTTTTCCGTATTTAGCCCCATCTTTTCATATTTTGAATAGTGCTAGAAAGTTGTATGATTATTACCTGCAAATACTACTTTTCTAGATATAGAAAGAGCTATGTAGAGATATAATTAAAAGTTGTGGAATGCAGTTTCAAAAAGCAAATTCAGATTATCATAAAAATCTCTCATAGCAAGGACTAAATGGGTTCTGTGGAACACCCACTAAAAAGAAACATTTGAGGGCTGAACATAGGTTATGTTAAAAATTAAATTCTATTCTGCATGGGAACCTTTTTGCACTGACAAAGGAATGAATTTGATGACTTAATGAGATTTTCCATCTCCAATGTTTATGATTCAGTATATTAAATATGACCTAATTTCTATGATATATGATACATACAGGAGGCATATGAGATCCTGGAAGAAAAAAAAAATCAATTGATTGGTGGCAATATACTACTTAGGGGACAGTGAAATTTAATCGGATGATCATCAAGGTGTCATAGAAAGAAATGTGACTTCCTGAATTTTGACAGCCACCTTTGCCGTATTACAACACATGGTCTTTTCCTGTTCATCAGTGCAATGATGAATAAGTTCTCTGTGTGCATTACCAAACTGAAGTCTTCTACTTTCAGAAAGTCTCGCTAAATTGTGTGCACAGCCGCGTAAGTGCAGACAGGTCCGTAGGCTGGAGAGCAGGTACCCATGGCCCTCCTTTTCTCATTTATTCCTCTAGTCAGACAGCACTTCTGAACTTTTTTCTGAAAAGCACTGAAGGCAGCAACCAGAGACACCTGGGAAAGGTGCTCACTCCAAAATGGTCCATCACAGGAACCATGAAGAGAGGGAGCGCAGGAGCAAGAAGAAAACTGGACAGAAGAGGTATCCCATGCCCTCACTTTCACAAATGAAAGAGACTTGATGTTCAGTTCTGGAGCAGGGGGTGGTCTGAGGGGATGTGTGATACTGAAGACCTTGTAAGATAATTACTTTTCCCCACAGCCTGCTCCGTCCTCCTGTTAACGCACCTGTGGAGTGCACAGGAATGGATCGGAGGAGATGCCGTCCCATTGCTGAAGGCTACTTTGGATAATTGCGCTCTCGCTGTCTGGCTGATGAAGCTTGCACAGGATGGTGAGAGAACAGTGAACTGACCCACTTGCTCTAGGACACAATCAATACTAAATTAGCCTTTAATTACAAGTCTTTTAATTATTCAGTGTTGACTTATGGTATGAAGCAGCAGCTGTAAATCTTTTTAAAGCAAAAGCTTTGATTCCTGGTATTCTCTTATTATCTCCCATAGTATCCTTGTGCAGGAAAATATAAGACCTTTATTGACATAATTTCATAATTTGTACAAGACTAATCTAGGAGCCATGCTGCTGCTCAGCAAGGGTAATAATAAATTTTAAAGCCTCTGGCTGTTCTTAGGTGGCGTTACCAAGCAGAAAGTGATTTGCCTGAAGTTTGATAGATCTTAATCGATTTCAGTGTAGCAGGGAATAATTTTTATCTCCAGTTCATGAAAAATTCTGCACCAAATTGCTCTGAAAGTGGGTACGAGAACTACAGCATCAGTTCCAACATAATTCAGTCCCAAATCTAAATCTATCTCTACCTAGACTGGATCTGAAAATCCTTGCTCTCTAAAAAAAAAAACCAAGTGATTTGGCTTTCATTGATAATGTATTCAGAGAGGTATGTTTACATGATAGAAGTATCTATAATATATCTAATAACTATGTCTACTTATATTTCTATGTATAGAGAGATGTCTGTTTTACCCTGGCTGTTTAGTCTTTATAAAAGTAGTAGAGACTTTCCCCCTTATTTCATGCATTACAATAAAAAGTAAAACAACTGAAAAAGTGAACCCTGTGGACTTGTGACAAAATTTAAAAATTAAATTTCAAAGAGTTTTCTGCAAGTCATAAATGACATGAAATTCCAAAAGCAGTGGTCTTCTGTGTGCAAATAAATTCTTGAACCGATATTTCTGCATTGAAACTGCTACAGCTGATTTAGGATGCTGGCTTCCACCCCACAGACAGGGAAGGGGATGCATCCTCTCCCTCTTGCAGACTCACAGCCCAGGCTGGTATGCACATCCCACTTGACAATGCAAAATATTCAACAGGTTTGGAGACTAGTTGAGATCAGGCACTAGATGCAATATTAAATATTATCTCAAGTACTCTGTTGTGTTTGGGGTGCTAAGATACCAGCCTGTGCCTTCCTGTGACATGGGATGAAAGGAGATCCTGTATTTTCTGCTTCTGTTTATATCAGAAGACCTGTCCTGTTCTCTTCTGGTGTTTCTGCATTTGCTCGGAACTGGGAAATGGATACACAAACCAAAAACTTGGGAAAAACTGTCCTTTTTCCGAGACTGAAGACAGGAGCTTGAGCATTGGGCTTGGCTGCGGAGGGCTGTGTCTTGTCCATAGCTTACCTACCTACCTGTCAAACCTGACCATCTACCCTTGGCATAACGAACCTGGCAAAAGATGAAGTAGTTGAGCTGCGAGATTCAGTGGTTGTATCCTCTATGTAACGGTCTAGTTTTACAATTCCACTGGCATTTATCAGAATGATTGCTCTTTTCTGCTCATAATATTGATCTATTATTTCTCATATTCTATAAATACCATAAAGAAATAAGTTTCTTGAAGAAGCACCAGTAAATAAATCCCTCTGCCAAAAGTTTATAAATTGTGTGTTGCTGTGCATATCCCAGCAGCAGCAGTTCAAGCATTAATGACTTAGCCTTTCTTAATCACTTTTTTAATTACAAAAACCAGACAGAGCTTATTATCAACAAATTACTTGCTATAATTTCATTGTTCCTCCTCAAATCAAGATCATGTTGAATGTGTTAAAAATGCATAAATAAAGCTAATGCCAAACATTTGCATAACCTAAATTTATTAAACACTTGGTTTTTATGGATGTCCTCAAAGCAGTAATTTTTAGGTTATTTTTCCGTCTTGTCCTGTATTATCTTTTGTGCTCCAACATAGAGCTTCATCCCAGTAAAGGTGGCAGTGCAAAGTGGTAATCCATTGGCACATTCTTTGCTGCCTCTCATTAAGACTGACAAGAAATAATTACTTCATACTTGTTCTCATTAATAGCTAAAATTGTCTTCCACTTTCTTATATTAGCAATAATTTACGTTTAGTACTAAATCCATTAACTGGAGTCAGGTCCTCGGGTCAGAACTCTCATTTTCCAACTTCTTGAATCTTTTCCCCCCTCTCAGGAGGGCAGCCCCTGCCCTCATCCAGCCAAGGGGTGCCCTGCAGCCGCATCACTCCCACCACTCCACTGTGCGATCCAGCTACACGTGCTATATGGCGTCAGCAATAATGGGAAAGCGTACAATCATCTCTGCCTCCCAAATTAATCTGTATTTGCTGTCCTAGGAGGAGTTAGGCTTTGCTTTGTTGCGACCTTAAGGGTGATATATGGGCAGTGATTAGAAGCCCAAGTAAATGAGAACTCTTTCCACTTGGTGCTAGCTCTATGGAGGCACATGCTAATGCCCAATCCACATCCTTAAAATTCAGAGTTATAGAGAAAGAGATGGGAAAAGTAACACTGTTGGTATTATATGGTCCTGGAATGAAGTCCTGGAGGAACTGAGTACTTGTCTAAACACTTGCATGGTATGAGAATACTGAAAATTTAAGCTAGACTGTACTCTCACATTTGGTGCTTCACCTGCATATTTTGGTGAATTGCAGTGTTACTGCTGAAGTTAAAATAGACAGACCTCAAACTCTGCAGGTGAAGGAAGGACACACAGCAATAGATCTGTCAAATTCAGAACTAACACTAAACTAAAGGCATGGACTTCAAACAGTAACAAGTATTTTTGAAAGGCATACTTGAGTGGATGAGGCTGGAAGTTTTATGAAACTGCAAGAAAACCCTTTGAAGAGGAAAACACAATAATAGTCTTGTACTTAAGGCCTAAACAAGAAATTCCTGACAAACTTTCCACTTTATGTTGCTATTTTTCTTAGTGGGACTTGGCTGAGTTCCAGCCACAATCAGTGGGGGCCCAGAAATCTTTGAGATATTAGAAGTGAAGTGCAAGTTTAACAGATCTCTAAGCTTACTGGAATTCTTTGTCAGCAGACTCACATCTACTTATCAGTATTAAGAAAGGAAGAAGAACCATAGCGATTGTCGTTGGGTTTTGGGTTTGGTTTGGTTTTGTGGGGTTTTTTTTGTTGTTTTTTTTCTGATAGCTTATAATTATTCAGAAAGCTACCACTTAAGAAGAAAAAGAAAGGGCTCAGGAAGGAAAGTTTCAGATATTATCGTGATTCAAGCTGCACCAAGATAGCTTCAGATTTAAGTGCCCATGAAGAGCTATAGGTTTCATGATCCTTTTTCTTCCTTTGCCCTGACAAAACTGACCAAACCGAGAGCTGCACAATAGCACTACTTAGAGCTCCTATCACTTCTGCGTCCCCTCGTTCGGGTGTGAAGGCTCAGAGCACTACGACACTTTGTGCAACTATCAAACAGTACGAAATGCTTTCCCTTTCTCCCTGGCCCTCCCATGCCTGTCTCAAGCAAGCAGGAGGGATCGGTATGTGCTGCTTTACATAGGCGCTCGTCCTCACCTTTGTTTTTTGGGACAGAGAAGCCTGGCTGCAGCCCAGCCCAGTAGCACCCAGTAGGTGCTGGAGGCTGGAAGTGGGGCTAATTAATTTCTACACCTCCTTCTTCTGCAAGAAGGGGGATTTTGGTTGGTGTCAGCCAGCTGCTTGCCTCCTGTGTTAGTGATGCTGATGGGCTTCTTTCAGCAGCTCTGCTCCCTCCCATGGCGCGCTGGAAGGAACAGACTTGATTGCCAGCAAGCCAGCAGAAATTGCCAGCAGCTTTCCTGTCCTGGTCGTGAGATGAGCCGCAGGCTTCTCTCCTGCCTTTTCCTCATGTCCCCAGGTCCCTGGGAAGGACTCTGAGGGGATGAGAAATCAACCTTAAATGTCTCTCTGGGGCTAATGGGTGAATTTTTAAGCTAAGTCTCCTGTGAGTTTAGCACAAAAAATTAGAAGTGAAAAAAAGAGAAGAGTTGCCACGTGCTGGGTATTTGTATAAGCAGATTGTAAGCAGGGAATCTGGTTTAAGGGGGCTGTTTACTGAGCTGCTGCTGACAGCATTATGGTCTGCTCCCCACACTCTGCTTTCTGTGGCCACAGGGACAGGCATGGCCTCAGGGCACAGCGGGGGCCATGTCCGTGGGCACTCGGTGCCCTGACACAGCACCGAGCAGCAGCTCAGTGTTTTCCAGGGACTTTCCAAAACCTCTGAGCATTTTAATGTCTGCATTACACAGGACACCCCAGCTTTTAAACAACTGTAGCTTTCTAGCCAGCAGTCATTGCACCCCTGCCTCTTTGCCTTGTGCTCTAAGGTTGTGAATCTGTTCTAGCTCTAACCCACAGAGCCTGGCTCTTTTGTGCTTTGTTTTTGCTCTGGAGACTTCTGATTTAACGCTGATGCATGCGTACAGGGTCCAGTTCTCTGCATCTTTTTCACTGCTCCAGCTGTACATGTTGCGTGGGAAGTTGACACAGGCAGCCCTTCTTGGAAATCCCTCCCTTCCTCCCAAGTAGCTTTCAGATGGCCGGAGGAAAATGGGCATTCGCAGAACAACTTTGCACCCGAATTCTTGCCGGTGGCTGCAATGGCCAGCGGGGGCTGTGTGCAGCCAGGTATCATTAGACAGCCAGGCAAAATTGCAAACAATCAGACTTTCCCCAAAACACCCCGTGACATATGCAAATACAAGAAAAGAAAAGATAATTCGTTCTTTTTTAACTTAAAGATAATTTTTTACTTTCACAGTGTAAGTATGTATTGTCTCCCTTTTTCATTTTGAAACACAGGGTTTGTTAATTTGCAGATAAGATTTAATTTTAAAGTTTGCAGGTTTTAACGTGAAATGTGAAAAGAAGAAAGGAAAGCTTTTGATTGTAATCTCTAGGGTCAAAAAAAAAAAAAGAAGAAGAAAAGAGCAAAATGCTGCCTTTGTAAAAACTTGTCAGAGATTTAACTGTGACATTCAAGCTTATCATTAAAATTTGCTTTACAACTTCTGCTGTTGTACTTCCATGCAGTAATGTGAAGGAAGCTAAAGAATTATCTTTACTTTTTCCTAAGAAAATTAGCTTCCATTCCTCCCATATAAGCATAATTTGAATTTTATTTTTTCTCCTCATTATGTGTGATGGTTTGTCAGACAGTTGATGTAAACATACTTAAGCCTCAGCCCCCAAATTAATTGGAGCGATACAGGCCAGATTAGAGGGGCTCACGTGCAAGCATGACACGGGTGGTGGCAAAGCCGATTTGAGGTGCCTTATTCAAGGCTCAGGACAGGTCATTTTGGTCCCATGGCAGCACTGCTAATCTCAAGCCTTGCAGACAAAAATTTGCATCTGAATGCAGCTGGCCACGTGGAAAGCTTCTGAATTCTCCTTCCGACTTTCCTCCCAGCCTTTCTGGGAGAGGGTGAAGCAGCAGTGGGTTAACCACAGCTTTTGTGTCAGTGGGTGCTCCCGGTGGGTTTTTGGGTTACGCTCACGCAGCGCGGTTGTTTGTGCATGTGGGCTTTCCTCCATCACAGGAGCTCTGCTGGGCTGGGATTTGGCACTCGCAGAGGTTTCTCTGCTGCCCTCCTGGAGATGCGAGGGGTTTCCCACAGCTGGGCAGGTGGGACACCTCCTGCCTTGGCAGAGGGAGGTCTCCACGTGGTCCTCACCAGACGCTGGCAAAGCCCCCAGCCACCTCCCCGGCACCACCGGCACCCTTGGGGCAGCAGCCCCATGCCTCTGCCCCCACTTGGTTTGTCTTTTTTCAGCTTCCTCCCTCTGAGACTTCTGTGCTCGGTTTTGCCCCCTCTTTGCCCTCCCTCATTGCAAATTTTGGCTGAAAAGAGGTGAATGAGGGCAGACATGAACAAATATGAGAGGGAAAAAATGAGTTGCTCTTTTAGATGGCACAAATTATTATAAACAAACAGGATTTAATTTTGATGCTCAAAGAACAAACATGATTTTTTAGTTCTTGGGCTTTGTGTTGTGTAAGCCCTTTTTTTACCTTTTCAGCTATAGCAAACTGTAGATAACACCAGAATATGCCGTGATGTTTCTGAGGTCTATCCATAACTGAATAACAGATGAATTCCTCGGTCTATCCATAACTGAAATATCCCTCTACATTAATGATAGAGTCAGTCTCTGTTTATTGCACTATAACTGGTGCTGCAGCATAAATAAATAAAATAATACAGAACAGTCAATTCTGCTGGCCTAGCATCATGTATCAATTTGCACTAATAAGTTAATTTCCATAATTGTTATTCAGGACTAACATAATTTGAGAGAAAAGAGGTCGTAATGGTCATGATGCCCTGAGAGGATTTTGCCTTGCTGAAGTCAACACATTGAAGCCTCTGAAGGATTCTGGAGAGAGTAATGCCCATAACCCAATCATTCAGTTAATGTTATTACTCATTTATTTGTTTTCCATCAGCGAGATACTCGGTGACCTCCAAAACAAGACTGTGCCTTTGACACACAGCTACATCACGTTTGTTCTCTCCCTGCTCATCCTGTGGCTTTAAAAGTCAGTGGTAAGTCTTCCAGTGGACCTTCAAAAGCACTGCATGCATTTTTCTTCAGTGTCTATTTAAATAAGGTGGAGCACAGCAAGAGAGAGTGCTCTTTGTGCATTGTACAACAAATAAACCTCCTTCAACTCACTTTTGTCCCTCTTGCTGAGATTCCTCCAGTTTAGCTAATGTTTGGTTAAGTGAAGGGACTGAGGTGCAGTGCTGCTCGAATATAAGGCCCTGTTGAGCTAACTCAAGCAACTCTGACATTTTTACAAAAAAAGATATATCTCATAGGGAATTGCTGGTGAAACCGCTATACATCAGATTAGGATGTCATATGCTACATTTTATTTTGTCACTTAAAATTAAATGCATTTGTAATATGTACAGTAGTAAAATCAAATCAGGATTTAATCCATTTTAGAAACTTGTTCTATTACAGGGAGAAATGTACATGGCAAAGTCAGAATGTTATAGTGCATTTGCAGTAAATTTTAATGACATTCTTTGGTGGCTTTATTTTTGCCTCTATGTTATATATGAGACATTGACCTTTCTAAATATTCTCCACAGATAACCTGATCTTTAGTACAACAGTGAAATATTATTGTAATTATTGTTTGTACAACTGTGATGTTGCAGAAGATATTTTGGCTAAAAAGGAATAAATAGATTTGTAGATTGGACTTCTATGTTAGAGTCTGCAGTGGAGTTTTCAATGTTGTCAGGGGAATAAAGAACTATTTTGCTTGCTGTTCAAAAAAATAGAAAGAAGTGAGCTGAAAAGGAAATTCAAATAATTTAATTTAAAGGTAATTTCTAGTGGAAAGAAAGCTTAGAAGATTGTGAAATAGGCATTATTCACAGAACTTTCTAGGATCCCTCCCCTAAAAAGAAAAATTTACTTGGTGTAGACAGAAATTCACAGAATGTTTCAATTAAACAGAATTTGAAATTTCAGTGTGACTTAAAGCTTTGCTCTACATTTTCCATCCACTTTCTTTTAATGACTGATACTCCAAAGTTACTAGAACAGGAAGACTGAAAGTAAAATAAATGAGAGCAACAATAATCTTACCATATTTGTCTTGCAAGTTAATTTGGAGACTCTAACAGAATATACTGACCCTTGAAGTTAAGAGCATGTGCAGAAGTAAAAAGTGATCATCTCCATGGACTAAGTGAAAGCCTCAGAGACGTCCTTCCACAGGGGACACCCCCATTCCTCCTGCTGCTTCTCACTCACCGGGCAAGAAATGTCTGTGTCCCACCCAGATGAGTATTTGTGGCAAGGACATTTCCAGGAGGACCTTCTTCCATGACATGGCAACCAGATTAAAGAAGATGGCCATGTCATCTCTGCATGCCCCAGGAGGCTCACTGAATAATAAAGTTCAGGTCTTCACCCACTTTCAGGGGTTTTGCTTTGAAGCTGTCTCTAGTTAGAAGGAAAGCATTGCTTGAGTTGAGCAGAAAAGTCATGTTAAGAGACCTGTGTCTATACCTGGCTGAAAGGCACCTTTAGCTATTTCTTTTGTCCATTTTCCATGGCCAGTTGGTGGTGGAACTACTGCAATTATAACCACCCATAAAATACATCACCTGTGGCATAACTGTTGCCTCCATATGTGTAGATCTTCACGGGCACAAGGAAACCCCAGTACCAGTGCAAAAGAAGAGAAAAATGCATATGCTGCCAAATAAAATGCAAAGCCAGAGAAATTTGTAGAACCTTACAGAAACAACACCAGCACCTGAAATCTCATTTGGTGGTGATAATATTCACTTATTTCTTCTTTTCTGCCTAATTTTGCATCATACTCTGCTGTGTCACTTTCCATTTTGCTGCTCTGGTGGCAGGTCTTTGGATGTTACAAAGTCATGCAGACTAAGAAAGAGCCACAGTGCATTTTGATTTTCAGAGAGACATCCAGACACACAGTGGCCAGTAAAACATGATTTCTCTAGAGCCAGACTCCATCTCGTATCCCCTGAAAGGTGACTTACCCAAAGTGGCCCCATTCAGATGGTACTAGTCCTGAAGCACACCTTCATCCTTGTAAAGGTTCATAAAAAAATTTTCTCAACTTGTTTTCAGATACACTAATCCAGTCTTACCTGTGACCTCACTTGGGCTTCAGTAGAGTAACTGAGAGCAGAGCTGGCATGAAAACTTGCTCTCTCAGCAATTAATTCCTCTATTTTTCCCCTCAGTAAGTATATTTCATATAAAGAGCTGGAAAAAAAAGGACAAGGCAAGGGGTTAACTTTTATACAGACCTTGACCTCACTGTTTTTGTAGGTACAATTTATAGCTTTCTAACAGTGGCTTAATTTACTAAAAGGATGGGGCAGCTTGGGCTCAAGGACATGGTTGTTTGTGTTTCTTGCTTTCTTGAGGTAGCGCATTGTCTTACTGCCAACGCTCCTCAGCCTAGGTTTGGAAAGGCAGACCATAGAAAACAGGGAACTACTGATGTTAAAAGCATTCAACTTGCCATTCAGAGCCTTTCTGTTGTTCGTATACATGCCTGGTTCCTGCTAGTTGTTCTGGGAAGTGCGCATCTCTGAATTGATGGCAAAATGGACTCATTTGAAAAAAACATGTGAGTATGGAATTTTTTCTGTTAGCATTCTCTTGTCGTTAAATATTTCTTTGCTTTCATCTACAACAAGCATAACAAGATAATTCTATTTACCATTCCTCACCAAGAAAAGTAATTAGAATGCAAGGTAATTTCCATAAAATGCATTATGACTTTAATATCAGTAAAAGCCACTTAAATATTAAACACACAGAAAAAAATATTAGCTAAATTATCATAGAATAATATGATCAGGTTACTTTAGGAGAAAAAAAGTGATAGATGTGTTTTAATAAACTGTGCAAAATTATATGTATCATATTCTTGCTTCCTGTCAATTTTATTTAGAGTTAAATGCCATTGTGATAATTAGTTGGGTTTTACTGTGTTCATTAAAAGCTTTTCTAATGATCACATACAGGAATAAGTAAAATTAATTTCTTTCTTTAAACTCAAAGAAATTCATCAAATGAATAAACAAAAAGCTTTCGCTGAAGCACAGACACAATATCATGTGGGTTCTTCCAAGAAGATAAGAATGGAGTATGAGCACAACACTCAGTCTATGAAGGCTTGCATTTTGGATCAGTGCTAGTGTTCTTGATTTACAAACAGGAGCTCTATGCATGAAGAAGATAGCGTGTCAAATCCAGTAGTCCTCATTCAAGCAAAAGTTCAAAGCCTTTTCTAGGAATCCAGGGAAGGTTCCCTAGTGAAAATGAGAAGAGGTCTGACCAACATTTCTAACTTTTGTATTTGTTTTTCAGGATGGGCAGACCACATCTTTCAAAAATTTTCTAAGCCTGGTTTTCAGTGATAGCAAAATCCCCTCAGATGCACTGTGCTAGTTAAGTCTCCTTTCATGACTCTCTAGGACTAAAAACACGTTCCCAAGGAACTTTCACATCTTGCCAGCATTAGAAAATTTATAAACGCTGAAGACATAACTTCTGGCTTTGAGAAGTAACACTAGAAAAAGGAATATGTGAAGAATGATGAACACTTCAAAATGAAAACCCCACACAACTGAACTACTCCGAAATCAGAGCCATTAATTTTTATTCCTATATGCACAAAGATGGTGTTATAAGAAAATAATATTTTTGAAATAACTTGCTGCATTAACTCGGTGAATTAGTCCAATGACTGTAGATGCTAATGTCAATGAGATCTCCTTTACTGGGGTGAGTGAGCCTCGTTCAGGGTCCATATCATGTTAGAAGTAGCTTCTGCATTTCAAACTGGGTCAGATCTTTGGTGAATATTAAGGAAGAAAAAAGTGTAAAAAATAAAGTGGTAATTTCAAAAACATAGCCATAGGATTAACGTGGGTAAGAACTGAACGACTGAGTTCTTGAACCTTAGTACTTAGACTCTTCCATTCAGAATGCTGCCAAAGCTGATGGAAAACACCACTTCTCTAATACACCTGTTAAACCACAGTGCTGTTTTGTTCTTCACAACAGACCTCTCTTGTTAGAACTCCAGAGGACAGACTTGATTACAATAGCTCTGTGAACACTTTCTCGCCAAGAAGATACCAAAGTTGAGATGCAGGTAGGATCAGAACTGAGACTCTAATAAGAATGGAGTTAATCATGTCACCTTAATTGAAAAGTAATAAAAATAATTGAGTTTAATACATAATTTAGATCATTGCGTGTTAAGTTAATGCATTCTGCTTAGGCTTTGAAAAAATTATTTATTTCATGTGGAGTTAAGATTTCATTTGTTTTTATAATGGAATGCTCTCCAATTGACTTTAATAACAGCAGTTTGTTAAATCAGATTTTGAATTGGTGCACAGATTTGAAGTTCATATGTTAATTTTTGACACGATACACTTAGCATTTATAGCCTGCTCTTAAGGTGGTTGAATTTATTTTCATGAGATTTAATAATCATTGTTGTCTTATATTACAGAAATTAAATTAGTTTTCTCTGCTGTCCTGATGAGAGGCAATTTGCCTTATGACTATTTTATTTTATTTTACTTTTAAAACAATGTATTACTTCATGCTTTTGTGACTGGATTTATTCTTCAGCTATTGGTCACACTTCTATGACAAAATTTATGTTTATATTTAAGGTTCTTCCCCAGAAAGCAGAGAAGCTCTGTTGTGCAGTTACATTTTTCCTTAGTGCCTTTTCTGACCCTGTTCTTGCAGACAAGTGATTCTGTGCAGTGACAAAGGGTTCAGCTGAATTTTCAGCCAAACAAAAAGATCAGATTCCTATCAGTGCTTCCTTTCAAAACCCAACCAGCTCCAGGTCTTTCTAATTTAGTGCTGAGGGACTCCACTTCAAAAGGATTTTTTTTTTTTTTCATTTAAAATAATTATTGAGCTAACTTCGTGGAGTATCTTGTGCCATTTTGTAGTAGATACTCTGTTCAAGAGACCCTTCAGAGCCCATGCTTAACTTTAAGCAGGTGGTTACGTCCTGCTGGCTAAGGAGTTTAAGTGCATGCATAATCATAGAGCTCATTAGTAAATAGGGATGTAAGACCAGATATGGGTTTGAGCAACAGCCTGGAAGCTCAGGAGCAGCTTTTGTGATTCCAGAGCTGACGCTTCGCGGCTTTGCTCCAACGATACAGCCCCTTTTCTTTTGGGCATTCCCAGCGCTTGGAAAAGGTGAGACTCCTCTGTTGCACCAGGGTAATGTGAGGCTTAGCCAATAAATGCTTCAAAATATGTTTGAGAACCCCAATGGGTAATTAAGATACAGATGCAAAATGGACATCATCAGCATTACCAAGCATGCATGCACCTTCCTGCAACATTTTAAAGGAAGCTGTTATAAATTCTTCTCATTCTTACGGCAGTTTAACACCATCCTTTCACTTCCAGGATACAGTTCTAAGCCTTTTCCTACACTGATCCAATTTTCCAAATTCCTTTTTCCCCTTCAGTTTTCCAGTTGGCTTTTCCAAGCAGCTGGATTCCCCAGCAGCACTAGTCACTTCTGTGTTTCAGCTAGTCCCGCCAAGCGATGGGAGATGTGGAACAAGTGGCCTGGGAAGGTGCAAGCTGCACCTCCTACCCTGCCTGGTACTAGACTAAAAAGGGGGTGTTCAGATTTCCATCCTGTTGACGGGATTAAGACTTCCAAGCAGACTAATCCCAGGGAAAACGCTGAGCATATTCTGCAAGAACTGCTTGCTTTCTTAATTACTAGGACTGCATTTCCTTATGACAGAAATACAAAGTGACTGAAAGCAGTCTTTTGCAGAATAAATCTTGCAAGGGTACAAATGCCTTTATGTAGCTCTGGTAGTGCCTGTCTGAGGGCGGTAGCTGCCTTTGGCAAGCCCAGTCACCTGTCCTGTTGTCACTCCTCATGCAATTTAGTTATTCTGTGTATCTCCCTCCCCGCTGTGCTAGCAGTCATCATCAGTCCTTTTGATCTGTTTGGATGTGTATTTGTGCTTATTTCTGCTGCTGTAGCACTGCCACTCATGTATATACAGGAGATATCCTCCACCGCTGTTGTCTTTTTTTTTAATTTTCATTAATGCTGTAGCTTCCAAAGGAAGGGGGTTGGGAGAAATGAGCCACTAGGTCAGTAATTCCATCCCCGAACATCACAGTAATGTGCCTTAAACCACACTTTCTTGTGGTTTGTCCCAAGTCATTTGCCAGGACTCAAACGATGGAGCTTCTGCAACTTCCCTTGGGAGATGATGCCACAGGAAAACAGAAAGGATTTTATTGATATTCAACAGACCTTTTCCTTTTGTTAATTTAATACCATTACTCCATGTTCCACCATAATAATTTCCCCCCCCTCCATCATGCTTCCTTCTTCAAAACACTTCCAGACATTTATATTCCCTTTTAATCATCTCTTAGTAAAGATTTTGCTTGTTTTTAGGGCTCTTCCCCCTTTGCATTCTGTCTGAATCCAGCCCCTCAGGGTCATACTCATCTTTTCATCCATAATTGAAAAGACAACCACTCTATACAGTAATGGGAGATTTTTTTTTTCCCTTTTCCTCCTCAGCTCACGCAAGCTATACAGATCCTCACCCATCTCTTCAGGCTCTAAGACATATTGTACCACTGAATTTTAAGCAAAACTACCAGACAAGATCAATGAGCTATTCTGCTTTAAAATCTAGGGCATAAATTGGCTACCCCTTTGTACATATTTTTACTTTTCCAGCTCTTCAGCAAAATGTAGACCTATCCAATGTCAAAAAGTAAAAATGAACAGCTAGATTCTTCTTTTATTTGTAGCAGGGTTTCCCCCACTAAAACAAAGGATGCCATTTGCACAGCAACATCTCAGAGCAGAATTTTAGCCCGGTAACTTTTACAAAGGCATCTTTTTCCTTTTTCACAAAAAGCAAGCAGTATTCCAAACCAGAAAACCAGCACAAGGCATACGCACCACTTACGCTTCACTTGGACACCCTGAAATGAAACACTGTGGACTGTAGCATTGCAGGAGCACTGTGAGACACGCAGGAAAATTTTACCCACGTGGCACTGTCCCGTCAATACGGCCCCAAGGGATGGGTTCAGCATGGAGTTCCCTGGGTGAACCACCAGTGGATCCACCGTTTGGTAGGAGAGAATGCTAGTGTGGGAAAGACAAAGAAAGAAAAGTCCCTCCCCAAAAGCCTTTTCGGAAAGAAGTGTTTTGCCGGTGGGGAAACAGTTTCTTTCAGGTGCACTGTGATGTTAGCAAGGTTCAGCAGTGGCTGTCCGCCGGCTAAGGGAGTCAAACTGCGCTGGATATTTCACATTTGCTGTGGGCTAAGAACATGTACATTGGTACTGTGGGTCAGGTGGAGATGGCAACTGCAGGCACAACACTGACTTATCGGCCAGGCTGAGCCCTTTCTCTTAGAAGTAGTCAGAATCTGAGACAGTCTTTCGTAACATGAATAGTTGGGTGCATGGATCATTATGACTATTTGTGCAAACACACTTTTAAATAAACATAGAAAGAATTACAGTAATGTGGTCATTGGTCAGTTGTAAACATCCACACAAAAAATCTAGCTCAAAGACAGGAAAACTGTATAGGGCAAAGGTATCATGACACCAGTATTAACCAAATTGGAGGGGAAAAAAAAAAAAAAGAAAGCTTATTGTTCTTTTTATACTCCATCAAAACTCCATAAACATCAGTCATCTTTCTGGGAAATACTCTCCTTTAAGAGAAAGAATGAGCACCTAATTATCTGTTTAAAGAATACCCACAAGTTTTGAAAAGAGAAGGAAGGAAGGAGGGAATGAGGGAAGGAAGGAAGGAAGGAGGGGAAAAAGGAAGGAAAGCAAGCAAGCAAGCTCTTTTTTATTCTGAAAATATCTTTCCTGCAGAGGTGGGGGGGATGCTCCACTTTCAATTTCCCGGCAACACCTGATGTTGCAGTGGGAGCCACATCCTGTGCTATTCTGTCTCCTGTGTGATGCAAAGTGACAGACAAAACTAGCAATGGATCATCACACGTGTGTTAGCTGGGTGCTGCAGTGGGTGCTGGCATTTTCACAAGTGAGCTTCCAGCTGCTGGCTACCTCTTATGTAGGAAAAGAAAAGGCAGGTATTTTATTTGTGTCTGTGGGCAGAGAGAAGGAACTCATTAGAATGTGACAAGTTTCTGGGCTGAGTGATACAGCACATGTAATCTCATTATCTCTGCTGGGGAATGGCAGGAGTATGCGTGTAAAACAAGATTTTATGTGTATAGTTCAGTCAGTGAGGACTAATGGATTGATAATGGGCTGTTTGTTGCTGTTCAGATTTTGGCTCACATCCACAGTGAGGGTACATTGGAGCAGATCCACTGAAGCACACTGATTGATACTTACGCTAGATGTAAGCTGGTGAGTGTTTAGACTTATTTTCCATTCAGTGCGTAACTTATTACACTGTTGTCTCTAAGTTTATCCATGCACATATTACAAATATAGCCAGATGTCTTCATGATTGTTTGCATTCCTCTGAAAAATGGATGGAAAGGTTCATGGGTTCAGAGGAAAAAAAAATGGGTTTGTGGGGGGGAACTGTGTGACAGCTAAGGAAAAAGGAAGCTGGTTTTATGTGAGAGGGAAGGAAAGGCTCCATGTTTCACAGGAGAAGCCAAGAATTCCTGTGGGGCATCCCAGACTCAGGAGGCCCTGCTTGAAGGAGAAGGAAGATTTAAGAGCAACCACAAGGAAAAGAAGGCAGGAATATCAGCTATATTGTCTTTTACCCACATCACTGTATTTCTTGCCATGCCAAAAGAGTGATTTGCTTCTGTAATTATATGTCCCTGAAAGAACTCCATAAACACAAAATATCCACCATGTGGGAAGTCTGAAGGAAAGATAGAATAAACTATTGGGTCCTCCTGGGACCACTCAATCCTGAACGTGACTCCTTTTCCAGCTGGGTAGCAGACTAAGAACCTTTGCCTAGGACATATTGCTAAGCGTGTAGACAGAAAGACAGTGCTACAGGCTGCTACAACCACGGAGAGTGCAAGAGCACACGGGTCCACAGTTAAGGGTTGCATCCTCTGCATGTGAGTGGGCCTCCAGCTGGGAAGCCTTCCCATTTGGTGACCACCACAGATACCAAGATGCCCTGGGAATCACTGTTGCTCTGTTGTTTCCAAGGAAAGAGAAGATAGATCTCTGGCACAAAGCTACAACTTTGAGCTGAAAACAGATACATGAAAATCAGAGCTCTTAAGCACCTTATGTACTTCTGCTAAATTTGATGTGAGCAGCCACAGTTGTGCGTGTCAGAGAAATACAACTAAAACTGTGAGAGGTTGGCTCATGACTGGCCAGGAACAGCCTTACAAGTGTGCAGAAACTTGGCTTTTCATAGCTTCCATCTCAGCATGAGGCACCTGTCAGTGCAAAATGGACTAAAGGCTGATTAGAGAGGCATTGCCCACCCTTGGGAGAAGAGATGTGCCAGCTGGCAGGGAGAGCAGGAGCCCAGCCTCCAAAAGCCCATTCCCACACAAACATGTACCTTTCATTGCTTTGTGGGTGCCTCATCTGCATCATGTGTGTGAGGTCTCTGCCCTAGTAGTCATGGGCCCCCTGTACACCCAGGGGAGGAGAAGATTTCCCCTTGAGAGGCAGAGAAGAGAGATGGGAAGAGCAAGGGGCTCACAGAGCCCACTCAGCACCTTACAGCTCATCAACTTGTATGCAGCAGCTTGAGCTGGATAAGGAATTGGGAGGACAGTGAAACACATCTTCCCTGAACACCCTGTGCAGCACCAGGTATGCTTATTTCTCAATTAAGATGTTGCAAATAGTGATATCACCCAGGCTGACGGACCTGTGTTAGTCATTGCAGACAATCCCATCAAGGCACGGCAGAGAGGAGCTGAATCATCTCCAGACTCAGACACCCATAGATATGTCATGGTTTTTGTCCATCTGCCAAAATGTGCCATTATAGGCTGGAAAATCTGCAGCACTAATGTTGCTGTCGTTCTGTTCTGCTGCTTTCCCTCCTGTACCTTTTATTTTGCTTTATAGCATTACATGACATAGCATAATGCATTCACATTTTTTACAACAACAACAACAACAAAAATCTTCCTTTGGATCAATAGCAAGTGTAGTATTCAATTGATATTCTTGGCAGCAGAGCAAATAAGCAAGCGCCTGCAGTCAGAATGTGTCAGCAGGCTCAGCAGCAGTGCGGTTCCTCCCGTAGGTGAAAGCTCCTTTACCTGCTCCCTACAAAATGCGTAGGCACTAATTTCAGCAGGCATTCCCCAAAGGCTGAGATACAGTCAAAAAATGGGTATGTACTGGGGAACGAGGGAGGTAATGCTTATGTTTTGATCCCTTTAAAATATTTGTTTGCAACCAAGGGCATTAACTCCCTGGTACTTATGGTGGGGGAATTGTCTGCTGCCTCTTGACTCAGTTTCCCTCCTTGTACAGGGACCTCCCCATCAAGTCTCACCCCTGTGTGTGAGACCCCCACAGTGGACTGCTGCTCCAGAGCCTTGTCCTACCTCCCGTGATGTCCTCCATACACCTCACAGCTCTTTCATCCTCAGGGATTGTTCATGCTTCAAAATGCTCCCCATGTTGAGGGGGAACAGAGGTGCAGCTGTGCTCAGATGATGGTTTTCTGTGAGATTTCTTTCAATGTGGCCCATCCACATGCTGATGGAAATCGTACTGATACCCTGGGGTGTTATTTCTCTATAAGCTACCTCTTTTCTCATCCAGTGTCTTGCCTGGTGCTTGAAACATCCACCAACAAACCAAATTGTATCAGCCTCCTGTGCAAAAATAATGGCATTAATCATACATAAAAGATTTAAAAAAACTATTTCAGAGCAAGGCAATGGATGAGCTGTATTAAAAATAGGCAAATTGATAGTCTTATTGTTCACTATCTTCCACCCAGTGTCTTGTTGTCTTCTGCTTCAATTCTTCTCATACCCTGGGCTTCCTCCACAGCTGGCTCTTGACTGTGCCGGTGAAGGTGAGGTAACGCTAACTTCTGCTGTTAACAAGCCCTGTGGTACAAAACCCCACTTCTATCTGCTGAAGCATGTCAGTTTTATCATGGCTTATGTATTGTGCTACCTGACACAGCTGACGTGGTATCTTGGCTTGTAATGCTAGTTCAAAGCTTATTTGTTTTGGTAATTTCAGAGGTGTTTTTACTGAAAAAGTCTTCCATTATCAGCTCTTGAAAAGCAGTGAATCCCACATTTGCATTTTAGCAATCAAAAGTCACTCTGAATTGCAAAATGATCAAGCCGTTCAGAGATGTTTGTTTTCCAATGAAACTTAAAATTATTTTTCATTATTTTTATTGTGTCATTAATGTGAAAATATAATTCCTTATTAATTCATTAAAACAGATTGCACAGCTCAAAATACTTTACTTTCATTGCATGAACATTTCCTTGGCTTCACGTGACTGTTGATCAGAAAAAAACCCTAGGTGGCCTAAGACGACTTGCAGTGCAAAGTGAGTACCCAGAAAATATCTGAAATACTTCTCTCGCCTTAGCGAGCACATGCCTTCTTTGGCACATGTGTCAAGAGGCTCCTCTTGAACTGGAATTGGTTATTTTGGGGGATAAATCAGGGTGAGCAACGAGGGACCTGATGTCCAGGCTCTGTCCAATGCCCTCCCTTGTACATTATAGAGGAAACTGGATTCTGCCCCTGCACCAAACTTCATTTGTGGATTGTAATGATGCCCATCAGATTTGGTCTTTAAACATGGGAAATGGTATAGGAGAATAAGTGCGCTGGAGTGTCAGGAATCCAAACCAAGGCATTCAGCCCCAATCCCTCCCTGTCTGAATTCCTCACCTGTGAAATAGGGTTAATATTCCTTCCCCTCCCAAGGACATTATGGAAACACATTAATAACTGTGAGACAGACGCTGTGGTGCAGAGCACTCCAGAAAAGCCCAGAAGGAAACTAGCAATTCTGTGGGCAGACACAATCCAAACAGTGGTCGGTGAGTATGGCTGGGGCCAAACCCTGCCGAGTGGTAAGGGGGAGGAAATAATGAATTTCTTTTCTTTCTGTGACCACATCCCCTCTTGTGTACTGAATGAGGCAGGAAAAAATAGCATGAGGTCATTCAATTAAGGACAGCACCATAAGAGGAGCAAATTAATGTTGTGTAAGCAATGTTACCAGAAAGCAGATAAAGGAAGATGTGAAAAGAGAGTGCCATGTGCTGACCGAGTGCTTTCAGCCATCCCTCTGAGGAAGGGGTGGTAAGTATAGGAGCTATATCTGTGTTTTTCTGCAGGATGAAGCATGCTTCTACTAGCTGCTATATTTCGTCTCTCAAGCAAAATTGGGGAAAAAAAATCTGTGAAGAACCCCAACATTTGGAAACCTGACAGGATCTAGGCATGAACTGCATGTCAAACTACTTAGCAAGATGAGGACTTTCACAGCTGCACTTATGCCTAGCCAAAATAAAAAAATGCAAAAAATCCTGGAGGCATCTAGAAGTCTTTATACCTCCCTACAAATGCAGACCTAATTGTGAGAACTGGACAATGGGGGTTTGTGATTATTTCAGCTGTGTTTCCTCAAGCTGCAAGACAATATTAATAAGCTAACCAGGTCAGCTTTCATTTGTAGGCTCACTTTTTCTTTCCAATCACCTTAAGGTAGATTCTCTGACATCTGCAGGATCTTTCTCTGTGTGGAAAGACACACAACACAGCTGATTGTTCTCACGACTCTGGCAAAAATGGGATATCTTTTTAGACATCAAGTTTGGATGAAATTGGTCACAGGCTCCAAAGTAACTGGGCATGAGATGCAAACTGCCTGGCAGACACAAAATGCCTCTATAAGACCTGTTTTCTTAAGACACCAGGTTCAATGATTATGATGAGAGGATAAATAAAACATGGAAGAAGCAGAGAGCAAGAAGTGGTTGTGATAGTAATATCTAATTAGGCTGAGGAAGGAGATATTCATCCTAGAGGAAGCCATCTGAAAAACCCGATATTTAATGAAATTGGGTACATACTAAATTCAGTCCTCTTCAACCCACTCTGTTCAGTTCCTCAGAAACCTCTTCATGACCCAGACCTCTGTCATGCTTAATAAGGAAGGCTTAACACCCTCAAGAGGGAGAAGAACAGGGAAACCTTTCTCTGCCTCATTACCTTCCTATATATAAACCTGTCATCCCAGGGAGCAAAGAACTGAGCTTGTGACTCAAACCCAGGCCCCATGCTGTGAGAGAATCATGTTTATCATGTACGTGAGGCTGACTGAGATTTTTATTACACTAAAAAGCAAACCAATGAAAAACAACTGACAGAAAAGAGCCATGCTGTATTAATATGAAGGTCTTGCTTAACACAAGTTGAACTTGCTACTGATAGCCATTAACTGCTGTTCATTTTAGGTAGTCACAAGAAATATTGGGCCTTCTCAACCATGATGGGATTATCATTTTTAGGCTTTAAAAGTAAGCCTAAAAAAAAGTTGAAACTGTTTTCATAAAACGTTTCATTCTACTCCTTGTATCAGCAAAATTATGTGTTTCACTTTCCATCCTTACCTTTTAAGCTTTCTTCTTTGCTGCCCACAGGACAGCTGCAAATGCAGTAAAAAAAGAATGTTTCAATGCCTTCTTAAGCCCCTGTTATAACATGTAGAAGGAGCAATACTTTGGTCCTACTTTCTGAAAATCAAAACTTTTGACTCGAAGGAATTAGCTCAGCTCTTTATAGGGCATAGGGTAACATTTTGGGTTTGTGTAAGCCTCAATTGGTAGCACAAAGAGTGCTGGCAGAGCAACTGTTGGGCCAAGAGATGTGGAGGATAAAAGTGGGGGGGAGGGGTGAGTGGAAGATGTGAGTGAGCATCAGGACTGAAGCTATAAACATTCACTAGGGAAAAGCTGGACCTGAATGGCTGGGGTGATACTTAATCTACTTTACTGGCATTTCAAGAGGTTCTTGACCCACTGCTCTCCTTCTCTATCCCCTCTCCCTGCTTCCTTGGTTTCTGACCACCACGGTCTTGCTAAATTTTCAACGAGCTATTGAGGTGTCTATTCTGTGAAAAACTGAATCCCTGGTAGGAATTTGGGAACAATAATCTTTATGAAGAAAGAACAGGTTTTCCTTGCATTACTTTAGCTGTGCTGACAAGGCAGGCTCAACAACCCTCTGCTGGACCTTGAAGAGAAGAGTACTCACCCAGAGATTGATTGATTGATTGATTGATTGATTGATTTCAAGCCCCTCATACACCTTGGTGAAAGTTCAAGGCAGAATGGCAGAAATGCTGTTCTAGCTTCACTTCTCTCTTTGTCACTCATCTTTCCCACCTTAACTGGTCAGGGCAACATGACTGCATTTGGCATTTCATTCCAGCTGCCCAGTCTCAGCACACTGAGTACCAGCGGCCATGGTGGGAATTCAGCTGCTATCTCCTAAGCTGCAGGAATGAAGTTGCTAATTCAGCAAACGGGATGTGGAAGAAGTTAATGACTACCGCAGCTCAGGAATAGGGTGTAAGTGCGTGCTGCCAGCCTAGAAGGAAACCCCAAAAGATAAGCCTCAGCTTGCAAAGAAGAAGAGATTATAAGAGCCTGTCTTCAAGCATTGTGAAGTTAAAAGCCTTTCAATAAGTTTCTGTGATAGATATTTTAGAAGGGCCATGAGACTGTAACCATGTGGGAGCTTAAAGCTTTGGATATGCTGCTGTAGTAGCCAAGGAGACCTGTATTTTTTCAGCAGTCTAGTAAATGGTCTGTTTCAGGTAGGGATAATACCAGATACTAGATGGTTCCTGTCCCCAGCTTCCCGTCCTGCCTGGCTCCATCCTTTGCTTGGAAGAATCCACCTAATGCTGCAGGGATGGATGAGGTGCTCCTAGAGCAGCTGCTGACTGGGTGCAGTTACCAGTGCCTGTGCCTGCAGGGTCCCTGCAGCGGTGGGTGGACTCTCTGAGAACAGAGCCGTGGGAAGAGCTGGGACAGGGACTCTTTCAGCCTTGCCATCTGAAACCGTCCCTGAACTAAGCCCTCAGCTTTTGGTTACCATGCAAGCCATTTGATTTTCAGAAGACAGCTTCTCTGGTATCTCTGAAAAAACATTTATAAACTAGATTTCCCCAGACTGAGGTATGGGAAACACAGCAAACCCCTTGGGAAATGTTGGCTCAAGCAGCTAAATGTACAAAACATTTCTGAATACCATTGAACCGTAGATGTTGTTGCTGAGCATATGAGTCAAATATGCTCAGTGTGTCAAAAACGAGTTAGGAAAGTGCTGTAGCTGCTGTTTATGCCAAAGGCTCCTTCGGTTGACAGCTTTAGATATCTTAAAAGCATAAACATTTTAGCAGACAACAAGTTACATTTCCTAAATGAACAGCTTTTTGAAATTATGGAAAAGAAACCTGTAAAATGCTTATGTATAATTCTCCTCCCTCACATTCACTTTAAAGCACTTTAGCAAAGTAACTCTCCCCATTGTGGTAATACGAAAAGAACTTGTTTACAAATCGTACACTGAAATTTAAGTTACTGGGAGTAGCAACAGGTTTGTAGTGACAGGTCACTTTAGATTGGAGTTTAATTTATGAAGATTGCTTTACCTGAGGCTATGGTAATCTATGCCTTCGGAGTAATTCACCCTCTGCCTCATTTCGAATGCAGTCAAAGACTGTCGTATTTCACTATGACAATGTAATCACAGATCCACATTAAAAAGTCATTATTGTTTAGAATCCAGCTCGGTTTGAAAAACACTTACTATAAAATTCAACAGCCTTTGTAAATTACCCAAAGGTTTACTCAAGAATACAAGGTGCAGTGATTTAAATCTGGAACTTACTACTTTATTGATTATATGGGATTTTTAGGTCACTGCGTTTACGGGAAATGATTAGTGAGTAATCAAAGTAATAAACTCCTTGATGTTGGTTCATAAATAATTATGAATTGAATTTTCTTTATCAAGTATTAGATAAAAACTGAGTTAGCCATAAGATATCTCTTATTTAACTTTTTTTTTCCTATAGCATTCTAAAAACCAACAGTGAAAAAACCAAACATAAGCACAATTTTCTGATTTCTCTCTCTCTTGGATTTTTTTAAATGAGAACTAACGTTCTCTCACAGGTATATCTATTGCACTCTTCAGCTTAAAGTTTTGGACTGAACCTAAACTTAGCTCCACTTTCTTTTTAATTCTACACTGACTTTTCTGGCACTGTTAAAACTTGTCACAGATAGATTCAATCTACTTCATGATGTATTAAAACCCAGATTTACATTCTAACTAGCATTCAGCCATTTACCCATCACTGTACATATGGTGATTATTGAACTCCTACTTATCTTTATATTATTCAAGACCCTTCTTCATAGGTTTTTTCCCCTTCAAATTGAGAGAGTTTTAGCCCTGACTATTGTGCAAGAGTTTAAAACCGTAATAAAAACAAATGGTGCAATGAACCAATTAAAATTGTTGTATATATTTTTTTTTAATTAGACATTTATGAGCTGTGACTTGGATCAGATATTCCCAATGCACATGACATGCTGACATATAATAGCTGCTTTTGGGATGTCAGGTTAGCTTTTTATGAATGCAAATAGAGGTAGGTTTTCTTTTTTTTAATTAACTTTAGGAATAATTTTGTTCTCTCTATTTACAATACAGGTAGACACTTCAGTGTTGCTTACTCAGAAGGTTTGAAAGCATTACATTTAGTAGCAGTTGTGTTCAGATTTCAGTAGAGTCACCTTATGTAAAAAGCCTTTCATAAATGTTTTGGACTCTAGGAAAAAATGAATATCAAAAAGCTTGTTTACACAGAGATAGGTTCATTACCATGCTAGTGTCTGAATATGCCCAAGAAGAAATTCTTGCTGGTAACTGAAATCATGTGGACAGTGTTGTGCCTCCTCTCTGAAGCAAATACTTCTGGGTCGAAAAAACCCTTCTCGCCTCCACATTTTTTTAATGCTGTGACTAAACTGGGCTTTGGACAGTTTTTTTCTTGCAGACCTTGTTCTCAGAGTTGCTCTGTCCATGTTCCAGTGACGCTAAGGATTTTCACTTCTGCACTGTAAGTTGGTTCAACTTTTAGTGCCTTCCAGCTTTGTGGGCCTCACGCAAACAGGTGATCTTCAGTGCTTCAGGCAGTGGTATCAGACGTATCCCTGTGAAGATTACCAGCAGTATGTTCTTCTGAAGGGTCAGCTTCCAAGCGCCATGTTCATGGCATGCGGTACAAATGCAATACTCACATCTTACAGGCCATCCTGCCTTAGATAGCTTTGGGGACGTTGTGTATCCTGGTGGACATGATGCTAGGTCTGCTACTGTTCCTACCCTGTCTGGGTGCTTTGGGCAATCCACTTTCTTTGTCTGTTGTCTATTTGGAATAAAGCCCACATTGTTTAAAATTTCTATACCTCACAGCTTGCTAAATAATTGGGAAGTTAGACTGTCAAGAAATAATGGTGACCTGTGGCCACAGATCTGAAGGAAGTGGTTGTCTTTTTATATGGTATAGTCAAAGCATCACAAATAAAATAAAATTAATAGCCATTTGTGAATTGGAAAAAATAAAATGCATGTATGTGTTTAAAAGTTATCAGAAATTGTAGACACTTAAACTAACAAAACTAACAATTGCTGTAAGACTCCTGTGAAGACAGAGTGAGCAGTGATGATACCTAAATAATGAATTTCAATGCGCAATTCTGAAAAGAGTTAATTGAAGAGAAATAGTTACTTTAATCAGTGCCAACAAGCTGTTATTGAGTCCAACAAAACAACAACAACAATAATAAACAACTGTTGCAACTTTCTCCTGCAGACCCACAAATGTGTGCCAGAGCAGAGCAGCTCAACGCTGCCCTGCTGAGCTTTGGCCTTTGTGTAAATCTTCTCTTGAAAACTAAGCAGCAGCAAGGGGCTTCAGAGGAGCGGCACTGCTTTCCCCCAGCTGGGGCAGGGCTGCCGTGCGGCTGGCCAAATTCTGCAGCCACGCGATACACGGGGTACGGTGCTCGGCAGGTGCTCTGCCCCCTTGCTCTGAGCTCTTGTAGGGACATAACCCTAAAAGACGAGTTCTCATCCTCTGCGGCCAGACTTTGAAGTAGAAAAGTGCAGTCAAATGAACGAGCGTCTGAAATTATCTTTTCTTGGTGTAACTCAGAGGTAGCGATTTTAATAAGGAAAGGCTTTATTATCTTTCCTGATATTCAGTTCATTTTCAGTGTACCAGCATCCTACTTGATTTAAACAAAAACCCACTCTAATGACACTTCATATTAAATTTCCACTTATAATTCTAAAAGGGTTAATAACGAGGAATAGTTATTTTAATCAATGGTAAAAAATCACTATGGATTCCAGCAAGACAATAGATTCAAAGCACTTTTTGAAGACCGCTTTCCCTACAAATAAGAAGTTAAATTCATGAGCTACAGCTCTAAATTACTCTTGTATGAATTACATGAAAATAGGCTCTTTAACATAAAGGGCAGCATCAGTTCTTCCCTCTGAACATTTATTCTTTCGAATAAATGGTATTCTTACTGGGTTGGAGGCAGTGGAGCTTCCAGTGGCTCTTGTAAGCCAGTCTCAGAAAAGCAGTTTTCCTTCAATTTCCTTTTAAAACAGTTCCCATCAAATAATCTCCTTAAGTTGTGATAAACCTAGTCCTGAGCCTGAACCTTCCAAAACCTAGCAGGATTGGGCTCTGAAATCAGATTTTGTAAGCAGATAAGTATTGCATTTCTGTGAAAGCTGTGGCAAGAAAGTAAATAATCCTCCTCAGTACAGTTTGCAATAAAATAAGGTACCACTGAGAGACGTGACGAGCCTGCAGTTTGAAGAGGTGGTGGCTAATATCTTATTAGCATAATTAGCCAACGGTGCTTTCTTCATGGATATCAATTTCTAATTGAGGTACAGCTGTTCAGTGGAAGTCCTAGCTGGATTAGAACATGCCATCTGATTGAGACTAGGGCTTTTATTCCTACAGTAATGCCACCCTAGTAAACACCTAATTGGCAGAAGTAATTAACTAGAAGAGGGCAAATTTCTGTGTGTATCTATCCGTTTCTGTGCTATTGCTGTGATAACAACTTTTCCCAACAACAAACCCAATCACAGGGAGTAGTCAAAATGAACAGGGAGAAGGCAAATGTAGTTTCAGACCAATACAACAGCTGACAACCACAGTTACACAGTGCTGTAAAGAATAAAAGCACTGGACGAACATTCACTGACTGCTAACGCTGCTTTTGTTCTTGATTTTATTTGACACTAAGCTACTGGGGTTATTACAGCCTTCCCTGTTGTCCTCACACACTCCCACCTGCCACTGCAGGCTATTCATAGGCACTGATATGATTCACAATCCTTTCGGCTGCCACTTGCTTGGACAAAAACCCAATCAATTCAAACCAGCAATAATCTATTGTGATTTAAGGGCATGGATGTTCAGGCTCAGTGTTACTGGGGGAGGGATTGTGAGGGATTGCACCTCGTGCATTAGGACATCTTTCTATACCCAGCCAGCTATAGATTAAAACGTGATGAAGCAGAGCTGGGTGAGGGTTATGCTGATTTTAGGCTGATGTAACAACCTCCTGGCTCAGGAGCAACTGCAGGACTGAGCTCAGAACTTCTCATGGGGGACGTGTCGGTCTCAAAGGGCCCCAATGGATTCCATGCCCAAAGGATCAGGCGTGTTTGTCTCACATTTGCCATATAAATGGCTTCTTATAGTGTTCGTATTAAAGGGGTGCTAAGAGTTCCCAAGGCATAGCAAAGCTTATTATAGCAGGTAATTATGTGCCAAACTTTCCTCTGTCATTGATTACTACTTTATTTCCTGGGGTATTTTTGTGCATTTTGTTCTCCCCAGGCTTTTCTGCTCCTTCAACAATATAATGCTTACATCAGTTACAATGAATGTTAAAGACCTGTCATGTACATAGGATGCAATACTTTCATGTGGCTTATGATTGGATTGATTGATATTCATTTGTGGTTTCTCCTTTTAAGAATAATAATAATAATAAAAAAAATTTAAAAGTCCTTTGACACATGATGTTGATAACATTTCATGAATGCCTGCCTGGGCATAAGGTTACATGCAATAGACAGGATTAGTTCCCGCATTCGTTCGTCCAAATCTCAGAAATGATAGCTTAAACAGTTAGGTCAACAGTCTGAGTGTGTGCTTTGGCACGAGTTAATGTTCATTTGGGCCTTATCTAAAAGGAGCCAGGTGTTAGTGTAAATTGGCAAAATACTGCTTAATCCCATTGATTTAGATAGCTTCTTTTCCTTTCTTTCCCACAAAAGGAAAAGATGAATGAATTCAAACTATGGAGATGATGGACTCCTATTCAGAGGCTTTTGGACAGATTTAACTAGAACACTTTTTGTACATCTCAATAAAAGCACGGGCTGGTTTAGCTTCTGTGTTTGCTCTGCACTGGACTCTTACGCCACCCCACACCCTCTCATCTATATTTAACATTTATGGGAATGAAAAAATAAAGCAAATATCCTAGGTTGAATGATTAGGAAAACCTCCCCTTTCCTTCACACATGAACAGCACAGTGGGAATTACAGTGACACATGCAAAAGAGAAGAAGGGCCAGCGAGAGGCCCCCTCCCAGCACTCTTCTCTGATGAATTGTTTTCTGCAAAGTGACCTTGATTTTTCTTCCAACTCAGTGCTCAGTAACTCAAGATTTCCTAAGAATTGATTCAACATTGCCAAATGCAGTTGTTTCTGGGAAGGAAAGCAGCAACTATTTCTGCAATATCTGCAACACATATATACAAGAAACAAAAAAAATCTATAGACGGGAAAGGAAAAAAACTCCCAATGCTATTAAAACAGTGAAGAACTTTAAAATAATCAGAAGATAAATGGAACGGGGAAATATCCCTTCCCACACATGTGGCATCATTAATGACCCTGATGTCCCTTCTCGCCTTCCCCTGGCCTGGCTGTGCAGTACAGTGCAGTGGCATGCCAGGGCTGGATGTCCTGCAGCTGGAGACTGGGGCAACAGAGGAAAGTTGTCTGTAGATCAAAGCACCTGGTCCTGAAGCTCTGCACCTATACCAAAATCACTTCAGGAGCTTAGCTTCAAACACCACCAAAACCCAGAGTGGGCAAGGTCTCTGCTAGTGCTGGGGCCAAGTCATCTCCTGATGCTGTGTTCCGCTGATGCACTAGCTCTTCTGATGTTACCTCTCCATAACAGGCTACAGTTCATGAGACCTCCACTTACAAATAATCAAGCTAGAATAGCATAGCCTCCTCTAAAGTCTCAAGCCCAGAAATACTTACAGATTTGTTTAATTTCCTAGCCGTTGAAACTTCTCAGGACAGTAAGGTTGAACATGTGCAGTAAAAGAAGCAGCAGATTAAGGGTTAAAGTACTGGTCAGACCTCGTCACTGTTGGCTTGTGAGAGAAGAAGCTCAAGAAGCTACAGGTGAAATGAGGTGCATCAGAAAGTAAAATATACAGCATTTCTGACTATCTTCAAACGTCTTATGATAACAGCTATCTGAAAAAAAAGGTGAAAGGTCACATTTTTCCCCATTTGCGTACTTCTAGGCCAAAATTTATTGGTTTTAATTAGTGATATAGAAATGCAAAAATAAAATAAAAAAAAAATCAACTGGCAACGTTCTTCATTGAAAAAATGGCCAGGGAAAGTCCCTGAGAGCTATTAATTAAGTTTCTAAATATGTGAACACCCACACATACCTAAGGGGAGCAGAGAAAGCAGTTTCCTGCCAGCTTTAGCTTCAATTAATTTTCCCATTTTGCACCTACAAGTTTGCCAGCATAAATATTTCCTGGGGTCATTCAGTCAGCAAAAAGTAAAAATGGCAGCAGTTGGTTGTCAGTCAAATCACACACATGTTTTCTTACTTGCCTTCACAAACATTTCTGGCATTTCCAGCAATTCAAAGACACGTGTTTTGGATTGCTTTGCTGCTATATGTTGAAAATTTACACAACATCTAGAGACTTCTTGGGTCAAATCTTCGATATACACCTCCTCTGAAAGCCAGTATGAAAAAAATATGAAACTAGATTGACCACTGGCTTGAGCCAGTGCTGCACTTCCTATTGTTTTTCTCTTAATGAGATTAGTGCTGCTAACTCCCATGGCGTGTTAATAATTTACCCAGGCTGAGGCTCTCAGCTTTTGCTATCCTGAGAAGGACTGGGATGAAAAGGTTATATTCTGGCTGGATGTTGCTAGTCATGCAAACCCATGGGTTGGACAGAAGTTAGTGATAGCACCAAAACTGGTGTCGCACCCTGTCCGCTCCCAGGAGGGAGAGGGCTGGGGGCACTTCTCAGCCTGAGTTCTCACTTCTCCTGCCTCAGAATGTGTTGTCGAAGGGGCTAATTTCTCAACGACTAATCACAGAAACACACACGTTGTGTGTTAATACAGATTGCTGTGACATCTTACTAAGGCAAAGCTTTCTGATAGGGGCAAACACACTCTCCCATGTATAAAAGGTGGAAATTCTTTACAACTCTCCCTACATTTGCTTTCATTTTCATTCTAACTACTGGTTAAGTAATAATGATCTGGGCATAGGGCATTTTCTGAGGATTAATGATAGACTGACAGGCATTTATGGCCAGAGGTGTAGCCAAGGGTGCTATTAGTCCCAGCTGGTCATTAATCCCTGAGAATGCCCTATGCTGAGGTCGCTATTGCTATTATTAGATGGAAATGAGAGCAAACACAGGAGTATGGATTTTTTTTTTTAATGGGTGATGCCGTTATGATTGGAATGTGTAAGGTGCTTCTAGGAATTAATGACTTACACATTAGGTAGTCCCACTGCCTGAATTATCTGCACACTGCATGAAGCAGGTTACTATAATTAAAATGTTTCAAACTTTTTTTACTTCTTCATTAAAAAAATCCTGTGCCAAGCTAACACAGCTATTCAAAACTGGAATTCCCAGCTAAGTCTGTATGTTTCAAAATAGTTTCAGAAGCAGCATACAGGACATGAATTTCCTCACTGGACCTGCCATCCGTGAAGAAGGGGTACTCCGGTAAAAGCTTGAGAGGTCACCAAAGTTAGAACCTTGATTCGAGGAGTCCTGGTTCAGAGAGTTCTAGTTTTCTATACGCCTATTTGAGTTAACTCCCGGTTATTTACAGTCCCAGAGTAATAGGATCAAAAAAGATAGCAGCCTGGAGTTAGCCAACAGGGAACACGATGCATGAGGAGCTGCTGCCTCTCTCTGGATGTAGGACACTACACACAACAGCCCTTGAAGATCCCTCAGCACACTGCTAGGAAGGGTCTCCTGAAAACAGCTGTCTACACCCTTTCTTGTAATAACTGGGTGGTGCTTATCCTCTTAAACCAGAGGTTGCAGTAATGCTGAAACCACATCTATTTTATTCTATAAAGAGTCACTGGTTAAAATAAATAAATAAATAAAGATCCTGAGAACCGGGAGAGAAGCCGTGGTTAAAGTCTTCCTTGGTAAATTATGGCTGGATAGTAAATGGACATTTCTCGTAATCAGGGTTTGAATTTCCTGAACAGCAGCAGGGGCAGAGGGGCAAACAGCAGAGCTAGTTTTAACATACGCCTTCATGGCTTCTTCAAAGGAGGTATGTGGCATCATCATCTGCAGCAGCAGGGAACTGGATGCCAGAACACAGAACCCCAAGAAGAGCTGTACTGTTCAGACGAAGGGTTCACCTAGCCCCCTGTCCTTTTTCCACTGGGTCCAAAATCTGACCTCTAAGGAACTGTAAAAACGTGGCCTGCTCTCTGCTGTTACCTTTCAGCCTCAAGCTGTTGTCAGCTCCTGGGATTTCCTGAGCTCGAAAAGCTCTGTCTATTTAGCAACCACCCACAAAACTCTCTTCCGAGTACTTTGTTGCATCCACAGTGACTTCTAGCAAGGACTCCCGTATATCTGTCACTGACTTCATGAAGACCCACATGCTTTTTTTTGCTTTGGCCCTGACTCTCAGTAGCTTCATTCGATGGCCACTAGTCCAGCATAGAAAGGGGCAGTGACCAGTCAATCTGTCTCCAGCTTTTCCTGCCTATTCAGGCTTTTCCAGTCCTCTCATATTCCTCTAACTGTCTCTTTTCTAGACTGAAAAGTTTTAGCCCAACAGAGCATTTCTTGAAAAAACATCCAATCTTAAATGATAATTTTATCTGTCTGCTTTGAAACTTGTTCAGGGCCAGCCTGTGCAAAGGGAAACACCCAAACTTCAGTGTCGGATTCTGCCACTCTTATGTATGAACCTTGAAAGTGAAATCAATGGAACTGCTTCTATATTAAGAGTGGCAGAAACTTCTGCTTACAAAGCAAGATATGTGTTACCACTCATTTGTTCTGGTCTGGTAATGTGGCAAGGACTACTTCTAAGTTGTGTATGAATTGTAATGGTTAGGGCCCAGTATAAAATCTGCTATCTCCCATAGACATACTTCAGGTGGATAGCATCATGAATTTTGATCTTTTCAGTTTTAATAGTCAGTTCTACAAATACCGGTCATGTAAAATGAGATTCCAAGGCAAGTTTTCCAACATTGTTCTGTCCTGCTTAAAATTTCATTTTGGTACCTTAGTCTTTTGAAATTTGCCAATGTGTCTGAAATGAATTTGTCTGAAAACTGAAGTGCCTCTTTTTCCCTATATTATTTCTAATGTGATGAAGCAGAATACAATAGTATTTTAGGTAGCAATAATCTATGCTTGAAAGGTTATTTGGCTTCTTTTAGTGCAAATCTTGGTAGTGAGTCTGAACTGAAGCACTGCATGACTCAGCTTAACTTATTTTGCATACATATTAATGCTATATAATAATAATATATCAAGAATTTATCCACACCCTCTTTTGAATTAATCTTGTCTACAAGGTATTTCACCCTGCAAACAGGTCAATTTGCATGTGTATAGGATGGTTTGATATAGGAACCTTTTTTCTTCCCTAACATTTGTTTTATTCATTGGACAACAGAGCCCTCAAGAAGCAGGTGCAAACAAATATCATTTTCTCAATCTCCCACCTGAAAACTTAATAAAAGGAAGGAGATTGTGTCTACTAATGATGAAAAGAGTAATGAAGATATGCACATTGAAGGCTCTTCTATTGGCATGGAGAACACTGCTTTCTGTTGTCAATGAAAACAGGCCAGGAAATCCCTTTGACTAGGTTTGCAGCGGCTTTGATTTTAGACATGAAGTACTCAAATAGTGAAGAGCACAGGCTGGTTCATACTAGGAAAGTGAAAAATCTGCCTCCCAGGGTACCTCTGCACTTTATCGGAAGGGGAGTTGTCAGTGTGGAAATATTGGTGATTCAGAACAGCCTATGTGTATGTGTATGAGTGTGTGAGAGGGAGGATTTTGCTGCAGATTTTGCTCGGGTTGCTTTTCCCATATGGTACATAGCCTTGTTCCGTAATTTGCTAGATTTGGTTTTCCGCAAGTGAGTCACCCTCTCAGGTCTGGTTTGTTATGCAAGTCATGCCTGATGGCAACTCAGGGAATCCCATTAGAAGAGAGCAGGCTCGTGGACATTTTTCACATATCCATCGATTGATGGGATTGTTGGATCATTTAAAATGCTGATCTAATGAGAGGTGTGACGATACTCCTTACAATACCTGACTTTCAGCCAACAAAATGAAAATTATAACCTTATCCTGGAAGGCTCTGTGATAAATATCAGATCAAGGAGAAGAAGCTACAGCCAGCTACACCTTTTTATTCCAGGCCTATAAATGGGTTTGCACACAACACAGCAACCTTAAGTCAAATATTTGCCATTACACTCTCTTACCAATGAAGTAGAGCCTCACCCAAAGCAATTGGCTTCTATTGATCGGTGTTGCCCGGCCCGTCACATTCCGCCTCTGTGAAATCTGTTCCACTGTCTTCTTTCAATTTATTTCTCCTCCATTACATCAGTGTTTTGCAACCATATGTATTCTTACCCTGAATATGATTATTAAACTCAAATCAGGGATCATGATGTGTCTTTCAAATGCTTAAAATGAAACAATCAAGTCCTAAGCAGCTCATAGTCAAACAGAAGTTGGAGAAAAAAGAGAGAACCAGCAGGTGAAGTGAGAGGTAAAATTGCAGAGCAGGGTTGTTCCCAGGACTCAGTGGCACCCCTGTCTCCTCACCCCACTTCAGAGGACCCAGAGGTTTGGTACATGACCAGAGCTGCACAGTTTCTCTCCATTTTGCTACTACTCTGTAAAGTCTTAACTCATAATTCAGAAGGAACGTGCGTGGATAACCTGTTTTTAAGGTAAGAACAATGAAAGTAAAAATTTCCTTTACAAAGACTGCTTTCTTTGGTTGGGTGTGAACATTTGATGTAGTGGGGAGTGTCATCGCAGCAACACCTTTTCCATTACTGTCCAAACAATATGCTTTTTGTCTAGAGGATAAAACCAACGTCATTCCTTCATGGACCACAGGGAAAAAAAAAGAAAGAAGTAAAACAATTGAGATGGCAAGGAAAAATAGGCATCTTGGCTAGGGATTTGATCCAAAAGTAATAGTTTAGAGATAATGACAGGGAAAACAGTATAAATTCTACAGGGACACTCCTGATTTCTGGCCTAATTCACAAAGATTACTTGCCATAAGGTACCACTTGAGTAATGTAAAAGAAAAGCACGGAGATATGATGGGAAACGTAAGCAGCTGACTCCTTTATGTGGCAGTAAACTGGGGTAATCTATCCCTGTCCACTAATGTTTATAAACATATTGTAAACAAGCATAAATGAACAGCTCATCTCTCTGGGGGGACCAGATGCATCCTTAACACTGATTAAGTGTTTTGTTCTGCCTGAGTGTCTGGCAGAGGTTTATGCTCCGAAGCAGAGGGAGGGAGACAGAGTAATGACAGTCTCATATTCTCCTGGCTCTTTAACTGCTTTGGGGGATTCAGCAGGCAATATAGCATGTATAATTCTACCGATGATCATTTTCCACAGCACACCATGACACGGGATACATTTTGCATGTCAGGTTTTTAAACCTGCTTCCCAAGTCTCCTTTCCTGCAGAGGAAACCAGAGAGATGTGCAGAAGCAGGAGCAGCAGCTGCGCTTGGGGAGGTCCCCTCGCCCACTTCCATCCCTCCTTTGATACCACCAAAAAGGGCGAATGCTGACTCAGTGTCATGATAACAATCACAAGTACAGCACATTCTTCTCTTTTTTGTGTGTCGGTAAGCTGCCTCTCACTCTCCAGAAGCCTGGGCTCTAAAAATAGCAAAACTTTCATTTTTTAAGCTTCCCACACAGAAGTTAGGGTCGGGAATGATTTAGTAGTCACCTCGTTCATGTCCTGTGATGCTACAGTCAGCTCCTACCGTTTTGTGGGGTGTAATTTTGAGAGCTGGATTTTATGGGCAGTTCTGCACTCCTTCTCTCCCTCCCCATTAATTACAGCAGCAAAAGCAATTCATATGGACTCAGATGAACTCTTTGTTGGGTAGCGGGGTGAGGATTCGCTGCCGTCTATGTACTTAGCAGAACAGAGATCAAAAGATCTGAGTACAGCTATTTGTTGGTGCAAAATCCTCAAAGCCAGCTTCTAAAGCTTTCAAGCCAGAGCACTTTCTTACCTGAGAAGACCTGTCTGCTCTTTCTGAGAGCTCGGCTGGGGAACCTTCCTCTGCTTTCCTGACAAAATTCCCTGCAAGCATGGAAACTGGTAGGAAAGGATGAAAGATGGGCCTGTTCTTTTCTAGAAACACAGAGATTAGTGGGTATGTTTTATAATAGTGCAATGGCTGTTGTTTTATTCCTTTGTCTTTTAGCCAGATTTGCTTTTCACTAGTTACTGGAAAACTCTAAGCAATTTTGTTCTAGTAAATTAATTAAAACAGTGCTTGCAATTGACTGACTTACTTGTATCACTTACGTTGCCTTTGGTAATAACAGGCAGCTGCCACAGTTGACAGAGTAACTTTTGAACCTCTTTAACTTGCCCATATACTCTTACACTTTTAACTAAGTACTTGCAGAATTTCACAGGCTATCAGAAGCTCTGCACAAATTGTAAGTAGCAGTGTGTGAATGCCAAATGTGTGAAAGTGTTTATGTTTTCTATTATACCAACTACCTCTATTTTGTCTCCTGCTGTGTACCTAGTGTATCTTTATTTTAGGGGAAAGGTGTCATGACTTGGTCTATGTATTATTGACTGTGTAAATAAGACAAAGCTTTGCAAAAAAACTAGCTAAAAAAAAAAAAAAGTAATTCCTGCAGAGTAGTGAAACCTGTATCTCCAAAAATTACTCAAGCTATGTGAGCAGTGCTAGTGCTACATGGATGTGTAAGTGGTCCCCGCAGCCCACATGTCTTCCACCCACGTGCTGCTGGCCTGCAGGGTGTTCAAGTAAGCCAGAATGGGAGAAAAGTGAGTGACTAGCTCTGAGGGGGACCATCAGCCCCCTACCCTTCCCCAGCTTCTCTTTTAGGATGAAAGAACAGTGAGGTTGACCTCAGGACATTGCTTCAGGTCCAGTTTAGGTAGAGACTTGGATTGCTGCGCCATGGGGCAAGTGCCAAATGCTGAGTTTTCCTATTGGGGGTGTAAAGACCCCTGTCTGGGCTGAGTCGTTTGGAAGAAAAGATTTCTAAGGGGAAGCATCTTTTTTTTTTTTAAGTAAAGTATCAAGGGAAAAATTCATGGCACAAAATAATCTGTTTAAAGGTGCAAATGATGTAAACAGCAAAAAAGGTCAGGAAGATTGATAGGAAATTTAGGAAAGGTTTCTTTCCCCTCAGTGACATGGAAGATGGATTGCAGTATAAACAATATTAGCTGCTTATATTCTCCTTTTTCCTTTCAGGCTAACACATCAGTACTAATGAACCTGGTTGCTCCTTATTTATTTGCACAGAAGTTCTACTGCACATATTAAAACAAAACGTTTTTTTCCATCACCGTGGATATTTTAGGATCTATTAGCGTTAATGACTTACCTCTTCACAGAAAGAAAAACTCAGTGAAAAAAAAACAACCCTTGGCTCCATAACACAGAGAAGTAGATCCTCAGGGCAGTTGAAATGTCAAAAAAGCATTGCCATACCAAATCTGCAGTCTCCTTTATTTGCAGTTTCATTGCCACATCTTTTTCCCATCATCAGTCAAGCAAGATCGGAAATAAAAAGGGCAAACTCCTAGACACAGATTTGGGAAGTATCTCTGCAGGCTGTTGCTGGCAAAATTCTAATTGCGTGCTCTCTGGAGCAGTGGCAGGTCACACGCAAGCTGACCCATAGCATCTGGGCTCTGGAGTTTACACTTAATGGTCCCAGATACCCCAGCATCCATATGTGGACCAAAACTCACAATACACTTTAGAATCTGTATTCAACAGCCGCAGTATTTTCAGAAAAGGGCTGTACTCCTCACCTAAAATAAGAGGAATCCCTATCCAGGCAGAAACAGGACAGGACAGAAACTTGAAGACAAGAAGAATGGAAAAGTGGTTTTTAGAGTTAGAAACAGCATATCACACCTGGCTGCACAAAAGAGAGCTGTGCGACTTCCCCTGGTCATTCAGAGTGCCTCTGTGCACAGACAAAAGTGCCTCTGCAAATTGAGAGCTCTTGAGTAACTATAATTTTTGTTCATAATTCAGGTATAACTGCGAGGAAATTCAGATCTCTGTGCTAGTTAGGATCATTAATTACTTTGGTTACAGGGACAACACAGATATGAATTGCCTGAAAGCAAAATCTGGGTCTCCACGTGTTTACAACCAGCAAGTTAACATCTAAGCAGAGTCCACCCTCTTCTGACAGGAGGTCTTTTCAGAGGGTGGGAGAAGCAGCAGGCAGCAGAAGAGCACCCTATATTAGTTGTTAGGGGTCAGTTCCTTGGATACCATACTCATTCCCCTGGCTACAACTAGTTTTGATTTCCAGGCAGAGCCTCTGGTCTATACCTCATGTCTGGACTGTAGTTGTCAAAGAGGGCATTTTTCCTTCCTCTGGCATGGCCCAGAACAGATATGTAATTTCACGTGTCTCCTCAGCCTTGACATGTAGGTGAGGTTGTCACTTGTAATTGAGGAAGAAGGCTTTTCACAGCGAAAGCAGACGAAATGGAGCCTTAAATTTCTTGCAGACTTTAATGCATCAGAGCTGAGAGCTGCTGCGAAGCGCTCAGTGAGTTGCCCTGTTCTTGCAGAGCATGTTGCCTCTTGCACAGCGCTGAAGGAATGTGGCATGTTGTAGTGCTGGAAGGGTCATTTTTCCATTGTACCTCTAATCCGCAGAGCGTGAGGAAGAGGAGGAGAGAGATAATCCGAAACCATACAGAAATGGGTCAGATTTCTATGATATACACATCTAGAAGCAATTGCTACATTAATTAGTTTATTGATTTTTTCCTCTTCTGGCTATTCTCCCACTTAACTATTTGTTCAGCTTGATTTGTGTTATCTATTGCCATGGAGTCTTGGCTTTAAAGCTGCCTTTTAGCTGTTTAGAAAATAAGAAGTAAATGGAAGAGGTTCTGCAATCCCCCCCTCCCCAGGTAACTACATGCTCACAGAGAAAGACTGTCCCTAGAGAATGGACACAGCACTCGTTCCTATGCAAAAGAAAAGCAATCCATGCATTTTGTTGGCTGGGCTGACTCTTCACTTTGTCTGGAGAAGTGCTGTCCATGGGTCAAAGGCAAATGTGATGGAGGAACAGGGGTGTCTCACACTGTGCAGGTAACAGTGCTGCCTTCCAGCAAGGGGACCGCATGGATTGGCTTGCTATGCACAACGGCTGTGGACTTCCATGGAGCCATGGCTTTCACATCAGCTATAGACCTGAGAAGCATCTGAGCCTGTCTTGCTTGGGAGCCTTGTTTGCTACCTCTTAATTTGTTCCTTCCTGGAAGATGCTCCTGGTGACTTTAAACAACGCAGCCCATGTTTTCCTGCCTTACTTCTTCAAAATGTTGTTGACACCCCCTGCCATTTCTGTTTAATCCGTTCTTATTTAGTCCATGCTGGCGTTTGTATGTGTAAGAGACAATTACTATAAAATATCTCACCATGCAACTTTCCATTCACTGTACAATACTATGCGTATGACGGGTTGTAGGGCATCTCACTCATGTTAAGCTGTGGATTACCCACTACTGTTACTTAATGCATATGTAATGAAGAAAAAATCAGGAATGAGTAATGGTTATAGCTGATTTGACCTTACTTCGTACAATGTGAGGCCATTTCTGGCAATCGTGATCTCATTGTAGCTTTAATGACCTCATCTAATTATTGCTAACTCAAAGACCTTTAGTACTTTAATGTGAGCCAGAGAACGTACACCAGCAAACTAATGAACTCATCACACTGTGCTAGTCTTTAACCAGAAACAGGGATTCATTTGGAAAATTAGAAAAAAAGTACATTAGGGAGAGGAAGCTTGAGATTATTTCACATTTATTTCCCTGACTTCAAAGAGGAAATGATAATGACATTGCTGGAGAAAAAAAAAGTAGATGAAAGTAATATTATTGACTGCTGTAAACTGTTCAGTTGAGTGAAAGGAATAGAGGAGCAATGTGTTGCAATTCTGGAAAGAAGCATGGAAGGGCACATTAGTTTATTTCTTTTTGACAGGTACAGCTCATCTAGATTAGCCTGCGAACACAAGAAAGTAAATATCCAACTTGGGAAAAAACGAGCTACTGGAGCACTCACCCAAGTATTATGGCAAAGCAAAAAGAGCATTAATTTCTCCACAAGGAAAGTGTAAAATTCCGCCAGTTACCAGAAGATTTTGTTTTAGTATTCTCTCTCATTAAGCACAGGTCTGTTAATGAACAAGTTTTGCTCCGATCTCTTAAAGAATCAGAAATTTGTGTTTCCCGCCAGTAGGTAGAGCAGGTTATTATAATCTATTAAACTCCCCAAATCAATGTTTTGCCCCAAAATATAAAAGTAGAACATCAATATCATAACACGGTGAACTTTAACAGCAGGGCACTCACTGCATATTAATCAGCTTTGAAAAAGGGCCTGAAAATGTCATGAGAATGAGGTGCCTTATGAAATTTCAACTAATTCCTGCTTCTGGCCAGGCAAGGAATATTTAAAGAACAGGCTGTTGTTCAACACGATGGTACTTCAGCTCCCAGTTTGGGAGAGTACATGGGAAATGGAGTTTCCCTCACATGGAATAATACAGGACAGTTTCGTCACCTATGTCTTTTTGTTTTTCTGCCTTTCAGGTAAAAGTGGCTTTGAAATCTGGTTTAAAAAGTCCAGTGGAGCATTTTTTACATGGGAAATTCAAATTCATCTGCATCTAAATGTTTTGAAGAGGGGTTTAGAAAACACAAACAAATATAAGCAGCCATGTTTCCTGCCAGCTTATTTGGTGGTGAGTTCTCAGCACCCACATGCTGGTATGGGTCTCTCAGCTCAGAGGCTGTTCTCACAGTACTCTTGCAGGGTGCTGGAAATTGTGTTTGTCCAGTACCGGTACCCATTTTAAGAAGGTTCCCACTTCCTTTGTTACGATCCTCAGCTGAGCTTTACGGGGAACAGGGAATCCTGGACACAGTGAGAAAGGCGGCTACCAAACTGTAAACACATGGTCACCACGTTTCCTAGATCCCTGACTGGATCCCAGCATGTCCAGGGACTGGGCGGCGCCAGGGACCACCATGCCGTCATAGCGTATGGGACAGAAATGCAATTCCAGTCCATTCCATGCAGAATTTTTATGCATTTAGTTGTCACCCCAAATTGGAACAAAAGCAAGTTCCAGAAGTTCAAAATCCTTTTCAAAATAAAGATAAGTTCTTCCTGCACATGGCTCATTGTTTTATCCTTAAATTCTTTAATAATTTTCTAAAATGCTTTATAATACACTCAGTTCTTGTAGCATTGCAGATCTATTGAGAAAAAAAATAAAATCAGTCATGTTCTTAGCCTTCTACTTCCTGAAGAAGACCAAGAATATAATAAAACAGGACAGTTTAAGTTAAGTTCACCAAGTGCTATAGACAGTTTCTTGAAGCAGATTTTCAGACTTGATCAGTCTTAACCATACTTATTTCATACTGAAGGCAAATGTCCAGTGCAGTGATTTCAGATGGAGCAGAGTTACACAAGTGGGTTTTGAAAATCCTACTTCACTTCTGCCAAGCTCTCAATAACCCCTAATTCAGTTTTACAGCCCTCCCTCTGTGATAAGCACCATTACTTCACAAACAGTTTTCCATTCCACAAGAAGATGTGAGAAGAACGTTTCCGGGGCTCAGAAGCTTGGTCTTAAACTGGTGCTGCCTCCTGCATTTTGAAGACGTCAGCACACAAGGCAGTGCTCCACCACCAGCTGGTCCTCGGGTGAATCCCCCCTCCCCGCGGTGCTCTTTATACCACTGTGCTGCTCCATGGAGTGCCACAGCAGTTCTTGAGGATCTGGACCATGGCAGGGAGCTCATGTTTGTCGGGCAGGGAGGCCAAAATACATTTGACCATGAGCATATGGCACACCCAAATCGCCTTCCTACCTCGTTCCTTCTTTAAAATTTGACCTACTCTAGTGAAGGAGGGTGCTCTGGACCATGATTTTATTCAGGGCTGTAATATACTCATGCCACCAGGTAGGCAGATGAGCAGTTCTTCGTTTTATTAGCATACAAATCTAACCCTGCGATTCACGATCCCAGGACTATTCATACGCAATTCTTGCCCTTTTACAGATACCAGCAGGTTGAAGAGTACCTATTTAAATGCCTTGTGCTTAGATGTTCAGGGAGAATATGGTTGAGAATACCTGAAATTTGCCATCACATCCTTTTTCCCACAGATACCTACACATTGTTGGAGCTCCTCATAAGCCCCAAGCACTGTATTGATTTTTATCTATTGAAAATTTGGCCCTTACACTCAATTATAGAAAGAGATACATCTTCAGAGTATCAGGAAAAGAGAACATTATTGATCTTTCTTCACTGGTGGTGTTTTCACTCCATTTTTCAAAACTTATAGGCTTCTGTTTATTAAATAAAGAAAATCACTGGCAATATTCCCAGTTTAGACACATAATTAAACATGAAATGAATCGGCTTTGGAATACAATCCCCAAGCGATTTGCAGTTTTAATCATACTAAATTGGTCAAAATCAAAAGTTCATCTTTGAAAAATACAAAATTATCTCCTTCCTCCACCAAGAGCCAAAGTGGTCCTAGCAACAAGAAGACCTGACACATAATTTGAGTTGACTGATTTGGAAAAAAAATATGAATGTTCAAAGATAATTTCTGTGAGGTGAATAATTGTTTATTCAAAAGTCAGTGTTTAGCTTATCTGATTTCTCCACATGGGATTAGTAGGGATGTGGGAAAAGAACAACTTGCAGGTGGAATGGGCTTTAGGGGTTAGGTTCTTCTCTTTTGTTCTTTGTAGAAGCAGTAAAACTGGATGTGATCAAATGATCCATGCTGCTGATAGAGAATTCCTCATCAATTCACTTCTGCTTGTGTATGCAATATATCCTAGAGCCCTCTCTCACTGTTTGATTCAGCACTTATTGGAATCAATTTATAGGCTGCCCCTTTGACTCCATTAAGCACATTCTGCACAAGTTGGAGGCACTTGGATGAAACCAGGTGTGGTGTAACTCTGGGCGCATGTGTGTGCACATGCAGAGCACTAGTGTCATCCAAAGAACCTCTGCAACTCTTCTGCTCACCTGTAAATGGGATAGGATGCTTTGCATCCCTTGGGATAGTGTGTGGGAGACGTCTGTTTAAGGTAGAAGGGTCCGCAGACACAGCCGTAACAGGGAGTCCTCCAAGTTCTTGCAGGGTGTTATTTTTAGAGTTCAGCTCTCCCTGCCTCTGTATCCCATCTCAGGTTAACAAGTGAGGAATGAGGAAAATTAAGCCAGAGTTGCTTCCAGAGTGTTTTGTCTCTAAGCAAACATCACCTGCAATGATGATATGAAGAAAAATACTAAGCCTCTACACTTCAAGACATTGTTATTGTTCTCAGGGTACAGCAATTTCTCTCCTTTTACAGTAGCAAACATAGACGTTGCTTTAGTAACAAATTCTGCCTTAAGAGCAACATAACCACCTTTCAAAAAAATACTGATCCAAGTGCTGACACTATTATAGCGAAGTACTTTTTATTTTTCACTTTTGGCTTGGAAAACCTCTTTGGCATGGGATACTTTCATCAGCACCTAAGGAAAGGAAAGAAAGCAGTTTAAATTCGTAATTGGCCTGTGCTGTGATCAAAAGCAGTAACATACAATGCCAAAATCTCTCTGCTTTTTAAGTATAGTTCTGATGGATGCTAATACTCCTGCCCTGCCGTGTATGTCAGCTGTGACACTAAATAGAGAAAGCATCTCAGCATATCAGGTCATGATGTGTAAATTCTCATTTGGTTTGAAAGAATGGCTGGAGATGAAGTGTGACTCTTGACTGCACACTGTGATTTGAGCTTCCCTGCAAAGTATTCATTCCTATCTGATGTATTGCACTACATTGCACAATTTCAGATACCATTCTGAAATTTGGTACAAAGTAGATACGAGAAAATTAATAAATAGAGATTATATTTTCTACCAGTTAAAAACTAAAAAGGAGCACAATCAAGGCAGTTCTAGCAATTGCATGTTCTGGACAGACACCACCGCAGAGCAAGCTTCATAATCTGGAAATTCAGTACGCTTTCTTTTTGTTCCTAATAATTTTGATACAATACTTCCATTCAATCTGTTGCCGATGAAAAGAATTTATGAAATCTGGGCAGACAGACTATTACCTAGGATTTTACAAAAATAACAAGATCCACTGAAGTTTATCTCCTGGTTATCTATAAATGAGGTAAAACCATAGAGAAAATACAGATCTGAAGACAGAGGAGAGAAAACAGAGAGTAAACAATTGCTTGAATTTTAAAATTGATGATTTACATCTAGGACAAACAGTATGTGTCCACCAGAATATAATATGGTGGTTTATTGTGATTTTCTTTTTGTGATGACTTCTAGTTTAAGGTGAATATCATATGTCTAAGATTCTGTCTCTCTCTTGCTACATGCCCTTGGATGTGGGGCAGACAAAATGAATGTACAGCAAGACAAATTGTCAAACTACCTATGTTGACATCACACTGTTGAAGGCACCTGGACACAAGTCCCTTTTCTGCTGAGACCTGCCATCCACTCTGTGGACCAAACTATGAAGTCAGAAATATCCTCACCAGGAATTAATTCTGTCCTTGTTGCAATGTCTCACAGACTAGAAAGATCATATTCTTCTGGATCACAAAGTGCATGCGTTCAGTGCACTTGTGGCAGCACAGTACTTAAAATTACAATCAGCCTGCCTTTCAGGTTAGTAGCTCTTCAGGGTGAGGTGGAAACATCCCTACCCACCCTGCCTCCCTGCCTTTGTATTTCTATTAACGGCAGTAGATCAAAGTATGCTTTCTTATTCCATTTTTATTGTAACAGGACTCAGGAGTGAGTTGAGACAAAGGATGAATATTTTAATGTATAATATCAAAGTTTGAAGAACAATGGAAAATGGAAAAAAATAACTCAACAAGGACACTTTATCTAATAAAAAGCACAAAGGAAACCGCATGAAAGCAAACAGTAAATACATACAAATCATAAAAAATAGAGGAGGAAATGAGGTCATTTAAGGTGGTTCAAGCTCTGATATGCAGCATGGACCATTTCACTTGTTTGCTGTATTTAGGAAAACATCTGCTTCATTGGGTGTTGCGAGATGGATGACTGTGAGCCTTGTTCAGGTTTGAAACTAGTCTCAGATCTCTGTAACAAAAGTGTTGCTTCTGATTTCAACAGGATTGCCTCTGATTCACATTGCTGTGAGCAAATGGAACAATTAGCACCAGACAACTTCACCACCTCCTCTCACACGGTTCCTGATCTCGCAGACAGTTGTGACATAACTCATCTTAAGCGTGAGCCCTCCACAAAAGCTGTTTTCATAACTAGAGTTTTGCTTTGAACTAGCTTCTGTCATCGTAGGCTGCTTCATTAATTCTGTGAGGCAGGCAACAGCTAAAGAGAAAAAATTTCAGCATCTCGTTGTTGTCTTATCTAGGTTACTCTCAAAATGCTTGCAGACTTTCACTCCCCACTGGATGTTTAGGATGGTTGTAAGATAAAGTGATGAAACAGTAAAAAGATCATATTTTAAAACCGTGTAATCATAAAATTATTTCTGATAATTTCTAATTTCTAATAATAAAATATCATATCATTACAAAGTAATAAAAATGTAATAAAATTGAGTTCTTAAGAAGATTTAAAATGTAATTGTGTCTTTTAATGTTGTAATAATTATACAATTAAAATTACAAAATCATATATAATAATTAAAACAGAATCTCCTGCCATGACAGTATCAGAGATTCTCATTGCATTAGGTTAATTAATGAAGTCTCTATATACAAAAGGCTAATATAAACTCAGTCCTCCTTAGTTGAATTGTGGGGCTTGATTCTGATCATGCTTAGATGCAGTCTAAATCAGACTGCTGATTTCTGACTGACAGTGCATCCTTTTTAGTTGCTAAATTTGCACTCATCAGCCTCACTCAGCTTTCTCCGCATCCTACACTAGAAGCTTGCCCCTTTTTTTTGCATTAAAAGATCTGCAATTGAATTGACAGATAGCGTCTGGGGACATTCATAGATGTTTGTGGTAGCCGACACTACACTGCTTTGCCCCAGTCCCGGAGTGCCCCCATTAGCCAGTTCTGAGTCCTCTGACTTCCACAAATGTCACAGAGGCAAATGCATTAAAGGGCTGCAAGACAGTGAGATATTCCAGGTTGGAACCACTGAAAAAAATGCAGTCACAGAAATATACCCTGTCATGTTCTTATTGAATCTTGGATAATTTGGACTTTCTGGTAAAAAGGGAATTTTAGGCCTGAGGTGGAAAGGGGAATGTAGAAAAATGCAGCTATAGATTCTTGCTATCAATGTCACAACTTCGGCCAGATAGCATTTTCAGTCCATTAAGGAATCAGACGAGAGAGGCAGAACTGACAGACCAACAAACAGAAAATTTTACAAAATCTACCTGTTCTTGCATATTTGTTTGGCCATTGTGGGACTCAGAGGATGATTTTGCTCTTTCCATCCTCTGAACATAACCTCCTAATCAAACACTTAATCTCCATTATGTGGTTAAATCACATATTAACTAGCATAATGCCTGATAATCCAAATTATTTTTTTTCAGTTACATATACCAATTCCTTACATTTAAGTAGACAAACCACTGCGGTTTCAAAGATGTGCTTCCAGAAATATATCAGAGTTTTAAAAACCCTAAAAGGATGCTTAACAACACATTTCCAGCTACATAAATCCAAAGAGATGGAGAATATAGAAGGGAAACAGGGCTTTGGAATAAATGACCAATTTTGTCAATGAATCAATTTCAGCAAGAAAAGTTGAGAGAGCACAGGTGAAGGCAGCTTTAAGGCCTATTTAAGACTGTAAAAACCTATTTTTTCACCCCTTCTTCATGCATCCTCTGTCTAGTATTTAATCTATATTCATTTTTGTGGCTTTCCAAAGTGTAGGTGTCACCTATTACAGGGAGAAAAAAAGAAATAAAAATCTTAAAGCACAAGGAGGTGAGTTATATCTACAGAAGCCAAGAACTTCAGAGGTTGAAGATCTGTGATAACATTCTTCCAGACAGGACCTGACTGCTTACAGATGGCAGCTTTGAAGTAGTGTCTGATTAAAATAAAACAGTTACAGGCTTCATAAGGGGACAGGGACAGACTCACAGGCTGGTTCGTATAACAGCTCAAAAGTAAAACCACAGTGAGCTGGAGAAAAGGATGGGTGGGAATTCACTGAACTTTCTCCAACCTTCTTGACTTAAGTAAAATTTCAATTTGTAGAATGGTTTCTTGTAAACTGCAGCATACGTGTGGACATAACCAGAAGGCCAAGAGGTGCTGCTGTGGGAAGGCAGGCCAAAGAGAACCAGCCCTGAGGATGTTTAGCTGGTGGGAAAGGGTCAGTGAGGAAGACAGCGTGTTTACATGCTGCTCAGAAGTTGCAGGTGTCACAGCCAACGTTAGAAATGAGTGGTGGGACCAATACGCACCGTGGAAGACTTCCATAGATCTGTTGCAGTATGCAAGCACTGCTCCATTTTGCTTGTTTTGTACCTTGCTCCCACTAGTTTCATTTGGTCACACTTAATTATTGTACTGCAAGAGACAATAGATAGTGGATGCCTATCCCCACTCTCGACTCAAGTCACAATTGTTTGAATCTGTACTGTGCTGTCAGTCTGTACTCTGCCCTCTGCAAGTTTACCCTATTCCAGCTTGAAGCATCCTGACCAATTGTCAAAAGCCATCCATAACTTTGATTACCCATACAGAAAATTTCAGCCACAGGTCTGACTAATATCTAACACATATGATTAGTAATTAAGCTATTTTTGCTCAGAATCTCCTGAGAGTATAAATGAAAGGAATGAGAATTTTCAGAGGGGAAACATCTCAGTCATTGTGATCTTTACAGCACTGTGAAGGTTGCATTCATGGACTTGTCAACAGGCTAGCTGTACACACAAAATGGGGAGAAGAACCCCATCCTATACATCGTCATTGCCTTGTACTGCATCCCCTTTACCTGCTGCATAAGAGCAGAAGGCTATTGGAACCTCACAGTGATGAAACAATCATATTTACTGTCTTTTGGTTTTGTTCCTCCTTCCAAAATCTCCTTGCTTGAAAGACGTGGGAAATAATTGTCTTGGAAATGATGTTACTGTGAATTCTTCACCTCGGTTGTATGCTTGCATCTAATGGGGGAGCTTTATTTCAGAGAATGCTTTGGGCTATAAGAGATACAGGATCTTATGATTACAGAATCCTCCCCTAATCTCCCAATCAGCCATTCATTACCTCACATTAATAACAAACAGAAATCCCATAGCAGGGAAGAAAACCAACCATAATTCTGACTGATGCATTTGTTTTCTGGTTGAACCGTGAAAGTGTGGGAGACAGAGGTTCAGCCAGCAGACATGCAAACATGGAGCTTTTCTCCTTGCTGTGCTTGTAGCAAGGGTTGTGCTGATTCTGCAGGGTGCTGAGACACACAAAGCAAAACTGGAAGAGTTGTTAGATCAACCAGTATGGTCAAGCAGTTACTGCACAGAAAGGGGAACTGGCATGCTTATGCTCTGCTTCCAGTTCTGCTAGGGACCTGCTCTGGCTTTGGGCAGGACACCTCACCTCTACATGCCTTGGTTTTCCCTTCTGAATTCTAAGCCAAATCATATTCTAGCTATTCGTTCTGGTGCAGTGCTTCTCCTGTTGAATCTCAGCTTCAGCTGTGGCTATCAGCTACCATCATCCGTAATAGCAAATAAACATAAGTGATAACATCTCAGAATGTCAACTCAGGCTTAAAGCTTTGTGTGTGCGTGTCTATGTTTATTAGCGCTTGTTATAGTGTTTGTTTCATAGGGAAAACCTATATTCTCTGTGAAAGAGAGAGTTCTGGCAGGGATGGGGTGAAATTAAATTGGTCATTTGATGCTGTGCAAGCATGTAGAGCTAAAGCATAGCTGTTTTCTCAAAACATCTGACAGGACACATAAAATCTCCAAATATGTTTACAGGAAAGATTAGTCAAAAACATTAAAAAAAATATACCTGCTGTTTGTATTGTGTTCACCAGTCACAAGAAGGAAATAGACACAGCTGTGAATGTCACATAGAGATATTTCATATCACCTCATCCCCAACACAAACCCACCTGCCTCCAAGCCACCATGACTCTGCTAGGCAGCTGGCAACCGTTTCATTTTCTGCAATAACTCACGAGGGGAGCCACGCTAACCACTCACATACACAAGTGTTGAGCTCTTGACTCCTAAGGACACTGGTCGTAAACAGCCCAGCCGATGTCAGTGGCAGTTGGGTGCTTGAACACACAGGAGTCATGCTCATATGCTTCATGCTCCTTTGACATACAGCAGTGAAACTGTCACCACAAGACAAGGGGTGGCACAGGGATGGCCAGCAGCTCCCTGTCTCTGTATGCTTCCCACCCTATCCATACTCCTGCACAGGACAGCAGCTTGCTGTTAAAATTAAAAAAGGACAATGTAAGCCAAAGTCACCAGCCCTCTTCAAATGTCAGAGTCTCTTTTCAGAAGAGAACAGTGGCAGATATCACAACAGGGGAAGCAGACAGATGCTTTTTAGTCCAAAAAAGCAAAAAGAGTTTTCTATGGTTCAGACAGGCTAGACCTGGCAGAATCCAGCAGTATGGTTGAATCTAGAACTTTGATCAAAGAACAAACTGAACATGGACAGAAATCTCTCATGCAAGATTTGCTTTTGTTCTTCGTGAAATGAACTATATAAAGATGGATGGAAAGGAGAAAACTAGAGCTTTATACTGTAAAAAAGCCTTGCATTAAGACATTTAAATTCATGGCTCATGACATGTTCCCCACCGTGGGCTATCAACAGCAACAGAGAAATCCAAACACAACTGGCCAGTTATCTCTGTTTATTCATAAGGAAAAAGAAATCCACAAAAGCTCATTTCTCATAAATTGTAATTTTTCCAGTCAATATCTTGCTGCAATTCTAATCATCTTGAATACATACACAAGAGGCATTTCCAGCTCAGCCAATATGATTAAGTAATAAAACTAGGCATAAGAAGTTGGATAGTGTTCCCCATCCACTAAGCATATTGGAATACAATTAATTCTCATTGTCAGGAACTGGGTTTTTTTATATATGCACATATATATTTTCTGAGAACAAGAAGCAACACTGTTATATTTTGGTTACTAGACTCTTTCTCCTTAATTGAGAAGAATGTTAGAAAATATACTGATACCAGCCTGCCCCTGTGGCTACCATTTTATTTAGACACAGAGTAGTTTATATTAATTTGTAATATTTAATGCACAGTGGGAGTTTAGAAGAGACTGCTCCGTCCTTCAAAGAAATAAATGACATGCAGCAAAAGAAAATGTTTCTATGACTGCTTTAAATCTCTTGGGAAACAATGAATTGAAAGGTACTATTGTCCGACTGTTGATATAGATTACCAACAAAGAGCTGGCTCCAGTAGGTCACCAATTACATCAAGGCAACAGAAATGGCTATTTAAGTTTCAGCCACAACTTCACAGCATGAGCCATCTCGCTGTTATTTATTTACTCTAATATAGTTCTCAGTCAAATACCTTTTACTTGTTATATAGGTACTCATATGACTCTCCTGCATACTATTCTGCTGAATGGCCTAGAAAGACCTAACAAATAACTACAGGTCAATCATGTACTTCTGCCCTGGGGATCATGATTTAAAAGATCGGTATCACATCTTGGTCTTTCTGCTTGGACTGTAATTTTAAAAGTAGATGACACAACAATGCATGAAATGAGTTTTTAAAATGGAATGAAAAATCATTTTCCAATACACTTTAAACTGCCTTTGTTAACTCCCACACTCAGGAACTTTAATGGCACACTGCTAAGGGGCATATTCCTAGCTGATGCTAATAATTTTATCTTATATTTGCTTCAAACGTGTTTGTACCAGCAGTGGATCTGGCTCAGCAATTGCAGCTACAATATGTTTCCCTTAAATACTTCCTCTCGTTTCCCCACTCCTTATTAGCATTGAAATGTCATTTATTGAAGCAGGTTAAGGATTTCAGAAGCCTTCATTTGATATGGGTTAACTCCATGCAAGTTGCACTCTTCTTGGCAATATTTTTGATTTTCAACTTGCACATCAGCTTTCATGTGTGCTGGATAGCATGCACTCATCTCCCTGTCACTGTCAGCTCAGGAAATTAAATAAATTAGCATTATTGGATTTTTGTGGCACTTTACATCTCTGCTAGATCAACTAAAGTCAAAATGGCAAAGACAGCATTCTCCTGAGTGAGAGGATCTCTCCACTTGGGTCCTAAGCCCATAGAAAATTATGAACCTGTAGGTATACTCTCTCTTGCATGGAGAAACTGTTGAACTGGTTAGTGTCCGAGTAAGAAACTTCCCAGGATCATTCAGTGGGGACACGGGGTTTAGTTGTCTTTACCATGCCAATGATTCAGTCATATTTACCATTCCAGCTGCATTCTGTACCTTCCATTTTATTGCATTTTTAGTCACTGTGCAAACTGACAGCTGCTACTAAATAAAACAGGACTTGGAGCACATTTCATCCCGTGTGCCAAAATGGGCTGTCTATATGAAAAGATGGGCAGGTCTACTAGTGCAGTCTTGGATGCATCAAAAATGTAGCACCAACCACACAGATAGATGCAGGACCTTTTCCAGAGTGGAACTGGTCATAAGGATTTTCAAAAATGTGCTGTACAGAAATATAATTACAGAAAAAAGTTGCGTTATACAGAGGTTCAGATAAGAGTACCTTCAAGTACCCAAAGGAAACTTTATGTCCCTGAAGGAAACTCTCTGACTTGCCATGTTTGTGCAGGGTTTTCTTTCCTCTCTGCTTAGTCAGCTTTGGTTTCAGGCAATGCTTTCTGTTTTTTTGCCAAGATTTACCTAAAGTTGTCTTTATTTGTCTTATGACCAAACCTACTAATTCACTCTGGCAAATCCAGCACCCTGTGGTCCCCTGTCCTGGTGTGGGGATAATTCTCCCACACAGTAGAGCCATCTGACCTCTTGGCAATAGCCTTCTTGATCAAAAAGGCAGATAATCACACCCTTGATAGCTCCCAGAGGACTAAATGCTCCTCCCAAACTCTGCTTAATCACCAGAGCCCTAGTTCAAACCCCAGAGCATCCCACAGAGATGGAGGGCTGGCCTCTTTTATCATCTCACTAGTAGTATTCAGGTGCCAGGGATGAGGCTCTGACAAGTCAAAGCAGCAAACACTAGATTTGAGAAAAAGGCATGCAATTAAATAGGACAGCCATTACTTCATTACCTGGTGAGGGCCTATTTCTCTTGTAGGAGACTTATCTACCAGCCTGACTTTGTTGTGCTGATGAGTCTATAAAATCCCTCACCTGCAGGCACCCCTCAGCTAGTAGCAAACCTTGAGCAGAAGAGCCCCAGCATCGGTCATGTAGGTTATATCAATGTTACTGCTCAGGCGTATGCCTGGCTGTGCGCTGCAGGCCTGGCTGCCCTGTCCCCTCTCTTCTGAAGGTGCCAGCTGAGCACCAGGTGTGTAGAACGCTCTTGGACGTGGCCCTTGGACGTGCCCGCTGAGACCACATTCAGGCAGCCCATCACCACTGTGCCCACTGTCCTGGGGAGCTGCCATGGTCCTGCAGCTCCAGGAGAGCAAGGGATGGTGGAAAGAAGAAAGGGAAGGCAGTGGTGGCCCAAGGGGCAACCTCTTCCAACTGAGGAATTGGGTGGGGGGGTGACTGGATGGTGACAGTACATTTCTAAATCGTATTTTTTTATAAACTGTCTTCCTAAGAAGGAAGGGACTCAGTCCATCTACTGCAGGAATTTGCTTTCATTAGGACCAGATCCAGGGTCTTATTGAAAATGTATATTAGTGGAAGGTTTGGTTTTCACATCTCCCTTCTGAGGAAAATTGTCCAAGTTCCACCAAGAAAACTGCAGAAGTCCAACTTTTCCTGAAAATCTTCTGAAAAGAACCCCACCACCCTGGATATGAACAAATCAGTCCTTTCTGCAGAACATCTCAGTGAAAGCATCATTGTCCAAGTTTTCCAGAAGGGAAATGCTGTGCAGTTATCTGGTTTGATCCCTTGCCTGGGATCCATTCAGCTGAGGAGTCGTGGCTCCCTGCCTGGTGCTGCTGGGCAGCAGTGGGAGATCGCACTGCTCCAAGCCCTCTCACCCAGGCACTGGGGAGAGTCGGGCTGGCCCATGATTCTGGTGAGGGTAAAACCCCTGTGATACGCAGCCGTACAGCTCTAGAGTTCTGCCCACTGGCCACTCCATTGTGACCAGGGGTTTTAGTAGACATAGGAGGCTAGATTTATTCGCCAGAAAATCACCAGACACATGGGTCAGGTGTTATTAATGCCTATCGTCTGAACTTTCTTTTACTTTAGAGGCAGCGAGGCTCCTCTAAACTTTCCAAAGTTTATAGCAGACTTCGCACAGCTTTTGGTTATGATTGTTTTTAAACTCTGTGCTGGCATTTTAAAGACTGTGGCAACTCGATGGAAATGTCTTCAAGATATTGTTTAACAGCCTTTCACTTAACCTGTGCTCTTTCAGGGTTCCCCACTCGTCTTATTTCCAGGCAGAGCTCTTCTATGCCCTGAAGCAACCTCCAGATTATTATACTGGTATACACATGCTGCTAATGCTAAATGGTTCTTTTCACTTGTGCACACATCAACTAATCAACATTAGGGACCTGCAGTCATCAATCTGAAAGCCTTGTTTACCATCATCACCACTGAGGCCTATAGATCAATAAAAAGATGATATTCTTTATATAAAACCCAATAAACAAGACCTGTCTGAGGCTTACATATGGTTTCATTCATTCTAATAAAGCAAGCGCATCTCTTATGAGCTTAGCCCATCAGATTTTGTAAACTGCTTATTCACTTCAACAATCACTGACACAAGGATATTGTTGTATCCAAGTCTAGGTCAAGCAAGACTTACTTGATCTCATCCTATTTCCATAATAATTTCTGTCATTTCTCTAAGAATAAGAAGGTAAGGGCACTTTTATTGCCGCAATAAAAACAGCAAAGTGATCTTCTGATGGCACTTAATTAGATTCATTTTATCTTCTTTGACTGAGCATGACGTACTGTAACCCTTATTTATGAAGTAAAAATGAATGTCTTATGGTTCCTAACACAATTGAAGAAGAAATTACCATGGTATTCGGCTTAATCTGTGTTTGTATCCGACATAAATGATCTTAAGATAAATTACAGGAAATTATTTTCTACTCCTGGTAACCATAACAACAGATGAGAATTGGTTCTAGTTCAACTTACTGACGGTTCCTGAACTCTTCCATAATGTGTAATAAAAATTATAAGACAAAAGCAATCCACAGGCTTTCATTTTTGTTTGTATAGGAACAATTTGTGAAGCACTGAAAAGTAATTCTAGGTTTAAGTTAAGCTTCAGTCTTTCAGGTCTCCATCAGATGTAGGGCAAAATGCGTTTCTGTTCCAAAGTGCAATGGCATACAGATCATGTAATGGATCTCCACAGGGAAGGAACACATGGCAAAGCTTAACAAAAATGATACCTCCATGAATTGTGCAGAAGTGAGCAAATTATGAATTTAACTGGACAGGATTTTAGAAAATACTGCAGACCTAAGCAATCCCTACAAGTGTCTTTGAAGCAAGACAGTGGGAACAGGTAGTGAATACATCACCATGACAAGCAGATACTAAAAGAAGGGATCTGAAAAGCTTGGAGCCTTTAAAGAAGTGGAGTCGAGCAGGGTAGGTCACCGTAATGAGTGAGTTTTCAAAATTGGAAAAGAGTCCTCAGTGCACAGGGAGTACAGATAAGAGTTTTGAAGAAATTTTGAGCTTTTAATTAAACAGGTCTTCAAGTATCATACAGTCACCAGATAGTTTGGATTAATAAGGACCTCAGAAGATCCCTAGTCCAACATAATGCTCAAAGCAGGGTCTTCTATGAGATCAGACAAGGTTGCTCAAGGCTTTGTCCAGCCGAGTCTTGAAAACCTCCAAGGATGGAGACAGCAAAACCTGCATGAGAAACCTGCTCTACATCTTGACTGTCCTCATGGTGAAAAGGTTTCTCTTTATATGCAATCTGAACATCTCTTGTTTCATTTTATGCCTGTTTTTTTCTCATTCTCCCACCATGTTCCACTATGAAAAGCCTGGCTCTGCCTTTTCAATGATGTTCTCTTAGGTACTGGGGGGCTGCTCTTAGGCACCCTGAAACCACATCTCCTCCAGGCTGAACAACTCCAGGTCCCTCAGCATGTCCTCACAGGCAAACGCTCCAGCCCTGAGCATCCTGTTGGTCTTCTGCTGAATTTGCTCCAGTTTGTCAATGTCTTTCATATTTGGGGCCCCAGACTAGATAAAGTATCTAGATGTGGTTCAACGAGCGCCAGGCAGAAGGGATAATCACTTTGCTTGATCTCTTACCTCTTCTGTTGATAACAGCCCAGGATGCTGTTGCCTGTCTTTGCTGCTCAGGCACCCAGCTGGCTCAGGAGTCTGTGAAGATGCCCATGTCCTTTTCAGCAGAGCTGCTCCCCAGCCAGTCGGTCCTTGGGTGAATCAGTGCTGAGGATTAGTCCTTCCCAAGGGCAAGACCTCATGTGCTTTAAAGCTCAAGTAGCAAAAAACAAGGCCTCTCCTGAACCATGCCAGACCACTATGGCCTTGACCATGGAAATAGTGACATCCAAGACAGGATCTTCCCCTACTTTTTCAGTTAGCTGTAAACACTCATCTGTGTGACGTGGTGTAAAAACTTCCTGATAAGGTTGGCCCTGTCTCAGTATCCAGCTATGTCTCATACCATCTATTAGACCTGATCTAAGTCTTAGAAAGGACTGGTGACAAAAAGGATCCTGGAAAACAGCGCTGACTGATGTGTGCTACCTCAGAACATCCCTGCACTCTTTTTTCCTCATTTTTCTTTTCATCTCATTGTTTTTGTATAACTTCAAAACAATGCTCCATGCAAGGTGAGGGAAAAGGCGGTTACACATTTGTCCTTCCCCAGTGTGCAGGCTGACCAAAGATTGGCTCTAGGGCTGACTGTGGCCAGCTAAGCAACACTCTCAGTTGCTCCAGAATTTGTAGCCCACCACCTACCTTTCTGTTAGCAGCATATTGTCGGAGCACAGCATTTCTACAAGGCTAGTCATCCATTTTTTAATTCACCTTCAATCCAGCATTTTTGTTGGACTTGGCAGTGGTGCAGTTCTGCCAGGTCATTAATCTACTCAGCCATATGAAAATCAAAAGCACAGATCAGCTCTGAGACAAGAAATACCTGACAGTACTCATGAGTTTTGGCAGAAGAGGAGATGATGGCAAGAAGTTACCAACAGTTGTTTCCCCTCAGCTGAGTCTTTGGATGCAGCAATTTTGAGATGGGGAGAGGAACATTTTTAAAAGCCACAGGGTAAGCAGCAGAAAAAGGGCAGAAGTGTTTCGGGCAGACCCTTGGTCAGAATAATTTGCTGCCCAGCATGTGCTGAATTCATTTAATCGCACATGTTGACACAGGATGATGGGGAGTGCAACAGCCTTGACGGACATGCAGGCTGACAAGTACTAGAGACAAGAAACAGTCCTCTCAGCCAAAAAAGCTGCATTTTCATGCATCCACAGGGTATGTTTACATATTATAGTGAGAGAAATCAAGAACAACTCCTACCTGCACTACAATTCAAGGTTAAAATGGTGCATTGATGTAAGAGCATGGTGTCAAGGCTGAGTGGATGAACCTCTGGCATAAATAGATTGGCAAACTAGAACCATTCCAGTTAGAAGTGCTACAGTTACATGGCAGAATCCCTTCTTTCTGCTGGATCCTATAAAAATCTTAATACACATGGGCGCTTCCTAAGCTGATCCAGTTAGGATAAAGAAAAAAAAGACAACTAACCAGTATGGGACAGCCAGTAAGTTGAAGCAGGTACAAGAACTCTTGACTGTAGTGTGGGACAGGAGAGGTAAATCACAGCAACTTGTGTGTTTAAGGGACTGTATGGAGCTTTATTTTGATTACAGACTGTAGACTACAAAATGAGTGCCTACTGTATGACCTGGCAGGCAACAGAAACAGTCAGAATAGATCAGAAAGATGGCAGCATGGCAAACAATTTGGATCTGGTTGCCTTGGCATCATGCAATTGGAGGTTAGACCACGAAGAGCACTGGGTGTGTTGCAGTTTCTCATGTGTTCTGCTCCTTTAAGGGAAATGTATAGCAGACCACTGAAATCAGGACAGCCATTTCAAGTACTCATTTACACCAGCCAGGGACCTAATGCATGATTACTGAAAGTCAGTAAAGCTAGGTCAGTTTACATCAGTTTACATCAGACCATTTGCTATTATTTCTTTCCTTTCTGAAAAACATTTTACAGATAATAATAAAATTACATAGCAATTAAGTAGTGAGTCATTACACCCTTTGGAAGCAATTCAATAGATAGTGAGGCAACATCCATCCTGCAGTGGTTAATTATTTGGCTTAAGAAACAGACTTTCTTCCATGGAAGCATCTGAAGGTCACTGCGTTCAGTTGGAGTATGTCTAATCCCGGCAGATCAACGCATAGAACAAGACAGTCTGTGTGTGCAGTCTTCCCTGCAGAAACAAATGGTATACCATTGCAACAAGAAGGGAAGGAGGTTCAGCTAACATCGGAGTAATCGGATTCGCTCTCCCTTCTTATGCAGTTCCACTGAACAAATTCAAAACTCACTAATGTCAGGTTATTTGGTCCAGGTGATCTGTCTTAGTCTTCATACCTGTCAATGAGGACAAATTTTAAAGAACTTAATTCTAAAGTGTGGTTAAGGAAACTTGTTTCTATCTAGCATGTTCAGCAAAAAAAGTTGGAGTCTCTAACTTTCTGGCATACAAGAGCAACAACAATATCATACTTAAAAAATTGACAGGAAATTCTTGATGATGGCAATGCCATCTTATGATTTATAAGAACAGTTGCATTCCACCCTAATTTCCCAACTGAATAGCAGATGCTCTTCAGTAAAAAGCTGTTACCATTTTATCTGTTTTACAATATGTCATGTATATTTTGCCAATCATATTTTGGCTCTCATCACAGTGTCTGCTGTAATGCAATTGTAAGCTTGTTTAATCAGTTCAGCATAATCTGGTGCTTTCAACACTGCAAGCACACGCGCGCGCGCACACGCATGCAGATCATACATTGCCCACGCTATTCCCTTTTGCCTTGTAAAATAGAGATGCATCGCTCCAGCCATTTGTTAGGCAGAACCTGCCTTTGAAGGTCTGTGTGAAGTTCTACTTAAAATGGATGGCACAATATGCTACATGGTTTTTTACCTGGCTGAGCAGCTATTCATTAAACAACGTGGCCTTAATTGGTGTTGCCTCACATTTGTTTTAAAGCAGATTATTAAGTTACACATAGCATGATGCATGCTGCTGTTTTGTAGTTCAAAACCGTGAATCAAAAAAAGCTACTTAAACTTTGTACCTGTGCAAATAAAGACTTTCATCTTCACAAGCTTAACAATTTATCCTTCCAAAATTCGTCCATCAATCTGTAGACTTCTTTCCCTTGAACACACCTGCTATTCGCTCGTTCTGTTGCAAGCTCTGGTTATTTCCAAGGCTGCTGACACCAATTTACATGAAAATTCTCATTTCACATATCTACTTACAAAGAGGCACATCCAGCTTGAGCTGAGTTCTTTCTGCGGTACAGAAATGTTACAGAAGATGGCAGCTGGGTTTTGCGCCTTCTCAGCTCTTCATTTTTTTGCTGTCACCCTGTTATTCCTGTGATGGCTGTTTCTGCTAGCTCTCAGCTGAACTGACCATGAGGGTCCATGGTCAGTAGCTTTTACTGGGCCTTGCACATAAAAACCCCAAGCCAGCATTAATAAAAAGCAGTCCTCAGCACTTTTTTACACTGCCATTACACACTGCATGCTTTTCATTAAAGGAGAACTAGAAACTTAGCCTTTCACTGGATATCACATCATCACGGTCATGGGGTGTAACAGCTCCAGCAAAACCCCTCAGATGAACCGCACAAGGGGCGATGATTTCAGACTTCTTCAGCTGTGGAGGAACCAGCACGCTCACACTAACATGTTAAGTCTCTCTAAAAGAAAGTTTTCTGGCCAAATCCTTCACAGTGATAGAAGCTAATGGAAGTGGAAGCTCTCATTGCTGTAGCAAGGGCTGGTGCCTGTGTACACTGTAGGACACTATCTTTGCTTGGACTGCAGAGCATGGAAAGCTGCTACAGCTTGTGCTCGGGTTGTGCACCACTTGGCTCACCCCAGAATATGCTTTCCTGAGCCCTCGGGCACACTTTTTGATTCCTGAACTACTCTGTTCTGGGCAGCTAATAGATGTGGATTAGAAGCTGGCCAAGAAGCACGACAAAATCTCTTTGAGAACTGAAAATCCATGAGATGTTTGAAAAAGAAGATTTTTGATAGAAACACAGCTTATCCGGTGACATCTCCATCAGTTGACTGAGGTGAGAAGAAAAGGATTTTCTTTCAGTTAATGATGCAATAAAATTGCCCCGTGGCAGAGGTCACAAGAAGTCTTTTTGTCCCACCCCGTTCCTGAAGAGACTCTATACCTACCATTTGTGCATCCTTAGTTCAGATAGAGATGCAGAGCCTCAGATAACCCCGCAAGGATATAGCTCTGAGAGGGTGTGATTGCTGCTCTATCCATGTGAATGCATTGGGGAAGCATCGGGGAAGTGCTACCTTGGAGTGAGAGGTGCCCACACTTAGACATGGAAGGATTTAGAAAGAAAACATTGCCACCAACAGCAATCAGTGGAGCACGAACAACGATACTCAAGAGAAGTACCAAGCTCAGAGCCCGGATGATTTTTAGAAGGTGAAGATAGGAAAATCATGTTGACTGCATCAAAAGACAAGGGAGCATAGTTCTGAGACTTCTAGAAATGGGAATGAAGCTGGATGAGTAGTAATAGAAATCACATGCAATGATTTCTTTTGCTTCCCAAGAAATGCTGGTATAAAAAAACTTAGTGGTGTACACATTTGCCTGTGAGGCAGTTTTTAAAGCAAACCTCATATTGTTCTTGAAGTGTTTATTTGTGCATCCAGCCAGAGAAGAGAAACCTTCCTGTAATTTGCCTCACCAGTTATAAAAAGCTTATCTAAATGTAGAGAATGAAAACTAATTTAAGATGATACCTTCTGCACTGGAGGAAAAGACACAACCACACACCCCATAGACTTCAGCAGCCAGGAATCTGCTTCATTTTCCTAATGGAAAGAATTGACCAGAGCAGATCAAAAATATCAGTCAATAAAAATAAAATAATCATCTACCATGGTCTTGTTTCAAATTTCAAGCTAATTTTAAAAATTATTACCAATATTTTGCCAAAAGATATCATATACATCTTACATTATAGTAGACTATAATAAAGTGCAGCGCACTTGTTGAGACCAAATCCAATATCAACATTTTTAACTTAGTGAAGTCACTGTAAGTGAACAAAAAAGGTGGATAATTATTTCTCTGGCTGTTCCAGTGGCATTTTAAACAAAAAGCTTCCCCAAGAAATTCCACTTTGAGTGGGTGTGTTTTCAGTTCTGCAAAATAACAGTGATTTCACAATTTATTATCGCTAGAAATGATAATTAAAAGTTACAAACCTGTATTTTTTCATTCTTCTGTTTATTCAGGTTTCAAATCAGTAGAATACCTCACAGGCACCCAATTCTCCCCCAACCAGCTCTCACACTCATACCATGTTTTGTGCTGTTTGATGCCTAGTGGGATGTCACCTTTTTTCCTGGGGCACTGGGAAGGAGGAAGCATATTCCAAAGCCTGAGAAAGTACTAACAGTTTTCAGGCAAAGATGTCAAATGAGTAATGTATTGGGGGAAGCAAGTGGAAGTTCCTTTATCTCAGCCGTGTTTCACCTTTTGAAACACCAAGGAATTTGGCCCAAAGGCAGAAGTGCCATTTCTTGCCTCATAGACATTTGTTCCCAAATCACTGAGAAATGCTTTTGTCTTCCCTGTGAGATAATTACAGTGCATCAAAAGGCCAAGAAGGCACTGAACTACACCTGACTTGTAGCTGGGGTTTGATATTTTAATGCAACTTGTTCCATTGTTGCTTCTTTCTTTGTTTCATCTTTGCACTTCAAGCACTGTCATCTTGGGCAAAGCACTGCAAAGCAAGGCTATTTATCTGTGTGCTGGAGGAACTCCACCAGGCTCATCCCTCTTCCTCACCTGTGTGAAAAAAATCCTGCTGAACACATAGGTCAAACTGACTCTTTCAGCTATCTCCCATAGCCTCTGGAGCCTGCTGGGCTTTCTTCTCTGCTCCCACCATTTTGAATTTCTTTACAGATCTTCCCAGCCATTCACATTTCTGAATTGCATACAATACCAGTTTCCGATGAGTTATTACTACACTCTCAGTTACAATCGGTACAACAGCATACTCCTATCAAGACTTTCTCAGAGGGCTGCAACAGCTCCCACCTTTCAAACAGACAAGGAAAGGCAAGGAACGGTGATATGATTATAGTTTGCATAACAAGCAGAGCACACCAGCTGTGTGGCCACTATCAAGGGTATTGTAGGAAACTTAGCAGAAATGAACTATAGGGTTTTGCTGTTGTGGCTGTGAGCTGACCTGAGTCATGCAGCCATAGTGTTTCCCAGTCTTGCAGCAAGAACAGTGTACAGGGCTGCTTTGTGCTCCTCATAGATCCTTTCCCATGGAAGTCTGCTGATTATTTAATTAATTGTATAACACTGCTAAAGATGAGGGTGTCTTCTGGTGTCTGAGAAAACAATAAAATCAAACCATTTCCCAGTTTACTGGTCCTCAGGGTTATCCTAATCACTGGAAAGACTAGCTGGTGGGTTGTACATATTGATTCTCTGCAAGTGTGTGGAAGTGCAGATCTAGACACCAGCAAAATAAATATAGATACCAGGCTGACATAATATGTTCTTGAGCCATGCAGCAGCTACTGCAAAAGCTGTCTGCAGAAAAGAGGAACCACGATCAATAAACATCTTTTAATCAACATGCTTGAGGAACACTTGATCTCTCAAGGAGAGAAAAAAACCAAACCTGGTAGCAAAGTTGGTGAACATCCAATTAAAAGGATTTAGTCCCTGTACCACAATTTCCATTTTCCTAGAATAGCAGACAGATGCATGTCCTTGTGCGTTAAGGCCCTGACATATTCCAATATGGTGGCATTAAATCTGTAGAAAACCTGCTTAATGACATATTTTGCTCTGAGAATCTCCTCCTTGTAAATCTCTTAACCAAGGGAAATAGCTGCATGATACATCCTGCTAACTGTACTACCTAAGCAACTTGCAACTTTTAATGTGCCAGGGTAAGGTCCTCTTTCCCACCATGCAGGTGGGAGTTGGGGTACAGGCAGCTGAAGCCATGACAAGTGAAGGGACCGTAAGCCCTGCTGTGGGAGAGAAGCCCCTGCCCCTACAACATGCTGCTGAATGTGCAAGAAATCAGACAGCAAAAATGATGAACAGGAAAAGAAATGTATGCTGGAGCCCATGAGCAATGGTGAAGCTTGTACAGAGATCAGCTTGGGAAGTACTTTGTATACTTAGTTATTACGTTACCTGTATCAATGACGTCTATCTGCAAACCATGTTAAAATCCTGGAGTACAGTCAGAGGGTATCTGGCCTCTCAGCTACAGCAAATTTCATAGAAGAGGGAAAAGGCTAAGGACATCAAGCTGCGTTTACACCCACGTGGGAAGAAATACTCTGGCTCTGTTAGTGAGCCAGACGGCTTCGGTTCTCACATCACTGCTCATACTGCTGGCTATTTTCTGAAGCAATCAGAAATGCTGTTGTACCGTATTAGCTCCTCAAGACAGACAGTCGGCTGCTTTCTTAGTATAAGATACTGCTTCTTATTGCAACAGGGAGATGGGTTTCTCCCAAGCAGCAAAACACCAGATCTGATCACTCCTGTTTTCTGTAGAATCCAGAAAAACACTTTTACACATTTTAGGTATCTCTTCCTTTTATATTGAATTGATGTGGCATAATCTCACCAGGCTCAGCTTTGCTGTCATGGAATCAAAAGCAGAATTGTGCCCTCCGCTGCTAATATTGTATGGATATCCTATAAACTCATTTTAATCTCCAGCCCACATACCTTCTTTGCAAGTTAATGTGGCATGTTTCAAGGAGAAGTGAACGGAATGATGATGTTAACAGAATTCTCCTGAGAGTTGCCACATTGGTTAAGAAAATAAAGACCAGTATCTTGGTCCTGAGGTCAGTGACAGGTAAATCCTCAAGTTCAGCATGCCATCATCTTGACCATGTGTCATGGTTTAACCCCAGCCAGCAACTAAGCACCATGCAGCCGCTCGCTCACTCCTTTCCCTTCCCAGTGGGATGGGGAGGAGAATTGGAAAAAAAGTAAAACTCATCGGTTGAGGCAAAACCAATTTAATAACTAAAGTAAAATGAAATATAATACTAACAATAATAACAAAATGTAGTAGTAGTAGTAGTAGTAATAATAATAAAGAAAAAAAAAACCCCACAAACAAGAAAACTGATGCACAACGCAATTGCTCACCGCCCACAGACAGATGCCCGAGCAGCGATCTGCCCCTCCCGGCCAACTCCACCCAGTTTATATACTGAGCATGATGTCCTATGGTATGGAATATCCCTTTGGCTAGTTCAGGTCAGCTGTCCTGGCCATGCTCCCTCCCAGGTTCTTGTGCACCTCCTTGCTGGCAGAGCATGGGAAACCGAAAAATCCTCGACTTAGGGTAAGCACTACTTAGCAACAACTAAAACATCAGTGTGTTATCAACAGTATTCTCACACTAAATCCAAAACACACTGTACCAGCTAGTAAGAAGGAACTTAACTCTATCCCAGCCGAAACCAGGACACCATGCTGTTTGCCTTTTGCAGAGTGAACTGAACTTGCAGAAATGTCCTGATGAATGTCCCTGAGAGCTGGATCTGATCTGTAACTGTTTAAACTACACCTGTGAATTAAAGCTGCTTTACACATAACCTCTAAAAGACACTAAACTGCAGGAATGCAAATAGATGATGGTGTATGATGACTTTAAATTATAGTAAAGCGATCCATGGAGAGGGGAAAAACTGCTATCCAGAGAGTAAGTGAATGCAAAGAAAGACATCAATAACCTTGATTTGTGTGCTTTGCTGATGTACCGCTCCTCCCCAAGGGGCAGAAGGGGAGAGGGATGCAAAACAGAGTGACGGACTCATGGGATATAGGCACCTGTACTCTGATACGTATAAATATGGGTATAACTGTCTTCAATTGGATCAGTGGTGACTCTATAGACTAGTGTCTAGTTCAGCAGCCCAGCCTCTGCAGCTGGCTTAGCTGCCTTCATGCAAATCCTCAAGTTGGAGGGTGCCCTCATTTTCTTCCCCTCCTATGCAAGGAAGATAGTCCTCCACCCAGCAGTCCTTGGAGCAGGCAGAGGACTTCACAATCCTGGTGCTTTGTCATTGCTTCAAGATGGCACACGGGTGAGGAGACACCCAAGACAGTCTGTGGAGTCATAGCCAGGGGTCCACTTCTGAGACAGGCTGGCTTCGGGATTTAATAGCTCCATCGTGCTGTGGGCATTAACAACAGCATCTCTGCAAACATGATAATTTATGTGCTGCATTGGTGGCTGACAACATTCAAGCAATGGATTAATTGATTAGTTGCTCCTGTTTCAGAGAAAGGTCTCCTGTGGCTTTTCATGCCACCACGAGTGCAATAACACGCCGAGAGATTTTGCTAAGACAACTCCTTCCCCTTTACCAAGCAGCTGAGTTGGGGCAACGACAGACTGACCTCTGAATGGAATTTATATCATCCTTTTCTGCACATTAGACAATGTAAATGTTCCTCCCTGCCTTGTTTTCCCTTTAGGATAAACTTTGCTGTTCCCTTCAACTCTCATATGATGAATGTAGTAATGCATTTGGAGTCTACTTTATGAATATCATGCCTACCTCATTTCGTTCTTCCGCCAACAGTCAGCCGATTTAAAAGACTTAGAGCTAATGTTTGAGCCTTTTCAAAAAAGCAGCGTATGCTCCTAATTTCCTTTAATAGTCCATTTTCATTCAATTTATCTAGTTTTCTCCATTCTCCATAGACTAAAAGATTTCATTTATATTCAGGCTTTCCTTGTAAAGAGAAGTTTATTTGGGGGAGGGGGACAATAACATCTTTTAACTTCAGGCAGTTTGTTTTAAAGAATTATTTCCGTTAAAAGAACAAGAGCAAAAATGTCTTTAAAAATTGTCTGTCTTATTTGTGCATCATTTAAATGGAGAAATGTCACTCTTCTATTATGTTAATGATTTTTAAAAAGCGGTAAAAAAATTTTTACCTGTAAAGAGCAATCAAACATCTCTTCTTGCAGCAGAAAGGCATCATTAAAAAAAAGAAAAGAAGAGACAAGTAGATATTTAAATGAATGATCCAGTGTGAGGATGCATGAGAGTGATTTGTGCCTTGAAGCTCTGCTGTCACTTAGATTATGCCTGATGAGCATTTAATGAATGTTCACAGTAAAAACATCTACTCATATTATTTTATTTGGGAACAGGGTAGGCAACAGCCATTTTTAGGGGACAAAACTTAATGGATTTTCTTTCAGCTTAGTAGATACATTGATACTTGTAAATCCTTTCTAAGTGTGCCACTGTAATTATAAATCTTTTAGCTATATTTTTCATTAGAGAACGTTAAGGTAAATACTCTCTCCAAGAGAAGATATATTTGGCATATAGGTTTTTAAAGCTGACATTTAAGTACTCACTGCAGTGTTGCAGCTGTTCAATAACATTATTCTTATTATTCATTATTTAGGGTTTGTATTCCTGGATGCACCGTTCTGCTTTAAAGCAACAAGGCCCTTGATTTACCAATTACATGTAGTCAATTACCTAGCAGAGAAAGTCGAGCCTGCAGGAAACCGCATCTCGTCATTCTCTGATCTACTCTCAGCAATCCTATATACATTTCCCCGGCAGCACAAACTATACCCCCTAACCCTAACCAGCAAGGTGCTGCCCCTGCACCAGGGGACAGAAGATGCGCTGTTCGGAGGCTTCCTCAGTGCTGGGTTTGTGTCTAGCCCAGCTCAGCCCTGGGAGGACCGGTGGGCAAGAGCCGTACTGAGAACTGCAGGACCTATGTTGGCTGTCTATAGGCTGGTAATAAAATTTTCTTGCTGTGCCATCCTGCTGTGTGGAGTGTGTTCCACGTTTCACAGGAACCTGCCTTAAGAATTCTGTAGGATTAAGTTTAGCAGCGCACTAGAGCACGCTTAGCACTAAGCACACACTCAAACACCATGGGAATCAATCAGGAGTGAAACGAGGAGCACATTCAGAGCCTCCACTCATCATATTCAGTGTCAGAAGATTATCTCCAGCATGCTCTGTGTGTTAATAATCAAGGGTATATGTAAATCTAATAACATGAGCAGAGTAGCCTATCTTCGATTAATCTGGGCATTACACTACCAGCTTTGATCGACTCACCTTGAGACTGACCAAGGCGAGCTGGAGCATGTGGATCCTTCAGGTTTGACAAAGCTCATAAGAAAACACTAGAGCAGAGAAGCTTCTTAACTTGGACTAATTTTCACTTGTCATTTTTCTCTAATACTGCAGTTTGCATGTGTAGACCTCTGAGTGAAATAGCAGAACGCTCATTTGACAGGTAAGTAAAATCAGGACAAAATTGATCACAGGCACAGAGAAGTGAAGTGATTTACTGAGAGCAGTGGAGTGCTCACAGGAGAGAACCACCTCCCCAGATGTGCCAGATAAGGTAGAGAGGCTTGAAGCCCAGTTGTGGGCAAGTGAACCTTAAAAAAGCAATCAGGAAAACAAAGCTTTTTTCAGGTAATTTCCTCTGAAACAGATTTTTTTGTAGCACAGCATCTGAGTTCTTAGCAATGCCTACAGACTGGAAAAGGAAGCAAACAAAAAAAGCCATCAAGACTTTTCCTCCCATCGAGGGAGGAAAACTGCATAAAGTGGGACCCTCCATCCCCATTTCACACAACATTGGGCCGCTGGGGAGAGCCCAGGCAGCTAAGCCTTGTTTTGGAAAATGTTTTGTTCTCAGCTGTTAAGAAAACACAGATTTTATTCCAAACATTAAATGCAGCTTTTAAATACAACTTGTTTCTTCATATTACAACTTGCAGAGTCCCAGATGGTACCCTGTACATTTTCATGGTACTTAAAATGCTAATGTATTCCAACTTCTTCAGATGTTGTTTAACACACACACCCGTGTGGTGTACACCTTAAGTGAGAGTGTGAATAAAGAGCAAAATCACAAAGCTAGAATCTGGATATTTTGTTAAATGCTGCCACTAAACTTCCTCCTCATGCCTCTGCCTCCTACCCCCAGCCCCAGCAAGAAAGAAATGGAAGCATAACATCACATGGTTCAAGGCTTCTCTTTAACAAGCTATAATTTAACCTCAGGTTATCTTGACATTCACATGCTGAAGGGAACACTTAGCGTGTGTCATTGTGTGGGAACAGCTAAATGAGAACAAAAATATAGAGAAAGAGGTCAGAAAGGAAAGAATAATAATATAAGCAATTTACACATCTCTATAAAGGGTGGGCGATTTTGTAATAGGCTGTGCTGTGTTGATACATTTGCTCAGGACATTTAAAGTTCAGAGAAATGCTAAAATGAAGCACTAGCTACAGGTAAAACTGCAAATATTCAGGGAACTCTGAGGATGGAGGTCACAAAATATTGACACAACGTACTAATGGTCTGCTAAGGAGTGGCAGAAAGCTCATATTCCATTTTCTGCAGACCTAACATTTCTACAGATGCTCTCACACGATTTCAGGCCTTTGCCCATGAATCTCTCCCACCCAAAAATCTCAGCTTTACTCATCAATACATCACAAATGTAAATATCACAGATACTGTGATACAGGATGAGTATTTTGGCAATGGATTGCACATTTCTGCCCCTAACGCCTCATCTCCAGGGGTAAATGATGAAAAATTAATAAATACTGGAATGCGGAACACCTGTAAATGTGATGTCTGAGTACGGCCAAGTAAAGCACGCTATTAAGACTCCTATTCCTTGGAGACAAGGTAGTTGAGAGCACAAATGCTCCTACTCATGTACATGTACCGTCCAAAGGAGGAGCAGGTTAGCTTAAAACAGTACCACCCATGACTACATCTACCTATGGTAGAATATGTGAGCCCAAGGCCAGTATGAGCAACCAGACCCAAAACGAATTCCACTTTGTGCCATTTGTATTACCACATAGGCACAGTTTTCTCTCCTAGTGACGCAGACACAGATATTCAGGGTTGACTGTATGTCCTCGCTTATGTGGGTGCCAGCATCACCCATGGGACAGATCTGACTTGGCCCCACAGAGGTCCAGCTTCCCAGGCTCACTAAAAAGCCTGCTCCTGCTGTTCTTTGGCTTTCATATAGTGCACCCTTTTCAACAGAAGCTGAGTTATACAGGGGCAATCTCCATCCCTCGCAGGTCTAGGAGTCATTTTAAAACCCTAGATTACAAGTGAGGCTCACAGCTCTCACGGAACTGAGCAACTGTAGAGCCACCACTCCCAGCTGTCACCTTTAAATGCCCCCTCTCAGCATACCCCTGATATATATAAGCTTTTTGGTCTGTCACTGGGTGGAAAAACTTTTAAAGGGTTGCACTGAAGTGGTTTGCAACAGGACTTTGCCAGCAAACCCTTATTCTGTTCCCTGACACCTTTTTCTGGCACTTAATGCATGAAAATGGACCGGGTCGTGTCCTTCTGCTCTGCATGGACTTGTCTGTGGGATTAAATACGCAGAGAAGCATCGTGCTGTGCAGCCTGATGATTTCTTCAGCTTCTGTTTGAGATGTTGTGGAAGACAGTGTAAAAGACCAGCACATCATGATAGATATCCCATCAGTAAAGGATGACTGTATTATCAAAAATACTAAAATAAAAAAAAAAAAAGGTAATTATTTTCTGTGCACTTTATAGCCTCCCAGGAGTAACAGCCAGACACTCCCACTCACACAACACTCTAATATTTCACCGATCAAGGACATAACCCTGGTTATTTACAGACTGTAATGAGAGTGTCCATACTTTGATGTTACCATAAATAAGCAGGTAAAACTGCTGAGTTTCAAGAAACTCAGCTTGATTGCCTGGAAGATGTTATTATTTTAATAAAAAAGAATGGCATGTATAATGATTAAATTTATATCAAGTGCACAGGCAGGCTGCACTCAAGGGGAAGCATACAAGCATTTCCACACAGTTCATGCTTTAGGAAAACTGCTCCCTCGTTTTCAGGAAAAAGTGGATCCTTGTTCGAATGACATAAGGAAGCTCTTCCCAGAGAGTGCCTGAAAGCAAAGGTCTACCTGGTTGTGATGGATTTCAGTAAACTCCAGGCTTGGTACTTCTCAGATATGACAAGCCCTGTCAGATAAACTGTCCTGTGTATGCCACAGGAGCCAGAGAAGTGATGCAGCTCTCTGAACAGCTTCAGTCCTGCCTGGTAAACCATGCCTCAGATCTCTTCTCTAACATTTGCCTTTTGTCCCATGTTAACTGTCACCTGTATACACATTTCAAAACATCATTTAGGGTTACCTTATCAAGCAAGATGCAATTATTTTTGAATTGGATGGATGAATGATGGCAGATTTGAAGAAAAAGTGACCCAAATCCAGAGTATCCAAAACCCACCAAACTAACTAATGCCAACCCTCCCCAGACCACTAAACAAGCAATTTCTGTACCTTCTTTTCCCACAGTGATTCTGTAAGTTGTTCCTGTTCTAGGTGGGGTAAGCTTGTTGTATTTTGCAGCACTGCTTTCAAGCCACATGACGTTGGGGAAAAATACCTGCATTCTGCGGTGGTTAGCTAAGCTGAAGGATTTGGGGAGGTTCGTCCATTTTTACTATGAGAAAAGATCAGCTTCATCTAATTCCAGTGTTGAGCATCCTAAACTTTAGGAAGGCAACCTTAACACACAGACTCTTCTACATTACCAAGTAGTGCGGTCTGGCAGGAGTGGGTCTGCAGAATTAAACTGCTGGTGCTGAGCACCCGATACCCACATTACAGTGGTGTAAGGGGCTTTCATTCTTGGGGAGCTCTGGTGTCATGGATTGAATTCCCTTTAGCAGTTGCATACTGGTGCACATCTGGAACATATCTTCCAGTTTAGTTTCAGCCAAAAAGAAATCCAATTTGTGTGCTTCAAGACTGCTCTTTAACATGAGCCAAAGTGTGGTAAGTAGAAAAAAATAAGAGTATGTGCTTCAAAAGAACAGTCTGATCCAAAACTAAAAGCTTAAGAATATAAATGCAAGGAGTCAGGATCAAAATGTTAATGACAGCCTTGACTGTACTGTAGGAAAGCTGGTGTCCATCAAAGGTAGAAAGGAGACCCTCCACAAGTTGATCAAGTGAAGAGTCTCACGTCTTCATATCTTGGAGACGCACTTGTTGTTACACATTGTGCTACATATGCTACATATTACATCAACATCTGTGCCTGTTATCTTTCAAACCTGCCAACATAAAGAGCCGGTCTCAGACACTGCAGATTGGATTTATGTGTCCTAGTGTAAGATAGGTAAAAGCTAGATGCACAAGTCTGAGCCAGTCACCCTAGGAGCCCTTTATAGTCAACAAAGAGTTTTCACACTTATGGGATGCAATTTCTCTGATCTTTCTTGAACACTTAGTTTGGTACTAGAGGAAACCACAGAGAAATAGATCACTCTGTTGGCTATGAGGGGAGATTATCACAACCTGTTCAGACTCAGATCCATAGTGTTTGAACACCCAGGTAATGAATGCTACCTTTCCAAGTATCTCTCTCTGTTTCTTGTAAAAGCTATTGTTTTGATGAAATACACATATTGATAATGAATAAGAGCTTCATAATTTTTGTATTTATGACACAATGAAGTGCAGATCTCCATAAAAAATCAAGTCCTATGCAAGGGCCAAATGACATGGAAAACTGCAAACTACTTTTTGAGATGGCTGTATTCACAAAGATACTTTCAGAGACTGAACAATAGGAGGGGGGAAGGCCATATTTTACATCAGTGCATACCTGCTCAAAACACCTTCTTGCAAACACCGTCCTTTGAGACAGGTACTGAGACAAATGGGTGTGTTGTGCCAGGAGTGTTGACCGATTCATATCGTCATGTCTGCCTTCTCAACAAGGGCTTGAACCTACTGCTCCTTCTTCCCAAGGGGAATTAATCAGGAAGGCAGAGGTGGTTCTGAGATTTAGGGGAAGCAGAGGGAGAAATGAACAGGGAGGAACTCTCTATCCTTCCTCTCAAGGGTGGGTGATTCTGCAGTGAGAAACCTGGCCAAGAAGGAGCCTGTGAGTCCAGCTTAAAATTTGTCTTTCCACCTGCTGGAGATTGTATATGAAGGTTTACTTTTTTGAGATTTTTTTACTTATGTTTTTCTAAAGGCATCCTGTAGTAGAGACAAAATAAAGAGCTTTCAAACCTGACTCAGGTCTCCCAAGAGCCCTTCTGACCCTCTTGCAAAGAATGCTAGCGGAATAAACAGACTGAAACAAATAAATTCAGTATAAAATTCCCTCTACCCCAAGTTTTCATAGTTTATCTTCTGACCACCATCCATTATGCTTAAACAAGCTCATAACTTCTTTATGTTCAAACATAAAGTTGTTTATAGCTCCCACTACTTTCCTACACACTGGTGTCCTTCCCTTTTGATACTTGAAAGTGTTCGTAAAAGATATTTTTCTTCTTTTAATAAGGCCTCCCGTGCACATGTGTTCCTGTAAACAGCTCTGTTTTTTGAAAAAATATCTGAAAAGATACTTGAAATTAGCTCCCTAATTTTTAAGCATGGGCTGGCATCCAAAATCTAGCAGAATTCTAGTTAAAAAAAAAAAAAAATTCCTTGGAGAGTTTTTAGTTGTCTCTAATCTTCAGGACAAGACAAAATCTGGAGAAATCTTTTGATTAAAGAGGGGCTTACAGTTCTGACTCAGCCTTCTTAAGAGGATTTGCTAACACTTACTGACCCTGTTTCTTCCTTGCAGGGTGCAGTCTTTAATTTCTCCCTAGCACACACAGAATGAGTTGTTAAACCTCTGTGCCTTGCTATGCCATAAACTTCAGACATCAAAAGCGAAGCATGCCAGGTCTGCAGTCAGGCACTCAGGGGACAGGCTACAAAAATTCTCAGGGAAATCTCTGAGCAGATGTTTTTTGGTGTGGGTTTTTTGCAATAGAAACCATCTGCTGCTTCTTTTATTTTTTTATTTTTTTTTTTTACCAGTGAAAAGAAAAAGTCTTCTCTCAAAATGATCTGAATAACTGATCAGAAATGCAGAATCTTCAAAAGGTGCTCACTGCTGGAGCAGGTTTCTCATGCCCATCCTGCTAATTATCAACGAGCAGAACTCAGTCCTGAGCATCTGCTAAAAAAGTAATTCTTGAAAGGCTCGGCTTCAGTTCTGGACACCTGTTTTCCCAGCCTACCACTTTTCTCCTCATAAACCCAGATGTCCTGTGCAGCTGAGAGATTCTCTAGTTCTTATTACCTCAGTAGGTGATACATGCTATGCTATGAAGCCTCCTTCAACACAGAAAAGCTTAAGAGAGAACCTACCCCAAAACACACGGTTTTCCCTAAGGAGCAGGAAGTTGTCTGTCGATCCCACTCTATAGAGAGATGATTTTAAGGCCTGAACGTGAGCCTAATGCATGTGATCGACATGTGTACATGACGCCAGAGATGACAGACTAAAGGGGGAGGCAGGCATCAGTCTCACAACCGTTGTGTTTTAATGTGGCAGGTTTGGTTGCTAACATATAGAGAAGCAGCTCTTTCAAGCACACCTTGCTCTGCCTGGCGTGTAAGACCTGTGGAGGAGCTTATGAGCTCCCACGCGCCGTGTCTTTCTCAGCCACATCCCAGCTCTGCTTCAGGCTGAGATCTGAGGCTGCATCAATCCCAAACTTGCTTCCATGGGAAGGAAGCACACCTGAAGGCCACTTTACCTGCAGCCTGTGTGTCCCCTTCAATATGTCCGTGTCGTCTGAAGGGAGGTGACACTGGCTTGCTGTGCAATTATTTGAACATGGAGCTACAGCACATCTGGGATCATGGACGTCACGAATGAGCTGTCTTCACTTAACACATGTATGACGTACCTCTATCCAAACCTGAAGAATAATTCAAATAATAGTTCAATACAACAATTCTCAAACAATCCAATAGGACAAAGAGCAAAGGGAGCTGAACCTCTAGGAGCAGCAGACAGAAAAGGCCTCTCTTTAGGATTAGTCCCAAGCTGCATAAGCAGGATAGTATTGCAAAAGAATATTGATATCACAAATAAAGCTGTCTTTGACACTATATCTATGTGCCTAACTGTGTTTTAGCAAGCAAAGAGAGCATAGACTAGACACAATGGATAGATGGCTCACTAAAGGCATGTCCCAGTGGCAGTCAGGTAGTTTGAGCAACACTGAAGGTACAAAGTTGCAGACCAGCTCCTAAATACCAAGGACTTGAGATGAGGTGACACAGTGCTGGAGACAGCTTCCCTAAAGCACCACACACCAGTGCTAGCGGGAGCTGTGCTTCCCTCTAAACCTGCCTGCTCCCTTCCTTCAGGCAATGGGAAGCCTCTGATTTCTTGGACCGTTCGTACTTAAGTGGCTGAAAATGATGCACCTGCAATTCACAAAGAAGGATTCTCTGAGGCGCAACAAACCGTGTGCCATTTAGAGACTGCTGCTCTACCCCATGGTGTGCACACTTCCCCCGCTGCTGCTGATAACCACGGCTCTGCACCCAGACCATACAAGAATTTAATCCTGCCTGAATATCTGGTGTTGCTGACAGCCATATTACAATTTGTGGATTCATCTTCTTTGCCTAGCCCACAGACACACACGGACTGCACTCAGGGAGCACAGGCATCTTCTCCACAGACATCTCTAGGCAGGCAAATTGCTCAGCCCTGGACTGTAACCTTTCCTTCCCCTTTGCACAATGTACATCCCCCACATTTTTGCTGCTGTGCCCTGCTCTGCTTTCCATTTTGCAGGCAGCTGGGTCAGAAACCAGCTCCCCTGTGGCTGGGTGTCAGGGTTGTCCCCTTCGGGATGGACTTAATAACCGAGCAACTTCAAGAAGGGATCTTTTTGATCAGTAAAAAAGAAAAATATATCAGAACTGCATGCTACTGACCCGTGGTTTTGCTATGGCACACACCGATCAGCAGTGTACGTCCATAAGAATGCAGGGTAAGAGCACTTGTCCAGTGACAGTCACTGACTTAGGCATGCTAAGCACGTGTGCTAATGACAGGTCCCACCATGCAGTGTTCCTTTGTGATGTATCTCCATCCTGAGGATTCTGACACCTTTTTTTGGTTGAATGGGGCATTTTTTTAACTGGAGGCACTGACCCAAAATTCTGCCTTGCCTACTGTCCCCAGTTCCAGTGCAGGAATGGCTGTTCATTTGGGTGGCAATAGAAGAATAGCAATGTACAGATGTTACCAGCCCTGCAATGCAAAAGGTTTAAGAGCTGTCGTATAACAAGCTTGGGCAAGGATTGGAATGAGACAAAGTGACTTTGCAGCTGTATGGTTCCATAGATCCAGACTTCCCTTCCTTCCATGCAGGGTCTCCAGCTACTGCCCCTGCTGTGATGTGATTTAATGGAATTAAATGGTTGTTGAGCCACTTGACACTAACATGTGGGATTGAAGGTAGAGATAGCTAACTATTGCCTCTAGCCCAATTCTGCAAAGACAGCATGTGTTCTCCTGATGGCTGGGTTCAAGGTTTTTTCCCACTGAGGGCTGGTCCAAATGGATGAACATTTTGAATGGAACCATAAATACTATCCATTTCTCATCCATTTCCAAGATACCCCCAGCTTTGGTAGTTGGAAGTGGAAATTACAGAATAAGAAACCAATTTCTTCTTCACTTTTGTCACACAGAAAGAAAAGAAATTACTAGCAATGTTTGTGAAAGGCTTCCCAGCCCACCCAGATTCAAGATAATGAGCTTTCTTAGGCACTAGGTAATTCCCTCTCTCGTGCTCTCTCTTTTCTTTTTCCATAAATGCAGGTCTTCCTGCAGATAACAGAAGATTAAACTCCTCGCTCTGAAGCTGAACTACACATCACTCACACAGCAAATATAATAGAAAAAAAAAATTCCTTTCTTCTTTTTCTTCTTTATTAAATGCCATCACTTAATTTAGAATGCAAATCAATATATTAATAAGGAATGTATAATTTTTAATGTCATCTGTGCAATCACCCTCCTAGATTGATTCTTCCTTGAACTCATTGTATTATTGTTAATGACTGAAAGCTCACACCGTACTTTATCAACCAAAGTCTGTCTCCAAGAACTTTCTAATTAGTGCTACTAATCACTTATTCCTTCTCAGTGAGACTAATGCATTATTACGAAGACTTGTGAAATACGTCCAACAACATATACGTCTTGTTAAAATGACACTCAGGAGATACCATTACCCACATCCATCAATGACACTTAATCCATCACATGGAAATATTGCTTAAATACTGCTACCACAGTCAGCTGGGTACAGGCATCTTCAGTGAGACCTGCTAGGCACAATGCCTCCCTGCTTATGGCTCTGGCATGCAGCCAACTCTTTTACATCATATAGCAATTAATGTACCCTTACTTAGATAACAAGAAGTTAGAGAGGCAGTGGAAAGTAGCAGTGGAGTGGGACAACTGATGAAATTAGCTGCAGGAAATCTATTTTGTAATAAAAATGTTCATAAAAGTGAAATGTCATTTAAAGGCACAATTTCCATGGGGAATAAGTTTTTATGTCTGTGTGCATCTTTAAGGCAAGGAGTTTTTCTTTTTTTTTAATACTTCTTTCATTTAAATGGCTTTATGGAAGCCCAGAATATACAGAGATGTTTTTAAACCCACGGGAATCTCGTTATCTTTTGTGCAACCCTTTTTTCCTTTTCTTTTTTTTTTTTTTTTTAATTCAGGATGATTCAAGATGCTGCAGTCATTTAGCTGTGAGAAACACTTAGATCACTGGAGTGAAGATAATTAACAATATGTATAAATGAATACGCCCATTTCTTTTTAAGTGGAAGAAAAGATACCATTTTAAACTGATAGGTTACACTGATGGAACCTGATTATTTTCCTCCTTCCCCTGTGTTTGAATACAAAACCAACTATAAAGTCAACTTTACAAATACATAAAACCCCACACATACCCCAAGCTCTCTAAAGCTAATAGGACATGTTATAAAGATCCTCCTTTTGAAGTGATCTAAAATGAAATTCAGATTCTTACCGTATCTAAATCTCATGAAAAATTCTGGTATTTGTACAAAAATGCTTTGAAATCAGAGTGATTTATGAGTGTTTATAAATAAACACAAGCTTAGTGCATGGACCAGAACACAAGCCTTCTTGAAGTTTTTCAGGGAAGCTCTTACTGGCAGGAGCCAGATGGGGTCAGATCACAAGAGAAAGTGAAAATAGTGAATCCTTCTTTTTCCCTCCAGGCAAGGAGAATTTGTGAAGATCCCTGCTGACCAGAACTCAGCGTGCCATCTCTCCGCATGCCTGGGATTTTTTATTTCTACTGCTAGAGGTTGTAGTACCTGAAGAGGCTGAAAAAAGGGTCTTAGTGTGCAATGAACCACTCCTGAGATTACAAAACAACAACAACAATGGATCTACAAAGGCGGCTTAAGAATATCAAAAGGTGAATATTACAAAGAAAGGCTTTGCAGCTCTACAGCCAACACTAACCCCACTGCTCTCTCTGTGGTAAGACTCATCTACAGCCTACAGACAGTATGATGAAAGCAGCCATCCGCAAGCATTCCAGTTATTTTAATTATTTCCACAGCTGCAGAGATGAATCTGTAGAAATGATGAAGACAAAACTGCAGATATGGGCAGGTTGAAAACAGGGTGGTAACTCTGCATTATTGGTTTTTTTCTGTCAGGATCAAGCTTTGCTTTTGCAAAGTATTAGGCAACTGCTTAAGCTTTGTGTTAACACCTCATAGTCAGCAGCAGTTGAATTCCACCAAAACTGCCATCACTTCTCCCGTTATGCTCTTTCCTTGCCCCATCCTGGCCCGCATGCTCTCCCCTGCGCAGCAGGGACTTCATGAAATAGGATTAAAGATGTTTCACTCCACTTCAGCGATAGTCCAGGGGATGCCAGACCTGCTTTCCTTGTGTCACTGTATCAGACACAAATTTTCCCTCTGGTACCTACAATTGTGTGCAGATTCTGTGCATATTTAAAGCAAACAAAGGGAAACAGATTCACATATAGATAGGCAGACCTGCTCAGCGCAGTCCTGCAAGAGTAGAGAGAAAAGTTCTCTCATCCTAATTAAAGCTGAAACTCACTTCCCATTATGAGCCTAATTACATTTCAAACAGATGCACTTTCAGTGTGTGCAACTGTTCTGGCATTGTGAGAAGCTGAATGGACTGTGGCTTCAGCCACAGAAAGGTTAGACTCAAGAGCGAGACATTTTCAAAGGAAATCTCCATGAGCATCCACCAGCCTGACAAGGGAAAGCATTGGTGAGGAGGCTTTTTAGATACAAAATACAAGTGCATGTGAGATAAGTCATAAGGTCTGGAATTCACTTATTTTAATTGTTCTAGGGCTTCAGATTAGGGCAGGAAAGACACAGGCAAAAAAATCACTAAGCAATTGCTCACAAGAACAAATGGCTACAGAGAAAAAAAAAAAAAGCCGGTGCACTGTTAACATAAAACTGAGTTTAATAAGCATAGATCTATGCAAAAAGTATTAAGAATCAAACACTCAAGGCCCATATGAACTACTTCTGAGCAAAGTATGGAGACAGTCATTCAATCAGCAAATTTATTGACAAGAAAGACTTGAAAAAGCTGGGGGGGTCTCTGGGGAAGTTCCCTCAGCAGCTGGAAACGTCACATTCCCATCAGACCTGGTGCTGTCAGGCATTGCCAAAAGCCACATCTGATTATCTGCTTTCTGATACTGCAGTAAACTGGGTTATCTCCACTGAAGACAAAAGGGGTTTATGTAAGAGGTCTTGAACTCACCTGAATGCTGCGGGAAGGGCCTTTGTGCTTCCTCTGTCTAATCTCTTCACATTTGCTTACTGCAGATGACAGGGAATTGCAACAGAGCCTCTGATGCCCGCAGCGTTGCAAACTGGAAATGAGGGACTTGAAGAAAAGGAACAAACAGCCTTACCATCTCTGAATACAATAGATAGCAAACTACCACACCGCAAATGCACAGGAATTATTCAAGGTGGCTAGAAAACCATGGAAACTTTGCTGAAAGGAAATGTAAAGAAGACACATTTTCAAAAGGGGGTGCAACAAGTGGATTTTCAAATTCACTGCTAGCTCATTTTTGCATCCACTTTTGAAAATGTTCCCTTTGCACATTCTCCCATCTGCGTGGCCAGTGTTATATGCCTATGTTATCTTCCTATGCTAGCCAAGATTAAGGAGTGGACAATATCATGGAGATGGAGGGCACAACTTCTTAGCGTGATCCCTGTTGGTATCCTTACACTAATGCCTAGAGTGTGCTTGTGCATTCAAGAAATATGTCTTGAGGTGCTGGAGATCCAGTGGGAGTAACTGCTATGAATAGCATCTTCAAAGCTCACAACATTTATTCTGAAGCTGAATCCTCTAAGCCAATTCAAGGAATAGTATGTTATTTTTTGTGTCAAATTCTTCAGACAGTACAAACTGATGCAATACTGTTTAAAAGCAGTGGAGCTATGCAAATTCCTATGAGAAACAGATGAATCAGGGGTGGGGATCTGGCAGAAGTTGTGATCTGTAATAGAAATTTTAGTCAAAACAAATCCTTTTAGACAAACAAAAGTTTATGGTATAAGCTCATCTAGTGTGGTATAGCTCTTTTTCCACTTGGGGAATAGAGCTACTTAGATTATGCCCTCAAGTAGCCCTGGTGGAAGAGGCAGGCTTCTGGGTACACCTACACGTGCCATCCCTTCCTCTGTCCATGCAAATATCAGCCTAGCGTATTAATGTACGATGTGGTGGGGCACACTTCATTTTCCCACTGGTCCTATTGTGCCTTCTGAAAAACTTACATTTGTTTCTTCCATTACAGAGTACTTACTTAGCAGTGTGTTTTGCTCAGTGACTACAGCAATGACCATTGTTAGATAGATATAGATAGATACATTCTGTCTAACTCTACACCTGAAGTTATATTGCAGCCAATATGAGATCTAGCCAGTTTTATAATTCTACCCATATGTTATAAGGCTTTGCCACATATTTTAACGTAAGTGCTACATATGTCATCAACTTTGTGGTAAATATGTCTATTTTTCCTCCTGGAATTACAGAAGGGAGAGGTTAGTGTCTGGTACATTCCATTATTTATTGTCTCAATTCAGTGCAATTCAATATATTGTGTTAATTTCCTTTTCCTTTTTTAAAAGAAATAATAATCTGTCACCGGGGTTGTAACAGCTCCAATGTTAATGGAATTGTATGAGACAATGTCATTGAAATTGGATCGGTCCAAATGGAATCATTACTGTTCGTCCATTCAGATCTTAATGGCTCCATCAATCGATGTGTGTAGGACAGACCCCAAGGTGTTTTGAGGAAGCTCTGAGGTGCATCTAAGTGTGCTGAGCCATTGTGCACCTTCAAAGCACAACAACATGAATTAAAAGGCACAGTTCCAAAATCTCCTAGAGACCCATTAACTGCAGATAACACTGCAAAAGGCTCCTTCAGGGTTAGTGTGGCCCATCACATGACTGTATAGTTTGTGAATTACTGAAATAGTCAATCACAAGACTAAAGGGACACCAGTGTATATTTAGGGACCGTTCACCCACTATACTTAGGGGTTGTTCATCCACAGATCTAGAACTGTGTGCTTGAAATTCCTTAGGACATTTTACAGTAAAGCGATAATTAATGCACATAGCTACTGGTTTCTTTTCCCTGTTTAACATTTCACCCTTTTTAATACTGCTACAAATTCCTGCAGTTCATTACCCATTTGCAAGCTTGGATATTTCAAAAGGCATCAAACACAGGGAACTTCTGGCCTTGCTTTCTGACTGCTGTAAAAGGAGGAGCTGTTTTGGGGAGAGGAAGAATGAGTGTCCCCACACAAGCCAGGACAGTGCTGGAGATAATTCAGTTGGATACGTCAAACTGCCTCAAATCCCAGCACTAGCAAATGTTAAGCAGCACACCTGCCTGCGGGATGAGGATGCTGAGTGGGTCTGGTGGATTACGCTGAATAATCTTGTGTTGGTGTTTCTTTAATAGTGTTCAGCCCCCTGAGGCCCCAGTCTGGTGTCATCGTACAGCATATGGGAACTGGATAACGTGGACCATATGACAATGTCCAGGAAGTATAAATTGGACAAAGAGGTGTATGAATCCCAAGACCCATATCTGTGCCATGGCTTTGCTGACTTATGAAGATGAGAGATACTAGAAAGCACTGACTGACCTCCCCTAACTCTTTACTGGAGGGATGGAGAGTGTTTGGTGTTCTTAGCATCTTTCCCCAGCGAGACTCTTCTGATGTGAATTCAATCCTAACTTCAATCCTACTTCCACAGCCGGTATTCAGCTTTGTGGTTCACTAATACTGTCCCATCACAGAGAGTTATCAGTGATACTTTTTTTAAGGAACATATTAATTTCTCTGTAAATAATGAACATGGGCATTCCCACAAGTCTTTGGTGGGAATTTCCTCGGGTGATTGTGTCATTACCATCCCCAGAATTCTTGTGAAACAGTTTTTTCAGTAGCTATTTAGAAAGCTGAAGTGATATATATTAAGCTAAAGGTAGTCCCCTTTTTATTCATTGAGATGAAGTCTCAATTTCAAGAAAATTAAACATTTAAAAATTAACTTAATATCAGTTTTATTCCCTTGTTTTTCTTCTTTTGGCCAGAGAAAGAAAGCAAAGGCAGGAAGGCGAGGCTGGAGTGAAAATTGTGAAAGGAATGAAAAACCAATGGTTCCCATCATTGGAATTGTTTTCTTAATGTTTTTCTCAAATAGCCTCACTCAGTTGGATTTGCTATAGTGACAGTGTCTCATATTAATTGATACATGTCTGTTTGCTCTCCTTTTGCATAGCCTCAGAACTAGAAAGAACTTTGCGCAGACATGAGTGAAGATGCCATAGTCAGCTATTATTCAGACACTTTTAGCAACCAAGGACTGAAACTGCAGAGGAATTGGCTGTAAAAAAGGAATATGAAGCAGAAAACAATGGAAAAAACTCACAAATGCAAAGAAATCACTTTTTTCAAGCTCAGATGTGATACGAGACCATACCCTGTGTGGGGTGTCTCGTCCAGTGCCATGTGTACAGATCAACCAAATCATTGGGAGCCTGTCTGTCAAAGTGGGCTGAAAGGTTGTGTATACTGCAGGGCATCAAAATGCCTCTGGTTATTTTTATTTATTTCACTACCCTGTAATCACTCTGTATTAAATCCTATGTCCTGCCTCTTTGCTATCAGATAAAGAAGGGAATGAATTGGGTTTTACATATGACTGTAAATACCTGTGATCAAAAGGAATACCACTCTACTCTCTCAAGTAGTCTTATCATGTGTATATCTTGTCAGTCAGCATTATGGTACATCAAGGATAATGCTTATGTTCTTACACTGACATCTTAAAGAGAGCATATGTAAATCTCCTTGTATGGCTGGCCCAGAAAATTGTGGAAGGTAGCCATTAAGTAATCTTTTCTTTCTATGTTATGCAGCTGCCACTGCTGTTTCCAATACTCCATTTGTGTTTCATTGCTTGATGGTATTCTCATGAGTCTTTGGCTGACCAAAAAAGACAAGACAAATAACTGGAAAAATTCAAAACATATGCAGTCCTGCATCTTGGTATGTGGTCTGACACCATGATAGCATCTTCAATCCTACACAGCTAATAAAGCCAACATTATTGTTGGCAAAACTTCAGGAACAAAGTACATACAATAAAGGGGCTTTATTCTCATTTAACTCACAAATGTAAGAGAAAATTCACCTTCTCTGTCATCTTATCGGTAAAAAAGGAGCATAGCCTGGTGTGCATGTGTGAGAAAGAACAAGAGAAGATGAGAAACACACAAAAAATGCAAAGGACTGTTTTGGAAACTAACCTTTTTGATGGAAAAAAAAAAGAAAGCCTGAAATCAATTTGTTTCAGGATCGAAATGGAGCTACCAGGCTTCATGAGGGCTGTAGTCCAAGTGCCTGTGTGCCCATGTACCTATAGAAAGCAGCTCATTTCTTCAGCGAGCTTCTGCCACCCCTGAGCAGTCACAGCCTCCAGTTTAACAACTGGGTGCATCGTGTGAGTTTAACTTGTGTTTTCGGTCTTAGGCAGCAAGTATGAATTGGAATAATGCAGCTTTCAGCTGAAATTTTTCAGCTCACTTAGTGAGTTCCATGGGGTGTTTTTTTAATGTGTAAATTCTACCCCCAAAATTGTGTTGACTGTTAAGCATACAAAAGGGGAAAGGAGGCCCCTAGTTATTTCTAAGCCAAATATCCTCATTTCTTCTTTCCCATTACTTCCCAAATGAGACATAATTAAGCAGTTTTGCTTCTCATGGTATGAAAACTAAAGACAAAGCTATTTCAGCTATTTCTAGGCATTTTTTAGAAGGGATATAAAAAACAATCAGTGGTAGCAATTGAGAGACAGAGAACAGATGGTATGTGATTCCAGATTCTGCCACGTTCCTATAAATGTATTAATTTACTGTTGAAACAAAGTAGGTTTCATAGTCATTCATAAAAGGAGAAGTTGACAGGAAAGATTTGATCAGTGATGATAATGTGGTTTCTTTGGTAAATGCCACTTTCCACAAGTTTCACATTGTTACATTCACCAGATCTGCAATATAGTTAACTACAAATTCTTTTCTATGGTAATCAAGCTGCTACCTTAGTAACACTGTATATAAAGTCAAAATATTAATCAGTAAGCCTTTATTTCAATATGTTCTACTTCAGAAGTAATCCAACTGGAGCCTTTTCAACCGCATTGTAATTTATGAGCCAGCTGGAGCACAATACATTTTTAATAAAAATTAGGTACAAGCAGATACAGCGGATTAATAGTTGTATTATAATTTTATAGTTTTCAATATACACTGCTATAGAAAAGACAATCAAATATGGGGTCCATCTCAAGGATATAAAATGCAGTATTTATTTTTAATGGAAAGAGAATTTCATGAATTACTGAGCCATGAAGAGCTGATGAATGCATTCACTGGGCAAAACAAAGGACAACTAGAAAGAATAGGCATTTGGAACAACAGAGCACTACTGTTTATTTGGGATGTGGACACCTCTGAGTATGCTTTGGAATTTCAGCTCTACCAGTTTGCACAGATTTATGTACAGTTTCAGAAATAACCTCCTTTTCTCAGCAGCCTATACAGGCTGGGACTTTTTTTTCATGTGTTTCTGACACACATTAATTAACAATTTATTACACAGGGGAAAATAGGAGTAAAAGCAGTGTTCGTAAATTGATTAAACCATTAGAAGAATTATATCTTTCTCAGATCTACTTTAAACTGTATTGATAGGACCGAGTAGTGGAAGTGAAGCAGCTATAAATTTTTGCAATTCTTGCAAACTTTTAAAATATGCATTCCAGGAGTTAATATATTATTGTACATCTTTTTCCACAAACAGCTAGGAAACAACAATTTAGTCGCTATTCCTACAGTCCTAGCAATTCCATGTGGTAAGCGTTTTCCTTTGCTTCAAAAAATCCTAGAAGTTTTTGCTCTGATGTTCTTGCAAGCACCTTTAAATCCTTCTAGACTTATGAGTGGGTGTCTCCTTGATCCAAAAACCTTCCAGTTGAATGATGAACTTGCTGAAGAATTACTTATTGTTCAGCATTTAATCTGAAAAATGATCTGGCAATTGAATCAAAGCACATCAAAGACAGTTCCCAGTAAGAAAAACAAATCTTCTAGAAAAGGGCAGCTCTTTTCCTCAGAGATGCTAATTACACTACAGCAAACCCCTAAATTTGGTGTATGCTGTTCCTCTCCAGGGTTCAGGGGTGTTACATGAAATTGCTTTGAAGGAGACCCCAATGATATGATTTTCTTGTTCTTTTTCTTTTTCTTTTTTTTTAAAATGAAATGAACGGGTAACAGAGGGCAGGAAATCTTCAAATACGGCGTGCCAACAATGAAATCTTTGAAGGAGTACATACTGGCAATGTAAAATCTCCACTGGGACCATGCCTTCATCAATTCAAAAGGGAGACTCTCTGTTTGAAAGCTTTGAAGAAACCCCCTCCTTCTGAAGAGATGGGAAATCTTTGAAGTTATTAAGCATGCATTAATCATTTTAGATAGGTAAACTCTGGAATAAAAATTGTCCCAACCTGTAGTATTCTTTCTCGGTGCTTTGCCAACTAAATCATGCAGAATATTTCACTGTAGAGGAGACGGTAATAGCAGCCCAGAGTGAGACTTTTAGCAATCTGGGAGCTGAAGTTTAGTTCAATGTGTTAAGTAGATTTTGGCAACAGGCTGAAAGCATCATCTAGGTTAGAAGACGTATAGTACGTACAAAACTATTCCTCTCCTGGATGCTCTTTTATCCACTCTTTCCACACACTTTTATTTCTCGGAGAGGCTGGCAATAAGGCATAGCCCCATGACGAAGCTTCTGCTTGGCCAGCTCAGCTTCACAGGGGTGATTGATGGGTAAAACCCACGGGGGCCCAGGCACATCACCAGAGGGAAGGGGAGGCATTCCTCAGGAGGACCAGCTGGATGTCTGCACCGCCTGGACCTGCCCTTGGGGTCATGGCTGGGTGCAGGGAGACGTGCTTGAGCCACGCACAGCTTAGCTGGGTCAGTGCAGGGTTAACTGAGCAGAAACAGATGGCCTGCAAAGCTCTGCGGGTCTCAGTGGGTGGTGAAATGACTCCTTCTGGCCTTGGACAGTGTGATTCAGTGAGGCTCTAAGGGAGGAGAGGCTGGTGAGAGGGGAAGGTTGTTAACTGTTAGTAATTTATTTCTAGCATTAGTTAGACTGTGATTTTTCACAGCAGGCATCATAACTGCCCCTGTGCTTGCACAGTGCTGAGTCTCTCTTCAGTGCCAAGAAAGTGCTCGGTTACACACAAAGCCCAGCTTAGGACGAGACCCTGTCCTGGGTTCAGCTGGGATTGAGTTAATTTTTACAAGAAGCTAGGAGGGGGCATAACCAGGACAACTGACCTGAACTAGCCAAGGGGATATTCTATACACTATGGTGTCATGCTCGGTATATAACTGGGGGAGCGGGCTGGGGGGAGGAGGGATCGCAGCCTGGGAATGGGCTGAGCATCACATTCCGGGTGATGAGCAATTGCATTGCGCATCACTTGCTTTGTACATTCTTTTATTAGTATTATTGTTATTATTACTTCTTCTTTCCTTTTGTTGTCCTATTAAACTGACCTTATCTCAACCCACGAGGATTTACCTTTTTCTTCTGATTCTCCTCCCCATCCCACCAGGGCAGGGAGGAATGAGTGAGCAGCCAGGTGGTGCTTAGTTGCTGGCTGGGCTTAAACCATGAGACACCCTCAGTCCCATTGCCAAGGGAAACCCAAAGGAGAGCAACCAGGAGGAAACACTGCCAGAACAGTTCAGCTGGTCCATGCTTACCCTCAGCACCCATGAGATGGGTGGAGAAGGGGAACCAAGAGGCAGCTGCAAAAGCAGAAGAGAGAAAACATTTAACTGCATCACTTAGTAGTAAGTTAAGACAATTCCTTGCAGGCAAATTGGCATGTTTGAATCAATTATCCTCCTCTGGCCAGAGATACTGTAATTCTGAGCATGAGCTGCTAATCCCTTGACTGGTTTAAGCAAACCTGGTATTCCTTAAGGCAGCAGTGGCCTCACACTGCCCATATGCTCTCCTCCCACTGCCTCAGCCCTCCAGCCAGGCACGAGCAGCTGAAAAGCAGTGAATCATCATAAATGATCATCAGTCCATAGCCTCAGTTTACTGCCTTGCCTTTCTACCCAGTGCAGGCCTGAAGAAACAGCTTTAGGGGAAGGCTGAAGCAAGAGAGATCTGTTCACACCAGGGTGGGATGGAAGCAGGCAAAACCAAACAACAATTATGTATCTGAGATTCAATTTCAGATTAGGACATGTAAATACATGTGTCTACTTGTAAGCATCTGAACATTCATTAGCAATATCTGGGTAGCAGGGGGACACAGTTCCCTAAATATGAATGTCTAGCATCACTCCAGACATCCTAAGATACCCAAGACATCTGCGGGGGTAGAGAAGGAAAAGGACCTGCCTTTTTCTGTAGCAGCAATTGGAGGCTAAGCAGATATTTTAGGTCATCCCAGAAGGCAACTAAAGTGAGGTTCTGCTGACTGTAACTGGTGTTTAGATGCCTAGCTCACAAGCTGGCATCTACAAGGACATACACCTATGTTCAAGTGCCTTAATCTGAAGCTGTATCCCACTCCCAGAGTCTGAAGAAGTAGCTGACTCATGAAAGCTCAATAGCTGTCCTATGGCCTCTCTGTATATCCCTGGTACTGTCTCAAGAACCCGGTTCAAGTTTTTTTTTACTAGGGGGAAAAAAAAAAAGAATGGGGGATACAAACAGAAATGAGAATATCCAGCTTGGAAACATATACATCTGACATCTCCTGAGGACCCTGTGGCCGTACCTTAACATGAAAAGTAACACCACGATGCTACGTTTTATACCAACGTCCAGGGAGAATTTGCAGGATAATAATGATGAATCTCATTAATACCTATGGAATGCAGGTCTGTGGTTTTCAACAGGAGATCCAGGGCTCTTTCAGTGTGATGGTAATACTGACATTTTGGCAGCATCCCAAGATAAGAACAATGGAGAAAGAGTGGAAGCAAGATCTCTTTTTCTTTGAGAAAACTGAAATTTAAGTCTAGATTCAAGCTTATACTTTCCCAATAATTACTAAGCCAAGGCACAAACTGGAATTGTGGGGCATTCTGGATTGCCCATATCCTTGCTCAGTCTAAAGTATTTGGTGGCAAGGGGACAAAGATGCTTTTATGTTTTCTCCCTCCTAGTCCCATTTCCACAGCTTTTGACAGACATGGAGTATGACCAGGAGGTATATTTTATCCTGTTCTTCCAGGGAGGCTAAGTATGCATTGAAGAGATGCTGCGCCAAAGCAGAAATCTGATTGAGAAAGCTGTCTTTAGCCTTCCCTCTAAGGAGACCAAAAGGTTGAATTCCTAGTATTCATATTTAGTTTTTGCAAAATAGAAGGAAGTTGTCTCTCTCTGGCATTATGTAGTCAATGCAGGCCACTGCCCTCAAAAAAGCAGAAATTGATGTCAAAGAAACAAACTCAGTGGTCCCACTAATAGCATCATCATTATTCTGTGACTTTCTAGTGGAAGAATATCGTCAGCTCTAAGAGAGAAGAAGTACATGCCACATTATGCAGCCTTTGATTATCCCCTCGTGGCCAGTCTTAAGGGCCTTATTAGCAGTCAAACTAGTCATTGGCTTCCCAGAGCATCCAACTTACAGAGGCAAGAGACAGGGAATTAGAGGAGAATTGTGGTGGCTGGGTGGGAAAGCCTTGTCTCTTCCTCACGGACAATATATAAAATGCATATTCTTCACAAGTTAAAATTCAGATAGTGTATATTTGGGACCAGTGCAGTTTTGTGGTAGAGCCAAAAAGTTACACATTCAGTCACACAGGTTTCCTTACCATCCATGCACAGCTCCCCATGCCCAGATGCTGAAGGTTAGGCACCAGGCTGTGTCTGCATCAGTGGTGAGCTCTGAGCAATGCTGCTGTTCTGCAGTGAATCCCCTGTTTGGCCCTGCTTACTACAGGCTGGTTCGGTTCACAGAGCAGTTTTGGTTCGTGCACATTAGATTCCTTCTGGAGAAAAGCTGCCTTCCATGTGTGCTACTGATGTACTCCGTGATGGGGCATCTTGCACCAGTACGTAGTCCTTTGGGTAGCCTTGAATCACAGGTCTGGTGAGGATGTTCAGCCATTGGGACCAGACAAAATTTAGCACAAAGTAAAAACCCTGAATCAAATATAGCACAGATACAGGGGCCTCAGCACCAGCTGCTTTGAACTACTCATCTGCTCTTCTGGTGCCAAAGAGGCCAAGTCAGACATAGTAAATTCCCTTCTTTTTTTTAATTTTTTTTTTTTTAAATTATGCATGCATGCAAGTACTAGTTATTTAACTAAATATATTTCATGAGCTGGCCTTAATGTCTCTCTGGGCTATATTCAGACAGATAACTGGGATGTTTAAATTCAAGAAAATGATGAGCTATTTGGATTGCTTTCATACTGAGGGCTCCCAATACAGCCAGAGGAGAGTCAGGTGTAACACCAGTCAGCCCTCACAGGCAGCTGTGATGTGGCTGCTCATCTCTCTCCTCTGACTCCCAGGTAAATCAGGGTACAGCAGTCCTGACAGATGCTCACTTGTGATCAGTTGAATTTAGATACCTGCATCCATCGTAAATCCACTCTGGATGCCACCACATCCAGGACGTACCGTCTGAATACACCTCTCTGTGCTTCATTCTCCAGCTGTGAGAGCAAATTCCTACTGTCTCCTCCCTCCCTCCCTCCACTACTGGTGTTGGCCACTTCAGAGTAGGACCCGTCACACACAGTTCAGTCTTTTGTTCATACTCCTATTAACAATGAAGTGCTGGACTGTTACATAAAACACCGCACTGTGTAAGGCATTAATATGCGACAGTTTCCAATGCACCTACCCGACCTCCTCCCAACTAGTCTAAATAGAAAATACATCTGTGGTAGGGAGTTAAGCCAAAAGCTCCAGGTCCTGAGTTAATAACAGCAAATGCAGCTTTACCGCAGCAGAGCTGTGTCTGCTGAGATTTGCTCTCCCACTACTGTCACAGGTGAACCAGACCCTGACAACTTCAGTAACTTCTAGAAATACCTTCAATGGGACCTGTAAAATAGGTTTTTTAGATTTGCCTTGTAAATAACTCTCCTGTGTGATCAATGATCTGAGTGTGCCCTGAACATTTGCCATTTAATTTTTCATCTTATATTAAATTAAAGAATAGCTGTGGTCACACATCAATTTGTATTTTGGCACTTCTGAAAAGCATGATTTGCAATGGATCATAAGCACATTTTCTTTCCTCATAGATTTTTAGCATCCAGGCAGAAAATGTGCTCAGATAGCCTTTTGGATATAATGAAAAGCTCACAGTATATTGTACCTTGTACCTGACACCATTAATTTTTTCATATTTGTCTTGTATGTCACTTATTTTACTAACTAATACATCATTCTTATTACAGGCATACCTTCCCTATTGAGTTATCTAGAGAAAGACATGGTTAATATCAATGAGGTCCTCACGGAACATGAAAATATCCTGGGAGAGAAAGCAAGGCTACTCCTGGCAGGAATACAGTTTTGCTTTTAAAAATGAGACATATATCTCAGACAGACACAGAGCTTTGTGCACTGCTGAATCCACACCTATGTGCATTTTTAAAAACCCTCCCTCATGCCATGTCTCTCTTTCTTCTCAGAGAGGATGGACAGAGCCCAACATTTAAAATTATTCATTTTGTAATGCAAGCATACTCCTGCTGCTAAGCTGCCGATTTCAAACCAGTTTAACAAATGACAAAAATCCCTTTTCAGAAGACAAATTATTTGGAATTATCAGCTCTGATGCACTGTTTAATTATGCATGCTTTTGTGCTAAACATCTTTAAATATTAACGAGATATGTTTTTGCACTTATGACCTAAAGTAGATCTATAGTAAACTCACATGTCTATTGGCAATAAGTCATCACAGGACTGCCGTACAGCAACAGCTCTTTTTACACTGGGAGCTTTCCTGTGGTTTTTTTTTGCTTTTGTATCTTTGCCAGCACTATGGAAAAGGAATCAAGAAAATCACAACCCTGACAGAGAGCCCTTCTCAGGTGAATGGGACTGAGATAATTCTCACAATCACTTTCTGTCTCCCTCTCAACATGAGAAAGGAGCATCTGAAAGCTGCTAAGAGCTTAGCCCCGGTGCTGGGCACAGCAGGCTGCGCGGTGGAGAGGGGCAGCGGGCTGGGGCTGGGGACGTCCTGGGCTGCCCTTGGGTCTCCATCCCCACGGCAGACATCAGGGCTTACCCTGGGCTCTGCATGGGTTCAGACAGACCCGGTGCTCATGTGTAATGGAGAGAAGAGAAAGCCTGTAAAAGAGTTAACAATTACAAGAGAAGAGATACTGAGAATATCACATTACTCAAGATCAGCTTGACTCTAGAGACTGGGACAACGTTAGGATCCCGGCCAGGATCAGCTGCATCTTGACAGCCCAATCCTCTCAAATCAAATGCAGATTTCCACTGCTTCAGTGAACTTCTGAATAGATGCCTCACCCTTACAGACCAGAATCATTTTAACAGAGTATCAATATGTTCCTGATCTCCTGATCACTTCCAGTTTAGTGAGATCATCTTCTACCATCATCACGCCCAAAGGACGCGCCTGATTCCCCATGAAACAGAGTAAGAGCCTTGGTGTACGTGGCCTGATATTGGCAAAAGCAAGAAGAGGAATGCTCAATCACCAAACTTCCAGCAGTAACACGAACATTGATGGGCTTGAAAGCGCCTGTCCGAGCGCAGAGCCCTGTCTGTATAACTTCCGTACTGTGGGAATGGTTTCTGCTCTTGCTCCCATCAGACACGACAGAAACCTGAACCACACCAGTGGCTAGTGAGAGCTCCCCGGGGCATGGAGCTGGGACGGTGTCACCTCTCTCCAGCCACGGGCCCTGTTACCTGCTGCCTGCTCGCCCTGACCCTACCTGTGTGCTCAACAGCTGTGTGCCAAATCCTCTGCATCCCCATAGAGCTGAAGAAGAAACAGCTTTAACATATTTCTCAGGGCAGCTCCTCGCTGGAGAAAGAGGAGAGGGGAGAGGATCTGCTAGGCACAAAATCCTTCCATCCACTCTACCTGCAAAGGCTGTTTCTGGAGCTCACCTCCCCGTGTCACCGCACTGTGTCCACAGTTGTATTCAGAGCTGCTGGATCACAAGAAAAGATAAGCCATCCTTTCTTTGACAAAACCTGACGGCAACACATGCCTCACATACTAAAAACAGCCTCCTTTCCTGGCAGCAGATAGCATCTTTGCTGCTCACAAACCACTCACGGTAGTTAGAAGGTGCCTTGTACGTACGAATGTTGTTGCCTGATATATTAAGCCAATACACAAGCTCATTACCTCCGCTTCTTGCATGAACCTTACCCATATCGAAAAGCTGTCACACAGCAAAGCATTAAACAAATACAAGGGCTGCCTTGTTATTATTGTCTGCGGGACAGCGGTGCTTGCAGAGCAAGGTAGGGGTCTGGCTGTGCTGGTGCTGGATGCACAAATGGGGTCTGACACAGTGTGGCAATCAAGAGGTAGCCCGGGCAGTTGAGTTTTACCCTGTTGCAATGAAAAGATCACCCATTTCTCACTTCCCAGCCTAGGCGAGCAGGGAATTACCCCTTGTTTTACAAAGCAGTACAGCACTGGAAAATAGCCTTGCCCCTGAAAAACTTCTCTTAAATGGGCAAGTCAGAGCACAGAAAGGGCAGCAAATATTCTGTCAGGGCATACGGGTCTCCAGCATGTCACAGGGGACTGAGGCAGGGACAGGAAATAAATTATATTCTCAAGGTCCTGCAGGCAGTCTGCAGCAAAGTGAGGAGAAAATCTGGATATCCCAAGCCTTCAGGTGGATTATCTGTCCGTGAAACACAACTTCTTCTTCCATGTTAGACTGACCCCTCACCTGGGCATGCTCTCTGAGAAAGAAGCCTCCAAACACTCCTTCTGCCATCAAATGGATTCGCTGGGAAATAAAAAATAATGTGATGATCTGTTACATGGGTGCCTGATGATGAATAGCTTCTGCTTATTCTCTGCTGCAACAGAGGAATGGCTAACCATCAACACAGCAAGGAGGGAGCTGACCAAGTAATGCAGCCTGTTCCCTGTCCATTCCCAAGAGAAAGCGGACAGGCAGAAATGGGTGTATGAACTGGTCTGGCGGCACCCGTTTGCTCCCAGCCATCCCTTGCCAGAGGTTGGTATGACCGCAGGGTTGTGTGGCACGCAGCCCGTGTGTGGGGCACACGCGGAACTCAGGCTCAGCAGGCGAGGTCTGAGAGGGACTTAGACCTCCTGGCTAAACGGTTGGAAAACGGACAGAAAAACGCAGAGAGTCCCAGAGAAGGAAAACAAGAATCTGCAATTCAAATCCATTCATCCCCGAGGGACCGGTGAAACAACGGCTTGCAGTTTCATTAGTGCATTTTAATATGTTAATGGGCCCCCAGCTGCTGGTAACTGCCCCGTCAGCTGGAGTGTGGTCTACTGACCGTGTCCTTCTGCTGCTCTGCAGCACCAAGTCAGACAGATTTCCTCGAGAGGGTTAAGTAAACAAAGTTTAAATCACACAGCAACAGTCTAGGAGCATACTCAAGGCCAGTTAGGATTATCTCAGTTGTGGGGTGGTAACTGGCTTGGTGCGTCAGGAGGGATTTTTCCTAGAGATGCGATGAAATGCACAGCACCGCTGCCAACGCTGTCTTCTCTTCAAAAATTTGCTTGCATAATTTACACCAGGTGTCATTTCAGGTAGAAAATATTGGGATGTTAAGGAAGTCATAACATTGGCAGATGATATTTTATGTAGTAATATGCATGCTGAAGACAATAGGAGTATCTCCTATAAGTGAGTACCACTCAACATGAATAATGGCTGCAAGGTCAGGCCCCTAATGAACAGTTGTCTAGCTGTGAATATATACACTTTTTCACTGTGTTGTAGGCAATGATCTCTGCTACCTAATTAGGTTGATCCGTGAATATGATTATTCATTATCTGAAGTCTGAGAGTACAAAATTATGTATCTGTTCAGTGTGCCTTAAAGAAAAGGCATGTAAAATTCTAATGTCAGATAAGGTGACTGCATGGTGAGTGAAAAAAATACACTACTAGTCCCAAAACTTTCCATGGGAGTGTGTTGAATTCCAAAAAAGTTCACCTGGAAAGAAAGAAAAAACAACAAATCCCTTTTTTTGTAAGGTGAAACTCAAAAATTCAAATCCTAATTTCAGAAGAGATGTTGCATTATGAACTGCAATGCAATTTCTGATTTAAAAGATATACAAAAGAAGAATAAAATATTTTTATTTTCTAGAAATATGACTTTTCAATTGTCTTCAAACCAATTATCTGGAAATCCTGAAACACTGCAATGTCTACTGGTATGGGGTCTCCAAAATTACACAAGATTAATTCCACTACACTGAGCTCCTGCAAAAGAAAGAGCTGTAACCTGTTGCCCTGACCCTCCTGCTATCCAGTCTCCCAGGGATTCCCAGCACTAGCCTTCCCTCCCCGAAGGTGATTGCCAGGACTTCGGAGACTCTTCCACTGACGAGTGGGAAATGGGAGCCCCGGAGGCATGACCTGGGTGCAAGGAGCCAAGGCTGCCAGGAAGAGCAGAGTGCTTCAAAAGCCAGAGAACCTCAGCCATTTAGCACCAGAGGCAATAAGATAAAATAAAAACATGACATAATGTCATGACAGAGGCTTACAGGAAAGGAGAACAAGCTATAGGCAGAGGAGGGATGCAGTCTTGATATGAACTGTGCCCATTGTACCCTTTCAGCTTGATCAGGACGGGCTTGTGAGAAAGCCTTGCCCAAAAGAAGACATTAACCGTCTAATACTCTCATTTCCGATTCCCTGGTACTGACATTGGCCCTGTTCACATTCCCAGCCAGCACAGCTTCTCTCAGAGTCTATTCTGAGGAAAGCAAGGAGAAAGGAGAGTTAACAGGAAGGCTAAATATTTGAACTGGCTACTGGAACAAGAAAAGAAAAAAGGAGGGAAAAAAAAAAAAAAAGAAAAAGAAAAACCCAAGATGAGAAAAAACAGGTGTCTCACCTTCGAAAGGCACATTAGGAGGCAGGCAGGCACTTCTACGGAAATAGAAACAGATTCTCATCTAGTGGAAGCCGCATTTTTTTGTCTGAGTCTCTAATTCCCATCTAAAGCTGGGATGCAGTTCCTGGAGACTGGATATGAATCTGAACCGAATGTCTACATACCAATTTGGAAGGAAATCTCAGTATAAAATTGATTTGGGCTCACCCTGCTTGCTGCAGGTCAGCGTGCCTGTGAAAAGAAGCTCCCTGAAACTCTCTGGATATCTGTCTTGTAATGCCAATGCTCCTGCTCCCCTCCAGCTCCCAGACCACCGTTTTCCTTGCAGGTGTCTGGCTGTGGACCTCTTGGCCTTCGCCTGCACCTAATCCATCCTCTCACAGGGAAGTCAATGAGCCAGGGCACACACCCCTGCGACAACCATGTGCGAGAATCGTTAATGATGAAATGCAAAAGGCGTTTCCCCATTATACTCTTTCTCCCGCGCCAAGTTTTTCCTTGTTAATTAGGAGGAAAATTTCACAACTTCGCCGCCGTATAATTAAAGCTTGCAATTAACATGTGCACTTAAGCCATCGTTTTGAAAATGAGACTTATGCAGTGAAATCTACTTAAGGGAAAGCACCAGGATGGAGGGTGAAACTGCAACACTATGCTAATGATCCAGAACACCACTGGATAAATGATAGGTCTTACTGACAGCACTCTGCCCATCTGACATGTGCAGGAAAGGGCATATGCTTATGGATGCTAATACAACACAGTGCCAATAAAAGGGGAGCGGGAGGGAGGGTGACAAAAGCAGAGGTAAATACATTAAGTCTCAATTAGAGTAGTGACACAAGAGAGAGCTAAGGTTAATATATTTTAGGAGAAAGCCTTTCTGTGAGCTAGGGGTTGATCTCTGCGGGATGATGTGACAGAAGTGATGACAAGGGAAAAGGGAAGAGCTTTTCATTTCGTTAGACATCGCTTGGAAATGGCCATGCAGTCTCAGTGCTTTATGGCCTGCACTGGCACATGTCTTCGGTTTCCATCACCCTCTAGGCATGGGCACTGGATGGCTTTGGAAGAGCCAGATTCAGCCGCAGCCTTGTTCTTTGCTTCTATGATGCCACTATAGCTTGGGGTGTCTAATACGCAGGCTTGCACCCCAGCTCCAGTCTGGCTCAGACTCAGCACCTGGGGGGAACACAGACGTGCCTGCATGATTTTACTGCACGACAAACGTTCAAGCACTGTACCTTCAGTGTGATTTTACAGCGTGGCTGTTTGTGCATGTACTAGGCAGCACGTGGCAAAATTCAGAAACCAGCACACAAATATCTTAATGGACATTGCAAGTTTTTGCTGGGTAGTTACACAGCAGCAGGCAAGCAGTCTCAGGTCGCATTTGATGATTTGACATATATAACAATAGAATTAAAGTAAGCTTCAAAGAGGTAATTATTGCAGACTAGCGGTATGCCACACCGTAAGCTGGAAGAGAATAAAACCCAGCAGCTGACCACCTGTGAACTCACCTCTGCTCTTTCTACATACATTGAGAAAAACGGAATTGCCTCTGTAACAGCAATCTGTGTTAACATTTTAATTGCACCGACTGAATCTTATTCAGCCGCTACCACTTTCCTCATTCCAAAATAATCCTTATTCAATTAGCTAAGGTGCAGACAGTATCATGAAATAGTCACAGAAGCCCATCAGAGAAACAAAGCATTATTTGCTTTTATACCTCCTCACACACATGCACACACCACCACACTTATTAGGATGACATCCCGCATTCAGGCATAAAATCTTAAATTACAGAGTAATTGGGGCTTTTCAACTGATCCATAAAAGTACGCACTTAGCAAAATTTAAGGACAGGTAGAAGAGATGGATAACACCCGATGAATCACCTTTTCAAGACAGCCACTGAGGCATGCAAAAATAAACATTTGCTGATGTGAATGCAGTGTGCTATTTGTACAATGCAACACGGCAATGACCTCAAGTAATAAAAATATCTGCAGATTTAAGCCCAGAGGACTATATTGCATATCAATAGCAATAAAACCAGCAGAAATAGAAATGTATTATTTATAGGCCTATTTATAAAACCTAAATACCTCTCTAGTGGACCTACTTCTGTAGAATGAATTGCCATCCTCCCCCCCCTTCCTTCAGTGGTTTGTATGACAAGGTAACACAGGACTGTACCATTAAGAGAGATCTTTGTAAAAGATACAGAACTGGAATCAGGAAGAGATGCAACTCCCTCCTGCATAATTTTCCCAGTGACATGGCCTGCATTTCAATGAAGCAGCCCCACTTCACTCCTTTGGAAGTGGGATTGCAAACAAGCCCCAGACCCATAGCGTTGTCTCGCTAGGAGGGCTGATTCTGCCTGATAAAGATGAACAGGATCTCTGGCATTAATTTTGACAGCAGTATAACTAGACTATGACTGAGTTCCTTTCCTTTCCTTTCCTTTCCTTTCCTTTCCTTTCCTTTCCTTTCCTTTCCTTTCCTCTCCTTTCCTTTCCTTTCCTTTCCTTTCCTTTCCTTTCCTTTCCTTTCCTTTCTTTTCCCTTTCCTTTCCTTTCCTTTCCTTTCCTTTCCTTTCCTTTCCTTTCCTTTCCTTTCCTTTCCTTTCCTTTCCTCTCCTTTCCTTTCCTTTCCTTTCCTTTCCTTTCCTTTCCTTTCTTTTCCTTTCCTTTCCTTTCCTTTCCTTTCCTTTCCTTTCCTTTCCTTTCCTTTCCTTTCCTTTCCTTTCCTCTCCTTTTCTCTCCTTTCCTTTCCTCTCCTTTCCTTTCCTCTCCTTTCCTCTCCTTTCCTTTCCTTTCCTCTCCTTTCCTTTCCTTTCCTTTCTTTCCCCCAATGTCAAGCTTTTTTCATTTAGTGGACATACTGAAATGCCAGCAGAGGGAAGAAAGATATTTTCACTATGTCCTGTCACTCAGATCTCTCCTTAAAACACTCATGTTGTTTCAAATCTCACATTGCTTTTATCTCACTATCACTTATAAGACCATTACAAATAATAAATCCTTCCTGGGATGCCCCATTTTATGGACCAAAGCAATTCTGTGTTCACAGGGACAATTCTCCTTCCTTATATATCCCCTAGAGCAAAACTGCAGGTGCTGAAGTTACTTCGCCAATGAAAAAAAATTACCAGAGACTTAAAAGATTAGGCTGGGGAAGGTAATGGATTATACTGATGGACTCAATCACCTACATTTACTCGGAGACCCTAAGTGTCTTCAGATCTGGCCATAAGCTGCTGAGTAACACACTGACTAATTTAGGCACTGGACAAAGGCCTCTGAATAGACCGGCAACAGACTACTGTAAAGCAGCCCTAACTTTGTCTCCTGCCTGTTGCCTTTTTTACAGACCACAGCACCCAACCCCTCCGTGATGTCCCCCCCTGGCGCAATGGCAGACCCCCACAGCCAACCCATGCAAGTGGGAGGTGGTGCCGTGGACATCACATACTGCCTTTGTCCTTTTTTTGTTGCTACTTGCCCTTCCAGTGAGAAATCTATGTGTTCACGTTACTGTAAATTACTCAAAAATCTTTTTTCACCTCCTCACAGCTGCTGTGTGACATACACCATCATCCAGTTCTTCGCTGGATTTGACCCACAAACTTCAAGCGAAGTTTCATGGGCTCTTACCAGATAGATCTTCTTTTGTTGTGATGTTTTCAGAAGTATTAGACTGAGCTACCAAATACTATCTTTATTTCTTCTCCTCCACTCTGGATGTTTTCAAATGCCTTAACTGTGACTCTGGCCCTTACTATGCTGGTGAGTTAATATAAGCCATCAGTTAAATGAATTAAGATGAATTTGATCCTGCTGTAACTTGCACTGGTGCAAATCTAAACATTTTACTTTAGAATTGTTTGGGTTATAGCAGTGTAAAAAAAAAGGGCTAACAGCAGCAGAACTAGAGTACTACTTTCAAAATATCTGGATTTTCATCTCCTTTGTCTTGACAAGTGAAGCCTGGTCATCCCACCACTGCAATTTCTTTCGAAATTCTGGCAATTTAGTTCCAAAATGTGAGCAGAACTTGTGAGCAGAGAGACTGAAAGCTGAATAATCTAGTTTATAACATCTGCATGAAATACAGTTTAATTCCACGTGTCTAGTACAGAGGGGACCAAAAGGATTCTCTATATATTTTTCAAGACGTACACATTGCTGGCCAAAGAACTTTACCAGATGTTTCAAATATATCTTTCCTGATGGAGATGTATCTTTTTACATACGAATCTCACCCAGCTCTCCCACAGACTTGAAGCTAGCCCAGTTTTCTCCTAATGGGAAAAAGATCACGTTTCCAATGTCTTTCATAAATTTTACGCCTAATTAAGTTCCCATTAATGGGGTTGAGAAGGGCATCTTTATTTCCAGGACACACTTTTTGCATTTGCGTTGGGTTTGGTTTTTTTTTTTAAAAAAGGTTACTTGGACTTCTGTGGCTTTCTGGATTTTTAAGAGGTTGTTTTTCCCTTTTGGGACTCACTTCTCGGCAGAAGTGTCACTGCAAAGCTATGTGCCATTACCCTGTATCATTTGGTTTTCTGGTCTATTCAAATTTGTTAGCTTTTTTTTTTTTTTTTTTTGATCTGGGGAGTGACAGCAATGACAAAAAAAACCCTTTTCTCACCAGCTGAAAAAGGACAATGCTGCCGAGGCAGCCAAGCAGCTGACAACAGTGCCACCCTGCGTCCCAGCCGGCTGCGGGTCCCACCGAAATCACAGCTATTCACTAAACCCTTATCAGACACACCAGTCTCCTTCAGCTCTCGTGCATCACACGCACCAGCAAGACTCCTTTCCTGACGCTTCCTGGCAATTATTTACTTTCTGCACCTCCTCTTTAACTTTCTGCCAGGAGGTGAATTTATGGCTGCATCGCGGAGAGCAGCCTTCAGAGCCGCACAAATAATCATTGGAATAAGGCACCTTTCCTTAAACAGTTTGGTTCCGTAGTTTGGGTAGAAATGGCTTGATGGAGCTGCAAATCAATATTACTCTGTAAATTTTTAATGTTCACACCATGTGAAATGCTGTAAATAAAATAAGCTAACCACAATAGGCTATTCTTTGTAGTTCATTTAAAAAAATGTCTGTTCAGCAGTATGGCTAACTACTTGCTGTAGATATGGCTTTAAAACTGTCTAGGCTAATACATCAAGACCAGAATTTGAATAACCTCTAGTGGCAGGCAATTTTTCAGAACTTCCAAATACTACAATAAGTCACACTAGAATTTTTTTTAAGAAGTTATGTGCTAATATGGACAGGTCTGAAAAAAAGTAAAATGAGCCTGAGATTCTTGCACTGGCATGTTTGTTAATCCAGCAAAGGGGTTTTAATTATTAGAGGTGAGGTCAGTGTGGAGAGATCAGATCCAGATTTCTACCCTGGCCGCATATAGAAGTCCTGGGAGTTTGGAGCTGGGGGATTTCTCATTAAGTGACCCCCCCATTACAGAAATGTGTAGATACCATTATTGTTACCTTGGATCCAGGCTTTAAAAATTTTCTTTTTTGGTCCTAACCCATCATCTGTTTCCTCAGATATATCTTACAAGAGGGAAACTATTGCACAAAAGAGGAAAAAATAACCTAACCATATACGGCAGCAAGACCCATTTGAAAAAAAACAAACACAAACCAACACCAAAAAAGCATAAAAAGCAAACACAAACAGCATCTGTAGCATAAAAAAATCACCACCTTTTGTAACTTTGCTTCTTGGCTGTGCCTTGCCCAGAACTATCTCTGCAGGAGATGTGTCACTATGGAGACAGATTGATGGCTTTTCCACCGGTGGTATGTCACTGACTGATTTGATGGTCTAGTCATAGATGCTGCCACGTGGGGGATATCAGTACAGTATTTAATCTTGCCCTGCTAGTAGAGCGAGCAGCGCTTGGAAGCAATATGCAAAACCCTGGCATAGAAGGATGTATATGATTATATGCCATTACATTTGAGCACCCTCTTCTAATTCAGAAGAGACCTCAAGTCCAGCTCTCTTGGCCTTATACAAAATTCAGGAGGGGAAAGAGGAGAGGCACAAAGAGAAATACAAAGGCTTTCTTTGGCCTTAAGTTGGTTAGGAGGGAAAACAAAGATTAGCTGGTAATATTGAGAAGCTGGTCAGCAAAGGCCAAATCCTGGTTTCTTTACCTGTATCCTAAAAGTTGCTGAATAATTCCTGGTATGCCCTGACTCTCCTATTGGGAACAACACATTTCTGGGTCCCAGGCTGGGCTCTGGGGTGAAGTGAGTCCCATTTCCATAGGATGATAGGACAGCTCAGCACCCTGCTGCTCACAGGTCAACTGTGAGACGAGACCAGGTTGCTCAGGGCTTTACCTAGTCATGTCTTGAAAATCTCCAAGGACGGAGGCAGCACAGCCTCTACAGGTAACCTGTTGCTGTGTTTCAGTCCCCAAAAGTTTATCGTCATATCCAGTCTGAACATGCCCTGTTTCAGCTCATGCCCATTGTCTCTCAGCCTCCCACCACGCACTGCTGTGAAGAGCCTGGATCTGCCATCTTGCTAAACATCCTCACAGGTATTTTCTATCAGAGCAGCTCACATTTCCTTAGCATGGTCTCTGCATGGTCCCAATATTGGGACCAAATTGCTGCTTTGGTCCCATTTCACAATTTCCCTGACGATTGCTCCTAATATCCCAGGGTCTTGGGTGTTAAATACTCTGGCAAAAGCTCCATCTCTCAATCAGAAGTACCTGCAAATGCAATTTGTCTGCTCCTTATATGTTTTAATACACAGTTAATAAAGCTGCTGAAGATACTCAATCCTCCTCTGTATTCTCACATCATCCCACTCCAAGTAGAAAATTTATCAGATATCAATTAAGTGTTAAGTGTGACATTTATCGTGATGCCCAAACCACGTGAAGCAGCTATCTGCGAGACGGGTAGAAAAGGCAGCCCTGTACTTGCCGTGTCTGTAGGAGGCCAGGTTCAGTCCTCAGCTCCATCACTGTGTAGCTATATGCTCTTACACAAATCACTGTACTACTCTGGTCTCACTTCCCCATGTGTAAAAAGAGGACTTTAATACTTGGATTTTGCCTCAGGGTGCATTTCATAGCGTATGATGCATTCCTCAAATAATATCAGGGGCTCTATGCCTATGAGGTAGAGCACTCTAAAAAATGTTTTCCTAACATATTATCTGTTACAGCTCCATACATGACATGTTCCAGCAGAAAATGTGGGTTAAAAGCCTGTCCAGCTGATTCTGCCATATCTTTTAAGCTGACCAGGAAGAGGGGTCCTGGTCAACCTGGGTCAAAACACCATCAGGAGAGTGAATATTGATGCTGCTTGGTTTTTTCGCACCTACCTTGACCTTTCCCCCAGGCAGGAAACATCCCCCAGTCTGCAGAGCTCAGAGGATTACATACTTCTCCTTCTGTCCTGAAAAACCAATTTTTCCTATGAATCTTTGATAAACTAGATCAACAGAATATCCTCAGTTTTTTACTTTCCCACCCTTTGCACAAATGCTTGGCAAAGGTTGATCCTCCCTAAAGACCATACAAAATGAGTGGTTCAGCCACTGGTAGCTGTTAACTTGAGACTTCCATGTCCTGCCACTGGCTTAGTGATTAAAAATACGAAAGCACAAGGATAAACCCTGCTGTCCTACCTTATTCCTCCAGCATGGTCATACACTGTTAGGATTACAATGGCTCTCGGCCAGATCCAAAGAAGGTGTGGGAAAGGGATAAAGGTTGGTGGATGTTCACAGTGAGCTCATCCCAAGTTTAAGGAAAAAAGTATGAAGTTCCTTTGAAACTTTGGCAAGTGGGCAATGAAGGCCAGTGTCTAGGGGTCATCCGGGAGTCAGTCATCAGCAAAAAAGGTCACTAGTGTATGGACAGTTTGTGAAAGATCTTGAAAGCGAAATGGCAGAGAAGGAGAAGGTAAAACAGCAGAATAAGAAAATCATCTTAGCACTGGTGTTCAAATGAACTGTAATGTGGCAACACTGCTGAGGGAAGGAGAAAAGTAATCCTACAGGAGTAAAGGGCTGGAGGGGCTGTGGATAATGTGTGTGGATGAAGAGAAAACACCGTATGAAATGTAGTGGGGGGAGATTGGCAGTACAGTGTCCAGATGTGAGGAACAGAGAAGCAGCCTGAGCAACAGCAGTGTGGGCTGTTTCTGCAGCCCCTGAGGGTAAAGGAGAGAGAAAGTCTAGAAGACACTAGGCTGAGGACTCAGCTGTGTCCAAGCTGTATCCATCACACCCTTGCATGCTGTGCCTCAAGATTGTCGTCTCCTATTCCAGGCAACGGGATTGCTTAGGGCAACGAAAGAGAGGAGAAGCCAAGCTTCCAAAATCCTCAGGTCATGGGCACCCTCGAGTTTCTGCCAATGGGTAACCAAACCAGTGAAACCAATCTGGGAGCACTGAGTTATGTGCTTATCCCTGAGACAAGAATTAGAAGGAGATAGCATTAGAGAGAGAAGGAAAAGAGTAACTGACACTAGGAAATCTTCATTTCCTCTCTGGTACAGGCTATGGCATAACAACAGCATCAGCTCTTCCTTCGGGAGGACAGGAGTGGGAAGTCCCTAGACACTAAAGCTCTGCTTGCACTAGGAAACTAACTCCGGAGAGAATGGTTTTGGACATTTTGGGATGCACCTGGACGTTTCAGAATGTTTCTGTTTTGAAGAAAACGCTGATAGTATGAGCTATGAAGATATGACAACCTGGAATAAGACTGAAAAAAACCCCTCCAGGTTTTATTACTCTAATCTTCTGATATTTATGGACTGTCTCACAAATTTTAAGTGACTGGACTTAGCAGTATTCCTCTCAGGGACAGGACTCCTCAGATGCCATATAGTTTGATCTTTTCTTTATTGAGGACATTTCCACCACCAGAACACCTGAGATGGAAACACCACAGAGAAAGAGCTAAGCAGGCATGGATAATGTAAGTCTGCATTTTTCATTATTTTAACTGCTTTTGTTAAAACCTTAATATCACCAGGAAGATCCTGGCTTTACGCATTGTACATCCAACCGGTAAAAGCTACCAAAGTAAGCGTCAGAAAAGATCACCTTACTGCCATCATAGGAATGGGCATTTTAAACAACGGTAGTGAAGGAGTCAGATCAAGCTTAAAAGTCATCCTAACTGTGATATCTTCTCAAAACAACTCAATGTGATTTATCCTGCAGTTTTGTAGAAGGGAAAGCGGAACGAAATCAGAACAAATTCAAGCTACAGCAGAACTCAAACTAGAACTGCACCAGAAAATACTCATTGGGCCCATTCTGGTTTGCTAGTCATCCCCCATCCTGAGTGCAGAAGAGCAAGAGTGGACAGACAGCCGTCCATCACTCATGCAGACATACAAACAACACATACACACAAATCTTATTATTTTTGGAGCAAATTTTTCCTGTGTGAAACACTCCTTAATAGGGTTCCCAAAAGGTCTTACTATTCCTTACAAGACTCACTCTGTTTACTTGGCATTCAGGGCCATGTAGTGATTTGTTAATGTATAGATCTGTCACAACTAATAAATCTTTACAGCGTTATGGATGACATTATTATTTTTGATCAAGATTACAGCATTGGCTGGCTGATGCAGTTGATATCAATGCTTACAGGCTATCACCTACTCCTTGAATATTAGCTTAAAAAACCCCAATGCAATTCAGATCATGGTTCCATTTAAATATTAATGGCACAATGATATTGATGGTAACAGTATCCCTGCAGAGGCTGCAAACCACTCTCTCCATACATGCATTCATAGCATTAGGCAGCAGAAAGAGCACTTGCTGGGGGCTGGCTGCTGATTGTAATGCAGAAACATTCATGTGCAGCTGCTTGTGGGAGGTAGAGGAGGGCGAAGGCAGGAGGGAAACTGGTTCACGTATAAGTGTGCATGCAAACACACAAATTGAGTACCTACAGCAGGACTAAAATAAATCTTAACCCACCTGCTGCACTATGCTTGGATGTCAGGTAAGGCCTAAAGAAAAAGACAGTATATAAAGAAAAAAAAAAAGTGTACAACATAAATAGCATATGTGCCAAATGAATTCTATAATAAAACAGATGTAGCAAATTATATTTAATAATGTTTGACAATTCCCCATGCAGCTAATGGTTTGTTAGAAATTAGTCCCTAATGTTTTAGGGACTGCTGGCATTTACAGTCATTTTCTTTGTCTTAATTTACATTGTTTGTATGCCGTGTGCCATTTTTCCTGCTCCTTGCAGTTTTATGATCTTTCTTGGCTTGTTGGGATTTCAAATGTTGTTTTAACTCACTAGCTACTCTAATAACACAATGTCCATGGGAAGAATTTGGTAAAATTCTTTTTTAGGGGTTCATTCCCTTTTTCCTCTTCATTATGCAATGAAAGCCCACTTTGCTCTGACATCCAAACTCCTGTGAGACCTACTTGTTGCCAAAGATGTAACTTCTAGTCCTGGATTTCACGGTATGAGTGAATAAGAAGTGAATGCATTGTGCCAGGCACAAAAGGCAATTCAGCTTGCACTGAAAGTCCTGCTCTAGCAGATTCAAGTGATATAACAAACCCATTTTAGCCATAAGTGCCCTTTCATCCAACTGTTTAAATACTGTTCAAAAGCACATAAAATCATTTTGCATTATACTGACAAAATAACTAAAATTAGGATTATATCCCTTGTCCAGGAGGATGAATAAAGCCACATAAATGAATCCATAAGCATTACTCACAATGCCATACACTCCTTTGAGACCAAAAGTTGATTGCTTTTCTTCCAACTCTACCAGCTGTTCTAATTTTAAAAGAAATTCTCTCTCCCTACAAACTTTAGCTTGTCTGAGAAATGTTGGACAAGCATGAGAGCATGGGAACCTCATGCCTTCAATCCAGAGCGAAGGAGAGGTAGAGCCACCATGGCTCAAAACAGCAGGATGGGGCAACAGATCCCATCATATGCCTGTAATAAAACCCAAGAAGTATTGTTCTTTTGTGGCAGAAATTCCAGGTCTGCTTAAAGGAGGGGAAGTATTGCCTGTTTGCAGCTGCAAAGGTGGAAGCCCAATTTCTCCTTGAGAAAACTTCAGTTCCACTCAGGTCTCCCTGAAGTGGTCTGCCCAGACAGATAAGGACAGCAAGCAAAGATAACTCCAGGCGGAGGTCCCTGTAGTGTGCCAACGGAGCTGCTGGTGTTCCAGGGCAGCAGTCAGGGCAGGGGGAAGCTCTGTGCCCAGGGACAGCCTTGGCTGCCTGATCACCGAGTGGTGAACCAATTACTTCAGGTCACAGTTTAGAAAAGTCTGAAGTATGGAATAGCAGAAAAACTGATTTTTTTTCTCAGCAGGGGCTTATTGAGTTCGAGCCTTAGTGCCATGCTTAATTTGGAATACAGATTTTTCTTACCATTTACCTATATTTTTTCTCCCACTAGTCCAGCAGTACTTTTAGCTGGAGCCAGACAGCCTGGAAATGGAAATAGGCCAGACTTCAAGGGCTCCCAGCTTGCTTGCAGCCAACACAGCCACTGTGTAGTATCGATGAAGGATAGGCAAGTCCTGCTCAAGTCCTGCAGACCTCCCATAATCTCCTCAAGTCCTCCAGGAACAAAAATATTCATCGTGAAGCTCAGATCATTGGTAAGATGAAGACACAAACCCTTTAGCGCTGGACGTGAATGAATGTGGCTTTTAGGAGGGCAGATAAATGAGTGTCTCTGGGGCCAGACAAATTTAAGATGACTAACTATAGTATATAACAATAATTCTTTCTTCAATGAAATGGAAGCAAGCACAGACGCTGGTGTGAATTAGTCCAGCACTGACTAAAATAACTATACATGATGTTAAACACCCCCCAAAACAGGGAAGAGATCAGATTTTGGCTTTGGATTTTTTGGGCTTTTGGATTTTGCAGATTTCACTAAAAAAAAAAAAAGATAAAACTTGTTCCATGCTTGAGAAAGAAAAGAAAAAGCAAAACTTGTTGCACAACCTCCTCCCTTCTCTCTTTGAAGGAGACCATTACAATTTGTCAGGACGTGGCTGAGTTCAAAGTATATGAGTGCGAAAGGTAGATGATCTTGATGTATACAGTGAAGTTTCACAGGGGACACATTCCCAGGATATAAGTCAGACTAGCTGCCATCTCAGGCACAGTTTTGATGCACCTGCATATACATTTTAAAGGAGGTGTGAAACTCATTCACATACTGGGCTGCTTCAGGGAAATGTATTTAAACGTGGTAACAGAATGGAAGGTGGAAAGATCTGTCATCTGGAAATGTGTTTATATCAAAAAAACGTGTCAGCTCAAAATGGCAAAACCTAGAAGGGGATAAAAAAATGCAGAAAAGATAGATGCCAGTCTCTCCCTCTGGGCAGCTGATGGCTGAGGGAAAGTCCTATTTGATTCTACTCCATGGCCTTATCCTTTCCCTTCAAGAGCTGACATGGGTGTAATTAAACACCAGTAACTCCAAAGAGCTCGACTGTCTAAGTTACGTATTGCCCCATTACTTACTCCATTAGCCTTACCTGGGCTGCAGCTCTGAGTCGGATCTTATTGAGCCGTCCTCCTCAATCAGTTTTTGTATAGAGACACCCCAGCCCAGGTCTTTGACAGGTTTGGGGTGTAATGCATTTAATGAACGGTAGAAAAGGAAGTTGTCGCTGGCTCAAACCCCTTCAACGAAGTAGTTTGCCAAAGCCCAGCTCTCTAGGGAACACCAGTTTCACTCAATCTCTTACTAACTATAACTCTAATTCAAAGCACTAAACATTTATTCTGGTAAGCTGCCCTGCTAAAAGATGACAGGAAAATTCAATCCCTGCCAATGTCACCGGGGCACCACAATTATCAAGGCTGTGCCTTGGCTTACACAAAGAAAGCTCAGCTGCTTTCTGAAGGATACCACCGGTGTTTAGTTTTCAATTCCCAGGGTCTATCACACCATCTTGATGCTCAAAGACCTTAATTCATCTTGCTGTCATATCTAGCCATCACCTACGAGGCACTTTTCGAATGAGGTTCATCCTGCCTGCTAGCATAACACAGTCATCATCTGCCCTGTCATCTGAAAAATATAAATGTTTCATGCTCCACTAATAAATCTGCTACAATATTTGTTGTTGCTTGTGCAGTCCGGGGGCCTGCTTTATGGAATATTTGCGAATCACTTGCTTGATGATAATGATCATTGCTAATTGTGAGCATCTTTCCCAGCTCCCGCCCCAGTACGTGGGGCGAGCGAGGTGCTCCAGTGTGGATCTGAGCCCTCGTTGCTCTCTTCCCATTGCCTTTCCCCTCAGCAAGCCCAGCCAGGGCGACAATTCGCCTCAACGCAATGGCATGGAAGAGGGGAAACCCACCATGCGCAGATAAAGGCAACATCAAAAGCTTTTTGCCCAATTTCCCATTTAATGAGAGGAGCTGCAGCAGGAAGCTTGCAGAATGAAACTGTGTGTGATTATTATTAAACAAAAAAGTTACACTTCACCCCCCCACCTCCCTTTCCTTCACTGGCTGCTGCCTTTAAATGGCCCTAAAAAGCCAATAGCATCACCTTACATATTTTCCTCTGTCCTCTGTATATATTCTCCTCTTTCTAACAGCTCATGGTTTGATGGCTGGCAGGCAGAAAGTTTATGTACAGTGCTTGCCAGAGAGAGCTTGGGGTTCGAGTAAGTCATTTATATGCTGGAAAGTAAAAATACTGGGAAAGCTTGGACAGTGAGGGGGAAGAGTTATGGTAACCTATTTCATTTTGCATTTTTGCCAGACACGGAAAAACGTCCTCTGCTCTGCAGTTACCTGCGCTCAGGTGAAGAGGTAGTGAGTTGCCTTTCTGCTTTGAGAAGATGTTGAGTTAAGGGCCTGAAAAGACAGGATGGTTTCTGAGCTACATGAACACGCATCATCTGTATTTCAGTGGCACCCAGGCGCTTCAGTCAGGACTGAGTTCCTTGGCCCTAATACTGTAGTTGAAAAACCTTGATTTCTTCCCAAAGAGCTTAGACCCAAAATGGGTGAGACAGGCCAGGAAAAGGGAGTTTTCACTCCGGATTACAAAAAGGTATCTTGGGGTCCCCAAGAAGTCAAGTTCTCTTGCTCAGTATTGCCCAGTATTGTGTGAATATAACTTGTGTATAATAACTTAGGCTGAGCTATGCACTGAGCTCAAGAGTCAAACAAGGGCTGTGAGCAGCTACCCATGGACGGGCACATCAGAAAACATGCCCCAAGAGCTTTGGAGAAGTCTCTGCTGGTGCAAGCAGGTGGTACCAACGATCCTCGCTCTTGCTTCCAAACTCCACCTCTTGTTTTCAGAAAATTTGTCAGACCCGAATGTCTTTAACATCCTACACAGTGGCTGAAATCCAGCTGAAATTGGGTAACAGAGTCCATCAGGGAGAGAGGCACAGACAGTGTTATAAACATAATTTCCTGAAGAAAGCAAGATCAAAAAAGAGCTTGTAACCATCAGGCCCTCCTTCCTTTTGACCAGATCAATGCATCCCTTGGTAAGGCTGAGTATTGATTTATTTTATGAAAACAGTGGAGTTTGGAGTTTTAGATTTATGCTCCTTGCCCAAAGACAAGCTCATATCTGAAAGAGCACGAGTTGGTCAATCGGCTAATGGCGCTTGCTCAAACCACTAATCATTCCAGTTCTTAAAGATTTTTAAGTCAGCTATTGACCTATATTATTCTGTCTTGAAAGAGATGTTATAAGCTGTACAACAAATTAGGGGGAAAAAGCCTAATCAAGATTGGTTTCAAACCTCCAAATCTTCCCATTAAGAGCTGCTTCTATTTCCTATTATTCATTGTTCTGGGTAAAGAACGTTTATGAGGTATTAGGCATTTTATCGGTTTCTCCTCCATTTTAATTTTAGTTGTTGCACATTTGAGTGATAAAAGATCACAAGTTGTTTTTCCCGAAGTTATTTATTAATCCTCATTATAAAGGGGAATTGGGGGGAAATGATGAGAAACTAAATGGCTCAGATTTTTTCTTCCAGCAGGACCTGCACTGGAATCACTTTTTCACCACTAACAGACAGTACATGGCCAACACTCACACAGACTTAAGGAAAATTCAGGCCCAAAAGTGACAAAAGACTACTGAATCCATCATTATTTTTCCACTTCACCTAGCTAACTCGAAAATCACTGACTGCTCACTTCAAAGTGAACACAGCTGCAAAATGACGCAAATACCATTAGCGACAAGTTGACGTTTATTTATTTATTTATTTATTTTTAAAGAGAAAGTTTGGCATGCTGCAAAATCAGGCTGCAGGTGCAACGAGTTAATTTTGCAGCTCACAGACTCTGCAATGGGGAGACACTGGCACTGTAGTGTGAATTGCTGCACCATTAGAGCATGGTTAAACGGAGTCCGGGCTAAGCAGGGATTCAGAGGAATAGGTTGGAGAGGTGACAGGCAAGGTAAAGGAAGGAATGAACATGAACAAACAGGCTTGGTTGAAAAGATCTGTCATTGATTATTAAGCTCTATTTGGTGTTATTTGGAAGCAATGAAGAAAATAGCAAGTAGCTGGATTTTGTTCAGGTTAGCATGACTTTCACTTATAATACTGAGAAGCCAAAATCTATTTACAAATATTTCATACTGAGGTGTTACTAATTCTTCATACTGGAAGATTTCTCTGATAAGTAAGAGCTTTTGTTTTGCTCTTAGGAAATTTTTATGACTGTATAGTATAGGGATGTGTGTTTACATCTTTTAAATTATCAATCAGCTGTATGGTAGTTGTTCTAAAAAGCAGGTAGTGAAACAGAGATAGGATAGATAATACATCCACATCTCAGATAACCACAGACAGAGGTTGCTTGTCTGTGTGTATAGGATCTTTTGTCGAAATACACATGCATACGTATATTTACAGCACTTATTTTGCAATTGCTTTTACAACAGCTTTAGCTGCTGGAGACATGTAGATCCATCCTTCCTAGGACTAACTCTGTGATTCATGGACACACACCTCTACATACTAAACTGGTTGTCAGTTTTATTTTAACCAGAACCAAGCCTAGAATAGCTGAAAATGTTGTCATGAAATACCATTGTATAATTTATGAGCTGCATTTGACATACCATTACCAGAAATTTGCTCAAGCTTTTAAAAACAAGGAAACCTTCAGACTTCTCATTTTTCTATCTTGTCGGATGTCCTAGCTCAACCCAGAAAAATCATGCTTGCTGAGAAGCTTTAACAATACTAAAGCAATTTAAGTTCATTGAAATGACTTCAAATTAAGAAGCAGCAGCATTCCTGAATATATGTTTCTTGAAACAAAAGAAAGTGACAGGAAGATTATGGAATTGGGCAGAAGTGGCAAAGAATCTCTAAGCTTTTCCTGCAAGAATTATTCTATGCATGGTAAATTTCTGTGATTTTGCTGGTTTAGACTCCTACTCCTTCAGGTGTAATAAATCTCTGATAATTCCCATTCAATGCTCTGTATGCTACCTCTGACTAGAAGGCAAGCATTGGAGGTCTCAAAACAGTAGCTCCCAGCTATTAATGGGTTGCATTTTTCAGGAAAACAGCTGAAGGCAGGAGGAATCTTCCTCTACCCCCTCCCCAAAAGCAACTCCTCACTTCATTACAAAGAAGGACCTCACTGGAGGCAGAGACTCAAGCGTGCTAATATTTCCAGAGAACACACTGTGCAATTTCCCCAGCAATAATCAGTCTCTTGTGTCAACGATATAGGGAAAAAAACCAGAAAAATCCTGGTGGAACATATAAACTGTATGCATTGTGTTTTGAATTTATTCCACAGTACTCCATAGGCCATAGACAGATTCCAGCTGGGAAATGTCTGACCACCCTTACGATGATACGACTGCTAGTACACGCCATGCTCTGCAGAAAGGGGGATGTTGGGGGGTTAACTGCTGGCACCAGCTCACCCCCAGCGCCTTGAAATGTCCATACAGCACAGAACTGCCCTTGGCTTCCAAAGCATCCTTTCTGATTTTCCAAGGCCAGTGTCAGGTCACATTCCCACTGTTTGAGCAGCTGCATTGCATGTCATTCTCACGTGTGAAATGGCAAAATCAAGCAGTCAGATGTCACATCTCAGCACTACAAAACTGTTCATCATTATCAGCAAATGCAAATATGGGGGGCTTGAAAGGAGAGGCCAGCCTGAAGCCTTTTTCTGAAAATCAAGAATATTCGCTGGAAGACCCCTCCCCCATAGCAAATTGCATCTTACTCAATATATTGACCTTGGATGGATAGATGAATCTCTTAGCGCTCTCATAAGCTTCATTTGCATTTCAGTAGGCATTAAACAATTAAGCCATTTTGGGATACAACTCTGCACATTATTTATGTGTGTCTCTCTGCCCTTCCACAGCAAAGTTCTAGGACTTTAAGAAAGCAAATAAGACACATAAGAGAAGAAGAGAAAAATCCATACCATTTTTTAAAAATTCCCTTTAAGGTACACTGAATATTTTTTGTTCAGCCTGAGCATCGCAGGGGTTTTGTATGCTGTGGAAAAGAGGCAGAGGGAATGATCTTAAAAAATATTTTCAGACTTGATGAAGGAAACGATTGCAATAAAGTAAGAATTTTGTAGGTGTTATTCTATAATCCTACACTGGTAACTTCAACTCACAAAAAATCTTATTTGCTAACATCTTATATGATTGCAGTGAAGCAAGTGATCAGGTTCCACAAAGATGCACATAATTTAGAACTAGCCTAGACAGAGAGACATGCATGCGATGTTTGTGAATGTGCACCCAGAAGACAGAAGCATGGCCAGAAGAATAGAAGATATATGCGGCCTGGGGATTTGATGCTGAACCTGTCATACCCATAGTCTCAAACAGAAAAATATTTTGATACTGTCTCAATTCAGATGATACAAAATACTGCTTTCCCTTGATGTTCGGGGGTCAGTTCAGGCACAGTCGTAAAAGAAATGGTCCCCGGAATGCACTGCTTGTATCAGCAATCCTCCTTGGCATTAGGAAAGCAGCCTCGGAGATGATGTGTTGCCTGACTTTTATCCAATAACTCTATTGAATTTGTTGTCTGACCTTTTCTTTCCTTTGGATGGCATCATCCATAGAGTACTATATCATCATCATCATCATCCTCATTCAAATGATGCATCTCACTAATAGATCATTAGAAAGAAAGCTCACTCTGAAGATATACGAGTACAATACATCACGACGGAAAAGGGCGTACTGTTGATGTACTACTCAAAAGATGGCAGAGTCCAAAAAGGAGGAGATCCAAGTGGAAGCATGTTTAATTGAGAAGGGATGACTACGTCACAATACAAAGCCTTTAATACATTCTCACTTTCCATTATTGAAATCAGTTACAGTAGATGCTTACGCTTCTTGCTTCTCTCAGCATGAAAAACCCCCCAAATTTACTTCCATCCTGTTTCACATGCTGGTTCTTGTGCATTAGCACATGGGGACCTGAGGCTCTTCAGCAGCTCTGAGCTGGCTTTCAGGCTCAGTCGCATCATGCAGCAAGCAGGAAGGCGCTGCTGGTGTAGGGAGCAATGCACAGCACAAGTCCTTAGTGGGCAGGACAAGAAAATCCTCTGGGTTGACAAAGGTGTCTACAATGAGTTGTCCTACAGGAGAGGTACACGTGAATCCCTGCTTTACAATTAATGTTATGACCACATAGGTTCCTGCCATGAACCATTCCCAAAGTCCTTGCTCTCTCTGAGGTATCAAGTAAGCATCTGCTGAAGATTTTGTCACATTGGTTGGAGGGTCAGAAGAATTGAGATCCCTTCCCAGTGATGAGTCATTTATCTTTGCCTGTAAATAATTGCTTTTCTGCTCATCTTGATCTCATGTCTCTCACTATGTGTCCAAAACCCACCTTCACCTTAACAAACATCTATATTTTGGGCACAGTTTTCCCAAAAATGTTTCTAAAATGTTGCTTTGCGTGCTCCCAAACAACCATTTATGTTTGGGAGGCTATGACTTGGTACGGGAAAATATCCAAAAGACAAACCCTCAAATTTGCCCTGCAAAACTACTGCCTCGCATGTTGAACCCATCTGCCTCTTTCAGCGTAACACATAGGTTTGAGAGCAAAAGGACTTTGGTGCCTGGCCTAAAAGCCTTCACACTGGATGTGACAGTCTCCCCACTGTCATTAGCTCTTTGCCTGCTTAATTATCTCCTCCACGCTGGAGAGGGGCACCTGCAGTGCTGTGTGGGGACGGTGCTTAGATAGTGCTGTTCCTCCCACCCCTCTGCTGTTATCGGTAATTTTGTTCCATATTGTCAACAAGCGTATCAGAAAAGTAAAACACAATTAACTATGGTGCCAAATAGTAGCTTAATGCTTAATTGCACAACCCACAATGAGGTCACAATTACTGGGCAATCAGATAAGCTTTCACAGATGTATTTTATAATGCATGAGCTTAATTCCTCCAGAGGTAGCCAGAAAATTACTGTTCATTAACAAAGTGGTTCCATTATCAGAAAACATATTTAAATCATCATTTTCTCCATTCTGGAAATAATGCCATTTCTTCTTCAAAAGATAAATATACTTTTAAGAAATACTTCAGCTGGAAACTACTGTCCCAAGTAAATCTAGTGACAGATGTTTACTATGTCTTTTTTTCCCATTAATAAAAAAGACAAGGAAATAATTTTCTGAACTCCATCAGTTTATATCTCATGAAGTATAAAGGCAAGCTGCAGAGATTTGCACTGCTGTTCCACTTGTGAACACAACTAAATTCTGCAGCTTTGTTCTGTAGCATGTCCCCCAGAAACCAAGGCAGTGACATAAGTAAGGGGCTAGGATCAAGCACAAAGGGTCAAATGTATTTTTCTTTATCTCCAAACCTTTTTAAAATGATTTACTGCCTCACTGTATGGGACATGAAAGGATAATGCTGTTTTCAACACTCAAACAAATGACATACTGGAACTGACATTTTTTACGTACATTTATGCATCTTGATGCAGCCGTCTCCCTTACCCTGACAAAACTCCCATGGAAACAAATGGGATTTTTACCTGAAAGTGACTGCAGGATTGGCCCCTCTTTTACGTCTGTTAAAATATATTGACTCTCTCTGAAAACCCAGAATTACTTCACAGAAGTAGAGAAGACATCTAACTATTTCACTAATTTTAAGAAGTACTAAATCATAGAAATGATTTCAGAATACATCTTTAGAGTTATCCTTAATGTTTTCTCATATCTCTCTCAGACTGAAATAATATAAAAATCCATTGAAGAATAATAATTGTCACATTTGATGTATATTTTTATTAACAGTACTATAAAAATTCAATTATGTAGCAAAGGGCGACAAAAATCTTCCTTTAAATTATGCAGTAAACAAAGCACTCAAAAGAATCGTTTGCTCATGTCATACTTTAAAAATCTCTGCTCCATTGGCTGAGGTATTTAAACTAAATTCCCTCTCTGTGTTTGGAGTCAGATTTTCCCTTTCCTCTCCCCCTGCTCCCATTTCTCTGAACACTTTCCTGAAGGAGGTTTATTTAGCCAACAATCTGTGCCTTCCAGACACAGCATTTCCTCTGTCCACTCTGCAAATTCTTACATCTGCCAGTTACAGTGGGGGGAGAACACAGCTGTACAGATGGATTAATAACAAAATCAGGATGCAATAACTCCCACAAACTGTTTCTCCACTGATAAATTTAGAAGTAACTACGGGCCACAGGATGGTCTGCTAATTATCAGTAATATCATTACTTGGGGAGATACTGAAATGTACCTCTGGACTGTGTTTAAGTGGTTCTGCCTCTGTCATGCAGAGATGCAAAACCATTTTACCTTGCACAACAGGAGATGATCTAGCATAAAATGACCATTTTTTATGCTTATCATGCAGAACTAGATTGCTACTATCTTCATTCGGATGCGCGGCAGAGCAGTAAGCAGTCCCCTTCATCGTCTCATCAAACCAGGGCTCCACCACAGAGAAAAGGAGGGTGCTTCTCTGAATTCCTCTGTGTCCCTGTAAGCAAATAAATGCAAAGGCAAAGGTGGAGATAAACCTAAATTTTGCAAGGAAGTGGCAGGAGGAAATGTGCTATTCTGTCAGCATGCGGGCAGATTTTTTTAATTTTTTTTTTTTATTCTTTTTTTTTACTTCCTCACAACAAAAGGAGCAGCAGGAGGACCTGGGAGCTGGATCTGGCAATCACTGCTGGCCTCATCCCAGGGCCCGGCAGTAGCAGCCTACCTCTCCTTCCAAAGAAGCAGAGAACTATTTGGGAAACTCAGGTCCTGATTGATGACCGTAGTGATTTTAGACACGGGTGTGAAACCATGAGCCTTTCACTTCATGTATCTCTATCTAACAAATAAACAAAACTGGTTTCTGCAGGTTTCACCGCAACCCTTGGGTTTTGAGGGAGGGGTGTTATTGTTCCAGCAGCCCCCATGGCTGTGACAGGAGCATCAGTCTTCAACCTACAGCTGATTTCGTCCCACTGGCTCTCTCCGGTATCTGCCATGCATGCCCTGGTACTACCGTACTGCTCCCTCCTGTGACAGCCTGCACCCAGGCAATGCCTCGGCACAGCCCATACGCACCCCTAAAAAACCGCTTCAAATTAGAGCTCCAGTTTTATTTCTCTTAAAGTCTTGTCCATGTGCTCCAAACCAAAATCCCAAAGGGATCAATGCAGGATTGACCCTTAAGCTCGCAGCAGAAGCTGGTTTCATAAAGCCACTTTCCATCAACCTCGGTATTTGTATGCAGGGACTCAGCAAAGACCCAGACTGCCAGCAGTTTCCCACTGCTCCGTTCCCACCTTTCAGGCTGCCTAACTTTAGATTTATCATATGCAATTTTCTCCTCCTGTACCTATTCACAGCTGTGCTTCCCTGGGGTGACCGCCTGCCAGAGGCAGAGATGTTCGCCCAGATCTGCGCTTCATCTGTGAGCCCTGAGTGTGCTGCATGAAAATAGTTAACGCATATAACAAGGAAAGGGAGGGAAGAATAAATTATAGTCAAGGAGCTCCACAGAACTAATTAAATTGGATAGGAAAGCTGACAGTACTACAACCACAGAGACTTTTCCCCCCTGTCTGCTCACTAGAAGAAGTCTTGCTTAGCTGGGCAGAGCAGCTAGCTATAAGTTTGGTTTTTGAACTTAAATAGCACACATACCATGGACAAAATTCATGCACAAGAAGCTTATTTAATGTGAGGAAGATTATTTTTAAAAGTTAAGCACAAAGCGCAGAAGGTGCCTGTGTACTTGTATTAGCAAAAGCCAGTCGTAGTTGGCAGCACAGATGGAAAAAGACTCCAGTAAGAGACTGTCACCATGCAGGAAGGGCTGGAAAATCCCAGTGGCAAACCTCTTTGTAAAATAAGAAGGAGGGCAGGAGAAATAGTCACCGCATTAAATATTTGGAGACAACAAAAGAAAATTTCCCCACTCACAAAGTTTCTAAAGCCCATCAGCTAAGTGCAGTTTCAAACGCAGTGGCAGGGGCAGAAGAGACCCATTCCCACACACATTCCGGCCACACGTCCCCTGCCACAGGTCCCGCTTGCAGGCTGCAGCTGGGGTTTGATGCATCCCTGCATGGCAGCTCCAGCCCTTCTGCCTCAGGGATCGCTGCACTCAAAGCAAGCACCACGGTCCTGCCACCAGGACCTGTTTCTGGATAAAAACCAGTTCTCTGGAGGGTTTGCAGAGTTGATTTCAGCCCTGGCTATGAATTTCATTAACTCCCAGCACCTGAGGTGACCTGCTCAGGTGTGAAACCTGGATGCTTGCAGGGGTACATGAGCTTCATGGGAGGGTCAGAAGACATCTGTGGTTCCTGAAGGACCTCAGTGAATCAATCTCTATTCCTTCCCTGAAAAAAAAATCAAGGCATTTTCTTACCTTGCAGAAATGCTGGGGAGAGGATGTTAATAAAGATTATGAGGTGCTCAGTCTGAAGCAGCAAGAACCATAAAAACATCTTTAAAAGACTGAGGTGTGACCTGCCTCTTACACTGTGACTGGGGCCATGCACAACCTGCTGCTTAATAAAAGGGTCATTGCTGGGGCTGAATTTTCCTGCATGAGCTTTGATTTGCACATTGATGTGGATGGAGTGGCATGGGGGTGGCTAACTGAGCTGGACTCTCCAAGGCCACAGTGACGGTATTGTGTCAATTATTGTACCAGGGGAATGTGGAAAAGTCTCCTGTTAAAGACTGAAACAAGAGGGAAGACTCACTGTAGAGGCTGCTATTTTCACTTTGCCACAATAATATCTCCCAAGGCCTGCAAGTCTCTGACACTGACAAAGACAACTTCCCTGCCTTTATCTCTGCCATGGAAAGGTTTCCCTCTGTGGCTGGTCTTCAAATTCCCATGAAAAGGCCAAACTCTCTCGGCCTTATCTGCTCACCTCCCTTTTTCCGTTTACATCCATCATGTCCTGCAGCACCTTGGGTGCCTGCAGTGTAACCCACCAGGCGCCCGGCCATGGCTCTTTGGCTCATGGAAGTGTACAGGGAGCCCAGCACAGCTTTGCCATCTGCTTTATTCCAAGTGTATCGTGCTCTCTCTAAACCTATTATTTCACAGGTGGAATTGCTTTTTGATATTTCTTTACCTAGGTTTGCCTTGTTTTCCACCCTGGAATTCTCTCCTCTTAGATCTTCTTGTCCCCAGACTACCTGTTATTAACTCTTTCTATGCTCTCTTCCCACCTCTGTAAACATCCGAAGAGGGGGCATGGTCTGATCCACCACACTGTTCCTCCACAGAGAAACGCTTCCCCGGTTAGCTGTGTAAATCCCAGGATTAGCACTGAACTGGTGCTATTCGCCACGTGAGGCAGCCGCGGAGAGGCTGCAATGCACGTTGCATGGGTGCCTTTAGGAAGCTGCATGCCGTATTCAGAGCTACAACAGAAACTGGATTTCCCATACACAGACGTGCACACCCCACTACTTATCTCAAACACCACCTGTAACAGACTTCTGCCTGGTGTGCACTGTATGGAAGAATGAAGACTATAATTTAGTAGCTAAAACCAGGAGTGGCAGTAGTCCCCTGTGACTCACTAGTATTTCACACCTCCGTTACCTTCCTGAACTTCACCACAGTCATTTCAGAATTGTTTATTCAAGAAGAAAAGGGAGGCTCTCTGGGATCAGCCTTTGTCCTTGCCACTTACATTACGCGACATGAGACCCGTCACTTTGCCTTTCTGTGCCTCAGTTTCCCTGGCAAAAGGATGGAAAGAATAATCATGAGTACTCCTTTACATGACCAGTGAGTGCTTACTAAGCTCAGCCCTAAAACAGTGCCGTTCCTCAGCTGAGAGTCTCAGCACCTCTCCAGGGGTAAATAAAACCAGCATTTTCACTCCTCTAACCCATAGCCTTCTCACTGAGACAGGAACAGAAAGTCAGTTTGAAAATTTCTGTTTTATTTTAGAAATGCTTGGCACCAAGCAGAAATCAAAGAAAAAAGATAAAGCCCTTCTTGGAGTTATCTCTTTTTTCCCATTCCTATCGTCTTCTAATCAAACCAGCATGAGATATCAAGCAATTACAATGCCATTTGCTCCCTGCTGGATGCAACAATTAGCCTAAGATATCTAATGAAAGGAATTAAATTCTACATGTTTTATAGCAAATAGCTTTAATTTTAATTACAAATCCCAAATACATCATCTTCAATAACGATCAGCCCATCACATCTGCTAGGGACTGATGAGGATTTGCCTTTTGCATGGTTTGGACTGAAAACGAAACCAGACTCTCCCCACATAAGAGCCCTAGTGAAGAGAATGGAAATTCGGGTACAGCAAGGATCAGAGCCCACAAAATCCCTGCAGAATTTCCCACAGACTGAGGCTGTTACCAGAATGCTCTTCATCTGCAGCTGCGAAAAGCATCCTTACACATCAGATCTGCAAAAGTTGTTTGGGGATATAATTCACTGCCGAGTGTCTATTACATCTCCCCATTTGGACTCTATCCACATAGTCCATTACATCTCCAACTAAAGCTCATTTTAGCAATTTGCATTATTCCAGGTACCTGTCCCTGAGCACAAGCCACCCGTTGGCATGCACGCAGCAGTCCATTAAGAGAAGGTAAGGGCTCAGGGCAGCTCATCTCCCAAGCCTCCCCCCTCTGCCTAGATGGGGAATTGTCAGTAGTGATAGGCGAGGAAGAGCCTAGAGCCAAATGCTGTCTACCATACCAGTCTTTGAGCCCACCAGCCTCTGCTCATGAGCACACTGAAGGGTTCACAAACTGTCTCCAAGCCCATGCGGATGATTTTGGATTCCCTGTCCCAGCAAGTAAGGAAGTCACTGACGGACCTTGCTTCGTGATCCAGTTTTGCTTTTGTTCTGAAATCTCTGCAGCCAGCCTTATCACCCAGTGCATGCCTGGCAGTAATTGCCAAACCACTCATGTCCCTTCTGAAGAGAAAAACATGCTTTCCTAAGTCGTTTACACACTTCTGAATGTTTTACCTGAGAACCATTTGGAAAAAGGGCTAAATTCTCCTTCTCCGTAAAGTTGTGAGTTTTTCTGCTTTGAGCACAGAAAAAGTTAAAAAAAAAAAAAAGCATGTCTCTGTGGCTGAAAAATAGTCTGTATTTTGCAATGAGATCTTTGTAAATGCTTTATTGCTTTTTCTGTTTTCATATTTTTATACCAAAATACTTTGGTGGAAAAACTGAGTGAAAATTAGCTGTGTTGGATCACTGCAAGTAAGTCAATATTTTTATTTTTACCCCAGTTTGAATATAAGCATTGCAGAAACATTTAGATTTTGTTGCCAGGGGAGATTCAAGAGTTCCCTCCAGCTCTCCTGTTCTGTGTTTGTTAAATCCCAGGGAGTTATACTACAGTGAAAAACACCCAATGCAAATCCCTCCTGCCTGACAGCTACAGACAGACTGAACCCCCCGAGGGGGCTCGGGGCTCTGCCCCATCCCTGGTTCTCATGGGCATCACTGAGCAGCCTCTGATCCGCGATGGCTGCAAAAGGCCGCGTAGTTCTGCTAGTTCCTAAAGACCCTATAATATAGTGGGCGATCACTCCATGTTCATGGCATTGTAGCTGACCTTCATTTTCATGTTATGATATCTCTTATTCCCACGGGCCTCTTAACTGCTTGCAGGGGCTACAATTCATACCTGTCAGTTACTCGTAGCCACCCCCGAGAGTCCCACTGTTGCACAGGCTGGCATTTTCAATTCCATTTGTTGTTCAGAAGCAGCAGAAAATCGGAAATCAGGAACCTGAGTGATGAATCACAGTTTCTGCGTATCCGGAGATGGCCACCCACATAACGCCACCGAATCTCCCCTGCTACACCGGTAGGTTCTGCCTCTCTGGCCGTGGGGCTGCCTGACCACACAAAGGTCTCAGACAGTGCTGCAGTCCGGGAGAAATGCAACGCTCATCCATCATACCTAATCTTCATACCGCACATCCACACTCCATCCGCACCAATTTGTCTCCTCCAGCACCCCAGCATAACTAATAACAGCAGCATTTATAACAGCGGTATCATGCCGTGTACCCCATCTCCCTCCATAATTCACACAGGGTGATTTATTCGCAGTGCACACACCTAGAAAATATATTTGCTGCTTCCCTCCCCTCCTACATTCAGTGTAACATAACTGAGGGCTGTGGATGAGGTGCAGAGCTGCCCAAATCGGGGAAGGGAGCCGTGGCACAGCCTCAGGGAGGCTCAGCCTGGGGTCAGGAGCCATGTAGCTGTTTGGCACCACACTGCAGCAAACAGGCTCTGGTGGGACTTAGCATCTTCTCCCTGCTTCCTGGGCAAATGCTGGACTGATCTGGAATTTTGTAGTGCAGTGATTTGCTGTCTGGGATGACAACTTTTCTCAGAGAAACATCAAGAGGTAGAAACAGAGGATCGGAAGGAGCTTCAGGAGATCCTCTGGTGAGGACTGTTGCTGAAAGAAGGTTGACCAGTCTCTGGAAATCCTTCCCAACATGCTTGCTCTGCCCATATTTTAATGCAATTCTCTTCTGCAAAAGAGACTCCACAGTTCCCAGCAGCCTGTTGTAGTGGTTTGCCCTCCCTCCATTTAAGACAGTTCTAATACCCAACATGCATCTTCCTTGCTGCTCATTTCTTCTGGTAGTGTATAGTGGCCATGGGCAACAGCTAGCCACCATTATGTATACTCTATGTTTACATACATCTGGTTCTCAGTCCAACACAGAAAACATTAATTTAGAAATCCTTAACTTTGCTTGTTAAAGTGGAATTTTCCTTTTAGAAATAATCCAGTTTACAGGTACGTCCCAGAACAGCACACGTACAATATGGTGCCTTTGTGCTATAATTTGTTCCCCGAATCATTCTGCTTTGACCGTTTATACTAGCCTTATATGAGCATGGAGCAGGGAGTGTTTTAAGATGTAATAGCTTTACCCATCATCACTAGAAACACCTGTCTTGGGGAGCCGGGATGTTCAGATTTCTAACGATATAACTGTCTCCAGCAAGCTCTAGAGGTTCGTTGGCTCTCAGACCTTAAGGTTATGACAGTGATGTATGGAAAATCTATCTCTGATGATTTAAAGGTTTTTTACATTTATTCTGCCATCCAACACATATAGGTAGTGACTAGGTCAAAGTGGGTTTACAGATGGGTGAAGTGGGTAAAAAAGAAAGATATGGTAAAAAGATCCTACAATTCTAAAGGAAAAATTTCCAAAATATTATATTTACAAATACTAGCACGCCTTATTACATATGTGATTTTGACCATCTTGGAAATGAGCAGGGGTTTTATACTATGCCTTTCATGGTGACGTCTAAGCAAAATAGGAAAATGTGTATGGCATATCATTTTCCCAGGGGCTACTGTACTGCCTCCTGTATAACTGTTTTTCAGTAAAGCAGATAAAAAAGATTGATTTTTAAAACACTGATTTTTTTAAAACACTGATTTTCATATATTTTTGTAATTAAAAAAAACCAAGAAAATAATCTTTTTTTTAAATTTAAACAGTTTGACAGGCTTCCTCTGTGAACAAGCTCTACTGGTATGTGTTCATGGCAAGTTGCTACCCCCATTTCCCAGCCATCCTCTGTTTTGTCTCATTAGACTATAAATTCTTTGAGAAAAAAATTGTGTCTCAGTGTGGGAACTCACAGAGACAGAGACTCCTGGTGTCTGTGCACTGCCCAGCACAATAATATACTACTCTGATGGAGTCCCCCTATGTACTAAACATTATAGGAATCATGGGGAGAGAAATACAATTCCACTTTACGGACTTAGTGTCAACTATTTAAAATTTGCTTGCATTTGATTTGGAAGATAACCCCTGAATTGTAAAAGGGAACAGATAGCTTCAAATAGTTGCCCTGGACCTACTGACCTTGGTGAGGTGGCCAGTGGAAAAATGGCCATGTCTTTATTCAGGTGGCTAAAAAGCCACCTGAGGAATCTGGCCACCGAGCAGCCAAGAATGGGAGAGTGCTTGGCAGCTGGCTCCAGTGAAATGCAGCCTGTGTCCTGCTGGAAGTTTATCCAAATTAAAGCATTGCTGACAACTGCTTTAACAAATGAGTGAATGGCAGCAAACGAAGTTTATTCCAGATGTTTCTGACAATGTCTATACAGTACAGCCCTGTGTTCCCAGTATTTCATGGCAGTTTACTGGGAAGATAGGGAGCACATTGCTATTACCTGATGCAGTTGCACAAAATCTTTGCTAAAACATTCACACAACCAGAATAAGGTCCTTGAACTCAGTGAGTTTCAGCCTGTGCCATTATTTTGACCTGAGTTTTGAAGTTTCTCTGCATTTCACCACTTTTTGTATCCCCACCTGTACACCTACACAGAGAAACTAAGCACCTTTTCTCTCTCCTTCTCTACAATATGGCAGTGCCAACCAACTGGTACATCCCTGTAAAATGGACGATTGCTGTAAGCTTGATACCTGCATGTAACTATTGTCCAGGAATAGTCTTTATATATCTCTTTTTATGCGACCTTGATAAATGTGGCCTGCTTAATATGGCTAAGATGAATGAGCCAATAATTTCTGGACAAGACACCAGACAGGCAGACTGTTTTGATTTACAAGGCTATGTTAATAAATACCAGTGGCGTGTTTTGTTCTTCAGGTTGCTGTATGTGTCTCTTGCTTCTGGGCTGTTGTCAAGGCAAGGCTGTGAATTCACCTGCTCTTGCTGAGTTATGGGTGGGGAGGTACCGGCGGGCTGGAAGGAAAACACGGTGAGAAAGCAGTTACCTGGGCCATGCTGCAGATGTGATTTTTGTCATATCATGTAGGTGCTGCATAATCCTGCAATTGGTAGTAGCAGAATGTTACAGGGACTTGCCTGTGTCTCCAAGCTGGTTAACATACAAATACCCAGTGTCTCAGCAGTGCAATGTTTCTCCACTTCTTCGGCATGCTGTTTTTGCTCTTTTCTAAGGGGGAGTTCATGCTGGTGTGTAGAATTGCTAGATTTTGGATGAGTTGTCTCCATCAGAGGTCAAGTTCCCCATGAATTTCCCCCTAGTGCTAAGTACCAGGTGCAGTGACTCCCCGAAGGCTTGTGAGTCCTCAAAGGGTGCTGCGTCCAGCACAGCCACCAGAAGCAAATGAGGACTGGTCTTATGTCAGTAAGGGAGACCTCTGAGCAGGAGAGAAAGCCTGCACCTAAATTAGCTAACTACATTAGGTGCCAAAGTAGGGTCACATTAGCACCTACCTGCTTCTGCAAATGAGAATTTGGTTCTTAAGTCCCCAAGGAGGTGTTTTTGTAACCCAAATCCTAATAGTTACCCCAGTTTTCTTCCTGCAGCCAGCTTTTAGTGCTTGGAGGCCTCCAGCAGAGCCTATCAGTGAATGTTACTGCAAGTGCATAAAACTTAAGTAAATTAATATTGGGTCAGACAAGACATAGTGGAAATGTTGTATGTAATGAGGAATACAACCAGATACCAACCCTGGCAAATTTTGGAGAAAGATCCCAGCTAGCAGAATCTCAAAAGAAAAAAAGAAATAAAATACAAGCATAATTATTTCATTGACTTGTCATTATTTTTATTCCCTGAACTTTTATGTCATAAGCTAGTCATAAACTTTCAACTTTGAACTCGTGTCATAAAATGGCATTTTGGGGGTGGCAGGAGGGAATAACATGAGAAAACAGGCAGTGAGTGTGACTCCCCCCTACCCTTTTCTCCCCATGCATGGTACCAGCGAAGTGTTGCTACACAAGTGCTGGTGAGAGTTTACAGAGACAAAACTACAGGAAGAGAACTAAAATGACAGAAAGCCAGAGGCACATCAGAGTTCCTATGGCATCATTGTACTGGTTCATAATTCACACAGAAAAACACAGACTGAGTTTTATTTCTGTGCTCTCTCTGTAGCTGCACTTTGCCCTTTTTTTTAAGCTACAGTCTTCATTCCTTTCAGCCCTCCAAAATTTCTTTGTGGCCTCCATCTCTGTATCACTGATGGGTGTTAGGGCCATTTATTGACAACATCAACCTTTCACTTCTCCTTCAGTAAAGCTAACCAGGAACAGGAGACTATGAATCTTCTTTTGGTCATAAAAGCAGAAGTTAAAGAGGGTGCTGAGCAATAAAGGAAGCTCTGGCAGTCTGGCATTTGCAGTTTTCTGCTCACCTTGCTTCTCTTTCATGGCTAGAAATAGAGGACGTTGTTTATGGTGCTGCCTTTGACATGGTAAGTGTGGATTTGTCTTGAAAAAAAGTGAATAGTTCATCCAAGTGGCTTCTCCTAGCAGGGAATTACACACCTCTACCACTCTGCCTATGAATGGTAGCTTGTCCCACATATTTGCTTTACCTGTGGCTTTAGCTGAGGCTCAGAGGAAGAGTATGATAACATTCCCATTGTTCTGCTATTGGACCTGATGTATGGAACATATTCACCTTTGCATTTCTAAAGGCATTGGATGTAGGCTGAGTTTGTAGAGCTCAAGGCTGGAAGGTTGTCAAAACCTGTCATACTATCCCCTGCCTCATCCCAGCTTATTATTCACCAGATGTTACACACACAGACTCAGGGATTTATCCACAGCTCTTCAGCAGTAAGTCACAGCAATAGCATGTTGTCTACCTATGGCATTGACCTCTGGGTCTGCTTCAGGTGGGTTCCTGCCCATTGAACAGTGCTGATGTGGGTTGCTCTGGTACTGTGACACCATCTTCCTTGCGTCCATGATATTATATATATTTTAAGAATCATTGAGGCTATAAGCTTGCTGCTACCTCTGCAGGGTCTCCAGAGACCTGTCAGCATAGGTGAGACATCCCTTGGTGCTGCTGGTGTTCTCCCACCTCCTCCGTACTTTGTTACCATCACTGCTTTCCCTCATCTGAATGGAAATTACCAGGTAGGCATCCCAGCCTGGTGTTTTCTGGCTCTCTGGCTTGCGTAGCTCAGCAAAGCAGTCATCCAGGTCAGACAGTAAGGAAATTCCTTCAGGAATTGTTACCCATTAATAGCAGCAATTGGAGCAAGTGCCAAAGCAACCTACTTGTCACCTGAAGTGGTAGAGGAGATCTTCTGGACAGGAGCATTGGCTGAGAAAGGCAGAGCCATCCTCCTCCAGCACCTCACTGCAGGCACCAGGGTATCGAGGAAGCAGAACATATTTATTGTCATGCTGGCCGCCAATCATTCTGATCCGGAGAAGGTGATGTTCCTGTTACAGCACTCTTTAATTCTTTTAACTTCACTGGGAAGTTCTCTAATTTATTTAATTTTGCTCAGAATCAAAGTAGTCAGAAGGCTCTTGCTAGAATTATCTCCAAATAGTGAGACTTAGCTCTCCAACTTGCTAAACTTAGCTCCTAATACTGGCAGAACACTCTCCTAATACTGGGGAATTCAAGCCTTGTGGCTGGATTTGAAGACTGTTTATTTTCTTTTTTCTTTTTCCGACTCCCCAGCTTCAGGTTAATGACTGCAGAATTTCCACCATCGTTTTAGAATAAATACATTAATTCTCAACCTTTGCAACTGAATGAAATGTATGATATACACCAGGATATTTTTTTTTCATCCTGAAATACAATCCCTAGTTTAAGGCCAGTCAAAATGTCTGCTACCACACAGTGAGACACTTGCTCACAGGCAGAACCTCAGCTGAACCCCACTGAAATGGGGCATATTTGGAATCCTTTTCTGCTCCCACCCTGCACAGCAGAGATGAACCAAATTCTGGCAAAGGTGCACGTTCCTAAGGTAGATGGGCCCTAAAGTCCCACAGAATGCAATTTAATTCCATTTAAGGGTTAAAATTCTCTGTGGTCTTTGGGAGTCAGAAGTGTTTTGAGCATGTGCAGGATCAATGGTGGCATATTTTCACTTTTGCAGACAGGATTGACAGTAACTCAGTGACAGTGAAGGACAGTCAATGAGACGGGGATGGTGGAACAGCTGATGCCATGCCTGATGGAGCCCCAAAACTGAGTAAAGCAGTCAAGACCATGATACCCATATCTCTCCATGAAAACACACCAGTGGCAAAAAGTCTCTCTCCCTCCCTCTTTCTCCCTTCTCTCTTCCTCTCTGCCCTCTGTCCGTCTCTGCTTACTCAGGTATGTAATGAAGTTAGTGCATCTTAACAAGCTCATCCGCACCAGCAGACCCACAGCAATGATCTGTATGCAAACTTCTAGTGACAGCAAGCACAAAGTAATTCAGCTTAGCAGAGCCCATGCTGTAAGTCCCACCACCTGTGTTTGCCCTGAGCTAACAGCGTGGATTAGCTCATGAATTACAATTTCTCAAAGCAAGGAAAACTGTGAGCCTGAGCCCTTCTCAGTGTGAGAGAAGAGATGGAGGGAGGGAGATGGAGTGCTGCAGCTTGAGGTCTCTGGGCCCATCCCAGGCAGGAGCTGGAGAATCAAGGCTCCATGCAGGTAGTCAGTGTTTACATAAACACAGCTGTACTGGTAAGGACTGGAGGCTGACTGGTCCCAGACCCACTCTCTGACCTCTGATGCCAGAACACAAGGGCAGAAGGTTTTTACAGCACACTCTCAGCAGCTGGTGCTCAGGGCTGAGGCACTTCTTAGCAAGGAAAGGGATGGATAGACTATTCATTCACGAAGTTATCTGGTCGGAGTCCGTAGCCCTGTAAACTTTCAGTATCCACAACATACTGCAAAGAGGAGTTTCTCAGCTTCATTGCACACTGGCAATGAAGTACTTCTTTTATTTTTCTTTTGAACCTGCCAATCGCACCACTCCTCCTCAGCTCCCCAGCTGGAAGAAGCAGAGAGCAGTTGCTCCCTATTTGCCCTGTGCATGCCATTCTTCATTTTGTAATCTCTAATTATATCTTACCTAGACCAAATCGTTTCCGAACTGAAGCATCCTAGTCTGCGTAACCATTCCTTCTATGGGAGCCGCCATACATCTGGGTATCTGTGCTGCCTCTTTCCAGCCCTTCTCTCTCCTTTTAGAGATGAGCGGAGCCAAGCTGCACACAGTGCTCAGCGTGTGGCTGCATAACGTTTTGTTCTGTTTTCTTCCTAATAATTTCTCACTGGTAATTTTCTTATTTGACTCTGATGATTTGACCCTAGCATTTGCAGAAAGCTTAGCTGTTAGGGGAAGGGGTGCAACTAAGCACCTTGGCATCACTATCAGGCATGGGAGCCCTGGCACTGCTGGGGAAGCATGAAATTATTCTGTTATACTAGGGGAGCTAAACAGATTTTCAGCCAGAATGTAGTTAGCAAAGAAGTCATCAGGCAGGATAACAGACTGACCAGGGCTTGACTGGAATATGGGATCAAGCTGCAACAAGAAATTGGTGGGGAGTTGCAAACCTATCAGAAGAAAGGAAAGAATCCTTCAAAGCCAAGAACAAAGCAGCGTCTGTCAGGAGTGCAGCAATGAGCTAATTGAAGCGTCTCTCTTCGTTCTTCTCCTCTTTGGCTACAGGAGCACCTGCTATCACTTAAAGGCAGCTCTCACTGTCACTTTCTCCTTTGGTTCTCGTGCACTTGTTCATCCTTTGAGCTTTAATCTTTTGCTATTGATTTCCACCCTGTTAGCTGAAATATTGTCCTGCTCTTTGAGAAAGGCAATGGCCTAGACCACACTATTGCAAATAATATGTACTTTGGAAAACAATGATTGAATTCCCATATTATCCGCTGAAGCAAAAAAACTCTACCCTGCCAAAGATAAAATGCTCTGCAGAGATAAGATCATAGAAATTCATCAAACTGGCTTCAGGGGTTTTGTGTGTGTGCGTGTGTGTTGGTTTTTTTCTTTTTTTTTTTTTTAATTTGCACCACCCCAGAGAGATGCTGAGATTAAAATACATTATCCTTAGATATGGGGGCTAACCAACTCACTGACTCCTGTTACTCAGAATTCAAACTATAATTCACATTCTGGAAATTGCAGATCCACCCTGAGATAAATTTCAGCTAGAGTGCAAAAGAGCCAGCTACAGTTTTACATGCATAGTTTGTATCCGTGTATATACAAATCTTCTGATAAACTGCCATAAATCTGCTACCATATGTTTCAATGATCCAAAGGAGAACTGTGTGAACATAAGGGGTTTTATTCCTCCCTCAAAATGTCACATGAAAAATAAAATGTATCCATGCCTTATCTGGGTGATCTGTAGAACTTTTAAGGCCATCGATTTATTTTATTATTATTATTTCACTAAAACATGGCACATTTGATAGCAGAAGCTACTGTTAAATATGAGTGCCTCAGATTGGGTATCTAAATCCACAGCTAAAGGTACTTCAGTAAACTTTGGCCCAGCTTTTTGGATGAGTGCTCCCTTTTTTTGGTACATCTGTACTGTCAGGTTAGTGTTTTCTAGATTTTCATGGTGGGATGCATAGGGCTCCCTTGTCCAGATGCGCACGAACTGGTTTCCCTGGTGAGGATACCCCAGAGTAACCTTGGATGTTTCTGTTAAAGATAATAGAAAATTGGCTTGAATGAGCAGATGAAGCTCCAGGGAGGAAGAAGAGCAATCCAAAGAGCTTCCGAGGGGCATACACAACATGGCATTTGTAGCAGTAGAAGTGAAATAAGTAAGTGAGCTCAGTCCCTTCCACAAGCCCCCTGTTCACCAGACAAGAGGCAGTTTTTGCATTTATACATTGAGCTCTGAAGGCACCATCACCAGGAAATCTGAGTCTGGGTGGGCATTTCATGATGGTCAGGGAGCAGGCAACCATCGCTCCATCCTACTTTTCTGAACTCCATTTGAAGAATCGAGAAAAGAGAATGATGTCCAGCCCAGGCTCTGGTGGCCTCTCTCTTGTATTTCCTCTCTGAGATATTTTTCCTCAGTCACAGATCACCACACTCTTTGGCTATTTGATCTTGCTTGTCTTTCTCACAAACAGTTCCTGTTTTGATAGTGTTTCCCTCTTCCTCATGCCATTTCCTGGCTTTTCTTTTGTAATTATATAGTAGTAATGGCTTTTAAAACTTTCTACAAGGGTATTACATCCATTACAACAGCAATTCCATTTTAGTAGCAATTCACGTATAATGGAAAGAGATATTAAATTGGAGGTGATGTTACAATAAAAATCATACTATTATAAAAGCAATATAGCATTAAAACCAGTATTATAACAGAAATATTTTAATAAAGGCACTAAATAAACCCAACAAAAGAAAACTAGGGATGAAACAGGGACAATAAGAGTTTTTTACTGCCACACTGATTTTGCTTTGGTTTAATGTATTGGTGGAATATTTCATTACAACAGCTCCGTAATTTTATCATAAATGTAAGCCATAAGGCATGTTTCTTGCAGGCAGTGTAATTATTTCATTTCCTTTCCAACAGTATGAAAGGGCATGTGCAGTACATGGAAACAGCAGAGTGAATTACGGACTGGATGGAAATCCTTTCCGGCTTTGCAGGAAGCTGTATGTCCTGCATTCCTCTGCCAGAGGAGCCAGAGTGGGAGCAGAGAGAGCTGGTCCATGAGGACCTGGCTGGGAGAGTGTGTGGCATGAAGGAAAGTGATGGCAGCATTGCCAGAAGTCCCACAGTTCACAATCTACAGCATGAATTGGGGGAAAAAAAAAAAAAAAAAAAAAGTCCAGGTAAAGGGGTAAAGAGATCCCTTCTGGAGAGAAGCAAAAGTCTGCTCATTTCTGCAAAGAGAGAGAGAGAGAAAATGTGGTATTGTGTTAAACAGCTGCATCTTTAGCTTTTTCTTTGGGAGTGAAGATCCTCTCCCCCTGGCACAGAAAAATGTGGAGAAAACTCTCTGATTTGAGATTCGCAAACATAGTTTCTACACAGAATGAAGACGTGCTCAGTGTAAGAGAGACGGTGGCTGGAGGGGAGAAGGAGGAGGTTTTGAATTGTTTTCAAAATCATCCTAGCATTTTATTTTGAAATTTTGCAAATGCAATTGAGCCAGGGAGCTCAAGTGCCAGGATTTCTACCTGGGTTTGGGGTCCCTGCTCCTGGGAGTTCCAGCTAAGGTGGGGCTCTGGGAATCTGAGCTTGAAGGAAGCTTTTCTAACTCCCTGGTTGCCTATACAGTGCTGGGAGCCTGAAGTCCCACATCTCCAGCTGGACTTTTATTGCCCTTATCAACTTCTTTACCCTTTTTCACACAACCTCCAGGGACTTCATTACCTCACTGATAAGTTGAGGTGGATGAAGACTTCAGGACATGTAAAATCATAAAAGTCATCTGTTCACATGTAGTGTTTTTCAGCTCTTAGTAATGACTTTTTCTTTACTCATTTAATAAATAATGAAAATATAAGCAATCACCAATGAATTTCACTGTGGGATGGCAGTCCTTGTGATAAGCTTTATTTTTAATGAACTTCATTCTACCTCAGCGACTCAATTTTTTTCTTCAGTATATTTTATAAGAAATACTAGTCCTTTAAAAGCCTGGAAAACCTAAGAAGCCACTGAAATCTGTAATTGAAATGCAAATGGAAAGCCCCTGGCACATCAAATCAATTTTGCTCTTAATAAGAAACGGAAATAGAATGTGACATGGAAAAGTCCTGATGCCCTACATAAAGGCAAAGCTTTTAAAGTGGTCTGGTGCAAAACAGAAATTCCTGTTTGCTGTAGTCACGCTTCTAAATCACTCCATTATCAAGTGATAATGTGATACAATTAACAGGCTGCTGGTTGGTTACAGAAGCTATTTTCTTCAAGGTACAAATCTCCCTTAAGACCATAAAACAAGCATTTCCAAGCTCATGTCTGCAGTGCCTGGCTTCACTGTATTTCCAAGTGCTCCAAACAAAATTACTGCCGTGTAAGTGTCAGCTCTATGTCTCATTGCCCTGGTTTTACCCTGGTGTTAGGATACCTGGGCTAGAGACAACCTCACTGTGCCCAGATTCGTTATCAATGCCCAACTCTCATTATCATGTTTCAGTGTTTGAGCCAAAGATCATGGAAGTTAATGGAAAGATTCACCTTGACTTCTGTCCATAATTAGGGTGGAGGAGAGCAGGAAGGATCGACTTTTTAGGAACTGAATCATTCATGTAATCAATAAATAAATAGAGTTAGCATAGTCAAACAAGGTGTTCTCCTAAAAAGTTTTAGAGGGAACTTAACTTTCTGTCCAAAACTTCCCTGGATAGAAACGAGACACAATTTTTTATATGCTTTATTTGTTTTTCAAGAATCATTCTATCCAATTTTATTTGAACTAACCCGGCTTCAACTGATCTACTATAATTTCATCCAGAGCACAAACACGAAGCTAGACAGGGATATAGATTTTCTGGTGCTTCCAATCAGACCACAGCTGATTCACTTCCTAAAAAATAAGAAAACAATCATTTATCAAACAAAGAAATATTTTTTGATTGCCAAAGTGCCTTCTGCTGGATTGGTGTAAGAATGAGGAGGTTGTGAGGGTGACAGTCCTGGCTATAAGGACCACGTGTGGTCAGAGCAGGGTCAGTGGAGCCATCATGGCGTTTGAAAGCTGTCATGGGGTCAGCCCAGCAAAGTCCTCCCAATTTCTGTCCCCTGCCCCTAATTCTGCTCAGGTCAGATGTGATGCTCTTCTCCCATGTGCCCTGATGGTCCGTCTGCCTGAGGCGCAGAGCATCTTCTCTCAGCTCTCGATCAAAACATACCTTGAGAGGCAGGAGGGAGGCTGTGCTGTGATGCACTTCACGTATGTTTATGTCTGGAAAAGAATAAAATCTCTGTACAGTGCCACTTAAGATGCTGAGAGCTGGCTGGGATGCGTGACCTTGATGCACAAAATGCCGCCTTCACTTCTCCATTCTCCCTTAGTAGAGAATAATTACATTAGTGGGAGATTTCAATCCAAGAACAACCTGCTCTACTGACATGAACAGAAATATTCTGGTGATTTCAGTGGCTTTTGGATCACATTTAGGAGTCCTAATTCTGCACTGTGTACCCTCCACTGTGGTTAACTCAGGTTACATGTCCCATGAGGAGCCAAGGAAGCTCCACAGCTTCTAGGACATCGGCCTCAGAAAAGGTTGCAAAGTGTGGCAGAGGAAGGTGTGACTGCAATACTGGTAGCCAGATGCCTGATTGACCCATGAAAACACTCCAGCATCAATTTTCAGTTTTCTATACATACTGCTGGTGTGTAGTCAGTTATCAGAATAAGGTGAAATCCTGGCTGTTATCCTGAATCCAGTGAGATGAGGCAAAGCTAACACAGCTGCTTTTATCCATGCATGATCATGCCTTTCTTCACTGCACAGGCATGTTTTAACTCAGTCATTTGCGTCATTCCCCAAACAGCACAGAAACAATCTTTATTTATTGGTCCTACCTCATACCGATTTGTTAATTATAAGGTTTAGCTGGTATATCAAGTTTATTTGTATAAATTGCATAAAAGTGTTATGCAGCAGAAAAGGAGAAAGAAGGGACTGAAAATGCCATTGTTTCGATTCTGCTGTATTTCCAATATGAGCAGTATTTTACCTGGTAAATGACTGTCTATTATGAACTGTGCTGCATACGTTTGTCCCCGCTTAGTACCCATTCAACAAACTAAATACCTTGCTGTGGGTTAAATGCAATGTCAGATCATGCTGTCTCTCAAGAGAAATATATAAATGGGTGGTTATTTCAATGGAAAAAATGATGCACGTTCCTAGGCCATTAGGGAAATACCAGCAAAAGTTATATGATATAAAAAATATAAGAGCTGGGTTTGCAAGCCAGTGTTCAATCACTGTAGCCTTGAACAGCAGGTTAAAGTCAGAGAGGGCAGTAAATCCAGCCATGGCTCTTTAACCAGTAGAGCCAGAAGCATGGATCTTGTGCCAAGAAATAATTTAAAGGTGAGGAAATTCATTTCCAAAGCTTATTCAAAGATAAATAGGAAAAAAACCACTACATGGAGAGGTTCCAACCCTCGTACGTTGACAGCTATGCATGTGGCGCTGAACAGGCTCTGAGACCTGTGGGTGAGAGAGGACCCATGCACTGGCCGACATTCAGCACAGCATCCAGGCACGGCTCTGACTTCACACATCTTCATCATCCTGGGTAGAGAGTCCATGGGAAAGAGATTTCTGGAAAGGGTAAACGTCTCCCATTCCCCAAATGAGCCTTAGCTGAAGTATGAGGGAACAAGCAACATGAAGGCTTCTCCCTCTGTGAATAAAACCTGTACACTGAGTAAAAGAAAATCACAGGGAAAAGAGGAGTAAAGCAAAATTTAGCCCATCAGAATAGCTGACCCACACATATTCCTGAGTGTGCTGTCCTTTGCTGGAGATAAGGCTTTCAGTTAGCTCTTCGTCTATGTTTTGGGGGGAGGACTTGCACCTTCCTGTCCTAGACAGCACAACACTGCTGTGTTTTGTTTAAAAAGAGCGTTAATCCTGGCTGATCTTAAGCTTCAGAACAAAAGTCCACCCTTGGTCCTACTGACATCTCACTCCTGCAAGTTTGAGATGCAGGTGATACATAGCTTGGGGAACAATACAGGAGTGGAATAAAAGTGTATTTGCCCATAAAGAGCAAACCTAAAAATAAACAGAAGAAAAGGACCTGGAGACCTGCTTCACTGTGACTGGGTTATGTATTTACCCCAAAGAACCACAGAATGGCTCAGGTTGGCAGACACCTCTGAAGACTATCTTGTCCAACCCCCCGGCTCAAAGCACTGTCAGTGAGAGCAGGTTGCTCAGGGCCATCTACAGTCAGGTTTTTAACATCTCCAAGGATGGAGACTCTGCAACCCCTCTGTTCCAATGTCTGACCACCCTCTTAGGAACACAGGCCTGAAAATTACCTCCTGAATCATCACATCTGGTTCCCACATCATATAAGATCCTTTGTCGACTGGTACAAACCCAGTTTGGCTTTGTACAGATCTATTACCAAGCTGTTCCACTTCTTCTGATGGCAAGAAATCTTCTTGCTATTTCCAAGTTGAGCGTATTCTTAGCCCTTTTGCTCCTGTGCCAGTACTGTTGCTAGTTTAAGTAGCTCGTTCTGCTCTCTGGTGCTTAACTCCACTATGCTACAGAGAGCTGCCATGTCCCTCCTCCCTGTCCCTACTTCTGACATCCCTTACTGCCTCCAGGCCCAGGAGACTGCTGGCCTTACAGCAGTTTAGAGTGAGCTCCAGGTTGGCCTATACATCCTGGCACACAGCCTCGTACCTGGGGGCTCTTGATCAGAGCAACACAAAATTGCCTCACCAAGATCAGTGTGTGTGGCTTTAGACTTGATTCTCTACTCACAGCCCTTCCTGCCTCCCAGGTGAGGATCATAACTCATGCAATCCTTGACCGCAAAGGCTAAGGCCTCTGTATGTAATTAAATTAACATTTTTGCAAGTCTACTTTGGTTGAAGTGGGTTTTTTTAAATGTTCTTTTTTTTAATGAAATATTTCCCTTTTGCTCCCAGCAACTACAGCTGGGCTGGAACCACTTTGCAGCTAGACTGAATACTGGTGCTAAGTATGAATGAAGGCCTTTCAAAAAAGAAAAAAATCCATTTATTTAGCTAAACCTCATCAAAAGAAGCAAGCTCAGTTCTAGCTTCATAAGCACACACACAGAAAATGTAATTGTTTATCTGGTAATACTTGGAAAATCCTGCAAACCTGCAGCTGGAATGCAGTGCAAAGTCTGATCACTGGAACAAAGACGGGGCTGCAATAACCACCGAACACCAGCAAGGGGAGATGAGGCTACTCCAAAGCACTTTCATATCGCTTTCCAACCACTGACAAGGTCAGGTTTTGTTTGCTCGCTTTCTTCTACAGAAACAAAACCTCTGGTTTGCACAAAGACTCCCTCTTGCACAGGCATTTGGCAGCATTTAACTGTAGTTAATAAGCAATGAGAGTAAGTTTTGTCTCCCATATTTCTGGGATCCTGGTTCTCTCTCTGAGTGGAAACTTGCCAGGTCTCATGTTTGGAGGGTGACACTAGGACAATGTCTCCCCATACATCCCCACCACCCCATGCATCTGCGGAGGAGAGCTGCTGTTCCTCCTGCATGCTGGAAACGCTCCCAGTGCCCACAGCGGGACAGTGGGTGCTGTATCTGCAATTCTCCTCTCCAAATCATTCGGGGTCTCGGAGCATGTGTACCGCCACAAACAACAGTGCAGGGGTGTGCCACCAAGACACTGTTCCTACACGGGGAGCAGCCCCGTTGGACACCCACAGGGACAGAGCAGACACTGCCCCAGCCCCTGGCCCTGCACCTCTGCAGCCTGGCCAGGAGTGCAGGAGAGGTACGGCAGGTCCTCAATCCCTTCCCTCACCAGTGCAAAGCTCAGTCCCTCATACGCCTGAGCAGGTGCGGGAGACAAACACAGCAAGGCGAAAAAATACTCTGTGAAACCTTTGTAACATGTCGTGGGCTTCTCTGGGTCAAGCAACACCTAAGTCGTGACGGGGTTGTGGGTCAGCCTCTGTCCTGTCGCTGCACACCGAGGAGCAAACCAGGTGTAAGAAGACGTCAGCTGCTAGTGATGCATCTTCTCTTTACCACATAGGCCAAAACTGTTATGGGTTCAGCCTAGTCAGAACTCACACTCCTCTGTGTCATCCAACTCCGATACCGCAAAACAAGCATTAACAAACCAGCTATAGATAGCATTGTGACCCGCCCATAGAGTTTATTCTGCAATAGTTGACTAAGGCCTTCAGTATTTTTACCCTCACTGATCTCTTACAAGATCTTGCAGGCACAGAGAGGCCTGAATGACTTGAAGACAGCCACGCAGGAGACTGGAAGCAGCATAAGGTCTTGAACACAGAGCCTCAACCTTTATGTGCTAATCAAAGGATGCAGCTTTGGATCAATCCCTCATATCAGAATTGCACTGTAAAAACATCTAGTTCCATGGCAGCTTCCACAATCTTTGTTATTTGATCAGCACTGCTTGTGTACATTATTGCAAGACAAAAAAAGCAATCAGTCAAGGCTGTATCTTTGTTCTCTTGCTCACACTGGTATCACTTCATCTCTCTTCCTCAGTGCTTTCATGGCCCTCATAACAATAGCATGTGAGCATCTCATAATGTTTAATGTACATGTCTTACAACAGTCCAGCGAGGTGTGACAATATTATTATTCCCATTAGAAGACTAAGCACCAAGCAACGAAATTTTATATTCACCGAAACTGTTTAAAGCCTTACCCCCGATAGCAGGGATAACAAATAAAACACCATCAGCAAAGTGACACCAGTGGGACTTACTTTCTCAAGCAGAAGTTCTGTGTCTGAATACACTTGTGGTTATAGATGGACATGACTTCTCCAGGTTTTGGCATAAGGTCTCTGTGGGAGACAGCACTCAGCCCAATGCCACGTTCCAGGTCAATGTCTGTCCACCAAACCGTCGTTGGAGAGCAGGGTTAGCAAAATGCTTCCATGTGAAGGGGAGGAGGGGGGGATGTGGGACTTGCTATGTGTCTGGTGACACTCAGGGCTGGAGCAGCATGAATATTGCCAGTGATTTTAGTTAAAGACTGATGATCTTCTTTTGCCCAGCTAGCATTCCCACTTATGTGAAATCTTTGGGGAACAGAGGAAATTTCAGTATTATCAGCAATTGTCACTATTATTTTGAAAAGTCTCCTCCTGCTCTTCCCAGAGTCACATATTGCCCTGCTGTTCTTGCAATGTTGCCACCTTGCTGCCTCACTCTTCTGAGACCATTTGGTTTCAGATGTGAAGCAATTATCCAGACTAAGCATCAGGGGAGGGAGGCACAGGGGGCAGGGAGGGGGTTCAGCAAGTCAGACCTGAAACAGGAGTACAGCTCCTCATTCCTATAAATGAAAGGCAGCAGGGTATCCATCTAATGGGACACTAGAGCTACCTTAACCCCCCAGCTCAGCACTGTTGTCATGGTTTGCATAAAGTGGCATGGCAGAGTAGCCTAGCGTCTGTCTCAATTATTTGTATGGCATCCATGGTAATAGTAACTGAGAAGCCTCATGATCTTTCATGTGTTTGTCCATATAGCAGCCAAGTAAAGAGGTTTTATTATGCCCCTTTTTATAGGAAGGAGTACTGAGGATAAAGGAGATTGAGAATATGTCCCCAGCAATAGATTCAATACACAGGCAAGTTTGTATTTTCTAAATCAGACACTTATAACTATAATTTCAGGTATGGGGGTTTTACTTACTGAAAACCTACCCAGTGCTCCAGATGGAAAACACATTAAGATTTATGCTTGGATGTAACGCCAGTAATGCGAGAAGCATGGAAATACCTTAGTTGGATAGATGTTGGAAGAGTCTCCTTTCCAGCAGGCATGCTATTAGTAGAGCCCGTACTGCTACAGCCACCCAAAACAGATTAAATGTATTTAGACAACCCTAATCCACCTCTGGCTGAATGGAGACAGTAGCTTGCCCAGGACCGAAGCAAAATTTCCAACAAATTGGAGAATTATTCCCCAAACTTCCAAAATACCTGGATACCTACTGCATCTCATTAGAACCAGACAACCGCCCATCCATTTGCAGTTGGAGATAAAAAGTCCAAAAGTGCTGCATCAGGTGTTCTGAATTCTCCTTGCTGAATGAAGGTAGATTCTTAGTAAATATTTACTGGATATCTAGTCTGGATCACACATCTGGCCTGAACATTTCCCTTGAAGCTAACCTTGAACATCATAAAAATACTTAGGTCTCCTTGATTGAGCTATATTGTTTAAGGTGATAAAATGTGAGCAAAAGATGTAATTAATGGGCTGGTTGGTTACATGAATATTCCTCCCTGAAGTATTATGGTGACATTTCTTCTCTTAATGCCTGAGTGATTTTCTTCAAGTAGTTGACTATTGTCTTATGCATTAATTTGAGGCTTGAGGGGGGAAAAGAAATGTTAAAAAATGAAATCGATTTCCCATTCAGGCCCCAAAAGCATTCTGCAGCAACCTTACCTACTCTCTGAGGACTCTACAATATGCCAAGAAAAAAACATTTTGTGGGAGTCTCTGGTTCAAATCCAGGCAGCATTCCACTGAGTTTTTAAAAGATCTTATGAGGAACAAAACAGATTATAAATAGGGACAGCAAAATTCTGGATGAATATTCCAGGACTATAGCTAATCAATTCTGCACACATAAGATATAAGCAGCTCACCAAGCTGGTGCATGTATAGAATCCAACCCTAATTAACTGTGTGAATTTTGGATTACTGAAGAAACATGTGTTGTTAATTTAATAAATCTTCATTAATGTTGCAGGTAGCAGCAACCACCACAAGAACCATTACAAATTGACCCCTTTTCAAATCCTCATAATCCTGCACTGGAGAGATATACCTAATTGGGCTCATTAAAAGTAAACATTGATTGACAGGGCCACTGGGATCCTTAAAAGGGCTGTGCGGTCAAAAAGAATCACTGTATTCCTGATCTCCGGAGCAGCAGCCGGTTGTTTGTTGTTTCTGCCATGGTCCACAAAACCAGCAGGAAAACTGCTGACAGCAAGTAGTGCATAAGGCAGCAAGGAAGGATGTGGGGTTACATTTGCAGGTAAAAGGCCTTAAATATGGAACATTTCCACAGTCAGGTCACATTCACTTCCACGTGGCTGGTAGGGAATGTACACCACAAACAAATACGGAGATAAGGGAATTAAGGACCTTTGAACTGTGATTTACTCTAGTTAAGACTTCGGGGCTTTTCACCAGTGTTTCATGTTTTGTAAATCATTAGCACCTGTGCAAAATGAGTGTAGGAAAACACAAGCAAATCAATAGTGTATTACATAGGCATCAGTAATTACATAGCAGTGGGGAATGGGGCCATGGGACTTTTCAATTATTTTCTGTTGCAAATGATGTTCAGACACCATTTGGGAAATCACGTTTCGGTCAAACACTATGTATTTTGCTCAGTGTGGGTCAGTGTTATGGGGGTAATCAAATAATATGGATCTTTCTTGGCTTAAAAAAAAAACTATCAATCTCTAAATCTCCATTTCTGAGTTCAAGCTGAAAAAATTTTTATTGGCTTATTACATAGCTTGAATGTCATCTGGCTGGAACACCAATCTCATTGTGAATGCTCAAACGTTGCCCTGGACATCTAATTCAGTGCACACTCTTCAGTGTGTAGTTCGCCTACTTTTAAAGTCAGTCTCCAACATTTTCTTCCATAGAACGTGTAACCTTATTTAGTCTTTTTGTATTCCAGAACTACACAGACATATGTGCACTTTAGTGACATCTGAAAACCCTACTGCACATCAGGGGAGTTCTGGTAACAGTCTGCATAAGTGTTCCTAATGTGCAAAAAATGGACAATAGTGTGACATAGTGTAGATCTCTCAGAGCAGCATCAGATAAGTTGAATTATCTCCCCATTGCCACGATCAGTGAGAGCACACGTGAGCGGTTACTCTGGACCTGCCAATGTGCAGCCGCTTGCTCAACTGCCAGAGTTGCATGGCTTGTCTGAGCCCTTTGCTTCATCATTGCCTTTAGAACTCCTGCACCAAAAATCTCTTAGGTGACTAGGAGTCACAAGAGGCTGTCCCAGTTTGTCGCCCCACTGCTTGCGCTCGTTCCTCAGAGATGCGTGAAGCCCAGACCCAGAGACGTTCCCACGCAGGGATACAGCAGCTCTGCCTCCTGCAGGACAGAGGGCAAGCACTGCTGGACAGGCTGCGGTGGAAGCCTGGGAGGCACTTCATGTTTCATTGCAGCTTGAATGCGGTAAAGAAGTGGAAGTGTCAAAAAGGATTAGTGTGTCAGTGGTTAAAATGATTGTGGCATGAAGGGACTGAGGGCTGCCAAAACCAAAATAACAAGAAAGTGTCTCTGAAGGCACTCCTGATGCATCGTTTTGACAGATGGGCAGCTCCTTGTTAACTGTAAGTAACAGGGGAAAGCAGGCTCCTCTGCAACAACCTCCCTGGCCTGGGACTGGGAGTAGATTTGGGATGAACCGAGTAGAAATTTTATTCAAAAACAGCCGCCTTGATCAGATCAGAGACGTTTCTGACAGTCTGTTGCTGCACCATTGCAAGGAAAAGAGATGGGGCTGAACATGCAAATAACACATATTTTGCAGCTTTAGGCCTTAGCAGGGCCCAGGTGAGGTGGATATCAATGATCCTGTGGCCGTCAGCATGAGAATCCAGGCTATCCTACTGTCAGAGGGTCTGCACTGTCACTGGCAAATATCTGGACACTCAGATTGCTAGTTTGGACACTCTTGCCAGGAGCTCATAGAGACCCACTGCAGGGACCTGCTAGAGGCCAATATTCCTTGTCTCTTTTTGCCGATGATGGAGAAGGAAATATTTATCCAGAAGACAGTTCAATACACCCTCCAAATTCAACCCTTTCCTCCCATGCTTGCATGGGGAGCACCAGGAGAAGAAATTTCCACCCTGAGCATGCAGAAACCCTTCTCCATTCCTGCTTTCACCAGTTCACCGCCCTCCCAAGGATCCCACTCGGAACCAGCATCTGCTCTGACCCAGACTTACCTCTTTTTACTACCTAGTCTAAGAGCTGTGGGGCTGTGAGCTGTGTTTGACAGGGGCACCTCTGTGTTTCTGCTGCACATCCGATGTGTGCTGTACATCCTTGTCCTGCTTTCCGTACCTCCACCTGCTCGCCAGGTGAGCTCTGGACCATTCACCAAGAATGTAATAGCCTTGAATGCCAGCCGGGATAACTAACACTGCTCAGACAAGCACTTTGTGGGAATCTGAAAAGGAAATAATGCAAAAATAATTGAACACAAAAAGGTAAACGCAGTTTGTTATTATTGTCATTTGTGTTTCTGCCTGATTTCTTTGGAGTTGGTTTCCTGACAAAAATAGAGAGAAACCACTATGTTAGATGTGCAGCATAGCCTGCACAGTGCTCGGACTGCCTGCTGCTTCATATTTATTAATTGAGAAATCCTTGGGCAAATTGCCACTCGAGTCACAACATTGTTGATAAATTCAGCAGTTGCTGGTACTTCAGCTGCATGCAAAGAAGCTGAACGAGACTGATTATGCTGTGCAGCTATATCTGCAGAAGGTTGATTATATGGTTTGCTTCCTAATTAAACTTCTAAACATCCATTTGCTGAGGAAAGTGAAATTGAGGAATCATCATTTACAGCAGCCTTGTGTGGAATAAGAGAGCCAATGTGAAAATTCCTGGACCACAAAGACATTGGATTGGTCAAGCCCTCTCCAAAAAGCTGGTTGGAGCTCACATGCAGTTTGGCATAATGAACATATCTTAAACCTTGTCACTCTTTCATGAGCAAGGGTGAAATGAAATCAGATGTGGAAGAAGCAGTAAAATCAGCTTCTGTCTCAGCTGCTGGTGTGGACTGGAATGGAGCTGTGATCGTGAGCGGGAGATGCCACAGCATCGTGTCTGCTGGCATCATCACAGGGACTGCTCAGAAAGCAGCAGAGGGACTTTCTGAAATGATGCCTCAGTGGAACAAGAATCTTCATTCCAGTAATTACTCCAGTCGCTTCTGAAGGATTGCGTGCAAGAGGCTCACCACTTAGAGGAGGAGAGGCTAAGGGGATGGAGGGAGAATTTATTTTGTGATGTCTTTTTTCTCATTCCCTCACTACTCTGATGCTGAATCAGACATTTACAAGCATACTCAAACATAGAAATTACCATATGGGCTCAGCAGGATATCTGGGAATGATTTTCCCCATCATAGCTACACATTAGGTCTCATTCTGATCTTTTGCATTTAACAGGATTAATTCTGATGTGAATAATTAAAAATCAAAGTAAAATGGCACTGCAGTTTTTTCTGTGGAGGAGCTGTGGAAGCTAAAGGATGTTGCCATGAGGATAAATGACTATAAACTAGCCATCAATAACTTTAAACATGATGATTAGAAGAAGAGAAAGTCTGGAAAAGATTTCTGATGGATGCTGAGGGCTGAGAGTTGTTTGTGCTGTCATTTGCGTGAAGGCTGCTGCATTTAGAAATGAAATTGTATGATGTGATTGCCTGTAACAGGGGACTGGATTTAATGCCTAGTTCATCCTTTTGCTTCTCGCTCATCATTCAGCAGATCTCCAAATTCATTTCTTCATCGTTGACTTTAAGGACTGTCATTTCGAGACAATACAATCTCCGTGAATGCTGTTAGTATCCTGTCTGGTCAAAAGGTGCTAGGGGAAAAAAGTCACTAAAAAGTTTGAAAACAAGAGCCAAACAACCTTTTATTTCATTTTCATTTCCCTTGGGTGGACCCCTGCATTGTTGTTGTTATTGTTGCTATTATTCAGCTCAGCTAAGTCACTTGCACAAGCATGACACAGTTGATGGAAATGGCGTGAGTGAAGAGCTAATGGAAAGAAAGGCTCAGTACGACTAACATCACTGACAGTGATCCCAGGAGTGAGGGTAGACATATTATGGAAGTAGTTTGGGGTTCAAGGGAGGACTGGATGAAGGAGGCAGGTCCCGAAGGTGAAGGTGGCAGATCCAGTTAAGGTGAAAAACTGCTCTCCTGTGCTTTCCATCCCGTTGGTTGCTGAATATATCAGAAAATTCCTGAACCACTTAAAAAATATATAAAAACGACCCAAACCACACCCACAAAACCTCGAACTGCTTGATAATTTTCTTCTTGCATAACAGCTGGTTTGTTTGTTCCTTATGCCTATGCTAAACAGAAAGCGTGCCTTAGCTGGCTGCTCCAGCAGACTGTCATCCTCCCCACCGGCCATCAGAGGTCAGCTACTCATGCTATTCAGGTCCACATTTTAGCTATGTATTTAAAAGCCAGTTTTCCTCCTAGTCTTTCTGAGATCATACTTATTCCAGTCTGGACTAGAAACGGAAACTTTGCATGAGCCACTTTAAGAATAGGTTAGTAGTATCCTCTAACAGACAATGCCTTCTTTAACTAAAAAGAAGGAAAACTAGCTTCTCCATTACACTTTTCTCAGTTGTGTGATTATTCTGCTTTATGATCCTATGCAAGTTCATGTTTGAACAAGTTGGTCTAAGGTAGCAGCTTTCATTGCATTTAACAGAGCTACTTCCATTTGTAGTTGAGGCCAGATGAGGATCTACTGAATTGCTTCTCAAAAGTCCACCTCTTACTTCAAACATACGATCTAACCTCCATTTTCCATATAGCTCTTTCTTAGAAAAAAGGCCACCATATAAACACAGCCCATCATTACAGTGTCTATGGTACAACAGATGGTATTTGCAAAATTAAGGGGACAATATAAGCACCAAATGATTAGGATAAGGTACAATTCATACATAGGAAGTGCATACAGTTTAGCTCCAAATTTAGTGGTGAGAAGAATCTGTTGCACATCAGACATGAAAAGAAATGGCAAAAATAAGGAAACAAATTGCATAGTACTGGACTGTTAAATATTATTACCCTACCAGGAGCCCAAAGTAAGTAATATTAAGAGTTGACTATATGTGGCTTTCTGTAAATGAAAAGCATATGGTTTAAAGGAGACCATAGTCACTTAAAGTTATCAAGTTTATGTAAATAAAGAAAACAGATACATTAGAGTCTTAAGAGCAAGTTTCTCTGAGAATAAAGCAGGCCACAAATGGTTCAGTAATTCCCAAGGAGCTGGTTGGGGCTGACTGTGCTATTTAAGTAATGTGTCTCGTAGGTTACTAATGTGAGCAACAGTCTGCCTGCTGCATTTTAAGTTACCAGCCACTGCCAGCCCATTGTTTTATGAGATTCCCCCTCTGAATAGATATATTTATTCATAAATAGCTGGCTGTTCAGTCTCCCTCTGCCTCGTGGAACTCACTAAACAGTATATTTCTTTGGTCAACTCGCACCAAACGTGCCCTGTACAAGCTTCTGTGAGCTTCATTCAGATGTACCAACAGTGGGTCACTATTGACCTGTGAAGCCTGAGCAAAAGTGCCCCTTGGGATGTTTGACAAGATATAATGTCTGAAGGAGGGTCAAAAATCAGTCGCTAAATGTTGCAGTCAGTCACCAGACCTCTGTCAAGAGCAGAAGGGCTACAGGGGTGTTTGAAGAAGCAGGAAGGATAACACTCCAGCTTGAGACAGGCTCCGGTCCAGGTCGAGGGCTCTGGTTAAAAACTGCCCTTGGGGACATGGCTTGGTTTGTCATAGGCTAGTGTCACAGTGATGGCACCAGTGCAGTCCAAAACTGCCTGCCTGCTGTAAAATCCTGTTCTCTGAGGTAATTTCCTGCACTACAGGTCTCACTGACTTCATAAAAAAAAAGAGACTTTCAGCAAATTACCCCCCCCAGTGAAGGAATGAATGTGCTGCAGAGGTGACCTGGTGGCTCTCCACAAACGCCACCAGAGCTGAGGATATTTAAGTCAGCAACGAGGGACCTGCAAGGTGTTAGTGTTGCAGGTAGTAGTGGTGTCAATGAAGCAGAGACACTAGGGCAGGGCATCTGACCACGGTCTCCCTCCGTGCAAGGGCAATGGGCAGCGTGTTGAGCCCATGGACTAGGAGCAATACCAGGGCACTTGAGAGCAAGAAGCCACCTCTCCGTCGCATAATCCACAAGCAAGGGGATAAAGGCAAGAAGGAGGATCCATGCCTTTTTTAATAACAAGCGTTAAAGTTATTCTGAGGACTGGAAGGTGATGAAGCAATACTAGCAGTGACGGGATGCCGCCAGCTGATGTTTGCAATGCTGTGACCCCGCATCCAAATCTGAAAATTTCATCATGCAACACCACCCTCAGCCATGGGATCACACCAGGAGAAAAAGTTCAGATAACGAACCTCACAGCCTGTGCTGAAAAAGCAGGGATATCATAGGGCTGGTAAGACTAAGGATTAATTCCTATTTTTATTCTCTTTCACTTGTGTCCCATGTTTGAAGAAGAGTTGAAGGCTTTGTAAGATGAAGACTTCAGCGTACAGTGAATTTCTGAGCAGAGTTATTACCTCTGGTGCCTGGAGCAAAAGTGCCCCTTGGGATATTTGACAGGATATAATGTCTGACTTGATGATGGAAACAAAAGAAGTCCTCTCGATGGCAGATTTAGTCTCTTGAATTTACTGATAATGCACTCTCTTCCAATAAATCAAAATTCCACTTCACCCACTCAGATGTCTGTTCTGTACACTGCTGACATACATGGAAATGCAAACCTCCCATAAAAGCCAAAGAAAATGTAAATTATGTTCTGATAAACAAAGAGAGACTTCAGAAGAGGGAAAAGAGCCTTGGTTTACATTTAAAATGAACTCTGAAACACAGTTACAGAGAGAGAGCTGTAAAGAGGTGCCGATGCAGGGTACATGCAGCTCACCTGGGTAGTTCTGCACCGAGACTTTGATACCAGGGTTAGTTTGCAATTTGGTAAATCCTCCTTGCCTTTCCCCTTGCAGCCCAACAAACTCACCATAGAGAACTTGCATTCAGTGCAAGGTCACCCTGAAGAGATCTCCCCTTCCCATGCCTCCCGGCAATACATATTAAAATGTCATCCTGGCCTTCAGGAAAAAAAAAATTTCTCTGCCTGAGCATAGGGTAGGTGTGATCCAGCTGGCTGGATGGAGGCATCCACATCAGAGCTAGTCCATCCTGCTATGGGGAGAGGAACAGGCACCTGCAGGACAGGACTCATCAGCTGCTGATGTAGATGTTTAAATTAGGGTGGATGAATTGCCCCTAAAAAACACTTGTTTGTCTCCCTTGACTGAGTGGGTGCCTGGGGTGAGGTACTGAGCCGGGGGTATTTGCAGGGCAGCGAATGTCAGAGCAGCCGCATCCTGACTTTGCAGTTAGTGAGAGAAACTCTTTTCTGGGGTAGGGGAAATCCCACACAGGGTGAAAGCGCTCATGCTTTTACTCCATCCAGATGAGTGTGAATTTGTTGTTGGCTTTTGCCAGTTGGCTGACACGAAAAGGAGTTGAAATGAAGCTGGACCTTTTGCAGCTTTTCCAGTTTAGGCTGGTGAGCGTGCGAAGGAGCAGGAAAGGGAGGGAGCGGACGCTGCATTTACAGCACAATAGCCCATGTGTGATAGGACAGCAGGGAATAAAACAGAAGTCCTGGTCCATGCCCAGTTCCCTGTGTGGCAGAGCACTTGAACCCCCACAGCCTGCGGTTCCCAAGGCAGCCAAATCCGATGTGCACCCAGCAGTGAAACCGCGAACGCTGGGTCCTTGCGTTAACCCGGTCCCACTCAGAGAGGCACCCAGTCCATGTGTCTTCTCAGCCACATAAAACTCAGATATTCGATCTAAGGTAGCCACCGTGGCTCCCTGGGGAAAGCCTACCAGGGGCGGCTATTAGCTCACCTGTTTTAGAGCTGCTAAAGGGATAAGTGCTCTCTGTGACTGCTTACACCTCTCTTGGCTGCTTGTTCACCCCATTTACTAAGGAGGATAAATTCCTCTAAATGAAACTCAGCAAAATACTGAGAGCACTTTGAATCCACGTGGCTGTTCAAAGCAGATTGAGGGCAAATTTAGCCCATCGACCCGCAACACAGCAATCCTTGCTTGGCAGGGAAAGCCTCTGTTCCTTCCTCTCATCCCAGCCCTTGCAGGGAATTCGGGAGGTGACAGGGGGTCCCCAGCTCTCAGTGAGGGGTTTCAGGAGCTGGAAGCCCAGACAAACAGCACAGACTGAAGGAAACCAGGCTGTGTTAATTTACCCTGGGGTCTCAGCTCTCCCTAAATCAGCAGTCTGCACATTCATATATATCAAACACGAATGAAATGTTGACAAAGAGCCAAGTTTCGTGCACTAATTCAAGAAGCAACCTGGATGAAGGGATGTCAAATTAAAGTGTGTCCTTCCTCCAGCTCCCCATTTCACCCAGCTCCCCCATTCCAGCAGAAAAGCTGCAGCACAGCCAGCCTCCCATAACACAGGGCAGGGTGTGCAGGAGCCAGGGTGATGTGTGAACCCAGGCTGCAGGCCAGGGACAGCCGAAATGCAAAACCCCCATCCCTTCCGTGCACTTGTTCTGTGTGGGCGAGGAGCTGTTGTGCGTGACAGATGAAAGCTGCAAAGCAGGCAGGTCAGCGCTGCGAGGAGGGTCAGTGCTATTTCGATGGCTGCGAGATGCTCTAATTATAGTATTGGGAAGACTGGAAGCTGCCAGATTCGATACAGGAGTAATGTGGCACAGGAGCTGCAGAGTAAAGGCACTTGTCTTTTTGTTCTTGGTTGCTTAACTCAGGGTCATAGCCTTTGAGGAAGGAAAAGCGACTTTAAGGTTATAATTCCCAGGAATTCTGAACACATATATATAATTAGACACAGAAAAAAATCAAGGCAGCCTTGTGTTTATTGCACTGGCTCTGTCTCCTGTGCTTTTGGCACTGTGGTTTTTCAGCTGAGCTTCAGCCAGTTGACTCGGCTGTTAAATACCCTTCACCAGGATAAACAGCTGAGGAAGCCCTGCGGCTCACTCAAGCACAGTCCCTTTGGTGGGTGTTGCTCTTCGAGAGGGTTCAGGCAAGTATATGGCTTTATATACATTGCGATATTCCTCTCTGCTACCTGCTCCACACTCTGCCTCACTGCAAAACTTTCACAGGGTTGATCTTCGGTGTTACAGGATTTATAGCAACATTTCACACAGTTTTTATGCTCTGATTGTTCTTGATGTACTCTCCCTGGATAGTTGTGAGCTTCACAGCCTGCAGAAGCCTTTGGTTGAAGCATCTCAGAGCAGTCACCTGCCCCTGGTAGCAGGGGATTTTGTAGGAGGTGGGTTGAGCAATCAGTTGACCCCAGCACTCAGCTCTGCTGCTGGCTCGCTGAGTGGCCTTGGGCGAGTCACTTTGCAACCCGGTGCCTCAGTTTCCCCTTCCGATAGATGGGAAAAGCAGCACAGAGCCAGTTGGGTGAAACACCCTCGGAGACTTTGATGAACACAGCAAATCAGAAATGGGAAATGGATTCCTCGATATCGCTAATGATCCACCTCCTGGGACTGCTGCCCGCTCCTCACCTGCACCAGCTTTCCCCTTACTGGGGTCTGGGGTCTCCCTTACTGCTTTAGAGATCCCCGTGCCCCCATAACACACCTCCACCTCTCCTGTGCTTCAGCAACCTCTCCTCCAACTACCTTTTTTCAGAAGCTCAGTGGAGCCTATTACCTGCATTTTCTTTCTTTCTCCCCCCCCAGAGATTCCTCCCCTTAAATACTGGCTGTTTGCAGTTCAGGTGTCCTCCCCTCGCCTGTGCCCGTCGCAGCAGCATCCTGGGCAGCTGTAAGCCCAGTGGTACCAAAGGGCTGGCTAGACCATCAGCACATCAGGTGTCTGATCAGTCAGTGATTTTCCCCAGCTATTCTCGCCTAGGAGGGAGGGTGTTTATTCCTCATTTTTTTCCGTAGTTATGCAAACATTTGCACCATGCACTGCGATGATTTCTTTTCTCAAAAAAATTGAGCAATAGGAAAGATCTGGGAACCAGCATCTGGTGTAATGCCAGAGCACTGGAGAAGCATTAAGGACAAATTTTTATTTATTTACTCTAATACTATTCCTCAAGCAGGGATCAATCACCTAAAATCAGAGTCACTGTAAACAATATACTGTAAATACAGCTAAAATCAAATACGCTGATACCTTTTAATTTTATCCAAGAATGGATTTAGTCAAATCCCGGCCAAATTTATCCCAGATGTAGCTCCAGTAACAGCAGTAAACATTGCATAAGAGAGTAACTTGGTCCATTTTCTCTTCCTTACTGACAAATGATTTATGGAAACTGCAAAACTGCTGATGCAAGCACAAGTACAAGAGAGGGTGCAAATGCACAGCAATCCCCTCAGTAGTCACCATGGCTATTGTGCTTTGTTCCACTCTATTTACAAATTATTAAACATATTGACCACAGCTTCATGTTTTGAAATCAAGAAGACAAAGAATCCATTTTTATTACTTTATTAACCTTTTTTATTTAACCTGGTAATAAAACTACTCAACTGTGTGGTGAAAACTCCATTAAAATTTGCCTTAGCTCCAGGAGCCACACAGGCAAATGCTCCAGTAGTTATCTAAGTTGGTTTCCCGGTAAAAGCTTTGCTCTGTTATCAGATTCTGTTATGCAGTACATAGATCCCTGCTTTACAGCCAGCATCAGTTCAGGAGGTAGTTTGAAAGCTTTCGGGCTCTCCCAATAATTGCTTAGCTTTTCTTTCACAGCAATTACAGTCCCTTCATTTAATTTCAATGGAAACTTTAGTGTTTTAGACCTTGCCCATGTAGCTGAATGCTCATCTCTGGATCTTATTTCCAGTCCTCAGGAGGACTGGTTTTGATGACCTAGTCTGATTACAGCATCTTTGACAGCTTTAAAGGAATTTGCTCAGGGGAAGGAGACAGCTGCTGCTCTGATGAAGGATTTTTCTGAGCAGGCCTCCCAAGCTAGATATGTCAGCCTGAGATGCTGCCTACGTTTTTCATCGTGACCAACAGGTATGTCTAAAAACGCTTTGTGGTTTTGCCTGTATAGGCCAGTGTGGAGAGAGCCTCTATAATAAAACTGCTTAACCTGCTTCTGTCAAAACGCTGCGGCTTCTTGGCTTCTTTTCCCTTATGTTGTATATTCAGCCTCTCTGGAAACTGTGGGCCGAATCTTTAGTCTGGTGTAAACTGGCATTGCTCCTTCAGTTTATAGAGGCTTCAGGGCAGGAACAGTCTCTTTACCAGTATCTATGGCTCTTACACAGCCCTGGTCTTAAACAAGACTTATGAAAATGAGCATATTATTTATGATCAATAATAACCATTATTAGGATCTGCAATAAAATCTCTTATCAGACTTTTTAGAATTGAATCAGTATAAAAGCAATATGACAATCTATTTCTTTAGAGCCTGTTTTGCCATTAATGTTGAAAACAAGGTAGGCAACATTTCAGATGCCAAACAACCCAATCTACCTCCAGAAAGGAGGTCTGACCTGCCTAACGTTGTGTGGATCAGGAAAGCTCTATGTTCTCTTCCTAGTGCCATTCCCAAACCCAGGAATTAACGTCCATTTTGCTCATATAAAGCACCTAGAGTGAATGGGTCATTATTCAGACAGGACTGTTATGCAATAAAAGGTTTTGGCAAGTATCTGAATTTACAAAGTTCTAGATATGCGTCCTGGAGCAGCTACTTTACTTTTGGGGGAGCAAACAAAGCAAAGATTTCAGACAGGAAGGGTTTAGTTGCACATGCCTAGGGCCAGAGCTACTATTGCATGGACAGTTGGACAGAGCCAAGGTTTGGAGGAATTCATCCCCAAAATACCTCCAGCCTTGGTTTTCTAAAAGAGATTCCTGTGTAAACAGATGGCTTAATGGACTGAGAGCTGCTTGGTACACTGGAGTGCTAGCTTCTCCTGTCCAGGGCCAGCCCATTTCCACTACACGCTGCCCCAAAATCCAACTCTGAACCAACAAGTAAAGGTGACAACCACCAGTGCCACCTGCTCCAAATTCTCCACATTCCCTTTCTTTTTCCTTCTCTGTATTGTTTATTTATGTTGCACATCCCCAGAAAAAAGGAAGCGGTGCCATTTTGCTGCCTTGTAGGTATTTGATTTCTATTTGGTAAAGGCAAAGGAGCTGAAGGTGTCCTTTCTGAAATAGCAATGGGGAGCACAGAACAGAGAGTGTATCATAGCCATGCAAACCCACCAGCCTTGCTTAGCCTGGCACTTACTTGGTCTCCTTCTCCAACACAGGATGCTGGTTCACACCAGCTCCTCCTGAAAGACATGACAGTGGTGGCTCCAGTATGCACCTTCCTATGGGTTAGTTTGAGGAAATCCTCTCCTCTTCTAGTCTCAGATATGCTTTTTGTACGTGCTTTAGTGGAGGGACATATTTTGCATCCAAGGAAAAATTGCAGGCTTCAGGAAAGCGTGTGTTTCTCAATACGCCCAACCATCTGAAACAGGAGAGGCACCCAACACCTGGATCACCCATCACTCTCTGGTAGCAGGCTGCAGCGTTTGCTGCCGCCATGACAAATGCCAGGTAAAGTCACCCAACACAGCCCGGACGAACCCAGGCTGGAGGAGCAGGTGAGGAGCAGGCTGGCTACCAGTCTTAGAAATGGGAAGCAGGTGTCGTTGTGCAGAGATGAATGCTTGTGAGAAAAATTCATTTAAAGAGAAGGAAGTGTGAAGCAGACAGATACTTTCTTCACTCGTGTACTGCAAGCAGGGTTTATTATTCAGAAGTTTACGCTGTGTGCCAGTGCATTGGAAGTGCCAAAATGTTGGAAATTCACCAGTTATAATAAGCTAGTGATAGCAGACCAGGCAGTTGGAATGCAACAGATGAAATTACTTGGCCTTTTGGCAGAAGCCAGCAGAGCCATAGCTCAAGAGAGCAGAGTGCCAACCTCACAATCAGACTGTGCCCCTCATAGTAACATTACTTTAACCAGAGAAAAATAGAAATTATTGCTCTGGTCAGACAAGAAACTTGATATTTGTGTTTTGGGATCAACAGTACTTTGCCCCAGTCTTTGTATTTCATATTACTTCACTTAACCAAAGAGCAAATGCCACTACACATGCCCTAACAAACTTCCATTCACTGCAACATTCTTTCAGGGGTGTAAGTAGAAAGGCAGCTTGACCCAAAGTGCCCTAACAGAGATAAGTTTTGCTCTTTTAATGGAGATCTATCAGTTCTATAGATGTGACTAACAGAGGTGAAATCCTGCAGGGGTTCCACATGTGGAACTCTTCACTGGAGTCAGCGGCATCCCTGATTGTGGAGTGGGGAAAAAAAAGAAAAAACTTTCTTTTAGAAATGTTGCACAAAAAAAGCCTTGTAAAGAAAATGTCGGTCAAACAGAAGGCAACTTTTCTGTAAAGAAGTCTTATAGCATCCCTTGCTAATAACTTTTTGATTTGGACCGTCAAATATGTCCATCAAAGAAGTTGACGCTATTTCCCGGCTCTGGCACTATCCATGCAGCAAGTGACAAAGCTTGCCAAAACCAGGAGTGTCAGGAATTGGTGTCAGTTCTACAGCCTCAAGGGAGTCACAGAAGCAGGAGAGGTCTTCTTGTCTGAAGGGCGAGTGGTGGCCTTGCTTTTCCATCATCTTCACTATAGAGTTGGAAAGACCCTTTTGGCCCAGGATGCTCCAAAAGGGATCTAATTTTTTCCAGCTCTCCAATCCACAGGGAGAAATGCTAACACTAGGTAGAGAGCATAAGAGCACTCCAGTCTTGATTCTTCTCCCAGAAATGCTTGCTAGAGCAGATATAATGCATGGAAGAGAGAATGCAAGACACTGAACCAGCTCTCTGTACCGAGAAGTTTTGCCTCTGTCAGGGAACAGCCACGTAACCAGAATCGTAGGATAGACCAAAAGCTCAGTTTCAGTTTTCGTCCCTTCAGACACTATTAATTCAACATCTCCATAGCTGTCCTGTGAAACTTATTTCTTGCCTTTGCATTTGTCTAGCTTTAAAAGAAAAGGCAAAGTAATTTCCATTGTTTCATTGAGGAAACTGATTGAAAGGCTCATACATTTGAGATGATGAAAAATATGCTGATGAAAATGCTCCACATCAGAAAAAGTGCATTTGTTTAAGCAGAGATGATTCTGACCAACATATTAATTTAAGCTGAGAGGTTTCCTGGTCCGGGACCAAATTTCTGATAAGAATGAAGGAGAGAGAAGGGCGAAAAAAGAAAGACGTCTGTAACTGTTACAAGGCAGCTAGTAACAAGCTGCCTCCTAGGCAGCATTTTAAGGATCTGATCCAAACCTGCCAGGGATCAGAGTTGGACCCCAGTTCCACACTCTCCAGTAAAAGTCCATCCTGCTCTTAGCTACCCCATTGTAAGACACAAATTGTCTTGGCATGAGCAGGACCTTCCAACACTCCTGCAGGCATGCCAAAGGATGCTCTGCTTTGGAACAAACCCACAACTTAAATCTTTAGCTTGCCTGTGCAAAACATAAGTGGCTTTCAACCTGACTTATCTGTATGCCCTGATGTCCACAAGCATTCTTTGATGTGCTGCCTGAATTTTCCCTTGCTTAGCTTCCTTGCCTCAGCTTAAATAGAGATGCAATTGAATATAGGCTCCAGAAGCACTTGGACAGTTTTGGAAATTGTACCAATTACTCTTTGTTAAACCTACTTGTTTTACTCTGAAAACACCAGCCTCCAGGGCTTGGAGAGATGGAGGAGAAAGACTTACATATTAATTACAAGAAATTAAATCCAGAACAAATATCGGCATTAATAGACTTATCATTAATGTAAAATGACTGCCAATGACAGAGGGATTTGCCACTTGCTTTTTATATTCTTCATCATCCAATATCACCATACAAACTCTTTCCAATTCATGCATATTTTATTCATTTGGGCTTTTCTTATGCTTCGATCTGCTCTTTTCTCCATTTTTCTGTTCTTTCATGTCATTAATCTAATCTAATCCCTTCCAAGGTGACACTGTAAATGGAGCTCAAGAACATTTACATCAGTACCTTCAAAGCATCGTATGTAGCAATGCCTGCACCTAGGTGCTTTACGATTCCCTTGGCTTCTTCCCTTCCCATTGCTGGCAGTCCCCTTGACACCCTTCTCAGCACCAGTTTGGCATTAATGGCTACCAGGTTTCTAAAATCCATTAAGGACAGAGAGTGGCTTGCAGAAGTCAACAGAAGCCTTTTGATACCTGGGATTTAGACAAGACCACTAATCCCCTTTTTAGGCTATACCCTGCAGTCATCCTAGCCTGAATTCTCCTCAGGCCAAAACTCTCCTGGGAAAATGGGGAGTTGTTACAGAAAGCCCCAATCAACACAACAGAGAGCACAAAATGATTACTGCTAAAATGGAACTCCTGAAGATAATTCTGCTTTTGCTGTTTCTAAGGGGTTTTCTTTTCATGTCTTTTTTTGCCTCCCTTTGTGTTTTATGCCAGCTCAGCCATCCTCCTGCTGCATCAGGTTCATCTTTCTCATTCATCTCATGGCTAATGGCAGCCCTGCCATCAACAGCAGCCCAGGTCCTTTAAGCAGAGGTTCCAGTTCTGCTCCTTTTTGTTCCTAAAATACGATAAACGTGTGACAAAAGCTGACTCAGAATGACCTTACTCACTCCAGCCCTGTCCATCTCCTACATCCCATGTCAACAGGACTGGCTGATGTGGAATCAGTGAGCCAACAACAGTTATTAGCATATGGTTACTTGGTAACTCTTATTCAATCAATACATGCTTTACATTTAAGATCCCAGTGGCAGGATGAACAGAACGAATTAGAAAACCTCAGGTGGAATAAACCTAATGGCTTATGGGACATTTCCAAAATAAAAATGCATGTTGAATTACAAATAATACCTTGGCTGTAATCTCAGGGGTCTAATTATGAAAAGGATGTGGAATCATTCTGTAATTATTTAGAAAGTTCATTTCAGCAGCCAGAAATTCTCTCTATGTTTACTATATATCATCACAAGTACTCTGGGGTTATTTGTAACATCTACCCGGAAAGACGCATGACTAAGAGAGGCAATTTTAAGAAATGGAGACAGATCCATGCCTTTTATATATCAATGGATTCATGCCAGAGATGAATTGAGACGAGGTTCCTCAACAGAGTTAAATAATTTCTAGCCAGTCCTAGTAGAGCACAAATCACTGTGCCCTGCAGCGGGGACATTCTCACCACGACGCAAAACCCTACTACACGTTCTGCTCAATGCTTGTGTCTTTCCCTTCGGAAAGAGCTCAGTTCAAAACCAGTACAAACTCCTTTATGCTGTGGATTTGAAACTGGTGCCACAGCTCCAGGAAGGCAATCATCGCTCAGAAGGACCTGCTAAATCCACAAATAAAGCCAGGGCTCTGCCTTCAGAAATGAATTCTGTTGTGCTGGATCAGATGGCTGCATGTGGTATTACCATGCCTAATCTAATTTTTGCAAAGAGTAACAATCCAGGCCTGCAGTTCCTGGATGAATGGCCTCAGGTCTGCCTATCTACATCAAAAGGGAGCTTGTAGATATGTGTGATCATGAAAATTTCCAGCACAGGGTAGTAATACCTAAAGGGCGAACAGAAGTCTCACTGGGAGGACAGGACCCTTGTGGGTCCTTCATGGAGCACCATAGGGACTGTCAGTGTTGTGCTTTCTACTGACCACGCTGCCCTTCCTTAGGGACAATTGCACCTGGGTACACAGATCTCTGGGCATCATAGGATCAATGAATACATGGAAAGGAAAATTGATTGCTTTCAGCCTAGCTGGCTACACACACCAAGTGTTATCAGGCCATCTTCACCTTCATTGCTCTGTCTCCATCATGCTTTGTTGTTGATCTTTTTTTTCCCCAGCTCCACAAAAACACCCCATTTTGGAGTGACCATCAGACAAGACATTAACCATGACCCTTCTGGTTGTGGAATACACATGGAAATGCACAGTCCGAAGGGCTGATTTTTGTCTTGAGGTTGGGATTTATACAATGCTTTCCTCCCTGGAAGGTCTGAGGAGCAGAAATGGTGCTGTATGACACCTCATGGGTGTCCCACACCTTTCAGCAGTAAATCTGTTTCTCCAGAGGCAGGAAAAGGAAGAAGGCACACAGCTAATTATACTCTGTGGGGCAATTTGCCTTTTTATTTCCTGATGTATTCCTTGACTGGTGGAAAATCACTCTTGGCAAACACAAAACTTACTTACCTTACTGCCAAAAGGTGCATCTGTAAATTATTAATCAAGAGCACACAGAACCACAAAAGGTGGAATATTGAACAAAGGCTCAACTGACACTCTGGAAGTTGAAGAAGATACGGAAGACTCCCTTCTAATTTATTTATTCCTTTTCTGTTCTGTTATCCTGATATGCTGCTTCCAGTTACCACTGCACCCTGCACTGTATGGTATTACGTGATTTTGTTTTCAGATTGTTGGAGATAAAGTTGCTTCATTATTAATATATATGCACTGTGCATATCCATAAATATTGAATATATACGTGTGTGTAAACCTACTAGAAGTGTTAATAGTTAAGATAAACTAAGTCCATTATTGCAATGAGTGACTATTTCTATGACCCTATTTGCAATAAAACCAGATTCAATGATATGAGAAAATTGCTAGGTTTCAAAATAATTGAACCAGGCCAGACGAATCCCCACAAAGGCATCATTTACAAAGTACTTTGCTTGTCTAGAATATTTATTCCCGCAGAAGGAAATGGAAAAAGAGTTCATATGGTTACACAGCTATCCTCTGAGTGTAAAATTGTTTTATCATGTTATGTTTATTTCCTAGACATCTTCCATTGGGGTATTGCAGGGAAATACTGGCTGTGCAGTTAGTTTCTTTGTGTGGACTGTTCATATTTATTCACTGGGAAGTCAATCATGTTCTGTTCAGGCTTGTTTTGTTTTTCTGCTGAGCAAACACTTAAGCAGCCCTTTTCTTGTAAAAACTTATTTGCATATACAATGTGCACCATTCAAAGTCAGCACTACACAGACAGTTGAGATGTCTTTGCTTTCCCTCCTGTGTACCATGGGAAGTAGTGGAGTTCTTCCTGAAAACACTGGCGTTGCTCATTAAGACTGCAGTATATTGTTCGTGTTTAAGGACTCCATCAGCAGTTACAGATATTTTTAGTTTGTCTTGTATTGAAAGCCTGGATAGATTTTTACTATTAAATGTTCACAGCAAAATGCTTCCAAGCAATCTACAAAGAATTACTCCCAGCAATTATCCACTGAATAAATCTGAATAATGAATACATTCACAAAAGTCACTATCTATTTGTGAACAATTAGCTGAAAGAAATAGAGGTGACGCTCATCAGCTAAATAATTAATTTACTAATTCTTTGTCCAGCTTTGCTTCTGACATATGTTGCATGAAATGAGAACAAAGCTTAGAAGAAAAATTACTTTAAAAGAAGGGCAATGTTAAAGGAAATTCTTCCATCTTCCAAAGCAGAAATTACCCCACTTTTTTAACTATTATTTATTACCAGTGATTTCAGAGGCTAGTGAAATTATTTTCCTGGAATCTTTCACTTCATGCATTAAACTGTGTTTTATTCCTCATCTATATCCAATATTAGGTTGTTAAACTGCAATCAAAAGCACTTAGTAGGAATGGATCTGTCCCTGCTATGAGATTTGGACTCCTGACATTTTTATCCACTGGAACGGGAGTGCCCAGGTAACTACTAACTATTCAAGCATTTACAACATTTCTATCAATATAATTAACACACTGTGGGATAAAAGTGAGAATGACACTATGCAAAGATCATTCCTAACATTTGGATAGCAATCTTTCCTGAAAACATTTCTAAGCTGCCCAATTATTTTTCAATAAAATTAACATCTAAGGGGAATCTAGACCTGAAAAGAAATGGTTTCTGGCATTGAAGATGATAAATGTTGTCTCCATATGTCCATTTCTTGAAAACAACAACCCCCCTGGACTTTTTTGCAGGGTTTTTTTAAAGAAAATACCAAAAAGTTTCCAGCAAAGTGTTAGAAAAATGTGAGACCTTTCCTTCAACAAAACCAGATTCAGTGAAAAAGGCAGGAATGAGGTTTTTCATTCAGGTCTAAAAGCTCACGAGCCCACTGCCACTCTCTGCAGGAGTAAGAGGCTGCACAAGCCCTCTTACATGCCTTGCTGGATGACGCTAGCAAAAATAAATGAGAAAATTCACATGGAGAAAGTCAAAGCTGGATGATGGCTTCCCTCTTCCCACCTCCATCAGTTTTGCTGGTCAAAGTAGGCAGGTGAATTCCTTCTTATATTAATTAATAGCAAGTGATTATCACAATAGGAGGAAGGAGGAACCAGAGTTGAAGCTAGGGACCACGGTTTGGAAGGCTTTGTCACCTTTCTGTCTAGGATCTACTATGAACAAAATTTTGAAGAATGACTTTTCCCGACCAAAAGCTCAGCTTAGGTATCCCAAAATAACTGCTGTGAAACACTTGCAGGATACACCAGAGAGGGGATTTTGAGAGCGTTTCACAAGTCCTGCAGCTGTGAGCCGGTTGCAGCATGAGGAAAAGCCCTCCATCACCCCAATGTACAGGAAAGAGAAGGTAAGGTAACTCTTTCCAGGTGGCTTTTAGATATGGTGCGTTCAGTGAAGAGCCCCAGGCCAGCAAAATCAGTTCTTCTCTATGTTGACGCTGCTTTCACCACTGGAAAGGGAAGGGCTTGAGGACAGCAGCCCCTGCAAGCACTTCAGACCCGTGCAGAGGCTGAGCTGCGGGAGGGCAGCAAGGCTCCAGGGGGCTGCTGACCCCCCATCAGCCACAGATGCCTCCCCTGCTGTGCTGGCCCACTTTTCTCTGGGGGAGGATCCCAATCCTTCCCATCTACTCACCCACTCCCCAGGTCCCTGAAAGGAAGATTAAGACCGTGAAGCCCACAGAGCTGCTGTGCCCTCTGGTTCGTGGTGCCAATGCAAACATCTTGCAACCCTCGCTCCACTGGGTAGGTGCAAAACGAGGGCCAGTCTGAGCATGCCATGGAAGAATCCATCCAACCACCTGGAAAATAACACAAAACTGGAGTACTTTAGCCATGTCACAGCAAATAAATAGCTCCAGGAAAAGAGCAGCAAAAAAAGCTCAAGCTTGTGCTTGTAGAGACAGTAAACCACCATATTTCAGCAGTCACGGCAGGTATTTCTGACCGGAAATTGTATATTTGATGATGACCAGCCTTCAGCATTTGACAAGGGGCTGTTAAAGCCTCTTGAACAGTAAATCACCTCTCTTCCTATCAATAATCTTATTATAATATCTGTAGAAATGTCTAATATTAAAATCCCACTTTATTACTATAATAATGGATCTAATTTGTAAAACATATAAAGTGAGGCCATAACTGTACTGGAGGGAGATATATGTGATCCCACTACATCTATATCATTTCCTGATGGCCTTACCCATATATTTTGAATGGGAGAAGGATTAAAAGCAATCCCACTTGTAAGATTTTTGAGATTGGGAATGGCTTCTGGAAAGGAGATCAACATGATCATGGAAATGCAGCAATCATTATAAAAAGAACAGCCTCAACCTCATGTTTACGCACGTAAATACGTAGGTGTTTATTTGTGATTTGCTCCATTCAGGCCCTTTCCAGTTGCCAGGAAAGCCCTGCTTTCCAGCTGCACAATCAGTATTATCACTATGTGCTATTTTTGGTGACTGAGTACATTTCAAGCAACGTCATCCTTCCCAAGCCAACACTGGTATGAAGGGCGGAAACTCTTCTTTCCACTCCTCTGTCATTTGCTGCTGCTCCCATCTGCTCGGTGTCACTGTCTGCGCAGTCCTCGCTGCAGAGGGATCTCCAGACGCTTTCCCTGCTCCTTCTCATTTTCTTGAGCAAGTGGCTTTCCAACTGAAGCTTCGTGTGGGAGGCTTCATGTTGGCATCCAGAGTACATGTCCCAGATATGTCCAGCCCCACCTTCTAGTGCAGAGGAGCTGCCGGTAAGTAATCTTTCGATGGGCGATAGAGTCCTTGTGTCCAACACCTGGAGCTTTTCACAAATGGGTTGGTTTTAAGGGCAAATAATTTCCCGGCTAGCACTTCGGTAGGTTTCCAGCTCTTGTCACAGTATGGTAACACTAAGTTTCTGTCTGAGGGGAGAATGCATCATTTCTTCTTACACTGTGTAGCTTTGATTTCCATAAGTTATTAAAGTCTAGTAAATACTGTAAATACCACTTCCTTTTTAAGTTCTTCCTTGGCTAGGTGCTACCCAACCAGCTAGTTGTTTAATGTTTTTCTCTTCTGGTGTGATGTTGCTATTGTGTTTGGAAAAGCTCCTATGGACAAAAGCCACACTTGGGAGTTATAAATCTCTTCAAATATAAGGTTCAGTTTCCTTGGCTGTGCCACGGGAGGAGCCCTCCTGGCTAAAGCTACAACCACTGCTACTCTGAGCTGGGCTGTGTCTCCCTGAACATGTTTCAGTTTACACAGACTAATTAAATATTCATTATGCCAGAAAGTGTGTGTGTATGTGGCTATAGCAGAGTGATTAGGGTACTCACCTGGTAGATGAGAGACCCTGTTCCCAGTGACTGCTCCAAAGAATATTTAAGTATTTCATATTAAGTGTACATTGGAGCAAGGATAGAAGCAGACTTCTCCCACCCCCAAGGGAGCACCCAAACACCAGGCTGTAAAGTCATTCTTTCATTCTTTCTTTCTTTAGCTCAATGAATATTTAATTATTTGAGGCCAAATGAGACAGCTTCAGTGACAGAGACTGAGATTCCCTGCTCCCATGTGTGCACCATAGCTCTGATGATGCGGGCGTGCATATAAGAGATGTGGGTTCCTATTCCTTTGGACTTAGAAAGAAGTTGAATCCAGGTTTCCCATACCCTGAATGGGTCTTCCAGCTTCTGAGCTGCTGAATAAAAACCACAGAGCTCCAACATACAATGTCCCTGGTCATGAGACAGAGGTGGTATGGATGCTTGTATGACCCAAGGTCAGAGAAAGCATCCTTATCAGTGATAAATTAAGCTGAAATCTGGTTCATAAATCCCTCAGGAGAAGGTATCAAAGCTGAAAATGTTCATGGCAGTTCCTGCTGGCTATGTTATGTGCCTTTCTGAGATTATCCAGAGTGTGATGCGTAAGGAAACCTACTTCTTCTCTGTAGTCTGGGGTCTGACACCCCCAGACTGTGGTTAATGGCACTTAATCCTGCTTCTGCAGCCCAAGGAGCGGGTGTGTGAAATGGTGAATGTGGGGAAAGCATCCAAAGATAAAAGGTGCATGGCAAGGGTATATGAGTCTAAAAATGGGCAAAAGTAGCAGAGATTAAGGAGTAGAAAGATTAAAGCAGGAAGAAAAACATAGAGGAAGGAGCGTGCAATCACTGAGTGGGGAAATGACACACAAGGGAAAAATAAGGAGCAGGGACAGTGACCAGAAGGAGCAAACAAATCATCTAAGAAATAATACTCTTTACCTAGCAGAGGAACAGAGGGAAGGAGGAGAAAGGGGTAGGGAAGATGACTTTGATTTTAAAGCAAAAATAAAATGTGGAGAATCTCTGTCACCCACTTAGGTCTTTGAAAAGTAGGAAAACTGCCATCTGGTCTCCACTTCCAGAGGACAGTGGGTGTCTCTGAACTGAGATGCTTGGGATTCACTTTGGGGAATTGACCGTGGGAGCATTCCTAGGCAGAAAAGGGACTTACTACTATTATTGCAGCTCTGTTTCTTGTCATTTGGCAGAATCCACAGCAATCTGATTCCGTTATCAAAGACTGAGTGTGGCTTCCAAGCAAAAACCAGAGCAACAATGTAATTGTGATATCAAAGTGCAAACAAATTACCTTCTCATACCCATCAGGATAGTGTCCAAACCCAAAACTGCTGCATAGTCTCAGTTGTTGAAATGGCAACACTACATTCAGAAAGGAGCTGCTTAGCTCAGAAGAACATTTCAAAGGTGCTCCCAATGATATGGTTCATATATTTCATATCACATTTATGTCCGTCTACCCCAGGGCTGTTGAGCACCCACCTTCAGTAATTGTTCACTCCAATTCAGAGAAATCCTTTCTGAACACTTTGCTGCCTGTTACTTTAACCAACCTTTTTCCTGAGAAAACAGTTGTGGAGTACTGAAGACCTATAACAATGAAGGAATATCCATATTGTCTTGTTATAAATATTACAGTGGTCTGACTATAAATGTCAAAACAGATGTGTTTCATATCATGTCCTTCGAGGGACGTGGTAACATAGCCACAAAAGCGCAAAGCTTCACCCAGATGCATTACTCCGGTTTGAATGGCGACGTGTTTTGTGTTTTGATCAACTCTTTAGACAGATGACAGTAGCTATCCTCCTTCAATATTGAGGAAAAGGCCACCTGTGGACCAAGCTGTGGGGGAAAAGCGGAAAGCAGAGAGAAAGGTTCGATTCCGTGAGCCAGAAGTCATTGAATATGGTATGCTCAAGCTATTAAGCCTTTTGGCATGAACTTTCTAGCTTCTAACATCCACCCTGTCTGTCCACATCAGCTTCTCCCTCTGATAATGTTATTCGTGATTTTGAGCTCAGCATGGAACAGACGACAGACAGTTTTTGCTCTGTGCTCTGCAGAATTGCATCTGGTCCATTTGCCTGCCTGCCCTGGGAGAAAACAGGCTCCTGCATCGCGTTGGAGCAGCCTCAGGGCTGTTCTCTCGGCGAACTCCTGAGTCAGCCCCCACGGGGATCAGTGTAGACCATGGCTTTGGCTGAGCCCCAGGTCTACCCCAGAACAATGCTTCCACTCACAGAAAAGGATCCCAGACCAAATTTAAACACGCTTATGTCATTCTAGGTAACCAGAATGTAATGGCGGGGAAGGAGCCAGCCCTTTCATGTTTCTGAGTAGCATGCATGCCATGGGATACAATAGCAAAGGTCTGAGCCTAGCTGACCCGCTGGGATTAAAAGTAGCCAGGGTGTAATCATTTTTGCCAAGGAGGGCATACAAGCAATGATACATCTAGCATAATCTCTGGTCTTTCATTCATGAGCCAAAGTTACAGTTTGCTCAGTGTAGTGAACTGGGAGTGACCTTAAGCAGAGGGCTAGCACAAGGATCCAGTTTGCACTTCTGCACGTGCTATATACAATTTATAACCAAATAAGAACTGTCGTTTCATTCTGAGTTCCACAAATGGACCCAACTAAGAAAAATTGTATTTATTGTTAGGGAACTAAAATTGTGTGGGTTTGATACATCAGTCAGTAAAAACACAGGTGACAGAATGGTAAAATTTCTGTGTCAGCCACCTGTTTGGACTGCTACTCAGCTTCTGAAAACAAGACTTGGCATCTGCTGATGTGTCTAAACAGACTTCTCATTGGTTGTGCAATACGTTGTTTGTGGTGCCTCCTGATGCAGGAGGGAAAAGCTGTTTCTTCATAAGGTTGTTGACACGGCCTGGGCTTTCCCATCAAACTGAACTCCTGGGAAGACTCAGTAAGCCAGCGCTAAATTATTTGAAGCTCACCTGACTGCTCAAGAGCAGGATTTTGATGAGAGCTAATACCTCCTTCGGCTCCCTCCAGAGTCCATGCCCTCACATCAGCACTGATAATCCTGCAGCCAAATCCAGCCTGGGGGGAGCAGGTTCATCTCCCAGTGGCTCTGAATTCAGCACAGCCATGCTTGAGTTCCAGGGAGCTGCAAGGATGGAGAAGAATGACTCTTTTACGTGAAGGCATGAGAAATGTCACAACCCATAGTTAGTACTCTGTCTTGCAAACAGCCTGTGATTTAGATGATTTGGTGTTTGCCCACACAACGTTATTAACATAGAGGCTGGTAAGATGAAGGTTGCTGGCACCACTGAAATTTTTCCATTCTCTGGACTTTTCATAAGGATTGTGTCTGGGCCCCGGCTGCCAAACAGAGGCAGTTCCAGGATATTGTTGGATGAAAATTGTATCTGACAGTGGGCTTTGGTGTTTTAACTTTCATTCTTCTCTCAGCCTGCTGGTCTATCTCCTTTCCTTTCTAGAAATGATGTGGAATAGGGAGGTCTTTTCTGCAAGAGCTGACTCCTGACCTCCCTGCAACAGCAGCAATCTCTGTCTCTGACCCCCCGTCCCGGTTTCGGCTGGGATAGAGTTAATTTCCCCATACAATAATTTTTTCTCACTTTCCTGAAGTGCACCTACATCTGCATGTTTGCATGGAGTGGGTAGATCCTCATCTGACATAACTCTGTGCAGCCAAAAGTGGTGTAAGAGGTGGCCCAGCATCTATAAGGCAAGAGGCAATTTCAGAGACACTGCTTGGCACTTGCTTTTTTATTCATCTGCTGCAAAGAGGCCTTTCCAGGCATGTAAGAACATTTTCATTCTGTTTTCTAGCCATTTCCTGCTATGACTACGTAGTGGGTAAGTTGAAGTTTCACATTATAACTGTGAGCCATCCATGGCACTAACCTGAGTTTGCTCTCTGGCTGCTGGGATGCACTGTGCAAATATGTCCTCCGTATACAAAGCATTTGGTACTGTCAGTGGTTGTTGCTTTTTGTTCTCAGCATATGAAGCACAAGGTGTTGATAAGGTCTGGTGCAGTATTTTAAACAAGACATCTAGTAAGACAAATAGTGGAAACAAAAATGAAATCCCTGAAGCTATTTTTAATTTAAATATAATTAATATATTTTATGGCAATAGAATAGGTACAGGTTTTTCACTAAGATATGCAGGGAAAGCACCCCAAGCAAAACAATAGTTCTCCCTGCTGACTTTCATATGTGGGGAAGAGACAATTCATTTATATGCTGGCAGCAGGGTAGAAATAATAAAAATAATCTGTTTTTTCTCTTTTGTTTGCAAGGATGTTTGAGGCCAGCCAGCCTCACAGACGCTCAAGCAAATGTGTGTGTCTGGATGTTCTTATGATGGTGATCATTTCTAGAGGCTCTGGCCAACATCCAGCCCCTGCTGTATGTAATGCAGTAAAGGGAGAGGGGTACTTATATATATGCATTTATACACACACACACAGAGCCATAGTGTTGGGATGCCAAAAGGCCTCCCAAGCAAATGTCCCCATATCCCCTAGCTGTCGCTATTGCCCAGGAAAGAGGGGTTGTATGCTCATGCCAATGGCAGACTCAGCTAAAGCAGTTATAGGGCTAGGAACAAGGTAGTATAGGCAGGAAAGATCCAGGTGAAAAAGAAAAGACCAAATATCACTCAGGTAACAGTGGAAATGTATGTCCAAGGCAGGAACTGAACCAAAATTTCCTGTATCCCAGTCCAGTGCTTTTCTCAGATGAGTTGCCTTTTTCTTAGACTGGGCACATGTCTAGGGCTGAGTGTATTGTTCCAACAAGCAATTTAACTAACAAATTTAAGCATTAATTTTCTATTTGTAATCTAGAAAAAAAGCAAGTTTGCATTTAAGCGCATAATTGTACTGATGTGCTGAAGCTGTTGTGAGCACGGCTCATGACTATTTTGTGGGTGGGATTATTCTTCCACATTATTTTTTTTTCTGTTCCTGCACTGAACATGCTCCCTAATGGAGAGGATGTAAGGAAAAGCCAAGTTTGCATTTGAGATCACCCAGAAATTTCACATGGAAAGTAACTTTCGCAAGAATGAAAAAGGTTATAAGCACTTCATCATAGAAAAGGGCTGATGTGAAAAGCTGTTTAGCTTTCACAGAAAAGTTTCACTGTTACCAGGTACGCTCGTCAGCCGGGCCCCATGCTTTGAAAGGCAAGTGGTCACCCAGCTGAGAACTGTGTTGTGTGGTGTGGGAGATCACACAAGGGAAATACCAACTTCCAAATCACAAATCTCTGCAAAAGCAGAAAGTGGTGAGTAATTCCCTGGCTAAATACCTTCATATAAACCATTCATAGAATAATGCCAAATAAACAAATTTATAAAAATTGAAGTCTGCTCATGGATAATTTACAAACAGAAAAAAAAGGCTAAATTCAAATGAATAAATTATTTGCTGCAAATAATTCACTCAGGTCTATTATGGGACATTGATTTGGTTTCTGGTTAGCTATAAAATGACTGCCTATTAACATTTTACCTTTTCCCCATACACTTTTTGATACATTATTATGTGTTTCTCGCTTGGTTTTATGACTTTTACCTTCCTCTCTGTACATCTGTATGACAGTTTAATTGACTGGTGTGTATTCCAGGGCTCGTGCTAGAAGCTAATTTAAATATGTTACAGCTAATGTTGGTCCTTTACCCATAATAATACACACCACATTTTTATCTTCTTATTGATTATGTGCATATGGCAGGCAAATAGCTGCACACTATGGGTTTTTATTCAGGCATGAATTTGGCTTTATACTGCATGTTTAATACTCAAAGTGCTTTATAAAATAATACCGATTGTGCAATGGCCATGCAGTCAAACAGAACAGCCAGATCTGAATCAAACTGAATCCCCAAGGCCCATGGGTGGATACACACGTGCAAGGGCTGAGGCACAGATGTTGGCAAGCTGAATGTAGCCCATTGATTTCCACATATGTACTGGGCCTGACCTATAGCACTTTAAACATACTTGAACTATATTTTAAAGGCAAGAAAAATGTTTACAGTGCCCCTGCTTAATAGCAAGTGCAGAGGATGTTCCACTGTTATTAGCACACCTAGCACTTACAGAGAGGTTAAACCTGCCAGAGCTTTCTAAATATGCCTCTCGGTTAATGGAGCCACGTTCTGGCTCTTACTGTAATTACTAGGAGCCCCAAACAAGCTGAGTTACCAGGGAAAAGGACAGAAATCTAGATCTTCCCTCTTTTATGGAACATTTGTGAGCATTAAATAATTAGACGAGGTAGCTTAATATTCTCCTAGTATTTAACTTAACATTTAGCATAAAGGTATAAAAAATAATTGCTGGAGGGAAACTTGAGATCATGCATTAGCTATGGTAATCCTGTTCTTATTGTATATAATTAAACTCTTTAAATGTTCCATTAGATGAGATCTTTTGTACTCACCAGCCTCCATCAGGAGGTGTGACTCACGATCATTTAGCTGATGCCTACGGAAGTACTCGCAACCAGAGCCCTGTGTACCCTGCTGTTCCCAGAAAAGTGGGACAAAGGCATCAGCAGGGGGTCAAATTTGGGAAGTGTTTAAGATGACACTAAATTAATGTCGCTTTCTTTTTTCTCCTCATCACCGTTCAGTAGATGACAGGTCATCATCTGGATTGCCTGTGCTCCTGTGGCTCTCATTTTGCGCAGTGCTGATCCTTGCTGTGAGTCTCTACTACACCAGCATGAAGAAAGATGTCAAAGTCCTGGAGGAATTTCAATCCCAACTTGTTATCTTCTTTCTTCAGATAAGACACGTTGCTCAGAAATGTTGGACTTGGTTTATGAGGCAGTAGCAATGTCCTCTGGCCTGACAGACATCTCAGAGCACTGCTAACCAGCACGCAGCAGCACAAAGCTCCCAGTCTACTCCAGCCACTTGCGGGGAGCACGTGAGCATCCACCCCAAACAGCAAGAAAAACACCCCTGTTGTGCACTGTCCAGCAGCCACTTGTTCTCTTTTTTCTTCTTTGTTCTTTTCATATTAGTGGGCGGTCATACTAGCACCTAGAGGTCCCACCAAATTCATGCTCCATCATCCTGAACAGCAAAGAAGTATCTGAATTTTGTCTCCCAAAGAGCTTACCAACTGCTGATATGAGGAGCAGAAGCAGAGAGAAATACATTGATCTGTGCAGGTGGCAGCAAGCTCTGAATAAAAGTCTCCCGAGTCTCAGGTCAAGGCTTTAAATACCCAACCGTCTTTCTCCTCAAGTCTCCTAAGAGCTATTCTGCAAAAGTTAAATTAAAGCTGAGCTATTCCACAAACACTGCTCTGGTGGCCAAAGGCTTGGCAAGCTGCTATATTTATACACCTGAAATGATTATTAGTAAAAACCCAGCAAATGGCTTTCTTGTTTCCCTTCATGCATTTCTTTCCTCCATGGGCAAAAGCTGTTTCTTAATGTTTCACTTGACTCCCAGGTGTGAAAAAGAACATGAAAACTCATTTAAACAGTAAATAGTTTATTTGCCTAACATAATAAATAGCAGCATTGAATCCCAATCTAATTATCAAATCAGTAGTTTAATCCTCTGGGTTTGATTCAGTCCATAAACCCCACTAGCTGAGCTTACAAGATTTATGATAGTGCTTGTATTCAGTCAGAGGTTATGCTTTTAAGCCTGGGTGTTCAAGGTCTTATACAATGGTAATATGGGCTGTTTATGAAGGTGTGGGAGGCAAAGCCCCTTTATCCCTGCATTGTCCCACCACAGTATACACGTCTCTGAAGGGAATCCTTTTAATGGAGATCATGCAATAAATGTGGAATGGTTCTCTGGGTGTCTGAGAGGAGAGCAAGTGACTGCAAGCTTATGAGCTTCAGCTATGTTTTTTCCCTAGACAAAACCAACACAACCAGCTTTTTAGGCCTTAGATTCTTGTCAAGTAGCACCTGATGTGTGCTTGGGTTTATTTGGTATGATAAGGTTGACATCACCTGTAAGAGCGGAAGAAAAGGAAAAAGAAAAAAAAGAGAAAGAAAATGCTGCAAAGAAGGTGGAAGAGATGCCTGCAAGACCTTGGCTCAAATTCCCCTGCCATCGTAACTCACCAAAAAGAAAAAATGGTGCTTTATTTTTAATTTTTTTTTTTTTTAAAGAGGGGCATACCTCTCTGCCCCTCCAACCTTCTTCCAAGCAGCCCCAGGACTTTAACCAGGCAGAGGATAAGCAGAAGCATATGCAGCCTTCTCACAAAAGGAGAGTGAGCTGCAAGTAGATTGAGAACAAGTCAAAAAAAAAAAATGCAGTTCAAGACAGAAAGAAGTGATTTCAGTGGCTATTCTCATGCTCCTTCTAAGATGTCAAAGGCCACAGCAATTGCATTCGACACGCTGCTGGTCTGGGAAGCAGAGCTTGCTGCAGGAGGAGTGTTTAGCTCAGGGGCTATTTGTGCAAAACACTTGGGTACCCCAGCTCTGAGGGTAAGTTTCACTGCTGCTTCCCTTCCCTCTCCCCCATCTCAGCCCTGCTGTTTAGGTAATAAAGAAAGGTTTTAAACCTGTGTGCTGGTGAATCTCTGATAAAAAGGTTTGGATTGGTACCTGCATGGGGCAAGGGGCTCATTGCAACTTCTGTTTGCATTTGTTAAAGTTTATGGTATTTTTAATGTTCATGTTGAAACTCTGGCAAATCAGTGGCGTTCCTTTTTTAGGTCTGGACTGACATGTCCTCCTGGCACATAGCAACTAGCCCCTTCAAAACAGGAGCCTTTTCTGAAGGGACAGTTCCCTCCCTGCAAGCCACGGCACATTACAACAAGAAAGCAAAGCCTGAACTGACAAGCATCTTAAGAGCAATAGTAGTAGAGTGAACCCTTCTAGTATGTTAGCAACCAGGTTTCAGTAAATTTAAAACAAGCCAAAGGGTTAAGGTAAAACAGGAACTCCTCTTAGGACTGTGAAGGAAAATGCAGAGGCACTGTGAAGTCCATATGTGCGCTCACCTCCCAGCACGGCTCCCCAGGAGATGGGCTTGGGACCACCTTTCCACCAGGTCTGCTTTAAATGGAAAATGGCCACATTCTCCCTGCTGGGGCCCAACTTTATCAGTGTGAGTGAGAACGGCTATCACATCTGGGCTGTCAGGGAAATTAAGCAGAGTAATGGCTATTCTTGGCTTCTGCCTAGGCTCTGGTTGGGACAGTTTTGGACATGGACAAAGGCAGCACTTGAGTTGTCTGTCTCACCATGGCCTTGCAAGGCCTCCCAGGTCAGGATTGTTTGCTGTGGTCAGACAAATACATGGCAGGCTGCAGGTATTATTTATTTTGCAGGCTCCAAAATAAATTTGCTACAAAGCCAGAATGTTTGAAATAAATAAAAGTTAAACCCCATTCCTGGGAGAGTGGTGGCATTTTGCAGGTGAAGAAACTGAAGCCAAGAAAGCCAATGCATCTGTGCAAGTGAATGAAGCAGGTCAGTAACAAGGCTGGGAATAGGAGAAAAAATCCCAGCTCCTGGGCCTGCATTTATTTACAGCTGCTCAGCTTCACTGTGGACTTACCTGCTTTATTTCCTTCTCACACTGAAGCTCTTTTCCCATTCACCCATCCTGCTTACACACACACACACACACACACACCCTTTTCCCACTCTGCCCCTTCTTTCTGTTCTTTATCCATCACAGATCTATCCTCAGCACTGTGAGCTGGATGGGATTTCTTCTTATTCTTGTTCAATGCTGTTTTTCTAGGTGTGACACCTTTGTCAGTTTGTAAGAGCTAATAGGAGCTCTAAAGTTACACCAAATCAGTCATGTTGGGTAATAATTCCCTTGCTGGCCATGCTGGGTAATATTTCCCTTCAGCACAACTCCTGAGAATTGCCCATAAAGAGGTAAAAAAGGAGGAGTACATAATCTGTTGCAAATGGTCGAGATGCTCACCTGAATTCACGCTGGTTCCAGTGTGGTGAATTGCTTTAGAAGTCAAGAATCCTGCAGCCAACCAGCTCTGAGCAATTATTTAATCTAGCTTGGCAATGGTCATGTTTTAGCTTTAAAGGGCTGAAAGAGGGAGTGGTGGAGGACAGTCCTCTTGCAGCAATTTTTGAAGCAGACAGTGAGTAGGTGGACTTCCCAGGAGCAGTGACTAGGGTGGCAGGAGTCAAAGGGCCAGAAGAGAGTAGAAGAGGTCTGTGCATGAAAATGGGCTAGTGGCAGGGTCTAAGGGTAGAAGTCCTGCCTAATATCCCTTATGCAATGAGTATGAAATTAATGCACACCAGCAGAAGTGCTTCCTAATATCCCTTATGCAATGAGTATGAAATTAATGCACAGCAGAAATCAACAGACCGCAAGAGTACAGGGTAAGTGTTGTTTTGACAGTGTTCAGTACATTCCTGCAGCATGAACAGAGGGCAGCTGCCAACACCCTCTTCAGGCAGGCTCACCACATCAGTGACACCTGATTGCACTAGCAGGAGTATCCGTACCCATACCGTTAGAGGAGATAGAAAAGGACACAGTGAGATGGCACAAGATTTTTTTTACACTAACCTTTTAATGCACTCAGCATTTGTGCTGGTAAAAGGCAGCCCCAAAAACTGCTTCTACTCCCACTCCCTCCATCTCTCCAGCTCTGCTAGTCTGGAAACAAGTTAATGGAGCAGGAGAAGCCCATAGCAGCAATTTTAATTGTCATTTCTGCCTTTTCCCACTATGAAGCAAGCAGAAGGGCTGGCAGCATGTGACTAGAAAAAGGGTATTACCAGCTACCCTCAAGGGGTAACTCAGGAACCTCTAAGATAATAGTGTGGACTTGTTTCTTATTAATTCCTTGCTCCAGGATAGCTGTTGGGAACCTTTAGGCCCACTTCTGAAGAGGAAGGCTGATGCTACATGAAGAAAATTAACCAGCTGGCATTTAGAAAATGAACATGCCCATGCAGCCTGTGGTCCCCCTTTACATTTGGTAACAAGCTGCCTTTCAGCTGCATGCTGACATGGGAGCATCTTCTCCTTGTCTCCTACGGCATTAGGGTTCACTGCTGGAAGATGGTACCAAAAGGGCTCAGGCAGCTTAGGATGGCTGGCCGTATCCTTGACTATACAAGCTGTGGCATGGAGGTGCTGAGGAATGAGTATATGAACTAAGACGCTACCACTGACTTTGAGAACAATTTTTTATCTTACACTGTAACAATTTAAATTCACCTTCAAAAGACAGGCACAGAAATACTGACTTCTCAAATAATTTATTTGTATATATCACCAAATCATAAAAAGCCAATGCACTGTCCAGCAAAAAGCATCAATATATAAAACACAGTAACTCATTGTCAGTAACGATAGAGTGTATCACTTATACTGAACCCAGTCCAGCTTCTACTAAAGCCAAAGGAAACTTTGTCATTGACTCCATTAACAGAAGGGCTGGACTCAGAATTTTTATTTGCTAGGTGTTTACAAAGGGCTATATTAAAATGCTAGTAAAAAGCTTTCCTTTTGAGACTGTATCAAAACAATAATAAACCTCACTCCAGTTCTGTTTCTGTCAAATGCATGCAATTAAAGCTCCAAATCAGCAGTCATTACACTGCAAAAGACCATAAAAATCGAGAGAGAGAATATTCAAAACAGACCAGGCTCCATTCTTAGCTTGTGTGGACTGGCGTGGGCTCCAGCACAGCTCACAAAGCTAAGCTATGTACACCAGCGAAAGACCTGCACCTCTACAGCTTTCAACAGTTAAACAAATTAGGAAAAAGTGTTCAGTTTCATCCCCAAATACCCATTCTGTGGGGACCTCTTTAGCAGCATAACACAATAGTTAATCTAGATTCTTAAAAGCTTTTCCCACGTGGCTGTAAGAAGAGGCAGTGGCTCATGAATACATAAGTCATAGGACATACATTTCAGAGAGGCTGTAACGCTTTCAGGCTCTGCACTGACTTACAAGCAAGAAAGATCTGCTTCAGATCTTTGCAGGTGGTACCACACAAAAAACCCAAACCTTCTAAAGCCGTGGCTGTTAATGAGCTACTTTCAAAAATGGCAAGTCTACAGAGGTTTGGGAACAGTCTTTCCTCCCCCATACAACCACGAGCTGCACAGGGCAAAGGGCCAGCTGTAGGGTATCTGGATCTGCCAACATGGGAAGAAGGTTTCCCAAGCAACCTTGCCAAACCTGGCAGCGATGCCAGCACCTTTACACTAGATATCTGCACAGCTGTCACAGGTGGCCCTCTCCAGAAGCTGAGTTTAGGCCAACACATGCTTCAAGGGGATGCTCAGCAATTTGTGGAGCCACATGAGCAGGCAGCGGCTGAGGGGGCCAAGCAAAGTCTGAAATTGGTGTCAGCGCTGCCAGCACAGGCACTGCCATGCTGGATCCCTCACACTGCAGTCTGAAAGCCGAAATCTCTCACAGGTAATGCACTAACAGTTCTCCTCACTACCTATTTCTGTTCTGATTTATGGCACTTTCCTGTCCCCCTCAGCAGCCCCTGTGCCCACTAGGAAGAGATGTGTGAAATAAGGCCTGATCATCAGCTTGATGGCAATAAAACCCTCTGTGAAGTTTGCAGGAATGTTTCTGAAGATGAAAGGATCCAGGGGAAGGAGATGTCAGTGGAACTCTTGGGTTTTTTTGTTGTTGTTTTGTTTTGTTCATAAACCTTCAAAAACCTCTCAGAAGTGTACTTCACATCACAGTATATTGATTTCTCAATTGTGTAGCTTGGGCTGAAAAAACAGCAATAGTTTTATTCAGAGAGTATTTGACCAGAATTGCTCTGATACCATCACTCTGTACTAGCTGTGGACCCCAATGCAGTGGTCCTCCTCCTGGGAGGATGCTGTTCAGCACAGAACTTCTCAGCATCATTTAGCAAAAAGGACTGACTGCAACTCCAGGAGACTGTGGTTTAATAAGGAGACTGTTAGCACCTTTTGAAGTCAAATGTTGAACGCTGTTTAACAATGACAGTTAAAACTGTTGCAGCTGCCTAGAAAGTGGAATGGGTTAACTGATGCATTCAAGATCCAGTGTGCTGCAGGAAGATGTGCTGTATTTCAGACACAAATTATTGGACTTCACCTTGTTAACAGGGAAAAATAATTCCTTCTGCTGCAGGAGTGAGGGGGTGAAGAGCTCTGGACTGTGTTATGTGGGATACCATGATGGGTGATTTTCAAACATTTCCTTGCGTTAAAAGCTATTGTTTAACATAGCATTCATCTAACTCTGCCAGGTTCCTCAAGGGACTGCTGGCACCAACCTTGGGAACCTCCTAGAGCAATATGTCACCCAAATCAGGCCTGGCTTATGTCAAGGGAAGGGTTTGACATCATACCCCAGAGAACCCAAGTGAGAACAGGGAAAATCTGTGACACTTTTTCTTATTTTTTGACAAAAGGCAGTTTGTCATAGGAGCTGCAATTTTTCTCACATTCATAAATACTCTTCAGAACCTGTACACAAACTGGAGTCAAACTTGCCCAAATCGAAATAAGGGGAAAGTAAGGAGGAGATAAAGAGTAGTTTTGTCACAGGACTGTTTACTCACTTGTGTGAGAAATCATCCAAGACGTCAACAGTAACAATGAATCTTCATTCCCACCTCCTGGCAGGTTGTCTCAACCTTCACTTTACAACATAGTCAAGCAGAAAGGGGGAACAAAAACTTCTCAAATTGGGTTTCCACCATATACAAATAATTCAAGCTATTTCAGCAAGCAGCCCTTGCTGCCAAGTACTTTATCTCCCTGATAAACTCCAGAACCACCAAGCTAAAACATTGTTATTTAGGAATTTCAAGCCAAGTAGAAGAGCTCCAACAGGAGGATTTGGGGGGGATCCAGGATAGCACCATGGTAGCAGCATTTGCCGTGTCGGAGGCTTGTGTCCCCCAAGGCAGAGGGGGAGATTAAACCTGTGCCTTGCAGTTACCTGCCAGTGGGGAGAGCTCGGGAAGGACCATACAGGCATTTTAACAAGTAGCTCATCGCTTTCTGCCACCCCTATGAAATGCAACTTTTCAGGTAAGATATGACCTTCCATGTCTAACAAATCACAGTTGCTGGCTTTTTGTTTTGGTGAGAAAAAAAAAATATTAAAACGAAGCAAACCAAAATCATTTGACCAATTAAAAGGGCTATTCACACAACCCTTCTTGGGTGCCTGTGCCCATTTTTTTAGGAATGAGGATCTGACAGGACACTAATAAACATTGAATCCTAAATCCTTTATCTATCTATGAAAACAGGATTTAGACTCTCACATGGATTCAATTCTTTTGACTATTGTGTGCAATAACAGTTACAGCAGTTACAGTAGTAGCTATGAGAGGTAGAAAAGTTTAAGCACTCAGGTGAATACATTCACGTTAATCTATGTTTGCAATAGCAGTTCAACTACACTCTTTGGCAAGGACAAACTGAAGAGAAAGCATTGCTCTGTAAATACTCTTCCCAACAATAGAATGGAAAGACACTGTCAAGTACATGCCTGGATTGAAATAAGCAGTACTTGTTATATACTAAGTAAATTGCCGTCTAACATCTCAGAAACAAATGTTAAGTTTTCTGAGAGAGTGTAGTTGTGTTTTTCCCTTCTACGTCAGGAGTACATCAAAGTGCTGTCTTCTATGCAGTTGTTAGCTTCATAAATTACTGAGTGGAATTTTGTCATTTCAAAAAAATTTAAAAAACTTTTATGTGTGTATCTGTGAATACTAAAATACAGCTCAGGTTAGTTTTCCTCTTTCTTATGGAGGACAAAAATAGAAACATAGACTTCAAGGCGTTAGGACCATGAACAGAAATAATTTGAAAACAATTTAATGAAGCTATATGAGCATTTTCTCACTGCATGCAGGTGTGGAAACTAGCCAGGCAAAACCCGCTTCTTTTCCCAGATTGCCTAAGCACAAGGAAAGGACATTTGTGGTCTCCAAAGCAAACATTCCAATGAGATAAAAATGGGCTATTTCCATCAGCAAAGGAAATGGTCTGAGGTACAAATTTAGGATCTGGATACAGACAGGTTTCCCATTAGCTCACGGATGTTCACACCCAGGCCATTGATTTAGGAGAAAAGACAAAAGTTTTGTCAAAATCCAGATCAGTTTGTCACAAAATACTGTTAGTCTTGCCAGTATGAATGACTGTCTGGACTTTTGTTAAAGTTAACATTTAAATAGTAAAGGTGATTTTACATGCAATATGTTTGAGGTGGGGGTCTTTGGGCAAGGGAGGTGATAAAAGCCACATTCACCCAAATACCAGGTTTTATGTACTTTCTTGCTCTGAATATTTCGCAGCTGGCATCCATTCTGAATTTGGACATTTGATATTGCATTTTCTGAGACCCATCACGTAGATCGATGTGTGATTTGAGGTTGTGCAGAAACCCTGTTTCCTGCATAAAGCCTATACAATGTCCTGTGGCTCACACTTCCCTAGCAAGGGGACCCCACGTTCTGCACCCAGATCAGCCTGAAGAGACTCCTGTGCACAGCCCCTGTTTCTCAGAAGATGGTTTCCAACCATCAACCGAAGGGCTAAGCTACGTGAGGTACTAACAATTGACATTGGACCAATATGCAACAAAGGCGAAAAGATTCTGGATGACAAATGAAGGTGAAGCATGGCTTCGTATCTCACTGATGAGAGCCTTCAGGTGTCCAGGGGAATCCTGAGTGCCCTCTCTCAACCAGTCATGCATTTCACATGCAACAGCCACTGCACTTAGAAACCCCAAAGCCCTCCAGCCAGGAATCTGTTTGTCCAGTCTAGCCTTCCATTTCAGCAAATAACACAGCCTAGGGCATTCTAACCTGCAGTTTACTTTGGGGATTTAGAAGAAACAGGGCAAGTGCACATGTTTTCTCAAGGTGAGTTTTCAGGTTACATTAAATAGAGAGGGTTAGATTGGTTAGATTCTCAGACACCATAAATCAGCTTAGCCCTTCTTTCCCTCAAGAACTACACACTAACTTGCTACACCAAAGATCTGCTTGAGTTTCTTCAACCATTAAGACAATAAGTTTTCAAATTAATTCTCCCATCTAAACTCCTGCTACTAAATAACTGTATTATAAACACACCTTTTTTCCCCTTTGTCACCTTATCTTTTCTAAGAGCAAATAAATGACTGTTTACAAAAAGACATGCTGGCTGTCTTGAGCCAGAATATTGTACTGTGTTGCAGAAGAGTATGGTTTGGCAACCAAAGGATTGACACTTCTATCAAAATACGTTCTGTTTGTTGCCTGCAACTCTGTATTTTAAATGAATTAATAACAGCACCATGTTCATGCCAAGGTCATTTGTCATTTAGGAGTCCATGGTGCAGAATTCCTGAATCAGGGGAAAAGTATCCCTTGCTCATGCAATTTAACTGTAAAGTGTGTGCTCCTGTTCCTTGCAGCCTTGCTTCCATCCTGAATACTGCATAGGTTTAATCAACAGTGTTTCATGTTGCTGAGAGAAGGCCTTGAAGGGAAATGTGACTCTCAGGACTAATACAGGTTAACATCAGGGTATTACCCAGAGATAGAGGAGGAATTAAAACATTTGCAAACTCACATTGGAAACCCATCTCAGCCCTTCGGAGGCTGTGCACTGGCCAGTGCTTTCCTACTCCACTTACATCACATCCACATCCACCTCTGGGTATCATAACCTATGTGTCATTGCACAGATCCTAATACTAAGTAAGAAAAAGGCAGTGTAGAAAGTTAAGGCAACCTAACAACTACCCAACCTAAGCTGCCTGTTAAGAGAAGAGCCTATATCCGTATCACAGAAGAGCAGTGGAATTATTTCTGGCATATATCTGTGTACATTGTACACACACACATACACCACCTCCCTGACACTGAATGCTTTCATGACAAGGTCCAGATACTCAGGCATCCATCACTGGTTATTATAACAACCAGTTTTCTAAGGGACCACAGAAACATTGCCATAGCATGTATGTGTCCTTCAGTTTTTAAAGTAATCATTATGCTCTTATTTTTGTGATTCCTATTGAAAGTTCACAGCTGAAAGATGCCTCCTGAATTAGTGGGATAAGAAGTTACGTGCATTTGTGCCCTCATGAGAAATTCTATTCCAAAAAATGGCTTCAATTGTTTCTCCATTATAAAAATAATAATAAACAGCATCAATTGAAAAGCTCAGATGACACTTGTTAGCTCAGATTTTTCTAACCTAATGTAGATTGCTGGCAGGGAATTGGCAGGAAAATTAACCACAGGTGGTAGGCAGGACATGGGGAATATATTCGATATAACAGAATAATTGTGTGACAACACCCCGGTGCCTCAGAAAGCAGCATCCAGTTGCATCCCACCAAGTAAGGCTCTCCCTGTGTTACTAACAATTTTCACAGGCCAAAAAAAAGACCTTTTGACTGTGGTTTTAGCATCAGAGGGAACACAGTGACTAAACAACTGCATCCCCCATTCTCCACCAGAATGGCTCACAGCTTTGCGATGGGCAGCAGCGGGAGGACCTGCATGGGCAAGGGCCACAAAGTTTTTTCCCCTTCCACCATGTGACAATAAATGAATACAAGTATAAATACCACACAGGGTTCTAGTTCTTTGAATATACCTCTTGCTAGAGTGTTCTCAGAGGCCTGCTTTTGGAGGTATCAAATTAAAAAGGCATTGAAATATCACAGAAATGCAACATTTGACTCAGAGAAACTCCTACTGCAGCCACACTCTGAGCTGGTTGGCAATGGACGACTAAAAGCAGAGGTCATAAATGTACAAGAGAGAGGGGTGTGAGAGAGAGCATAGGTATGTATGTGTGTATAAATAATACTGCTATTCTAACACATTTTCAGCCTGGCATCACTAGGTTGGCCTGAGTGTCCAACCTTTAGGAGAAGAGGTTGCAGAAAGCTGAATGCAAACAAAAAAGCCCAAGCTGGTCCAATAACTGGGCATTGCATGATACCCTGCCTCCCCTTGAGTCAGCCAGAGAGCTTCTCACTACACATTCTGCCTTCTCACCTGCGCAGGGGCTTCCTTCAAAACTAGCTTTGCTTTTGAGCATCACTGATGCGTGCGAGCTGGGTGCCAGACTCAGCCTACCTAGTCAAGTGAGGGAAGAAGGGGAAAACAGACTGGGATGCATGTGGGACTCAAAGAAGAGCCTCAGCCTCCTTTCAGTTTACATGCCAACTCCAACAGCCAAGAGGCTTGTGTTCACGGGCACTGTAATGCAACTGGGGTTAGAAGAATTTACACAGGTAAATGAACTAGAGATGCTAAGATTTGATGCCAAAGTTAACAGTGAGTCTGTACATGTACATGTGTTGGGCTGGACTTTCCAAAGGCTGAAGCGAAGTATTTTGTTGCTATTGACTTTTACTTCAAGGTGGGATCCTGGTTGCATCAGGTGCTTTAAAGATCCCACTTTTTGTCTATTGAGCTGCAGAACAATGAAGATAGTGCCGGGGTGACAAATGCTGGCGAAAATGCTAACCACAAAAGTCAACAAGAGTAGAAACCCCAGGACCAGAGTTTGCTGCTTCTCGTGGAAGTGGAAAAGAGGAAAAGACCCCGAGACAGGAGAAAGAGAGGTAGAAGAGAGCATGAGCTCTGGACAACCTCATCAATGAGCAGCATCTTCTTCTTCCGTCTCAGAACCAGAGACAAGGCTTGAGCCCTCATAGCTCAGAGCAAGGATGAGGAGGACACACTTGCTATCTTCTGCCTCCTGGTTCTTCAAACCCCCAGGCAAGACCAGGAACAGTGGTCCCAACCCACATGTTACTTCAGCCTAAGCCTGATTTGGCACATACATAAAATATATTATACAAAGCAGCAGCACGGTTCCGTGTGAGGAGTAAGGCATGAACTGAAGTAGTTTGTGAGAAGAGACATCACTGCTGAATCTTAAATGCAAAGTGAGACTGGAAGGAGAAGTAGTTTCTTTTACAGTTAGAGAAACAACTGGGGAAACATATGAAACAGGATAACTTTCAGGACCCAGGCTCTTCTTTAGGATATGAAGGGGAAGGTCATGCCCTGGCAAAGGGCTTAGGTACCTGCAAGAGTGTACCTCTTATTAGACCAAATGAATAAAAAAAAGGCACTCCAACAGTCCTGATCTCTGAATTTTAAACTGGTATTAACTAACTTGATCTCTGATTCCCTTTTCAGGGAACTCCTCCTCTGATGTCAATTCACAACTACAAAAAAGCTACCACTGTAAAGCTTTCAAAGGAATTGCATTCCCTTGTGGGCAGAAATCATGCTGAAAAACAAGACCTCTCTATAGATAGCTGTGGCCAGCTGGGACTATAAGTGATGTTCACAGGGCTGGCTCACTGCTTTGAGCCCATGGAGGGTTTTTTCCCTAAACCTGTGAGAACAATTTGGCTATTAAATGTAATGTTAGATTTTATGCCCTAAAATGCTTACTAATTCAGGGATTTGTTATGACTTCAAATTCTGTTTCAACCAAATGCTTAAGCCAGTACTTAACTTTAAGCATCAGATAGTCCCCAGAAGACAGCAGTAAATCTGCATGGTGCTAGCCCCAGGCTTGAGCTCTTCTCTCCCCTCCTTCCTATTTACCAGGCAATATAGTTGTGCATGGTTTGCACTCATGTTGCAATAAATTCAGTCTCAACTCAAACACAGCTGCCACAGGCAGTGTCAGTGTACTCTCAAAACATCTTCTTCAGCCTAAACTTAACTGCTTGCTTAAATTTTCTGCTGAATTGGGGTTCTTCTGCATAATGTGTACCTGGGGATAACTGTCTAATTCTAGCACAACTTCACATCTCTGTCATGCAAATCCCACGCTCATCTGAGTGACTCTTGTTTATTATATCAGATTTACTTCTCATCTCAACCACCTACCTTATTTGTTGAAGCACTGGCCAAGCAAAACTGAAAGCAACAACAAAGTCACTAGTAAGCTTTGTGAAAATAACAGTTCTTCTCCCTTTTCGCAGCAAAATTCATCAGCCCTGCAACTCCTGCCCATGAGTGGGGAGAACAGACCCATTCAACACTGAACTACCTATAAAATAACTCAGCTGTTCGAGCTCCTTGCTATGTTTATAGATATATAGAGATACCTACAACGAAAAAGTTTACAGTAATTTTGCATACTCTATATGAAATAAATATCACAAGTAAATTCTAATACTCAAAACCGAATAGTATACAATGGTAGGGACCAAGATCTATTTATAAATGCACAAGCATTAATACTATCTATTCAGCCTAATTTCTTAGTATGCAAGCATCAGCAATTGCTAGCTACACTAAACTTCAGGAGTCATAATAAATGTTGGTCATGCCAAAATATAAGAAGAAACAAAACCACAAAAATTCTCCACCATCTTTCCAAATGATAGACAGTTTTTGACAGATACTGTAATAATATAGTGGTTTCATTAAGTTCATTAACACTGTCCAATATTAAATATCAAGTCTGGAACACAGGTCTCTATGTTCTAAATAAACTCAAAATCAGAGCAGAAGAAACAAGTTTGTCAGCACAGCATCCATACATAGCAAAAGCAGAGACAGTGAGAGTCTGTACCTGGCCCAGAGCTGCAATTACCCAGAATAAAGTGAGAACTGGGACAGCTTTACTGGTAAAAGGGAGGAGAGGGAGAGAAGAGGGACCGGACACAGTCCCAGTTACAATTGTTGTTGGAGAATAGTTTGAAGGAATAGCCTGGACTCTGTAGCCTGGTCTTGCCAGCTCAGTCCTCAAAAATGGCCCCTGCCCTGAAAGCCAGTGATGGCACGTAGGCGCTCTACTAGCAAGAGCAGGTTACAGATTGTGCCTGTGCAGGACAGAAAGTTTGCTATGCCAATGGCATATGGGCCCGTTCATTCTCTGTAGCCTAATGTAAGTATTTCTGCCAACAATTTCTCATGGAGGAAGTGGGTGATTCGCAAGTACATCTCTTTTCAGGAAAGAAAAGATCTCACACACTCGGTACCCTGACTCAACTTCAGCTCACACTACTGAATAATAAAATCTAGATCCTGCCCTGGAAATTTGCTTACACTTTAGATCATGCCACTTTTCTCATCTTGCAAAGAGGTTCGTGAAGAGGATCTTCCTAGCAACAGCTCCTTCTCATGGATCAGGCTATCTAGCAGGTCCTCCTGTCTGTAGTTGTGATAAACCTTCAGGAAAGCCAGAATGGTAATTCCCAGCCAAGTCAGCCAGGCAGCCCAGAGACCAAACTAGAGAAGAAAACAAATAATAAAGAGGTCAATACCATATTGTAAAAACAAAGTCAACTGTCCAGGTGAATATCAAAATCTCAGCTGGACCAAAACCCATGGAGTCACACCAAGTCACACCCAGTAATGTCCTGGCCCCTCTGTTCCTCAACTCTGTCAAGTTATTCCTAGCTTAAAAGGAAAAACTCTTTATGTACCAGAAATATTGAAGCAAAAATGTGCTAAGTACAATGAGGAAAAAAAGAAATCTGTATAATCTAGGTGCATCCGTTGAACTTCCCATATCTGACATTCTGGCTGGCCCAAAGTTCTTGGGATTATTTCACTTTTGTTACTTTGGAATTGCAATACGTTTTAAGACATTTTCCAAAACTTTCTTCCCAAGTCATTCAGGCCTTCCACTACCCCTGCAGAAGTGCTAATTTCAAGGTATTTTTATTCAAAATATTGTTGAGAAAATCTTACAAATTGAACCTTTACATTCTGGGGTAACTGGTTCACATTAGCATGAACCCAGAGCAAGAGAAACCCACTACAATGCATCGAAGTGCCTGGGGGCTTATTTATACCTGGCATGAGAGACCTGGGCTTAAAGCCTCACATACGCAGTAAGACCCATCACTAACTTAGTCTCTCTTGCTTAACTTTGTAGAAATAATTACACTTTGATTGGTTCAGGTACTTGAATGTTGGCTTCCCTGCCTCAGAGGAGGCTCATTTGTAGTAAGGCTTTCTGGTAGAAATTCCAATTTAATTCTATGATGCCTTTAGCAAAGAAACATTAATTGAATCCCTGTATTTCAGTTTTGACATACTGAATTTTTAATTAAAAAAATACAACAATTTAAACACTTCCAGACAGTAATACAGCTGTGTATTCTAATAGCCAATTTAGATAAGCAAGGGCCACTATTTTTTAAAGGGAGTTTGTGTTCCTATATATCTTACGCACTTGGGAAATTCTCTTAAGTATTACTGCCCACACTTAAAATTATCTCAGTTCACCAGTAAAAAAATATTTTTGAGTTATTCTACAAACCTTGGAAATAAGGAGATATTAATTTGGCTTTATATGACTATATCTAGAGAATTGGAAGCTTTGCATTCATTTCTTAAGCACCACTTCATTAATGAAATATCCTAAAGGCATTCAGATATCTGCTACTGCTGTGGTCTTCTCAGCATATTTGATATGAAAGAATCTACTTGGGTATAGCCAAATTCAGTGAAAGTCCCAGAGCCATTCTGATGTGTTGGAAGCCTCTGAATGGAAGAAAGCAGACAGAGACAGGAACAGAGACTGCTTCTAAGTAAAGCCTGCTGTCAGAAATTATTGCACTTATAAGGAAATGTTTGCTTTAGCTGGTAAATCTAGTCTTTCTTGGGTTTTTCTTTCTACTGTTTCAAAGAAACTTCTTTGCCCATTCTTGTACCTTCATCCAAGTCTGCTTACCACACCTTGGATATAGAAGACAATGATGCCCGATTTTGTTCCCTGCTTGGTCCTTTCTTTAAACAGTCATAATCAGGATTCACTTTGACACTACCGTGTTCAGCTTTTGAAGCCAAACGGTGTTCCCCTGAAGCTGTTATGCTCCCAGGGTCTTCATACTTGGGTGTTTGCAGAGCTTAGTGGCTGCACCTTGCAGGCTAGCTCTACGCAGGGATATCTGGAGGGACGTGGATTGATGTGGGGAGCTGCCTGCGACAGCTTGAGCTGATCTATCTACACTGTGATTTGTTAACTGTCCTCCAACTGAAGTGCTATGTGCATGGACCTTGACTTTTTAGGCATGGGTCCCTGTTAGAGAAGTGCCTTCTCTTGCATATAGATCACCAACTGTCCGCCCTGAGATCACAGTGTGGCCATGGACATTTAGTTCCCATGAACTCAAACCTATAGACTGGTAACAGGTTTACTCCTGCTACCCTCCCACTAGCTGGCAGATTAGGAGCTAATGGCAAAATCTACTGCAAAATACAGCTTGACCTTTGGCTAGCATCTTATAAAGAGGTCACTTCTAAGGCATATTTCTGTCCTACATGCAGATGTGTCTGAGCTGGGTGTCTAGATGCCAGTGCTGGCAACAAAGACACAAAACTAGCTTGTGTCCAAGAGGTACGGTTACCTCAAGAAGTGCCCCAGGCAAGTTAATGCCTCTTCCTGGGGGGGACAACATAAGAAGCGTGTGTACGGGTGCAGCCCTGCATGGATGGGGCTATCCTCCTTGCAGAACTAGTATGTGCTCACATGCACAAGTGCTCAAGTCCCAATGTTTGCAGACTTTGATTGTTGACTTAGAGCTAGCATATTCAATGGAAAGGTCTGACAGCCTTAGAGGTCTATTTCTCAAAGATTCATCAGAAAGCATCCCTATCTAAATGACAGTAATGTTTAATTATTTTCAATGATCTGATATTTATATAGCTCAGGTGATATCAGAAAAACTCATGGAAGGCAAAGCCAATAGCCCCCTGATCTGGTGCAGGTCAGACATTATTCTGAACAGAAATGAAGAGCTCCAGGACACCAGAGTGTTGCAACTTTTGCAGAGCTCATCCTTTGGAGTAACAATAAATTTTCCATCATGAGTAACAAGATCAGTGGCAGAGTCAGGTTTTGACATGTCTGCATTCAAAACTATCTATTTTGCATTTAAAATGCAAATGTGCCCATCACTATCATCCTGATTCAGCACTTACTGAAGTCAGTGGAAACATTCCCATCGATTTCAGAAAAATAGTAATTCAGGTCCAGCAATCCCAGATCAATGAGCAAATGGCAAATGAACTGGAACAGAACCATGACCTACTCTGACCTACCTGTGCAATAGCAAACTGGTCGTAGAAAGCAGAGTTTTCTAAGTTCAGTTCAAGATCTATATCCTGTAATTCTTCACAGCTACCCAAGGAAGGCATTTGGAGGGGAAAGAAGAAAATTATTTCAGAGAGTCCAAACATGCAAACCAAATATAAAATGAAGCAACATCTTAAATGTGTTTCAGAAAGTCACAACAGCATGTTTTATCAAAAGATATTTAAGTTATTGCAGTAACCAGGTTGCTTGCCAATCTTCTCTAAAACTAGGGTAAAAGAGGCATGTAATTACTTTCTTTAAAAAAACCCAATGTATAATTATGTAAGTGATAACACCAATCCTCCTTAAGTGGAATTGTAATAGTTATTATGAAAACAGTGTACTTAAAACCCTCTTTTCCCACTGCCCCCAAGCCTCCCACATATACACATCTGGCATCACCCCAGGTCGTTTGCTTCACCCCTCAATGAAACAAAGTGTATGAGCCTCCGTTACCTTTTGACTTCACCAGGAAAAGCCTCAGAAGAAGGGATTGTGTGGGTGTTTTTGTTTCGGATGCTCCAGCAAGGAGACGATACTCTGATGGTAAGATAGAGGCTGCCTACAGATTTTACAAATAACTTGGACTTTTACTGGTGTGAAAAAAATCCCAGGATTTTGAGGTTGTCTTTCTAGCTCTTGGTTGATTTCTGCAGCCTCTTCTCTCTCCTTTTCAGTGCTGTCGGTCATCTTGGGTTCTTATCCGAATATTCGATTAGATGTTTTTTGTAATTGAATTTTTAACCGAATATTCGAATAATTCGATTAATCGTTGCAGCCCTAAACAGAACATTTACTATGGCATTTTACAACATATGACAATGTGCAACATAAATGTATGCTTTAAATAGTATGTTTATTCAATATCATATGACATAAAATGTCACCTTTTCCTCTCTCATGTTACTTGTTTGATAGGAAAAAACCTAGCTCAACTTAACTTTTTTCCTATAGGGAGCATAAACATTGTGGGATACAGTAGAGCATTTTAGGAGCTGTACGTTTTGTGCACTGTAAGAAAGTATCAACCATCTGTACTTTGCACTTACAAAGTACTTTCCATTCTGCGGCTCTCAGGGCATCCACAGCACAGCTATGAGGCCAACATCTTTACATCAAATTTTGGATGATGGTGCCTTGTGGCACAGGCAGGATGAGTGACTTGCCCACTGCCACACAGTGGGTCGGTGGCAGAGCCAGGACAGCAAGCCAGGAGCCCTGACTCCCAGTCCCCTGCCCTGCCCACAAGACCACACTCCCCCCCTTCTTGGAGCATTTCCAAATCTAGCTCTCCTTTGGAAATAAAAGTTTTTAAACTAATGGATTTCTTTTGCATATGACCGTGACTCTTAAAGAGACCATGAAACATGACAGAAACGTACTTTTCTTTGTGGGGCACTAAATGCAAAAAAAAAAAGTTTGATCTGCTTTTTTTGTTCCAGATGAAAAAATCTGGATTTCCACATTACAGATGCCTTCTCCCCCTTGCTCACCTTCCGTGTAATAACTACAGTTTGTAACACCCCTGTTCATTTGTGCATATATGGAAAAAAAAGGGAAGAAAATGTATTCTTCAATACTAACCTATTTGGCATGCTTCCTTTTTCGGTAATTGCATCACACCACATGTTAAATCCTACACTCACTATAGTGCTAGCAATAAATGTGATAAACACCACAAAGGCGCTGATCAGCAGATTCAGGAAGGCATAAAAGAAAGAGCTGCAATAAAAAGGAAGAAAAATGTAACTCATAAACAGCTGAAACACAACATCAGCAGTCTCTCTAAGCAGCATACACTGGGCACAAAGATACCGGTTTCCATTTGAAACACATCTGCTTTAATTAAGAACACCTTATACATTGAAAACTATGGATTATGATTTTGAGTCACATTATCTTCATTTGTGAGTACTTTTGCTTTTGATTTTTTTTTTCACCGTAAGAGGATGGGGCTTTAAATCATAAATACTAAGTGGCGATTGTTCATACAAAGCATGGTTTTCATTAACTGTAATGACGAAAATCACCATTGTTAAAATAAATGTCATTAGCTCAAATTATATAGTAACTGGAGCTAAAATTATTTCATGACTAAAGTGATAATTGGGACAAAAATTGCCTAGGAGTGGGAAACTAAAAATAAAACAACACAGTACTGATAGCTATAATCATTTTAAGCAATGTAACACAAGGTACTGCCATCATAGGACACGAATCTCTGTTTTATGGGCAATTTGCAGAGCAGACCACTTTCTCCTGGGACTTCTCTGGCTTTGGTGTCAGTATGTTACTTCTGCCAGCTGAATGTCAATTTATTTCAGCCCTCTTAGGTCTGCCCAACCAGGGCCAGCCCCAGGCACGTGCTGTGTTTGGAGTGGTAGGGGGTGGGATGCTTACACTGCATAGGGCCAAGAAATTGTCTACTCATCTTCCAACCTCACTGCTTAACTCTGCCCCTTACTTCTTGTCAGTGAAAACTTTCTAGTCCTTTTCTCATTCATCCAAGTCCTTCGCTACTTGAAACTGCTCTAGGTAGCACTTGGAAAGTCTCATTATCTAAAAATTGGACATCTACTCTAGGTTGGAGAAGACTGGCAACTCCAGGTGGCAGGTCATCTTATTCAGGTTAGGTGGTAAGGATGAAAATGACAAATTTCCCACCAGTGCCACTCTCATTATGCTGAGGATAGAAGGAGTCTACTCACCTCAGAGAACAAAAAACCAGTCATTTCTTTTCCCTGGTAGCTCATTAAATGAAAAGGCGAGAGGCTTTTTGGGTCAGTGTTTGAATACTGGGAAGGTTCTGGGCTGGTCAATCCTAATTTGTACAGGTTATACATGGCGAGACATATGTGACCTCAGGAGGACTACTTTAAAATGAGATGAGGAAACAATCATTAGTGAGGTTAGGATGTTCGTTTCTGGGTTGATGTGGCTTTAGAGAGGCTGTCTAGGCCCTCTCCAAAGTGGCAGTCATTCCATCCCAACACTGATAGAGAAGGAGTGAAATAAACCACCTTCCAGAAGTGCCCTTACAGACTGTAGCGGGACCTGGATGCCAGGACACCTGCCTTTGAGATGAATCCTACTCTCATCCTTTGGCTTCACTGGACTTGGTGGACACCTCCACAGAGTGCCAGGGTCACCCATATAGTAGCAGAGCAAGCTGGTACAAGCAGACCACGGTTTCGCATGTTCACTGTCCCTGCCCTGATTTCACACCTAGCCTAGACTTCGTTCCAAGTGTCACTAAAGCCATATCCACTGGGTGCGCCTTAGCACGGTATGCTGGCCTGAGAGGCAGAAAAGACTTGAGCTGTCCACTCAGTAGAGTTGACACCAGACTTAGTAAGAGCTCTAGAAAAGGAACAGTTCCCGGGAGCACTCAGTGGATCATTGCCAGCCCGGGACCTCTAGTCCTCCCTCTACTTCCTACCCTGCAGCACAGGAGAGGTGCCAAGGTCCAGAATGGGACGTTCCACTGACAAAGCAGGACTGAGTGTTGCACTTGATGTGCATTGGGCAAGCAGCAGCCATCACCGTGTGTGCTGGAGGTTCCTCAGGCCAGGGCATCCTGGAAGAGAACTGTGCTAATTTGGCTCTCTGCCTCACCTATTTTTTTGCTTAGATCAGAATTTCAAGCTACACATTCCAGATTGAGTGGATGCCCTGTAATGATAAATGCTTACACTCAAAGTAGAAGTCGCTTTGCCATCCTAGTAGTGAAGTATCTGAGTTGTACCTCTACCTTTCAGCTGAGCTGAATAGTCCCAGGCCCAGAGCACGGCTGGCAGCCAGCATTTGCTTCTCCTACTCCTGCAGGCAACTGGAGCTCAGTCTGTCCCTCAGGCAAGGGGTGCTCAGACCCTTTTAAAAAGGGGTTTTAGCAGTCTTAACTACCTGACAGCAACCATTAAAAGCCATTGCACATGAAGACTGACCACCTTGGTAGGATGCATAGGGTGCTAACCCTGACTGCCTCGGCCGGCTCACCCTGGAGCTGGCCCAGTAGCAGTGATTCTGCTCAATAGGATCAGCTGTGATGTCATTCTGGTTCTTCCTCAACTGCCTCTAATCAGAAATGGTAATTATCATTTATGATGAGGAGCTCACATTTCTCTCCATCCAAACAGACCTGTTTTCATGCCCATTTGAAGTGTTAACAAATTGCTGTCTAAAATCAGAACAGCGTGTGTCCTACCTGCTTTTCAGACAGACAGCAGCAGATCTGGTACAGGACAGACCTTCTTTCTTACTAGGAAACTGCTGTTTTCAAGCAGCTTCCTTCTCATCCTGTTTTACCTTTCTGTCATGCTCTACAGTTATCTCATGATGCCGACTTGCTCCATCTTTGCTCCCCACCACCCCACAGCCTTCTGCCTCCTTTCTTGCCTGGAACAGTTGTGAACAGTGTTATACAACTGCTAATGCTCAGCCCAAAGGAGCCTGAGAGCAACTCCTAAAGCGACAATTTTCAGGGGCCTGCCCAGCAGTTTTGAACTAAATAGCCACATTTGGAAGCAGGCCAAACATCTGATCCAAATTCACTATTACAAGGTTTTTACTGCTGGTTTCTTCCAAAAATTAACTAGTTCTGAACTGCAAAACTGAATAAAAGCATCTAGATTCAACTAATCCTCTATAGGTATCTGATCACCTGAGGAAGCTGAATTTAAATGTATTAAGTACATGGTTCTATTTAGAACTTATAAGGTAAGTTTTAATATAGAAATAAGTTTCTAGTCTATACTTACTAAAGCATGTTTTAATATTAGGCAGCTTGAGGGTGGTCAGAAAGTGCAAGAGGGGCAACACTGCTAGCCAGTCCCCAATATTACCCGCATCAGGGTGTTGTACAAGGCCAGATGCAACAACCACTGACTCAAGAAACTTCTAGTCCGAATAGACCTGGACACAAGTGATTAACCCTTGGCGTGGTCCCTAAACCCCAGGAAAATAACTTTCCTAGTCTAGCCAGCCACCAGTGCATGCTCCTGCCTTCCTACCTCTGTGTAGCTGGATGCTTGGAGGGCCCTGGCCCCACAGCACCCGCAGGCTGGGTTACCCGTGCCAGGGGGTCTACCCAAGGTGGCAGGACGGGCCACTGGAGAGCACAGAGCACAGCGCTCCCGAGCTGCTGCCTGGACCACCAAGCCTCTCACTATTCCTGCTGGGGTCTGATGCCCCTTGGTTTGTCTGAGCACAGTAACCGGCTGCGGCTGCTGCAGGGAGCGCTCAGCGTTGCTCTCATGTCGTAACCACGCAATAGTTGTTCTCTGCAATAGTTGCCATGTCCACCACAAAAGCAGGATAAAAATAGAGGGGGACTACCAACTGCTCCCTTCTGCCCCCTCACGCATAACCGTGTCGTTTCAGGGTTTTTCAGGCGCCCAGTGTACACCCTGGGAAGGCTCCCCTTTGCAGGGACGTGGAGTGGGACCGTGGTCAGGAGGCACCTGCGAGCCCCAGCCTCCAGCATCGCCCCACGGCCCCCAGCACCCTCCATGCCCACCGCAGCTGAGCTGGGCACACACTTCTCCCAGACTGCCAAAGGGCAGCGGGCGCGTAGCGATGAATCTGGCTGCCCACCCCAAACCCCTGCAGGGGAGCATCCTCCGGAGAGGGGCCTGAACTCAGGTGGGGGTGTAGGTGGTGCGTGGGCAGACAGACGCAGGCAATACGCCGCTTCACTCCAAACCCCTCTAGGGAGCAGGATGATCTGGATGGTGCAAAGCCCAATGCTTGGCCCCCAGGCTTCTCCCACTTGCCCCAGCCTGCAGGAGGGATGGGCACCCCCTGCCCTCCCCAGGGTTACTTACTCCTCGTGCCCTTTGCAGAGGAAGAAGAGGGTCCTCCAGGCCTGCACTGTGGCCAGCAGCAGGGAGAGGAGCCCGGTGAAGATGCTGAAGCGGCAGGCAGCCTCAGGCCCCCACTCCTGCACAGTGAAGCGCTGCCTCTCCACGGTCAGGTTGGCGTTGAGCCACATGCCCTCGGTGAAGAGCAGGCACCGGCCGTGGAAGTCGTTGCCATTCTCGGAGAGCGGCACCACCACGATGAAGCTGAAGAGGAAGGCCAGGAAATAGCAGATGCACTGAGCGAAGAGGAAATTGCTGAGCGCCATGTCCGCGGCTCTGCGCAGGCAGAGGGAGGGAAGGAGGGAGGGATGGAGGGAGGGAGGAGGGAGGGATGCAGGAGGGAGGGATGCAGGAGGGAAGGATGCAGGAGGGAGGGATGCAGGAGGGAGGGATGCGGGGGGGGGGAAGGATGGAGGGATGAAGGGAGGAAGCCTGCAGCGGGGGAAGGGGGTGGGGGGGGGGAGGATGCGCAGTGCAATGCAATGCAGTACAATGACTCCTCTGGACACGGCTGCTGCCTCTCCCGCAGCCCGAGCTGCCCCTACTGATGGCTTCAGGGCTTGTGGGGGGAGCAGAGAGGAAGAACTGTTGTGGGGGATCCTTCTTCTTTGGGAAAATCTGGCCGCTGATACACCCTGTCACCCATGGGGTTAAATCAGTCCGTGCCTCCCCAGCAGGGCTAGGTACCACCGGCTCTCAGTGGGGTATCCCCCTAATGACATAGGACACTGATGTCACCTGTGTTGGTGGTGGTGACACGCACCCTTCCACTACAAAAAAACAAAGCAAACACACAAAAAAAAAAAAACCAACCTAAACCGCAAACCCACAGCTTCATCCTGGCTGATGGATCTCAGCAAGTTTTGGCCCCAGTTTCTAAAAATCTGGCTACCAACCTCAGATGGTGGCAATAAGGGACAAGGTGCACAGCCACCCTGGGAGCTGCAGACTGAGTGGTTTTCTTCTTAGCCCAGCTGGTCACCCCCTAAAAAGATATTGCAGGTGGCAGCAAGGGCTCACCAGAAGTGGACAACGTTTTGTTGAGCCTTGGTGTCAGTTAGGGGCTGCCCAGTGTTGGCATAACCTGCATTGTCCCTTAGCTGGCAGACAGAGAAGGGGTGAAAAAAAATAACCCTGAGCTCCAGCTGGACATCAAGCTGAGAATGGACCAGCACAGCAAAGGTATGTCCATGGCAGGGACACTTGTTGCTCACTCAGCTCCCAGGGGTAAGCATCCACCCTGCTCTGCACTGCCAGGAACCAGTCCCCTGCCCTGCACCACTCTTGAAAAGACATCGGAGCATCCCAAAACTGCATGGCCAGGATGCAAGTAAGCAAAAGGCATTGGAGAGAGGCATGTGACTTGTGCTCAGTTGCCCCCCCCCAGCACAGAAATCCAAATTAAGCTGACCCTAAATTGGAGCTGCCCCTCAATCCCAATTTCATTTTTCCATCTAAACATGAGTCCTCTTTGCAACACAAGACACCATAATTCATCTCCACTTCCAGGTAAAGTAATTTCCTAATCCAATTTCCTAGCCATATCCAGTCTGAGATCAACTGCAGGTCTCAGATCACTTCTTAATCCCAGGGCTGTTTCTGCTCATTTCAGGCAGCATGCCATTTCCCAGCTAGTGTTTAGAGGAGCAGATGAGGGACTGGGACCCTGAATATACTGCCCATGGGATTTCAGGCTTGTGTTTCCATTGGGCAGCAAAACAATTATTTTTCAGTGCTGTTAAGACGCTACAGGTACAGTCCCGAGGCAGGTGCTGGGGGGATTCTCAGAGAAGACATTAATTCAGCTTTATTGTAAATAATTTGTAATGCATATTATCTTGAAGTCTTACTCTATCAGTACAGGGAAAGTAGTTTTTGTGCAGATGCTGCTTCTTGAATAAAAACTTTTGTCAGCATATGTGAAATGTGTCAGGCCATTTTTCTGATCCTTACCAACTCTGATCATCAAAAATTGTATTTCAATTTTGCAAGATGAGTTATAGAGCACTGACCTGACACTGTGGGGATAGACATGCACTCCTAACAGAAAAGGTTTCGCTGATATTTCAGTCTCGTAGTAAGGAGGAAAGTTTATTGCTCTTAACCTTGCTTCCAAGAAGTGCTGGGTTCCCACAGGGTTTTTTTCCTTTATCTGGAAGGAAATCAGACCGGGATTGAACTGGAAAACTCTTTTCTTTGAAACCTGACACATCAGATTTCCCAGATAATGTTTTCTGAAGTTAACTTGGGAGGTCAACAGCGACATAAAAGCTCAGTTATTGCTTACACTGGAGCCCACAGAAGGGGCCGGCAGATGCCAAGGGTGCTTTGCTTCCAGCAAGCCCAGTGCTCAGATCTTACCACCGGCAACCACAGGGCTCTGTTGCAGGAGTGTTATTGCAGAGGTGAAACGTGAGGGTCACTTGTAGAACATATAAAGTTGTCTTTGCTGATGAACAAACTCAAGCGAGCATTTATCAGAGAGTTTAAGAAAATACAGTTAGCCAACTGCAAACGTTAACAGACATGTAAAACAGCTGCACTCAAGAGGCTAACAGCTACTGAAGCACTGGGCTTGGTCAGATGAAGTGACCACACACTGGAGTGAGCAAAGAAGTAGAAATCAAACCTGTCAGCTGTCACTCGTTTGGCAGCTGCCTGGATTTCTCATACTCTTCTCTCATGTAAATCCTAAAAAACAAACAAAAAAAAATTACTCTAGGGTGGAACTTGGTTTCTGAAATATACAGCTGTTTTAGTGGAGTAAATTTGATGGTGTTTTACAAAGAAGACTTTTATAAACTTAGTTTCCTTCAAATGGTGAAACTGGGGTGAAAGGCACAAGGCAAGGTGAATGATTATTCATTCTTTCTCATATCACAGGGAGTGGAAGACATCAAATATACAGGTTAGGCAAAAATTTTAAAACAGAGGAAAAGATGCCCATATTTCACACAGCACATAATTATTCTGTGGCATTCATCATAGGACACTGCAGAGGCCAAAAATAAATACTGGTTCAGAAAGAGATTAGAGAAACTAATGGAAAAAAAAAACGTTAAGGGCTGCTAAACACAGAGCTGGGGAAGTAACCTGCACCTCTGAAGCCCCTGCGCAGCAGTTTGCTGAGAAAGTAGAGCCATAAAATGATCACTCTGCATTTGCCAGAATCTTCCATTCTTCCCTAAACCAAGTATCTGCTACATGGTGGTGCTGCTGTCCTCAGAGATGGGTCCCAGGCAAGATGGTCCTTTGGTCTGGCCCATTACGGCCATTTCAGGTTCTCATTACAACAGCTGACATTATTAGCCTGCTGTCACAGCTTTGCCATCAAAGTAGGGAGGGCAGCTCCTCCAGAGCATCTCCCCCGTACCTTGGCTTCTGTAAATGTCTTTAGGAGGGGGTTACCACTGGAGCAGACGTGTGGTCAGCGTTTGGTCCCTTTTGCACCGTGGAGGAAGGCAGTGGGGTAGTGCTTGCAGTTGCCCAGGACAGAGAGAAGACATGGACATTCCCCCAGCTCTGGTGGTGCCAGCACAAGGAGCACGGTACAGATGTTCTCCTACCGCAGCCCCACCACTACCAACAGCACCTTGAACACAACATCCCAGACCTCCTGCCCGCACGTCAGAGGGGGCTTGCCCGCTCCAGGGCACCCACCTGGGCTTTCTGCACAGGAATTGAACTCCCACCTCCTGTAGGGAAGAAACCCCAAGAGGATCATGTGTTGACATGGGTTCGAAGATGACTTGCTTAGCATCAGCGAGGGTGAAGTCCAAAGTTGTAAATTCTATTTGTTTGAAAAAAAGTCACGGAAAAACAAAACAGGCTGCAGGATCAACTGCAACTGCCACCTCAGTGATAAGCAGAAAACCTACCTGGATAAATCAAGATTAGATGTACCGTATTTGCCTGTATTCCCTTCAGCCCCATATCTCCTTCTAGTCGCCTGGCTAATCCTCTGTAGATCAAGTAACACTGTATGAGTTGGAGTGATGTGGAATGACTGATGGGGACTGTGGTTTTGGCTCTGCTGCTCCACGCTCCCTCTCAAGTCATTAATTATGCCATCTGACATGAGCAGTGCTCTCAAGTTGATATTTGTGAGGTAAGTGATGAATTTCCTCTTCTCCTGATAGCTCATTAGGACATGCTTTATTATGGGAAAATTTGCTGAGGAATTAATTATTCAGGCAAAAACATTTTTGTGAACAACTTTATTTATTTATATATTTATCTTACCTTGGATATATCATTTCTGTGGTCCAAGAAAAATAATGGCTGCATGTCTAGAAGGTGGCTACCATCTTGATACCAGTAATGTGCTGTTTATTTCTGGAGAGGAGACATAGAGTCACAGCGGTATCTCTGCAGAAGGATGCCCAGGGAGCAATATGTCAGTATTCTAGGCAGAGAAAACCAGTCCAAATGGCTGCTTTTCAGCCAGCCCTTCAGTCATCCAAAGGCAACTTGTCCCTGATTTACTTGAACTCACATGGCTGCCTCAGCCCATTTTGCCAAATGGTTTAGCAAATGGAGTTTGCCCATTTAATGCAGCAAACCAGCTCCAGGCTCTGGAGTCTATTTTATTCACCCTCTCTGATCTGTTTTATTATTATATTAATCCATTATTATTACTCCACAAGTCTTGACCTATAGTATTTGTCCTCTGAAACTTATAGAAAGGATCCAGGCATCCTGCACATCATCTTATGGTAGTTACTGCAAGTACCACTTTTTGGGAGAGGCTTCTCATGGTAATCACTATCTTTAAGAAGGTGCCTGCCACTAGTTCAGAGGGATTATAGACAAAGTACCTAACTGTCAGCCACCTGTCACATCTGCATTTCTTCACAGTTACTACTGTGTCACGAATCTTTCAGGGCATCTCATCTGGGAACACCTTGACATTTTGCCTTTTTTTTTTTTTTTTTGTGCAAGTATTTTTTTAAAGTATCTCCATTCTGCTAGGAAAGCTGTCTTGTCTGCAAGGAGGTTATAGGCAGAGAAGGTGCCATGCTGACAGACATTAATGGAGCAGTTATCAGGAAGCAACTGAATGTCATTAATGTGTCCGGATAGAATAACCTCTGTATTTTGATACCCAAAGAAAAACAAATACATTCAAACCTATTCACATTCTGAACTGAACGAGGCCAGGCTGTGGCTAAAATATAAATTAAAAAAAAAAAAAAAAAAAAAGGATGCTTGAGCTTTTCAGAGCATCATTAACCCTAGTGCAATTCAGACTCTGCACAACACCTTACAGCCTGGGAGAGTTACAACAGCGAGCAAGGGCACAGTCCAAAATGGCACATTATTTGCTCATGTGCCTCTCCTGTCCTCTTTTAAGGAAGACGGAGGTAATGACAAGGGTAGGACAAACTCTAGCAAGGCTCTGATCCCAGCTTCTGCACAGGTGAAATGTGTATTGAAAAAACAAGCTTCAGGAGCGAATGTATATTTTTTTCTGGTGCCAAAAAGATGTTAGAAAAGCATGAGAGAGTTGGAGACTGCTTAAAAGAATAAAAGAAATGAAAGGGAGGAAAAAAGATGACAGAAGAGAGATCAGCAAATTAGGAACCCATGGAGTCCAAGCAATCAAAACCCAGCCTGAGGATAAATGTAACTCTGCCTCGCTTTAGATTAAATAGGGGCATTACATATTACATCAACATCTTACATCTGCAGCTTAACCTGTGACTGCCCAAGACTGCAATATCGTCAGATCCAGAACTCAAGCAGTCACTGAGGTCTTGTGCATCTGAACAGCGCTGGTTCTGCTCAAAACTGCACTTCAGAGCTTGTGCTTTCTGTACTTACAGACATTCAGCATCCAAAAGCCCCTTGCGTGCATATGACAGTTTGTCGCAGTGTTCCGCTCTATTTCAACTGCTTTTTTCTACCTGGACAGTTACTGAGAGACACTATTTCCCTTGATAAAACAACTATCCTGTGCCTCTTTGTAATGCCCCTGCCTGCTCTGTAGCATGACAGAAACCAAGCAGAACCTGCAGGCAAGGTTGTGGCCCCACTAGCCACGCAGCAGTGAAGTCCCTTCTGTTGTCCACATCCCCTTCTCTGTTCCTACGTCTTTCAGGAAGGTGTGTTTAACAGGGGTAATTCATGCAGAAATCTAGCGGCAGTCTTGGGGAAGACCTCTGAACTGTTTTATCCCCAGGACAGAACTGCCTTTACTGGTGATTGACACCTCGCAGAAGCATGCCTGGTGCCCAGAGTCTGATGTAGGGGATGTCCAGCACTCACAACGCTGCCACTCCAACTCTGAGCCTTCTGAAAATCATGCTCAGATTTTTTTCCTGAAGATCACCCAAGCGTTTCCCAGCCCTAATATGGCTTTGAAAAAAAAACTTCAGCCTTTGCTTTTTTTTCCCCCGTTTTCTTTGTAAAACCATTTTTATGTGCAGCCGCCAACTAATTTGTATCTTAAGATCAAGTCACTTCCCTGGGAAATTCTCAAGGTCAGTAATCAATGATCCACCACAAAGGTAGATGAAAAGAAGCAAAAAAAAAAAAATATCCCTCTGTAAACCACATCATGCTTTTAAATGAGTTGTCATTGTGATTAAAAAGGTTTTAGGTTGCAGAGGGAGACGTATCACAGAGTATCTCTGCTGTTCATTCTAATTAAACACAAGTTGAACCATATTTTAGGAAAAAAGAGCATTTCAAACCCTTGTCCAAGTAACTGCCTGCTACAAATCAGCATATCTCCATTAGTTCCAATGCTGCTGCATTATTCTACACCAAAGGAGATTCTGACCCATCTGTCTTCACCAGTTTCTATTCCACTCACAGACATGTACACTAAGAGCAGCTAATGGGTAGCACGTCAATTAATAGCATGTAGCTGCTTTATGTGTGACATATTGTACCATGCATTGATTTTTAATCTGCTCAAACTAGCATTTGTCATGCAGGGTGAAACTCTGATGTGAGAAATAGCCTCTTCATTTTCCCTGACAACTATTAACACTGAGCTAGTCTTCAGTGCTCGTGCCGCAGGCAACTGCTCCTGCCAAAAACAAATGCAAAGACTGAGGAGAGAACCGGTTTGCAAAATTGAACTCTGCCTCAAAAGTGAATAAATCAGGACAGAGAGGCACATCCTTAGTTCCTGGCGATAGGAGGAACTTCACGGTGACTGTTTACCTCTGATGAGGCAGTGAGCGAAGAAGAACCCAAAACATTGAGACGGGGCTTTGCTACTGCCTGTCAATGGGTCAATGCAGATGTAATCAGAGAAAGTGGACTTAAACTGCTTCTGGAACCACACATTAAAAGTACAGGGGTCTTGTGGCTTCTCCACCACACATTCATGTCACAGTCCTCACTCAGCATCCTAAAGACTGTCAACAGGAGTAAAGTCCCACCACCAAAATGCACATTGGGCAGGTAGCTGTGAAAGCTGAGAGCCAGCCCCAATAAAACACAAGACACAAAGACTTAGAGGGAAATGAGGTGCCTATGGCCCTCAAATAGCTCTGGAGTGTATTGTGGCCTCATTAGTCACATTGCTCATATGTGAGATAGAGACAAATGTTCCTCAGGTCAGCTCCTCAGCTGAGGGTGCTGGTACTAACCTAATTCCAGCCAGCAGGAGGTCTGAGCTGGCACATCGTCTCTCAAGGCTACTGAGAAAGAAGTGGAAATAAACAAAAAAAACCCAAAAGAGCCCCAGATCATCATATTCCTGGTTTGGTGCAATTTTCAGCTCAGCACATGAAACCACATAAACCAGGTGGTTTTGCAGAGCTCCCTTTCCATATTTCAGTCCAAGCCAAAAGTACCTGCCCGCTGACCCACACTGGCTGGCCTCAGCTTATCCTGTGCACGGATGTCAGGTATGCATCAGTTGCTGTCTTTGGATTTCGTTATTGGTAATCAACAGAAAATTGGATAGATCTATTTGGTTTTGAAAACAATACACCCATGGGCTTTCTGAAGGTCAGAGGACTCCCAAATATCTCATGTCATTATTGCTTTCTTATCATTAGGCTTTCTTCTAATGTTAGGAGGTGTTTGCAAAATCTAGTCCTGCTGAGGCTTGAGAAACATTAAAGGTTCAACTATTTATTCCCGTTCTCATTAGGGTATTATTTGTTAGTAATGTACAAGGGTCAGTTATAAAATGATGTGGTAGACTTCGTATTCAAGGGTCTGTACAGGAAGGATAATGCCCACTGCTTGGGTAAATCCTGAGGTCTCCAGAAGTTACTGTGTAGCTGAGATGCAGCTGTATTATACATCATTATTGCCAAGGGCCTCAAAGCTTCTGTAAGATGCTAGAAAAAATAAAGGAAAAAAAAAGAAGAAAAATGGGGTAAATAAAACCAGAGTAAAATAATGATTAGCAAATCAAAGATTCACATGTGAGCTCAAAATTAACTACATTTTAGGTTCAAACAGAGGCCCCACCTTGTGTCAGGGGCACATGCATTTTACATTGATCAAAGCAGAGCTTTGAATACTTGACATAGGAGTTGAAATATAGATTTGTGATTTGCAAAGTAAAAAGACAACAACAGCAATAATGAGACATCAAAATAGATCTGAATGTCACACTCCTGGGTGCAACCATAGTGATACCTTATCTTGTGGCAGAGATGAAAAGACAGGGAATACGAGCTCATTATTGTAACAATTACTTTAATAAGCATGTAAAAAGGGGATTTGGTGGGGGTTTGCTGTTTCTTGTCATATTTGGCATTCATTTTCCTTGTGATTGATCAACAATTGATAAATAATGCCTTTTATTAAAATGCACAGTATGAGCAACATTTTCAGAGGTCCCTTGGGATGTTTGGATGTCCCACTGACACTGTCTCTACAGAGACAGTAACAGACAGACCCATTCGACTCTGTCTGTACTCCGAGCTTGCCATAACTAGGACAAATTTAGCTAATACATTCATTTGAGAGTCTTCTGCTAACAGACGCAGGACCTGCTAGCCAGGACACGTTGTTACGTTGCTTGCAGAGCAGAGGCGGACTGTGTCCAGCCTGCTTGGCAGGGCAACTCATGGCTGTCTGCATCCTTCTCTGCTCCTACATCCTAATGCCTACCCCTCTTCAGAATGGGCCACTGAACAATCTCCAAAAATAATCCCTTCTAGGAAACTCTGATTGAGAATGGAAAAATGGAACCCTGCAAAAATAAATAATCTTTCCCAAAAGATTTTTTCTCCACTCCTTCAGTAGCTACCAACCACTGTGCAACCCAACTTCTGTGGGATCTCTGATCCCTACTTCCCTGCAAATGCAAATGTCATGGTAGAAATGACAAAACAGTGAAGGAAACACAACAAATAGAACAGCTGTTAGTGACGGTGCTGAAGGAGGTCTAAAAAATTCACTTAACATCAATTTCTCCTGCTGCAAAGGCCAGAAATGCCCATTGACAATAGCTGGCTGAACTCACCGGGCTACTCTTTTCCTGACCAATTCCCATGTAAATTCTTGTTTTTTAAGAAAATGCTCTGTAACACCAATAAGTGTAAAATTTGTCTCTTAATTAGGAAGTTTCTGTATTCTGAAAAAAAAATCTATATAAATGTGAAATATTTTTATTAACATTTAATGGAGAATTGAGTGCTATATTGACACTAGAAAATGGACTGTATTATTTTTATACTGCAATATGCAAATATACTCATTGTTATTGCAGATTAGGAGACCGAATTTGCTAATGTTTTTTAATAATGTTTATTATATTTTTCTGACAAAAATAACCATTAAAATACCACTTAAAGAGCATGAAGACTGCAGACATCTGAAATTAATTCTAATTTTTTTTAAAAAGCAAGTTTTAAAAATTCAAATCTGCATTTTTCTGTTTTACAAATAGCCCACCAAATCAATATTTCAGGAGAGTGAATCAATATTTCAGTACACTGTGATATAAAGTAAAAAAAAATTGGTCTATTAACATCTTTTTATTAGCGTGTCAATTGCAGTGCACAAAATTTGCACATATGGGTAAAGAAATTGTTTCCTGAAAATGTGCAAATTGCTACTTCACTGAATGTAAATGAAGTGCTAATTGCTCTTTGCAAACAATATTTATGCAAATTATGCCCTACTATTACATAGCAGTGTGGAGTTTACATTTACATTTGTCTCATTTTTTTCTCCATCCATTTGACAGTGCCTGGACATCAGGACTTGGGCTATTACTCACTTTCTTTGCAAGACATTTTATGGAGACGTGAATGGGTGAAGAATGGGAAAGGACCTGCAGACAGTAATATATCATGACCTAGAGGGGCAGAAGATCTAAATCTGTTCTGTTATTCTGGTTCATGATTCACTAAGCAAAGTATTTGCAATAAATTATTTATCTCAAATTTGCCTTTTATTCTGTTTGCCTTTTGACCCATGATATGTTGGGAAATTCTCTAGAAAAGCCATTTAAAAAAGCCGTCTGCTTTCCAAACTATACAGAAAATAACTTAAAGTAGCAGACACCATCAGACTAAACATTGAATTCAAATGGATATGTTTGAACTTTGGGTTTGGGGCTTTTTTTACTGAAGTTAACCTAGTTTCAGGAGTTTGTTCCCTTCTTTTTTTTCCCCCCATTAATGTATCATTAATTCGGAGAAGTCAACACACCTTCCCTAGAATTTCCCAGTCACAAGCAAGAAGAGTAATCACTTAAAGAATATCTGTTTGGTGATATTCATGAACGTGGACTGGAAATTTTCATCTTGAAACCTTGAAAATTCCCTGAACACTCAATATTTTATTTTCTGAGGTGAAATTCTTCTACACTTGTTATTATTAGCTTTCCCACCAACTTCAGTGGTGTTCAAATTAGCCTTTCATAGTTAAGTTTCCTAAAATGTATTCTCTGGTATAAAACATTTTTTTCTTTTTATGGTGCTTCTTATTGGCTACCAGAACTTCAAGATCTCAAGGCTGCTGGCAACTTGCTCCCAAAAAACAGGATGCAAAAATTCAATGGAAGGGGTTGGGTTTACTTCTTTTCAGGTTGAACGGATGGGACATACCACCATAGCACTGGGGAGTCAGACACAATGCAATTTTAAAACAAATACTGCTGGAGGAAGGGAACAAATAAGCCTGGGCGAGCTGGCCAGGACTCTCACAAATGATTGGAATTAGCTTTTATTGATGTCCCGAAGCGGGTGAGCTGCCTTCCCCGGGCACTGCGCGGTGGCCTGGGTTACCCTTTCTAGCTCCACGGCCATTCCTGACTCTGAGAGCAACCATATCACTCATATCCACGGGATAAAATGTCAAATCCTTCCTCCTTCGGTAGCACAGACAGGTTGTGCTGCACCTTGGGTTCACCGCAGCCCAGCCAGCCCTTGGGGAGCCGCTCTCCCCAAAATGGGGTTTCAGTGAGAGTCGCCTTCCTGTGCCGAGGGCAGGGCAAAGTGGTAGCACGTCATGAAACCCTCTCACAGGGCAGAAGGAAAAACAAAAGAAACAGAAAAAACAGTGCAAAACTCCAAAGCCAGCCTTCAGTCTGCTTTTAATTTGGGGACAGTTCTTTGAAACAGAGAGGATGTGTCAGGCACAACCCAACGCGAGTGGTGGGGCTCCAGGCTTTTCGTTTCGGAGCGTCTCTGAAGGTTTCTCGCTTTGAAAAGCTCTCCCTCTCTGAGTGCCTTCACACCCAGTCACTTCTTTCTCTCAGGACAGATGGGGAACAGCAATCTTCTTCCTTTTTGTTCAGAGCTTTCCAGGATGGGTTACTTGAACTTCCCTAAGGAAATATTGCATCTTGTTCTGTATCGCTGGTAGAGGGAGTCTGCGAAATACAGCTCTTGCAAGAGATGCATAAAACCTCTTTCTCCAGCCTTAAAGGTTGTTTCTCTGTCTCCAGGGCTATCCAGTCCTCAGGTACTTTCCTCAAACATCCCTCAAGTTTAGCTCTAGCTTGGCAATCGGAATTTCTTAGGCCTTGGATACATAACTGAGTTCCTCTGGCTTACTGAGTTACTTCACTCCAGCTGAGCTGCAGCAGCCACTTCTGTCCACACCATAAAAATGTCTGAATTCAAACTTTCTGGAGAGAGCTTTAAGCAAATATGGTTTACACAAAACAAGTCTTTCTTCTTCCTGGTACCCTCTTTTCCTATGCTGAATGCAAACTACTGCACTTTTATATGCATTTGGGACCACAGGTGGATGCTTGCCTCTTTAGCACTGCTTGACTTCAATTTTCAGTAGCTGCCACCAGCAAAACCAATCTGCATAGGTTCTTCATAGTGACAAAGTGTAAACAGACTTCCCTGCATTTCATCAAATATGTCTTGCATGAATATGAAAAAAAGAGTTAAAATGCTGCGGTTTAACTCACACTTGGAATGGGCTTGGCAACCCCCAGAGAGTTTTCCAGTTCCCATTTCCTTAATTTTCTCCAAAGATCCTGGCTTGCTGCTGGATGTGGGTCTCCTGGTTACACATTCTACCTTCAGTGAATCGGGCTATGTTTGTGATCACATTTTTAATTACTCCAGAGAACATATGTTAACGCTCATTCATTTTCAGATCGAGGAATGTTGTGAGAGTCGGGAGCCATCTGGCTCCCATCTACAGAGAGGGAAAAGGTGTGTCAGACTCCTCACTCCATTAACTCCCAACAAGATTAAATTTACATCCAAGGCTGGGCACGGCTTTGGTGCCAACAAGATGAAGGCCGGGACCCGCAGCCAGCACAGCATGTGCATCCCTTCAAGCTGCACGGCTCTCCAAGCGCGGATCAGAGCTGCCGGGCACCATGAGCCCGGTCTGCAAGCCCTGGTGTAGCAAGCACAGCCCTGTGTGCCCGTAGGACCTGTTCCAATAAATCCTTAATTTGAGCATCTCATGTGTCAAACACTCGCCAGCTGCTTAAGCACTCTGTATAAATGGGTGGTTTAGCCTTTTTTCTGCGTGGGTATGTCCTCTTTGGGCCAGGAAAGTGGTGTGAGAAGCAGAGAATGAGTTGCAGCCTGAGGGAGAGTCACCGGAATTTAAAGTCCTCGGGTTTAAAGCCATGGCTTAGAGGCTTCAGAGCTAGCTTTCTCTACTCCCCCTACCCAAAAGAGACTTGTCAGGGACAGTAACAGCAACAGCAGACTTTGACATTTGTCAGTCCAGGTGCACTGAAGTGCATATCTTGTCTGCAAAGGCAAAATCAGCACCTTCTCAACATATGAATAACATTGATGCAAAATTACATCTAATAACAGTGAGGTAATACTAGATGTAATCACATCCCCATCCCTTCCACTTTGAAAGTGTTTGTTTTACTTTTGTTCTTCTTTTGCCATCAAGGAAGACACAACACAAAGAGCAATTTGGGTTCAGCCCTTTCTCGGGCACCCAGGACAGAAGTGCTGGCAGGATTCCTACCAAGGGCTGATCACTTGCAGATAAAGTGGTTGTAGAGGCGTCACCAAGGGCACACTTTGACCTTCGGGTTTTTATTACTGGTGATGACATGTGAGAAGACAAGGATGTTGTTTGCTCTCAGACCTGAGATTGAATTTCTAGTGCTGGCAGTTAGGGAGGAAAAAACCCAAACATATCCTTGGGAACACATGGCATCTCATATGGCAACCAGGGGAATGCAAAAGCATTTTGCTATTTTTAAAGCGGATTTTCTGAGCACAACTACAGTTTAAAATATATGTATAAATAGCAATCCCTAGAGCCTGCTAATGCCAGTCTCCTCCTGAACCAACAGCTTCCAAATAGTTTTAGTAGAAGGCGTTAGATTCCCTAGTACCTCTCACACTGGTGTAAAAGCAGTCTCACACACACATACACAGACACATCCCCATGTCAAAGCAGCTACTTGGGATTTGCACCGCAGTCACTGAGAACAAGCTCTGACCCACAGTGCCCCAGTACGAGGGAAATGCATGCTTCCCAAACACATGAATATTTTATTATCCCATGAGAAGGCCTCCGCTCTCATCACCCTGGAGCAGAGGGGGATGCTGCCAGCTCCGCTCACAGAGCTGGCTTTCAGTCTCCCAGCATATGCCAGCTCTCAGCATCATCACCCCGCTGCTGCAAACCTCTGGTATGGAGACAGAAAAGCTCTCAGAGATGGGGGAGCATAAAGCAGGTCCACCCCAGAGGATATTTGATGGTGCTTCACAATTAGGATTCCCAAATTCACTCTCTTTGCTCTCTGAGGGCTACCTGGGCAAGCAAGCTCTCCCTTGCCTGAATCACCATCTGTTCCCTCCAGTGCACCAGAAAAGCAACCTCAAACCAAAGCGGCCTCATGTTCTTTCTTATTTTGTTAAAGTAATTCAGGCTTTCAGGTTATCAGTATTTTTTAAAAAAGAAATCAAGAGAAGGAACTAGTTATAAAGAAGCAGTCCCCTAGTGACCCAGGCATTGCAAGGGAGGTGTTAGATGCCCAGACAGCAGTGGGATTACCTACTTCACAGAAGAGCCCGTGCTCAGTGCCAGAGGATAATTAAGCAAGGAGGAATGGGATTCCTGAAAGCTGAGAGTGTTGAGTGAGAAGCTGTCTGAATGAATGAAAAGAAAACCTTCTGCATTTCGTTGCTGTTGTGTTAATTCCTGACAAGTGGGAGAAGAATTACCTGGCACTGGTAAAAAAACTTCTGTCTCTCTGATCAAGTTTGTGCTTAATGGATAGTGTGAGTACTGCAGAGGCAGTTTGCATTGCCTTTCTTTCCCCTGTCAGGCTGCAATTGCATTGCTTTGTTTGACTTTGCAGCAGAAGTTATTAACAAAAATGTGTTGCGAGTAGTGCTGCTTTGCTGATGTGACTCAGGGTCTTCAATCTAGTGATAACTTGTCCAGTGTAGGATATAATTTGGAGGCCAACCTTGTCAAAACCCAACACACAAAATTCCTAGACATTGTATAATTAATATAATTTATTCAAATGACAAATTAGACTGCAGGGTTTTATTTATTCCAGTGAAGTCTGCCTCTTTTCTCCATTTCCATTTCTAAGCTGTAATTCTGGAGATGTTTTAAAACAAATATATAACCTATTCACCACTGTTCACAAACATCCACAAGCCAAAGTTAGCCTTGGTTTTAGTCCTAGAGCAAACGTACAAAGGAAAGCGTAGCTTTAATTAGCCTCAACTTCTAACATTTTACAAGACATCATTTTCCAAAAGCCACTGTCTCTCTTGTAACCTTTTAAGTTTAATTTCCAGCCAATGATCATAGGCTAAACCATTTGCCTAAGCTCACAAACTTTGTCTTTTCCCCAGTGTATTTAGTGAATCTTGCACAGGGTCCCATATTGTTCCTTTAGAGGAGAGTTTGCCCTTCCCTTCCAAGCACCTTGTAGTGGTGCATTTCTTCCCTCTCTCTGGGCTGATCTATGAACTCAGAAGTCTCACTAGACCTTAGCATTTGTGTAATGAGTTGAGTGGTTAAGCATCCCTTGACCGTACCAAGAACTCTTGCAGGGCTAAGACAGGAGCTGCACTGACCGTACCAAGGACTCCTGCTGCCTGGCAGAGGCAGGGGATGGGAGTAGAGATAATTCGTCATTTCCCGACAGCCTTGAGACATATCTCAGTCCTCTCCTGATAGCCTTGGAGCATCCCCTATCTGAATCTTAAGTCATTCTCTGACAGCCCTGGAGCCTTCCTTATCTCAATCGTAACTCGTGCGAAATGGTACCACCGCAACTGGAATCCCAGTAATTTGCTGGTGACTAAAGCCAATCATCTCCTGACCCTATAAACAACGCTACTCAGTGAGACCCTTTGAGCTCTCCTGGACAGCAGTGGGCTGCGACCATCATCCCTCTCTGAGTGGGACACCTCTCAGAGCTTGCGAACTTTTCAGTTTGTGAAGATCGGAGGTCTGTCACTGAAAGCCGACAAGACTTGGGCTGATACTCTTTGCTCATTGAGGCTCAACCCTTTGCCTGTTGGGAAAGATGCCAAAGCATTTGATGTGAATATTTTCACTGAACTTGAGGGGAATTTTTTAAAGGTATACCTCTTTTACTCGCTTATGTATATGTCTTAGTATCTTTATGCATGTGTGTGTACTAACCTGAATATTCTATAGCAAGTATATTGCAAATATTGCTTTTCAAATCTATGCTTAAATTACTGCCATGAACTTTATTTGACTGTGAATGAATCTCAGGCTGTTATTACACTTATGATCTCTTTAGATATAAACTGTTGCTTAAGTCTGAGACTAGGAGTTGATCCAGCCACACATAGACTCCAACAGGAGTTTAGAAAGCAAGTGGATCTTCTATGAACCTCATGACTCAATGGGAGGGTCTCCCCTACTTTTTTACATTCCCAATTTCTGTACAAATCATGAGAAATCAATTCTAACTCGATTTCTCTTTGTGTGTTTCTCTTTTACCCTATTGCATCTTCGGTCTCTGTATAAATGATTTCAGTTTGATTCTGACTTAATTTTCCTTTGTGCATTTCATCCATGTATTAAGTAATAGAGTGAACCTTGCCATTGAATTCTGTGAAGTAGAGCTTTTATATAAATTCCTATTACATAATTTTTTACTAATACCATTGGAGGTGATTCTTTAAGCTGTCCAAACCACTCCATTTCACAACACACCTTTGGGAAAGGTTCACTGTGACTGGCAAGGGCCAGAAACCTTAATAGAGCTTCTCTTCCCAGAGTGCTTCCATGGCCATCAAATCAACTCCACCACAGGACTGTCTTCCAGCATCTCCTCAACCAAACTTTTCAGAGGTCACTTTTTCTCTTCCTTAGAGGGGAAGAAAGTGGAAGGAGGAACAATACATATGATAAAAGGACTCTCAATGGCTAAGGGCCAACTTGTAACGTGCAATAGATAATTTGCTTCATAAAATCATATTGGGCATAGACTGAAACTTGAAAAACTTGCTGGACTTCTCTTTCTCTTAGCATCCTGCCTGACTGTGTGTTTTTGTTTTTCCCAAAACAGTAGATAGCTGCACTTCACCCCCACATATGGAACGTTTAAAACAATTTCAGCAATGATTTCTGTTGGCTGAGCTTTATGTTGAATAAGTTTTTTAATTTCCTTAGTCAACTGCTTGTGGAAGAGACCACATTACTCGAACCACAATGATGAACTCAATTAAAAATACCTCCCTATTGACACATCCAGAGGTTTTGTTTGTTTGTCTTATATAAGGTAATCCGGTAGGCAGACGTCAATCAGTCATCTGTTTTCCGTGCTAAAGAGTTCCAGTCTATTTAATTGTTCCTTTATTTGTCTTTTTTTTTTTATCTATCTTCCTTGTTCCATAGGATGCAGGGCACAAATATAAAAAGCTTCCATGCAGACTAAGACAGCCTCAAAGCTCCTTTCCACCCCAGATTCCCCAGCAGTGTGGCAGCAAAAACTCCCAGCCAGGAGACAGAGCTTTGCATTTCCAGAATCTCCTTCACCTTCCCCATTTTCAATGAAAACTTCAGAGACTTTGGTTACACGCTGTTTCAGAATAGAAAAGTTGTGAATGAGACCGAGTACCCTTTCCCAACCTGCTCTAATAAGCAGCTGTGAGATAACTACCTTTGCTAGTGGGGGACTGACTTCCTAAAGTCCCTTCTTGTACTCCTGGAAAAGCAGCAATTTCACTCTCATTGTTCCTGCAGCAGAGTTCGTATAAAAAATGCTCAGCAAGCTGCCTCTGGGTGAGTTTGATTTTGTACTTTTCACGGCACTGAGTGTCTTCATTTCAAATAAAAAACATCTTAGCTGAAAACATGTAACTGTTCTTTGTGTCTAGAAAACATAATGTTACAGTGAGTTCTTTGGCTCTAAATGTGCACCTATAAATATCTTAACCAGGCACTCAGCAAGACGCTATTGTTCCTCCTGCAGCAGCAGAAACTGCCTCAAATTTGAACCTTGGAAGCAAGGGAAATGTGAAGTGGATACACAGAGGGAACGTATTCCTCTCCAGCTGACAACCCAAGGTTACTCCTGAAGTAAATAAAGTGTTACTAAAGAGATTTCTCTCTCTTTTCTGATAATAAAGTTGTGACATGCTGAATTTGACTGCTTTTCATTATAGAAGAGCTGAACAGGTCAGAGAGTGGGCAGGTTCAATTTGTTGTTTCAGTGTACAAGTGCCAAACAGATTTCTGTTATGCTGAGGGAGTTAAACTAACCTTCGATCTCCGTAAGTGCAGACCACACAGGCAAGGTTTAGCAGAAGGCAGGCAAATTCTCCAGGCTTCCCTTTCTGCAAAATATCTCCCTATTTTCATGGGTTATAGAAGTTGGAGAAGGGACTGAACATCAAACTTTCAAAATGCTACGAGCCTTTGCATCTTTACAGGATGAAGAAAAACACTTAGAGCCAAAATTATCTCTGCTACAACAGGACAGGTTCAACAGCCTATTCAAGTGTAGCTGAGAGCAGCTGAAGCCCCCAGGTCCTGTTTCAAGCAGCTGGGTAGTATCTGGTTGACCAACGTAAGTAATTTACTGATGTCCAGATCTAGAGAACAATTTTTCCTTTTGCATCTTACAGGCTTTTCCTGTAGAAGGAGTATGTAATCCTTCGGGTTTTGGTGTTATACCACCCTCTCCAAAGAAATGAGTGCCAGGAAGGAACTAAAGGTGAATATTTATCTATGAGATCATTCAGTAGCTGCACAGAGTGACAGAAAGCATTGCACACACAGAACGACCTTCTGTGAAGGAGTTTGTATTGCCTCTATGTGTTGGTAGGGAATAAGTACAAGTACCTTTCTCAACAGGTGCCACTCTGCCACTTTTCTCCTTTCCAGCAGAATTTGTAGTTATTAATGAAAAAGAAAACTAAAATTAGCCTGATTAATTGATTTTGCCCTCTAGGTCTAAGTACCAACCCTCCAGGTAGGTACTGAATTGCCCATTACAGCAACCGCAAACTGCTCTCCGCCCTCCTGCTGGCTCTCCCAGCTTCATGTTACATTTTCCTGTATTGTACCTGTATACTTAAATGACTGTTCAAAGGCACAGCTGGGATGCTTTAATGGTTCAGTACCTTGGGAAAGGGTGGCCCTGCTCTCTCCACCCCATCACTTCTTTTCCCCCATTCTTCTTTCCATTCTGCTGCTGTTTCCCTTCACTTGCCTTGGTCCTCAGAGGACCTCTTGCTGATCTCACACAACTGGCAGAAAGTTAAGGTGGTTAAAAAGCCATTCAATTTATATATATATTTATATATATAAAATAATATATATCAAAATAAAACCTTTATATTTGTTTTCTTCCAGATGAGTGAGTCGAATTGGCTCAGCGAAGAGTCAGAGGAGCACTAGAGCTAGCACAAGGGAGGAGGCAAGGCCACAGCACTAAGCCTGGGGGTAGGGGAAGCGCAGTAGGACTGGCTCTGCCAGCAGCAACAGGTCAGTTCAGCCCTACTGGCAATCCATACAGAAAAGGTCCTTCCTTAGGTAGGCTAAGGGATCCAGAAATGAAAGGCAAAGAAAAGAGGTTCATAAGGACCTAAGCCACTGGCTAGAAATAGATGCCCCTCTCTCGGCAGGCAGCTGCCTTCTCCACCACAGGTCTTCAACTGTCGCACACCAGCAGCTTGGTCCTGCGATGTGGCTCACTCAGCAAAGTCTGGGGCTAAAGAGAACCTGGGGGCTGGAGCCCTGACATAGGATAATTGCACCCAATTTCCATACCAAGGAAAGGGCAGAATTGCCCTCTTCTGGGAGGGCAATGAGATTTTCTGTCTAATGCGGGGGTGATGTCTCATCTGGGAGTCATCATGTGGGAGAAGAGGGCCAGAGAAGAGTGCAGCCATGAGGTCACCGCATTCCCACGTTGCAGATGCTGCTACAGCCCTGGCAATGCCAGAGTCACCAAGACAGATTTCTGTCCTCTGGGCTTCCTTCCCTGCGAGTCCCAGTCCTCAGCTCCAGCACTGGAAGGGGTGAAGGACTTTGCCATTAGTAAAAGGTCAAACCAGGAATGACTATTAAATTTATGGATAACAGTGAAATGGGGAAGGCAGGATCACTGAAGGTCAAAGATGTGGAATGAGCAATTCCTTACTGAATTTTTTTAGAGCATTCCTAGGTTGCATGGAAAAAACAATTAAGTGGTATACTTGCAGTATCTAATATTTTAAGTTTGCTTTAATAGTCCTTTACATCATTATGATCAGTGCTGTGAGTGCATAAATATCTCCATCTCTTCAACATTTTCTTCTTGACAGGTTAGTTTTCTACCCACAGAGATATTGATGAGACACTTTTGTGCTCCAGATATGTGCATTTTTCTGCATTTTCAAATAGGAACCACCATTATCTTTTTGCAAGCTGAATATTTTTTATACATCATTTACTAGTGACTAATGTGTGCTTCAGCCATGGGCTCCAAGGACTGTCATTTATCTTCCATAATGACCACAAGTTCTTAAACAACCAGCAACATACTGGCTGCAAAAGATGATCACAGAAGACTCTTAGTTACAGCAAACGGAGACAGAGAAAAAAGTATATTGATATATTTCATTTTGCAAAGAAAAAAAAAAAGCCCTTCTTTCTCTCGTGTGAAATGCAATATAAAGTAAAAGAAGTTTTTAAATAATGTAAAAATATACAGTTTTATTTCTGTTTCTGAAGTCAGTTCGTCATCTGGAAAAAGCCAGTGTAGCTTCAGTGAAAATCAAAAAAAAGCCTATAACAATAAACTTTTTAGTGTGCTGGCTGCCTGTGATTTTTTACTGCTACTGCATATTTTCTATATAACGATTATAAGCAACAATACTTGTACATATATTTAGGACAATGCCACTGCAGCCCCAGGACACAAAATATTAATGTTAAGCCAATGTTTCCATATGAAAGAAAATTGGATCCAGTTTTCCACAGCAAAGTATGTATCCTTTTAAGAAGTCAGATTTCCCACACTGCTTTTCGAAGCACAGCGTTGCAGAAGCTGATCAAGTTTGTGCAAGAGCATGCAGCCCTGTCTCCTGGATGGAAATTAACAAGCAATGAAATCTCCCCTTGGGTTAAACATGAGGAAGAGCGATGGTATTACAGACAGAGCTAAACCTTCAGGCCACACAAGCCGAATTTTGGGAACTCTGCCCAAACTATGCCAGTCAGTATGCTCAAGAAATAAATTCTGAGCTGTTCCCTGGGTGGTAGGAAGCCATTGGGTCCTTACAAACATGTTGTATTTCCAACCATCGTCTGAGTCATTCCCAGTGACAATATGGGCTCATTTTTCACATGTTCCTAATGATTTCAAGTGCTCTGTTTGACCTTGATTTTCATGGGAAGGAAGTTCAGTGCTCGTCTGGATGTCTTCTTATAAGTATTTCCTCTTCTACAGTTTTACTGGCAGCTCAGCAAATAGTTTCCCTAGTGCCAAATAAGTTCCAGCTATGCAACAATTTTTCCACATGCTTTCAAATGCTATAAACCAGCTTTATCTCCATTCTGTGTCTTGGGGTTGAGTTATTTTTTAGTATCTTTCCTCCTATTAATAAAGAGCAATGGAGTGATAAATGTGTGTTTTACGCAATACACATCACTATATACGTATATCGCTGCTTCCAATGGTGCCGCCACCTCCTGCTGTATGCAGCCTCCTCCTGTAAACAGGCAAACCTACAGAAAGCATAAGCCCAGGGAGCCTTTCATCAGTACCGTCAGCTAGGTGATGGGACAGGCTGTCTACAGGGAGCACCCAGAGCCAAATCTAAAGAGAAATCCCTTCACCTTCTTCGGTGACAAAGCCCTTTACTAATGTTCACAGAAGTGCAACTTATATTTCCCTCTCAGGCATGCCTATAATCAATAATATAATAGATAATATTGATATCAGCTGATTACACTAATGGTCATACTTTACATGCGTAAACTTGGCCGATGTGTAATTTCTGGTTTCACGTACCTCACAGTTAGCTATCTTATCAGTTTCTAGCTTATTCCTGATGTCCCTGAATGCTTTCCCTATCCACCTTTTCATACCTGTCTGCGCAAGCCTGTCCGTACTAGGGAAGGGTGTCTGATAAAGACTCTGGTTTTGCCTACCTGCACAGGCACCTTTCATTGCTTTTGGGTGCAGAGGAGCACAGCGGTAGATTAAGATTAACATTAACATTTTCTAAGCTGATTAGTAATTTGGAATGATTCATTTATGGGTTATATACCCACAATACCTTTAAGAGATCAAAGAGATCTTATTTTCAGAGACTGAGAGTTCGGAAACTGAAGACCGTGGAAATTCAAAGTCCCCAAGATAAACCTTTCTCACCTTTAAAAGTTGGTAATTGAAAAAAGATAATCGCAATGAAGCATGTTTTCATATTACAGCTTGTGAGTGTGTTTGCCCAGGTATACTTCTTTTGCTCCTCCAAAATATTGTCACTGATAAAGATGGATGGCTTTTGACAAGGAACATCAGTCATTTCAGAAATCTGATGAAGCAACTGTGTGCTCAAACAGTTTTGCATGAGCCCAACAAATGCTGAGCTTGGAGAAGAATATCCTTGTCTGCATGTGTGTTTTGTAGCATCAGTAATACGTACCTTGGGAGCATTTAATCTATAGTATCAAGACTATTTATAGCGTCTGGAGTTTTACGTGACTAAAGTAATTACTGTGATAAATGCCAGCAATATTTTAAAATTAACATTGAAGTTTCCTTCGATTTAGAAGCAGAAGACACTTAATTGGCAAAGATGGGATTGCAGTAAATTCCTTTGCTATTTAGGGCCTGATTCTGCAGAACCGATGCACAGAAGGGTCTGTATTTTCATCCTGAAGTCAGTTGGCTTTCTTGACTTCTGGAGTGCTGGACTGGCCACAAGACCAGGTGTGGTGACTCTTTTCCCTATTCACGTCCTGAGTGATTTCAGCTTCATCTTTTCCTCCTGGTGTAGGAGTCAACAAGTCGTCTGTGCCTCAGACCATAACCTACAGCTCACTTGCCAGATAGACAGATAAGTCCAACTCCATCTATTCCTTCTCCACTGTGGCAACATCACGCAAGCAGTGTCAACAAAGAGGCCCAAGAAGGGTCCCCAGCTTCCTTCAAATCACTTCCAAGGCACGTGAGTGTAAACCTAACTTTTGTCAAAAATGGTTCTTACCACCTGGAGGTCACCAAAGGATTGGGACAAGTACTGGGCTGACATCTAAGGCAGCTTGGAACCTATCACTGCCATCAATAAAAGAGCATAACCAAACTACAGTCTCCAAAGCAGCAGGTTCAGCCTCTGCCATGGACTGCTCTGGTGTTGCAACAGCTCATTTGCAGCACAGGAGAGTTTTGTCTGAGAAATGACTACAGGGTCACAGTCTAACTTTTGTGTGGCACTCCAGCAGATAAAATAATGATGTCCAAGATGATAATACTTTCTCTGAACTGGTAAAGGAGTATCTCAATTGCTGTGCTATCAGAAAGTTATCTGAGAAGTGAAGCATTCTCAAAGACCTTTGGATCACATAGTTGAGCCAGTCTAATGGTCACTGCTGGTGAGAGCGAGCAGCCTTTGTCCCTCCTGCCTCCCTGCTTCCTTTTTCCCCTGCTCCCAGCTGTGTGTTTCTGCTTCTTTCTTTGTGACTGGGGTGGTTTTCCTGGTCCTTGCTGAACTGATTGAACTCACTAACCTGGCAGAAAACTAACCCAGCAGAAAAGTTGAGTCAGCTCATGTAAGGGTCAGGACAGGGCTGCTGCTGGAGTGCAAGTGAGGGCGAGGAGGAAAGGAAGAGAGGGGAGGAAGGCAGAGCTCTTTTTTCAGTGAAAATCAATCACTGGGTCAGCTTGACTGTGTTCTGTGATCATGCCCTCCATTGGTGAAGGGAAATGTCTACGTTTCAGAAGATGACTAAGGGATGCAAAGTCTCTTTGACCTTCATCCTTTCAAACCTACTGCAAAGTCAAATGAGCTAAGAACTATTTCTGGGCAGTAAGATAATTTTTGGCACTACTCCATTTTAATAGTTATCTCTGCAGAAAATATAGATATTCATGCCGGAAAGGAAAGACAGGGAGCTCTCCACCGCTCTTAGTTCATCTCTTTCTGCAAACAGCTACGGTTGTTTAAGATCAGAAGAAACCCCAATGGTTTCTTTCTTTTGCCAAAATCCTGATCCCACCTGTAGTACAGCCCTGCCCCATCCTTCAGGATCAGAGCCTGTAAGCACCAACTATTCCTTGCAATCGGTGGAGTATTACTAACATACAAACTGCATTACAAACTGAATACTAAATTGTATAGAGGGAGAATTTCCCCTCTTTACCACCAGTGAGTAAAAGGAGCCCACCTTTCACAGGCATGTCAAAGAGCTATAGTTCATGGCTGGGAGAAAATTACAGCACAGTTTTTATAGCAGTTCAGGCAAGGGATCCCCACTATGCAAATAAAATACAATGCATCCATGCAACAATACCTGACAGCCTTGCTCAGTATTTCACAGCAAGGATGGCTGGTGGGTGGCTGTGGGGAGCCCTTCAGCTCCTGCAGAGCCATCAACAGGCTGCAGATCTCCTGTGTGTTCCTGCACGGGTTTCTTCAGCACGTAGAAGAAGACAGGCTGCAAACAGCAGGAGAAGGAGATGGTACCTGTTGTGTCCATCCCTTGACCTCTCTGTGGTACCGTGCCTGAGCTCAATCAAGGTTTTTAGACATTGAGTTGTTTAGGTTATAGACCATACTTTTTACTCAGTCAGTGTACTCTGCCTCTGAGCCCTGCTCACAGCCCCTGATATTGTTAATAAAGAACTGTCCATGCTGTTTCAAAATGAGAAAAATTTTCAGGCATTGAACGGAGTCAGCAGATACCTGATATAATCATATATTCAGCTACAAGGTCTTCATTTAACCTGAACACAAACTGCAGGGCCTTTCCCTTTTTTCCTCAGGAATTACTCCTGTTTTGCATTCCAGAACAGTTGTCACCCTGGTGAATATTAATTAAAAGTTGTAATTAATTAAAATGTCAGTTAATTCCTTTATTTTATTCTTCAGGGTAATCTTGTATTCTGTGCAAGAGAGAACAGCAAGTGAGCTTAACAGAATGAAATAAAACAAATCTCAGTGTAAGTAAGTACAGCATTGTGGATCCTAAAAGAAGTGATTGTCTGGCCAGCGTTTGGTCAAGGGAGAGAGAGGGCTAGGGAGCACATCCATGAAGGCAGAGAGACCAGCGCTTCGCGAGAGTTTGGGGACCACCTATGGTCAGCTTATGAATTCCAGCTGTGATTTTATGAGCTCTCTGTGCATTTATGAGTTGTGATCATCATTTGTTGTAGGCTCACAGCTTATGTGAAAGAGAGATGGGACTGCGACTCAGATGACCATCTCTGAAATAGGAGGTTGTCAGGACCATAAACAGTGAGCAGTCGTGCTTTAGGAGAACAACATCTGGTTATGGGCTCAGCAAAACCTAAATTCTACCAGGGTAGAAACCAAGCAGGAAATCCCCAGTTTGGTCACAATGATCACTAAGAAGGAAGGGGATGGAAGCTGATACTAGAGGTTTTTTTCACTGGATTTGAAAGCTTTTTGAATCAATGCAAATGTGAATGTGGGATAAAACTGCAAAAGTCAGCAGAAGTGCAGTAGTTACCATGATGAGCATGTGCAAAGGAGTTCATCTTGGGATAGCAACAGCCTTGCTCTGTGGTATAGGCTTATTCCAGGTGTTGCTGAAACAAAAAAGACATGTTGGTACTTTTTCACGTGGAAACTGACAAAAAGTGAACTTTCTATCCAGAATGTCACCATGGAAATAATTTTTTTTATATATATAATATAGGAATTCTTATCAATCCCTTCCACAGACACTGCAGCTAATCTTTAACTTGCTTTGGAAGGAGAAGCATTAGCCATGGGAGTTTAATAACATAAGGATGAAAATTCCCATACATGTAAAATCAACATATTGGCATGTTGTTTACTTGGAAGTGTTGATCTACTCTGTTATTGTTTCATTTCCTTGCAAAGTTCTCAGAAACCATAGTTATTGTGCCTTGCTTCCTCCTCTTCCTCTCCAGGGGCAGTTCTTTCCAGATCAAGGCAAACAATGAGTTTGCACAGCATTCTCACCAGACATTATCAAATACTGCTTTGTAGACCTTTCCTGTCAGCTCACACAGATGATTCTATTGAGAGACCTGGGTTGCTTTTAAAACTGTGCATTTGCCTTTAGTAATAACTGAGTACAAAATGCAGTGCAATATAAATACAGCCTTTGCTTCTCTGTTTTGTGTTTTTCTACAGTATTTTTCTAAACTCAGTTACATCATCATCACCACAGGCAGGATTTTTCTTACAAAAGAAGTCAGCAGTGTGACTTCCATATCTAAGCAAGTCACCTTGACTCCATCTACAGGCACAGAAGCACTTCCAAGGCATCATTTCTCTCATTCTAAAATAGATGACATGAACCATGGCCTTAAATACCTTCTTTCCATTCACTGTAGCAGGGGCCTTGCATGACCAGCTCTGAGGTAGACATAAATGTTGCAAGCCAGGTAGCAGGCAGTTTTTTCTATAAGTCTTTATTGGACAGGGAAAATCCAAGAAACCAGCCTCACTTTTGCTTCTGAATTTGCATCTGCAATCTCAGTTCCGTAGTGGCTGGGTTTCCCATAACACAGCACATTAATTTGGGTAAAAATACATAATTATTTTTCTTTCTGCTAGTGTTGGATTTTATTCAAAAATTGCAGGGATTAAAAATAAATTGAGATTTCTAGGGAGGTTTGCCAGACTGCACAAACTACATTTTGAAATTCAGACTATCCAATGATGTGGTTACAAGAAAGCACGCAGAACTCATGTTTTGGATTTATACATGTACGAATTCACTCAAGAGTTACATTCGTCTAACAGAGAAACAAGGGGACATCATGACAGAGTCCAAAGATCACCAGCAGGAGTTCTGCCAGCGAGTTTCTCTCAGCAAGACCATCTCTCTGTGTTTCCAGATCATGAAGAGGGAAGATGCCGTTCGAGGTGGGGACTGCAGAGTTTTTAAGTTTTAAAGACTGAGTTGGGAGATCTGCTCAAACCAGTAGTGCTGCTGAGAAAGAGGCGTATGAAACTGGACTACATTAGATGTTTCTTCTGAGTTTGAGTTTTAGCGGCAGAGCACTAGAAAATGCTGTCTCCAGAGCTCCAGCTGGAATGTCAAAGGACGGCGCAAGTCCAGATTTCATTAGCAGCTAGCCCTGCGGGTTGGCTGGCAGATCCTTTCACATATACCCAAAGGCTTAATGTAATAACGGTATTTGCGAGGTATGCCGCAATTTACACCAATCTGCCTGAAAGCTGGATCAGGCCCAGGTAGCTGGAGATTGCTGGAGTGCTGCTCAGGCAGTGTGTTGCTTTTGCTGTCACCTCCAAAGAGTCCCTGTCCCCACAGGTTTCTTCCCTGCTCTTTTGCGACAATCCACCCTGACAATGCCCATGCAGTAGTGGGAAAGCAAAGCACGAGATGATTGTCTTGACAGGACTCTTTAAATAAGGTCAATCGACTGGAAAAGTGAGCACCTGCCTAAGGCTCCCTACTCTGGAAGGACCCAGACTACTTTGCTGCACATTCTTGTAACAGTATTTGTGATAGCAAAAAATGACTGTCTAATTGGGGAGGGCAGAGCAGCAGATTAGCACACAGTACACTGAATAACATCCCAACATCTGCTGTCACAGATTTGCTGACAGCTGTTTCTGCAGAGTAGCCGGAAAATCTGATAATCCTAAACATGAAATTTCTTGTTATCTGTGCAAAGGCAAGTGCCAGTCTCTAATATGACCCTAAAGGACGATCTGCAGCTTTGAGTAAATGCTGCCAGCTACACCTGGACACCTCCTGCAGCACCTCCTCTGAGAACACACAGCTGGACACAGCTGCACCAGGGCTGCCTCCCACCAGGTGACACACGAGGAGGCACTTCTGGTCCCCAAGGGGGGGTTTTCATACTCCGTGGTTTAATTCTATTGGCAGCTTCAGGGAGAGTCCAGGCTGAACACCTCTGCCGCAGTGAACCCAGGAAGAACGCGTGACTGGTGTGGAGACTCCAAAAAAGGAGTAAGTATAAAAACTTTCCCCTCGCTGGTCCTGGTTAGCCTGGGTGGAAAATGAGCCACTGCACTCCTGTGCTGTCTGCTTAATGAACCGGTGTCCCCTCGGCCTGTGAGGAGCAGCGGTGTTTAGCACAAACCTACAGCTGGGTTTATTTTGCAATGAAGACCCACAGTTGCAGGCACTCAGAGGATGCATGTGAGCAGGACTGGAAACCAGGCACAGGGCTGTGTGAAGAAGACTGAATTCTGCTGCCCCCAGTCTAGGTTTAGCAGAGATATGCTGGTGGAGTTTACCAAGACAGTAGTGCTGTCAAACCCTCATTTTCTAATGAGCCCAGTCCTATGCTGAGACCTGGGCATAACATCTGGTGGCTATAACCTTTTTTGCCTTCAATGGTTAAGAATGAGAGCAGGCCAAAACTGTGAAGCTTTTCCCTTCATTACCTTTTAAAACCTGCTTTTACCATAAATGACACACAAACACAGATAATAGCAGAGTCAATCCTAATAACAATTGCGCGGTTTTGCAAATTGCAGTTATCTGCATGGCAGCCCACAATCAGTGGTAACGCCAGAAACATGTGAAGTCCCAAGTACACGCATTACTTAACAGGCCCATTAAACACAATTCTCATTCTTGGTTTCACAGATTAGTAAGTAGCTGCTATGCCCAGATGCCATTTCATGGCCAGATAACACGGAGAGAGAAGCAGAAGTTCTTTCTGTCATGGGTGAACAGGGTCCTGTCTGACAATTGGGATCATGTGTAATCCTTTAAAACACAAAAATCCTAAAGAAAAAGATTTAATGTCTGTGAAAAGCAGTATTAAAAATTACCAAGCACTGTTGTAGTGGGTCTGCCAGATGAGCAGACAAGAGGAATATCTCTGCTCTTGGTGTTTTGCCAGTTGAAGACACAGTTCTGACATGCTGCCTATTCCAACACTGCTTTAGATTTTGGATTTGCCACTGGTGAGTCATGGGGCTATTGCTCCAAATACAACTTTAGCAAACAGGTTGATGCTTCAGTCACTTCTAAGTTTTCTTTTAAAGACACGATTTGTATATTACAGATCCAATTTATGTTTCTTCATGACGCTCCTCTTGGACAGAGACTGCCAGTGCCCTGACAACTGGTGGCTTTGTTTCTGCAAACATCTTAGCTCCTGTCAAAAAGACAAATTTGGCCCTGCCTGACTGCATTGTCAATGAAAACTGCTGTCCTCATGACATTTAATATACTTCCAGTTGATGCAAAAGAGACACCAAACCTCATATTTTGTTGCTCCAATAAAAAAACAGGTGCCAGTTTCAGAAGCCTAGATTCTGATTTTTGAAGTCAAATGCATGTGGCTGATGTATTAAAGTCTGCATTTCACAGCCGAAAAAAGTAAGTGAATTAAAACGTTACCCTTTTCAGGTGCCTGGGTGTCCATGTTATCTTTGCATACACAGGCATATTCCTCACTCCCTCCTTTTGCTAGTTCTCCACCCTTTGAGGGAGTTTGTGGGGCGTGGAACAAAGCAACTCACATAGGTGTCTCCTTCAAAAAGCAGGGAACTGAGAAATAGAAGGGAACTGCACTTCAGTGTTTGCATACAGAAATTATCACCATCCCCAAACACACCTGAATACCTCCCATTCATGTTCATGCTATAGCAATGGCAGCACAGACCAACTCACCAGCTCCACGTGGATGCTACAAGAGAAGGTCCTTATCCTGAGGTGAATGATACCGTTCTCCGCACAGGCCTCCTCCTATGGCCTTACAGTGACAGTGACAACGTGCTACAAGTGACTTGTGGTCACTTGGTGGTCCTATATGGTGCCCCATGGTCACCAGCATGACAGAGCTCGGCTCCAAATATCTCGTCACACAGCTCATTTTGACAAGACAACAGAAGAGGATGAATCAACCCTGAAGGTACTGGAGTGGTGATACCCACGCAGCAAGAGAGTTTGCATATCTGCTCTTTCTCAGGTCTAGCTCACTGTAAACTGGGCAAATATCCCACAGCAGTGTGGAATTGGGGAGTACACTTCAGTTTTTCACAGTGACAAATAGATCTGTTGGAAGCGTTATGCAAACATAAGGACATATTCCTCTTTCAACTAAGATCTGACCTTGGAAGCGGAGCAGTCCGACAGAAGTCGTCATTACTGTCACGTACCTTAGACCGTAATTAGTCCCTACATACAGGTCAATGTTTGGACCTTTCAGCCTGGACAGAGACTTTTTTAATTTCAGCAAAACATATTTTATTTCATTAGACTATTACAGTAATTATTTTGTTATTTCACATTTTACTGCTTTGTAATTAAGCCAGGAGCTGTGACAGAGTGTGAGTTACAGTACAGCGAGTCACGCTTGTGTGTTGTTAACCAAGAGCCTAAAGGCCGCATGCCCCTGAATGCAAGGTATGAATTTACTGGGCTGTAAATGATACCCTCATGTGTCTTATTGAGAAGATAAACCAGCTCACAAAACAGAGGATTTCAGGGCTAGGGATAAAAATCTGCACTGATCCCTGACTGAACTCAGGAGCACTGCATGAACAAAGTCAGAATATATTAAAAGGATGCTACTACTTCCCTGCTACTCCCAAAACGCTACCACAAACCCCTGCTTTCTCCTTAATTGCAGTTGCATACACAAGATACTCTGTGGGTGTAATGAAGTTTGAAGACAACAGCTCTTATTTATTGAGCTCTGTGGCTTTCCATCAGCAGAAACCAAGAGTGGCTCTAACCATCCAGTTGGGAGAAATATGGCGACAATTTTCCCAGCTGTGAAGTTAGTCTGATTTCCTAATGAAAATCTCACAGGCCTGAGAGAAGCCAAAGGAAATAAACTTCTGAAGCACATGGAAACTTAAATCCCATTTTAAGAGTGATTAAGGTTTAAGTGCCTGAGCGTCCCTGGGCTCACTGGCTTTCACAGGCATTTTGCATTCAGGATCCTGACAGAGTGACCATCACTTTATGTGTTCCCCTTTTATTTATGCAACTAGAGGTGCGTGTAGCCATAATAATAAAAGGTATACTTTAACCCATTGATTTAGGAAGATGTGTCTTAGTTTCAAAATCAAATCAGTGCTCAGTACTTCAGCTTAATGACTTTGCAAAGGCCAGGAACCAATGCAAACTGACGCCCTTGTGTGCTTTAACCCATTGCTTACATGAGACAAAATGAGCCAGTTTATACCTCTTTCAGGGGTATTTGTGTTAGAATGTTTTACTTTGCATTTGTCCGTGTTAAGAGTGCACACACACAGAGGGAGACCCTGGCGTCCCACGGCCCCACCAAATCCTTTCCACCAACAGCTCCTTGGTGCCCAAACCACGGCTTGGAAATGAGGTTAACCTCCCGGCTGAGCAAAGCAGCAAATCATTATATTGTTCTAAATAAAAAGAGAAATAACATTAATAAAGGGGATGGGGTGCGCAATTGGCATCTTTGGAGTTTTGGCCACCTGTATAATTACAAAGCCAAATTTCAGAGCTCTGTGATGATCTATTAATTTTGCTGTGAAGCACAGTGTGGGAGCAGCATCTTCATAAGCCACACAGACAGTGCAGGGATCACCAGGATCCCCTCCAGACAAATAACCATGCCCGCGTGCAGAGCTAGAAGGATCTTCCTCCCCATCTCTAGGTCATTTCAGTCTTCTTGCCTTGAAAAAAAAACCAAACAGAAACCAAGACAAAAACCCCACAACAAACACAAGTCTTTTCCCTTTGCTGTGTCTCGGCAGGAGGCTGTCAACACTCCTCCTTACCACAGAGCTGTCTTTGTGGCTTTGGGAAACAAACACGTCATTTATGTTCTTATGAAGTATTCCTGTTTTATATATGATGCATTCAGACCAATCAATCTTCTATCTTGGTGGCTTGTTTAGAGACTTAGGGAGCTGGCATTGATTAAATGCCTATAATAGAGAGCATTAATTTTCCCGTCAGTGGAAAAATCACCATTGTAAATTGTCCCAGTCGGTTTGTATATCACCAAACGATGTGCAGCATGTTCTGAATGTATGTAGTGAACTGCACTCGTACATAAAGCACATTCGATTAGCAGCACCAGCATTGCTTCAGCTGGCCATAGGCAAGAGGTCTGGGTTTGATTCTGCTGCCCTCTTTAGGATTTGTGCCTGGGACTCCCCAGCCTAATACGAAACGAAGTGCAAGATCACTCGCTGTCAGAAGTCCTGTAGGGAGCTGACAGCATCCCATAGGACTGGGAAACAAATTGGCATATTCCTTCCTTTTGCTCATTGTGCTACACTGTTTGTAACCTAGTTAGGATGATTTTTTTGCCATAAAGGGGAGAAAAATATTCTGTGCTTGTGGAAGTACTGGAGGCTCCTTCGTCTGTTGAGTTCACAGTCCCAGCTGAAATATCACATATTATTCACATATTATGTCCTTGGAGCACAAGGAAGAAGTTCCCAGTGCCCTCAGGGGAGGCAAGAACTAGTTTATCTTGAGCAGCGGAGCAACATTAGATTCACATGGCCCTAATAAAAAAATGTTCAGACACAGACCGTACGTAGATATCTCAAGAGGAGATAGCCAGCTCCTTATTGAGGCTGTAGAGGAGGGCAAGAGGGTGAGAGAGGAATGACCTGAGTGAAGAATAACTGGTTTTGGCAGAAGAAAAAGAAAGGAAAGGCCCTACATGGGCAACCTGGGTCACTGAGGACAGAGATACTCAGGACTGGGTGTTGGGGGAAAGGCAGGGAGAATGGGTGACCTACAGCAGCAAGGAGGAGGTGAGGAGCAAAAGAAAAGCTCACATGTCTGCTTAAAACTCTCACCCTGAGGCTTTGTCCAGCCATTTCTCCACTTCATGCCAGGTTCTTGCGCCCTGCAGCACTCGTGGCACCCTCCAGCTGCTGCAGTCTGCCTCCCTCCTCCCCAGCCACGGCACAGCCGCAGCGGCCCCTGGGTCACAAGCCTCCATCTCTCAAATCAGTAAATACCTAGCAAAAGAGAGGTCAAAGTCATCCTGCCTTTCTTTTTTTTTCCAAACATCCCACAGAAGGAAAGGAGATTCTTCCTGTGAGCAAAATGGGCTGTTCCTGCCTCAGTATTTCCTTTACAAAGGCAATGACTTCAGGTCCATCAGTGTTTCTCTTCCCAGCCTGACAGCACAAGTGTGGTTTTCCCAAGCCTGCCAGCTTAGCTGCCTGCCCACTTCCCACCCTTGGGCATGCAGGAGCTGCAAGAGCTCAAGGTTTGGGGATTGCAAAAGTAAAGTTACTTCACCCAGACCTCCCAAGGACGCCCTTACTCAAACCTCCTGGCCCGGGAGTCAAGATGTGATCTTTCTAACTGTCAGCCCTGCAAAATTAATCCAAGAGATGAAAATCCCCTCTGCCATTCATCACCACTGATAAAGGTCCTGCCACCAGAACTGAGCTCCCAATTTTGCTGCTGATGCACAAGGCGGGAGGTGACCTGGTTCACTCTTGCAGAGCCGCCGTGGCTCTGCCACACAGGTACTAAAAAAAGCCTGTACGCATCAGAGACCTGCACAGCCATGGCTTCAAGTTATATCTGTCTGGTAGGATTGCCTGAGTTCTGCAGAAGGTAGCATCTTTTCAGAGATTCAGGTCAAGTTTTTGAAAAATGGTTCATGATTTTAAAGCGGGTCTCTTTCTGGGTGACCAATTGAGTTCTTTTTAAAGGCTCATATTTTCGCAAGGAACTGAAGAGTATTAGGTAGCTTCTGGAAAACAGATCTTTTCAAGGGCAGAGTAAACCTTTGGGTGCAAACACTACTGAGTTTCACCATGCTGAGCAGGCAGGTGTAAACCCAGCCTGAGGCTGGAAGCTCTTGAGCATCATTTGTTGCTGGGAAGCAAAGCGGATGGTTCAGTCATAGTCCAGCACTGATGTGCCTTTAACAGCTTCCAGGCTGGGGCTGGTGTCATCCCACCAGCTCTGACCTCTCAGCTGTCTGGGTCCAGCTGGGAAGAAGCCAAATATCCAAAGCTCAAGGTGTGCAGTATCAGCTGTCAGCTCTCCACAAACCCAGCCCAGAATTTGAGCAGTCTAACGCTAAGTGCCCAGCATCTGCTTCACAGTAGCTGCAGTCCTTGCACAAAGGGTTAATTTTATTTGCAGAGCTCCATGCTATGCACAAGTAAATCCCAGTGCATTTTTACCAGCATGATTTATAAGCCAGGTTTAGAAAACTCTGGTTTCAGAAGTCTGTTGTCAGAGTTAATGGAGCAAGAATATAAACTGCAGCATCTTAGGGTTACAGTCACCTCTCGATAGCATCCTCCTGACAGTTTCAGATCCAGATCTCTGCTGCGTTTGTCCAGGCTGCAGTCACACCTCCAGCTGCAATGTGGAAATGCCTCTCCCTTATGGCCTGCAGGGCCACGATGGCACAGAGATTTCTTGTTGAACTTTCCATCAAAAGGCTCAATCAGCTGCAGCAGCCTGAGGTCTGCATGACTTTTCCCCTTTCCTATCATCCTGCGGAAATGGAGCAAACAGAGCTCTTCAGACTGCAAACTGCACGATGGTACTCAAAATGAAGGAGTGGAGGTGACTGGCTCAGAAAGGGAAAGGAGCATGGTGTTTTGCATGGCCATGCCTTGTTTGCACCCATGGAGAGCAGCATGGCTATTGCCAGGCCTCCCAGAGTAAGGATCCCACATAACAAGACCAAATGCTACTAGATGAAGACACTCATGTTGTATCTGTGTACTTGAGAGTGGCTCAAATTACTGCATAGAAATCCACTTAGACAAGATTATTTCATCAGCTGACAAATTCCCTGAGCTACTAAAGGATCTTTTGCCTGCTTGATAAAAGGTTCCATAATAATGAAAAAAAGAAAATGAAAGAACTCTATATATGAAGGAAAGGTAGGGAAGAACTGAAAAATCTGTAATATCCCCAAACTTTGCTCTCTAGCCCCAAGAAGCACAGACAAGATATAAGCAGCAGGACAAAATGAAACAACAGCATCAAAAAGCCACCTGAGTATCAAGAATGAAAAATGTGTAAAAAGTGAAATCCTGGATAATAATTAAGTCACTGATATGTCATTTTCTGAATTATCTGGGAGCAAAAAGAATGAGAAATGTGCCAACTTGCACACTGTGGTCCATGTCGGGAAGCAGGGGCAGGATCTCCAACATCATACGCTAGCGCTCTCGCTTCCATGTCAAGATCAAGAAGCTGACCATGTCCCGGGCTTTAAAATCAATTCAGTCCCCAGCCAGCAGCAGTAATAAAATGAGTACATAATGCCACCTTCTGGCTATAGTCGAGGACACAATAAAAACGTTGGCAGAAAGATAGTGTTCTGTCCCTCCTGCACTTGGGTAGATGATATATATCACTTGCTTGTGGAAGTCAAATTTCTTTTGCTGACTTAATCCCAGAGCCAAAATTAATCAGACATCCTAGCTAACAGGATCAGGAAATGCCATAAATTATGCTGCCTGCAACCTAACAACAGCATTAACAGCGCGAAGAAGGTGGAGGCTTTTTTTGATTAATCACTGTTTAAGTTGCCTAAAGGACCTATGAAACCTCCTGCTGGCTGACACAATGAACAACATTTTATATTAACCCATATAAGGAAATGTCTTTAAAAGTGATGGATTATGCAGATGCGAGATGGGGACTGTGTGATGTGGTTACCTAAGAGCTGCAAGCTGCATGACGGGCCTTTCTGCTGTTCCCAGCCCACAGCAGCCCTCCCCACCATCTCCAGCCTACCCCAGAGAGGATGCTTGTCACCCAGCAGCTGAGCACCCTCAGGAAAAGCCACATAACACAATGGGTTGGACTGAGTTGGCTCCAGGCAGAGCTGGAAATTTTATGCAAACAAAACCACTGGCAAATTTTGGCTTTTTTTTTTTTTTTCTTTTCCTTTTTTTTTTTTTTGTATACAAACCAGCAAGCTCAGTACCTAGAGGAGGGGTAGGAAATGGACATTTCATCTACCAGGTTTCTGTGGCACCCTGCAGGACAACGTTTCTCTTTTTGTGCATGGAGATGTTGAGAAGTCACTATGGCTTCCCTTAGTCCCAGTCAGGTGCCACTGTCCTGGTAACATCCTGCGCTGGGGCACACAGAGTGGACAGGCTGAATGGAGGGTCATAACAACCCAGCCCCAAGCACATGAATGTCCACTTCTGGAGCTCTAAACACAGCATCCCTCATCAAACCTGTTGTTTTCTCTATTTTGCAGGAGCATCTATATAGGAGAAACCCTGGTTCCTGCTGCAGGGGGTATGCTGACGTTCCCATTTTCTTTGGTCCGCATTTTTCAGAGCAGCTAGCATCAGCCTTGCTCCGCTCCCACTGAAGTGAGCTGCCTCCCATCCACTGCTCTTACTGTTTGCTCTCCTGAGAAGTCTCAGCACTTAGAAAATACACTTTTATTTTCACTCACTTGCTTAAAGAGATCTACTTCTTGGGGTGATGGATTTTCAGAGCATCCTCCACTGTGCTGCATTGCATACCATCATTTTAAATCTACATGAAATGAGCAACTAGCCCTTCTCAAGAGGGAAAAGCTGCATTTTACTCCTTTTGCTCTGGTACTATCAAATATAACATATGCAACGCAGCTAAGAATAAAGTCCCAGAGTTGAGACAAAGTGTTATTGTTGCCAAAACGCCACTGTCAGATGAGATTATGGCTGGACAGATCGTTTAGGGATCTGCATAATTTTAGGTGCACACCAATCAATACAGCCAAGCAGTTTTCTCATTGCTCTTCACCAGTGAGTATTTCTACACAGGTCAAAAATTTCCACTGATATAATCTTTTGATGGTAATTTATCCAAAGTAGCAGAGTCAGAGTTTCATAAAAGAGTTAGAAATCACCAGTGGACTTGAACTCTGCAAAATGTTTCGGAAGGTCTTTTAGTTAAACTTCATGATCCTGGGATGAAGGGAGTATCTCAGTCTCCTTCCTAACCTCCCAGGCTCATGCACATCTCCCCATCCCCACTGGACACAAGTCATGGCTAGTAACTTCTTGCTCACTGATTGAATTCCCTTTCCGTGTAGTCAGGGGCTCCTGAAAGATGTATGCCCCTACTTGTCACTTTTCTGGTATGATGTCCTGATGGTTATTTACACCTTGATGCCAGGCTTGCCGCTTGACCCCACTGCCACGTCCAGGCCAGCTCTGTCTGATGAGCAGTCCCTCACCCAGCCCCTGCTTTCCTCCTGGCTCTTGCAGCCACCCCGACTCCTGCATCAAGTTCCCACCCGTCCTGCCATTGGGACCATCTTCAAATATCTGTGCTGTTTTTTGCTTACCAGAGAGAAGAGGATATAATTATCCATCACTCCCATGCTGTCTGGGAGTTTGGTGAAGGTACATGCTTAGACACACCCGGAGCAACCAGACCTTCCTCCTGCGGCTTAAGGCGATGGGTCTGGGGACAGCCAGAAGAAATCAAGAAAAATCATCAGCAGGAATGTCTTTAATCCTGTGAAGAAAATGAAGTGGCAAGAAAATATGTCACTTGAAGCCTGACTGAGAACAACCCTGCAGGAGTTTAACTGGCCCGAAATGATGTCAACTTGTTTCAGACCTCACTCATCTTCACTTTGCTGAGCACTGACAAACCCCAGAGGCTGCGTCGTCCACAGAGAACTGCCTGCTTCCCTTTGAGGTGTGGAACACCCCAAGCCTGCCAGTGAGGCAAAGAAAGTGAATAAATCAGTGATACAACAACTTATATCTTGCTTTAGCATTGCCAAGAAAAAGGAAATGCCTTTTGTTCAAAAGGCTGACCTTTCCCTTCTGAAGCCTTGATTTCTAAAACACATATTTCACTCTGTGCGTGTTCACCAGCTTCAAGTGAGCCTTTCCAGACCTCATGGCCAAGGACTGCGTGAAGCTCGGCTGCTGCCACCACGGGACCTGCTTTTAAGTGCGGTAACACATCGGCGTGAAGGCGGCAGGCTGTGCCGCAGCTCGTCTCCTGCAACTTCGGAGTCATTTGGGCTTGCCTTGCCCCTGGGGAGGCTGAGGGTGCCCATGTCAGATGCCCTCCTCACTGGCTCTGCCAATTAAACTAGACAGGCCAATGCTTTTGCCTTTACTAATTGATGCAGCAAGCACATAATTAAAGGACTCCCCATCGCTTTGCAATCTTATCTGGCTATTTGACCAGGTGGAGCCCTATCGTGCACCTTCCTCTCAGCCTGCTACCTGCTTTTCCAGCTGCCAGTCATTAAATGTCACCCCTCTACCAGGCCGCGGGATGATGAATGCTGTCCCGACTGCTCTGCATATCAACCACGCAGGAGGTCAGATACCCCCTCCGCTGCCGTCTCCCCGTTCGTCTGATCCGGCAGATGGATCCCTTGGTGTCTTTGTCTGCTCTGACCTACTTCTCCCTTTCATCATCTGCCGGCTGAATCTCTGGGGTGTCTGACTCACCACAGATGTGGGGATGCTGTGCCTGCCCACACACATCTCTCCTCTCCTGGCTGCGAATTAACCCTTCATTTTAGGTATGGGGGTGGCCTGCACTGATTTCCCCAGCCCAGCTGTGATATCTTCCTCCCTGAAGCCAACAAATACCAAAACCACCTGCCCTCAGACCACCTCCAGCATGCTGGCAATGGCTCTCCCATGTTTCTCTGTGGGATGGGAGTCTCAGGGCAAACAGGACCCATTGATTGCTGGCTAAGGAGTTCCTGGGGTATTGGCATGGACATCCATCCATCCTTCCCCTCTCTGGTTGACAGGAGGGCTGAATTTGGATAGAGATATTTCTCATACCCTGCAAGACCTTTTGGTGTCCTGGAAGGTGGGACGAGGTGCAGGGGACACTGAAGACAGCTACAATGGCAGATGCAGGCTGGTCCAAGTGGCTCTGACCACAAGGACCCCAGGCAGCGTAGAGCAGAGGCTCCCAGGCTGAGCCTGGGACATTGCGGAGGAGCTCAAGCTGGGCTGGCACTGCTAGAAGGATTCTGGGCCGAGCCACCAGCCCTGCTGTATGGCTGTGAAAGACCGAGTTGCGCACATGGCTGGGGCTTTTCTGAAGTGTGCCTCAGAAGGGTCATGACTATCCATCCTGTCGTGACACTTGCAGGAACCCACTCATCCCCTCTTTTACAGCCAGCAGACAGAGGCAGCAGCAAGCAAAGAGTTGCTATCAACTTCTTGCCACAGCTGTGCCTTGACCAAGGATCGAGCATGCAAAGCATGCACTGAACTCACCAGCTGCTTTTAAAATGCCCCTAGCTGGCAAGAGGAAGTGTTGGAGGAAGGAAATAAATTTTACCGCATTATCGGCTGTCTTTGATTCGTGCCACACAGTTATTTTGGGGAACTATGAAACTGAGGAGCTGTGTAAGTAACTGCTGCTGTGTCTCAGCTACGGCAGATGCACATCTTCTGCCCTGCATGAGTGTACTCTGTCTAGAAATGGCTTTCAAGGAGACCCTGCTATGCGGCCTCTGAGCTGTGTGTGTTGCAGGAAGGAGGATCCATGGAAATCCTATTTTCCTTGCAAAGTCCCCTGTACCAGGGGCTATTCCCAGCAGCAGACTTGAGCCTGGATTCTCTGTACCGAGGGGCAAGAAGATCTCCCTCCAAGGCACTCGTATTAAAAGGTGAGAGAGGTCTCTGAAATGCTACGTGATGATATATCCTAACATAGAGAGAATCCGTAGAGAAGGTTTTACCAGGAGTCTCTGAGTCTTCGCACCGGTACCATTAAGGGCTGGATGCTGACAGATATGAGCTGCAGGCGCTGAGCCAAGTCTCTAAAGGATTCAGCCTGAGTCTGGGCTTAATTTCTTCTTGCTGAGAAGTGCTTGTGTTGAGTCTTAGTATAGACACATTTAACACAGGAACAACCAGGCACTCCAAGACTTAATGCAAGAGTACATGCACAGAGAAAGCAAGTGAGAAGAATTTTGATTAATTGCTGTGTATTAATTTGCCGCTGCAGCGGATGGAATATTTGCTTCAAGCTTTTCAGAGAGACAACATGAAAATGTTTTACACAGCTGACTGGCTTCACAGTCAAGCCCATTTGCTGTTGGTTAACTCTCAGCCCCGCGTTAGTGAATGAATAGGACAAGCGAAAACATCTTTTCACTTCCTAAGGCAGCAAAGCTCGCTGATCTAGCATAAAAAGAAGTGAACTATAACATTAGCTAGTTTAGATAGACTCGCAGAGCATACAGTCTCTCTTTAAAAGCTTGGCTATTGCACAAATCCTCATTCTGTGCTTTTTTTCAAGGAACATTCTCATAATTTATACCCAAACAACCTAATCAGAGGTGGTGTCAGCTCTGGAGAAGGAAATGCAGAAACCCAGAGCTGAGCATAGACAGGTAGTCTGAAAGCGAACACTTTCATCTTGTCAGGAGTGGTTTGTTTGTGTCTTATCCAGAACTGCGAGGAACTATAACCACAAATACTTCACACGGTACTTTGAATTTAATGGCTCACATGGGCTACTGTCTGAATTACTGCCTTTTATTTTATGACTAAATTAATATTATATACACAGGAGCACATTTAAAATACCCAACAGGGTAAAAGAAATGATTGCTGTGTTGAAAAATATAAATTTTTATGCACAGAAGTTATTAGCAAAGCCACATTCCCCAGTCCATTAATGTGCACACATTTAAATTTTCCTTTTTTTTTTCCTTTTGACCTTTCTTCTCAGATACTACAGCATGTTATCTTAAAGCTTTAATAAAACAGTAATTCACTCATGCTTTTTATGGCCTACTAATTTGTCTGTTGTGCCATATATTGGGTTCCATAACTTTTATATGCAAATCAATAAAAACTCCTTTGATATTTCATTTAAATCATTGAATAATTAACACATCCCAGCCCCCATCAGCTAAACTGTGAAATGGAGAGCTAGCACTCACAAAACTTCAAGTAAAAGACAGTAAAACTTAAGACTTAGAGAAATCCATCTTATTTGTAAAATTAGAAAAACTGTGCTTATGAAAAGGGAAAGAGGGGGAGAAAGATCTCATGTCTGGTAAAAAATAGCCCTGGATGTGTATAGTAGTTGCAAATGGAAAAAAAAGGGAAATGGAAGCATACAAAAATATTGGTATAAACCTCTCTGAATATGTTATCTGAGTTCTAAGAAATGGAAAATGCAGTACAATGCTCATGGTTTGGGATTTCCCAGCTCCATCCATTGCAACAGGGCTGTACCTGGGCTTTGCAAGGGCTTTGCAGTGCAGCCCAAGCTTACAGCAGTGGCATGCACCCAGGCTCCAGGCGTCCTGCTCTTTCCTGGCTTTAACTCTCTTCCCCACATATGCAAAGCGGTGGGACTGTTCCCGACTCCTCCAGGCATCACGGTGCTCCTGGCTTCCTTTTTAGGCTGATTTCTCGCAGAAACAAGAAGGCTGCAATCCTACCACTGTGTATAGGTCATCTTTTGGTAGCCTCTAAACCCAGCAGCTAAGTCTACATTTCATAGAATGGTAACATCTCAAAAATATGCAAGTTCCTGCAAGTGTCATGAAAAATTAGAGGTCAAGCAAAGGCAAGAGAAGCAATGTGTCCTAAATGCAAAGGCTGAAGCCTGAGCCCACAGAGAAGCCGGATAGTCCATGTGAGAGAGGGACTCTGGTTTAGGCATGACTTGGTGCTGGGCTCATATCAGGTATCAAGTGCATCAGCTGTCAGCCCTTGTTCCACAAATCTGTAATAAAAACCCCATCTCCTGGCTAGCAACATCCTACTAGTTCTGAAGATAGCCCTGAGAATGTGAAGCCTGTGCAAAGGAGTCCCTGGAGGCATGCCAGAGTTTGCAAATAGCCTGAATCCCAAACATCAGGACGCAGCTTTTTGGTATCCTCCTGTTGCGGTTTAACCCCAGCCAGCAACTAAGCCCCACGCAGCTGCTCACTCACTCCCCCCCCAGTGGGGTGGGGGAGAGAATCAGAAGGGTAAAAGTGAGAAAATTCATGGGCTGAGATGAAGACAGTTTAATAGGTAAAGCAAAAGCTGCACATGCAGTCAAAGCAAAACAAGGAATTCATTCCCCACTTCCCATGGGCAGGCAGGTGTTCGGCCATCTCCAGGAAAGCAGGGCTCCAGCACGCGTAACGGTGACTTGGGAAGACAAATGCCATCATTCCAAGCATCTCCACTTTCTTCCTTCTTCCCCCGATTTATATGCTGAGCATGACGCCATATGGTCTGGAATATCCCTTTGGTCTGTTTGGGTCAGCTGTCCCGGCTGTGTCCCCTCCCAACTCCTTGTGCACCCCCAGCCTCCTCGCTGGTGGGGTGGGGTGAGGAGCAGAAAAGACCTTGGCTCTGTGTAAGCACTGCACAGCGATAACTAAAACATCCCTGTATTATCAAGGCTGTTTCCAGCACAAATCCAAAGCATAGCCTCATACTAGCTACTATGAAGAAAATTAACTCTATCCCAGCCAAACCAGGACACATCCTTGCTCAGATGTTATGCTGCCTGCACCGCTACACAACAAAAAGCCAGCTCAGCAGTTATGGGACAGGATTTAGGCATATAGTGTATATTTTATTAAAGAGAGAGAAGATCCGATGGATGCTAAGCCTCAGCCACTTGGGAGTCTTTATCTGAGTGAGGGACAAAACCTCTCTTGCACTGATCAAAGCAGTTAAAAGATGTTCCCATCCTCTGCTCCCTGGACTGCCTGCGTCAGCCAGAGCCAACTGCTCCCTGTGTGCGCAGGAAAGGAGACAGCAGAAGTTGGCAGTGCAGCGGCTCACTGCTCTGAGCCTTGTTGGGAGCCACACGGTAGAGGGAGAGCCTTAATCTCACCACCTGAAGGATGGAGGGCCTTGGTTCTGCGAACACCAGCTCGCAGCTGGCCTGGCTGCACAGGCATCAGCCTGGGCATTAGCGTTTCATTGCACCGGAGTACATGCGATTTATTGCATATTTAAAGATGCTTGCTGCTCAGTCTGGTGTTGGGCTGTGCCAGTCCAAAACTGCCCAGGGAGTCCAAAAAGCAACTCAAGATTACCACACAGTTATTAAAATACAGAAATCTTTTGAACTTTGCATACTATTGTTGGTATTGTTTCCTGATTTTTACCTGCTGTAGATGCAGAAGGAAGAATTAACTGAAAAGAAATTAAGGACAGACTTTAACTTTGCCTTTGCTTAAATAATGAGTATTTGTTTAATTAAGACCTGTGACATCACATTAAAAAGAGAGCACCGTAGTGAAATAAAGATTTGGATCAGTGAGGGATGCATGGCAATACCATAGCATTTTCTATTTGTTTATGTCAACCACTGACAGAGAAAGCCCTTCTCCAAAGGAGGGATGGCTTACTCAGGGGATGCTGATTTAATTCTCTGTCCATCTAGAGTTTTGCACCATGATATCAGGAGGAGCAGAGATAGAACAAGCCCCATGCTGGCCTGCCATTTCATGACCTAATAGTAAGGCCAAGGACAAGGAAAAAAAATCTGATCTAAACAGGCTGGTCCACACATTACTGAATGCTTATATTGCCTACAGAGAGCTGGGACACGGGGCTAATCGTTAAGCAGATGCATTCAAGGTTGAGGGTGCACTGTAAAAGCTGCCTGGTTTTACATGGGCATTAGAATAGTGCTTGACTACTCTCATCGCTATCTTGGAATAATTTTATGTTAATTCTTTAAATGTCAATTATTCAGATGATTCTGTGCTGCACTTCTAACTTCTATGTTATTTCTTTTAAATTGTTGCATACGCCATTTAACATGTTCTGTGTTAAAGGTCCTGGTTTTTTTAATATTTATTTTCTTTTATATCTTTGCAGTACAGAATTAGCCAGGGCTCCCGCTCAGAGTCCTATCACTGGTTTGTCCTTATTACTTCTGGTACATTTTCAATGTTTTCATTTAAATTTGTACACTTCGTTTTATTGTGCTTGTAACCATCTTAATTTATTTTCTGTCTCTGATTCTTCCTTCTGGTTAAAACAGACACACTCAAAGACCATCCAGAGTTATTGACCCAAAGAGCACACATCATCCAGGGGAGTTCATTGGGGAGGTATCTGGGGCTATTGCATAGAAGCCTGAGTCATGTACTTGTCTTTTCAGACCTTACAGATTACTAATCTCTGAATTTTTGGTGAAGCCTGGCTGCTTTTAATCAACTCATGTCTCTGTATGCTCCATCAATCTCAAAACAGGTAAAAAAATTGCTTATTAAATTCTTTGACCAGTAGTGTCCCTGTAATTAAGTGAGGCCCGAGAAAAAAGTACTGCAATAAATGTTTTACCTGGTGCCCATCCTTACTAAAGCCCTGAGCCTTCAAAATCTTACACAGGCACGTCCCCGTGAGCAGTGGGCATCACCTCATTGACTTCCAAGACTGTGGCTGCAACAGACCATGGGGTCAGGGCATCACAGTGGGACCGTACCTGGAGGCAGACCCGGACTCCCCTCAAGGATGGAATGGCCTGATGTGCTTTACTCAGGGTTTGTCTCACCACCTTAAGCCCGTAATTACTGGCTTAAAAGAAGAAAGCTGCAAAGCACAAATCCAAACCCAAACCACAGCACAACTGGACCTCCCTGACTCCCCCAGAGCAGGGATGCACCACAGGCAGTACCACCAACTCTTTGCATGGGATTACACAGAATGCCAGAGCTCTCTTTTTGGCTTGATTTTTTTTTTCCCCTTTTAAAAACTCATAAATACCTTTTGGGGGAGAAACCACATTCTCCCTAAAGGTGCCTTCAGTTCTTAGATTGGGTATTAGAAAAAATTTCTTCACTGAAAGGGTTGTCAGGCATTGGAACAGGCTGCCCAGGGAAGTGGTGAAGTCACCATGATGTGGCACTTTAGGACATGGTTTAGTGGGCATGGTGGTGTTGGGTTGGCGGTTGGACTCAATGATCTTAAAGGTCTTTTCCAACCTAAACGATTCTATGATTCTTAGAGCATCTTAGGTCTATTTACCCCTTCAATGTTCGCTGCACTGCTTGGCAATTTCACCTCATGATACACCACCCGAGCTCGAGAGCTGCTGAAGCCACAGCTCAGCAAGATTACCCCTTCCCAGCTGTACCACCGGCCACGTCCTTCAGTCACCGGTCCCTGATGGTGAGAGCTGCTTCGCCTGCTTCCCTCTCCCGAGCCCAAGGGAGCTGCAGCCCAGGGGCCCAGAATCACGGCAAGGCTCTGGCAAGCGCCGCTTGGGAACCAGGAGAACAGCAGCCAGCCTGGATCACAGGGAACAATAGCTGGTTTAACCACAGCATTGAGAAACCCTCGCAAGCACCCCAGAGCAGTAAGACAAACGGCAGCAAGCGGAGCAGCCAGCGGAGCAGCCAGCGAAGCAGCGCGAGACGCCGCAGGGAAGACTCGGAGCTGAGCCATGGCTCTGCAGGGACTCACTGGCTTTTCACCCTCACTCTCTTTGCAGAAGAGGAAAGCTCATCTCTGTAAACCTCCTTCCCAGGTGGGTTTAGCAACACACACCAAAAAGCGATACACAGGGACGTTACGGACTTACGGACCCAAGACGTTTATATAAAATGACTCACGGTAGTCTGCAAAAATGGCAATTGCAGGTGAGCCTTCAAGCTGCCAAAAGGCACGTAAATGCGAAACTACCACCCTAGGCCAGATAATCAGTTGGTCTAAATGAGTACAGGTACTGCTGCCAGCAGAGCTGTGCTGACTAGCTGAGAAGCCATCCTCCTCCCCTTTGTATTGGAAATCAGTTAAAAATGTAGCGGGGATGCACAATTGGGAGTACAGTGATGCCCCGATTTTGCCAAGGGCTCTTTTTAAATTTGTTATCATCTCCTCAAGGGAGGAAAATAAAAAGAAATTAATTCATCTCTTCTTTGAGCAATTGCAATCAAAGCAAAAAGCAAGATTAACCCAGGTTGTTTCCTGCTCTAAAATTGTATTCTCGTCACTGCTTAAACAAAGTCCCAAACAAACCCAATTCTCCAAACAAATAACGATGACTTTAATACATACATTTAGCAAATGCGAGGGTTTTGCTTTGCTATTAAAGTTTAATTAGTATTTATGCAGCCATTGGCTGGAATTCTGCAAGTTACATAAATAAATATTAGCTTGTGGATGATTTTTAAAAAAAATCCTTGCATCTGAAATTTATTTGTGTGACTCTCCATTACTTATTCATTAATTCATGTATAATTCCAACTCCTCTTCATTCCAGATGGAGTGGGAGGGAAGAGGCAACTCCCTTGGGACTGATGTGCATGGTTTTAATTCTCAATTTAGTCTCCTTCACTACAAATTAAACATTGAAAAATTCTAAACAGAGTGTTTAGCCATGCTGACATGTTCAAATCCATCAGTCTGCGAGAACTGCCATTTCTTTAGGTATGTAATAGTACAAGTTGAGAGCAATATGCAGCACCTGAGCAGAAAGGCCACCTTTTATATCATGCTTTGGGCCTGTGAAGGACCCCCTGCATCCAAACTCCCACCAAGGTCAGTTGGTGCTTCGCCTGCTCCAACGTATGGGTTAGAAGAAAAATCAAGGACTGAGGCTGCAGCAAGGTTATGAATTTTGAGCAATGAAAATGTCAAAGGAGCACCTTTAGGGGAGTTATTTTGCTCTTAATTTTTTGCACGCCATCGAAAATTTCCAGGGCTTCTCATGCCAGAAACACCTGACTGGGAAATTCAGGCTGGCAAGAGCACACCATCACCCTGGGCACGCAGATGGCCCAGTACTGCCCACCATCCCCAGTGCCACACACGTGCTTGCAGCCCAGCCTCGGCCACCAGGCGCAGGGAAGGACTGCTGCTGGTTGAGGGGCCCTGGGAACCACCTCTCCATCATCCTGCCGTCTCTGGCTAGACACGTTTTGGCAAACAACTCTTGATATGCTTTGCCTGGCTCCCTGCGACCGGGATGGCTGAGGGGAAGTGTGTGCACAGGTCCTGTGAACGCTGGAGAGAGAGAGAGGATCACCAGCTAAAAAGCACCGTTATAGACCAGCTCCAGCATCCCTGACTCAGTTTTTAAAAGCAGGGGGTTGGGGCTGGTTTTTTCTCCCCACCCCTTGCCTAGGCCATTACCAAAGCCCAATTCACACATGACTCCTCTCCTCTGGGGTCCCCGAAATGCTCTGATGCGTGATAGCTCTCAGGAGCCCCCGATTCCCATAGGGTAAATATCAACTGAAAGAGAACAACAAATGGTACATGGTTAATTACTGCAGGGACTAATTAAACAGTTAGAGAACAGTCCTTGGGAACAAAGACTGGTGCAAGGGATGTACAAGGGATGTACAACTGCCCCACTGACACTCTTGGGCTCATCTCACAGCTCCAGGACCATGTGAGGAGCAGAGGAGGAGCGGAACGGTGCTGTGGCACGTACATCTGGATGGCAGGGATGTCTGCTTAACAGTGATGCAGCACAAAAAGACTTGGAGAAGAGGTCTGGGGCCAGATACCTAAGAGACCATGAGTCTGTTTGCATGTGTGTGTGCATTGCCTGCATTAATTCATGGATCTGGGGTTGAAAGACTGCTGCAGCCTGGCTCTATGGGACTGGGATGTGAGGAAACCTTAGAGTCCAAGGTGCACCAAAGTCAGATGGGGAGGAGAAACCCTCTGGGTACTGAAAACCAGCAGATTTGGCTTCCCTTAGCATGGATATCTGCCCATGGACCATGACCATTAAGGCAGCACTTTGCAGCCAAAGAAGGGGAGTGAATGCAAATCAGCCCTTTTAAGATCACAGGAAGCAAGGAGGCCACACACACATCTGAAATTTCTGCAGCTGTCCCACACCAACGACTGGCCCCTTTAAGCATCTCTCTGCTGTTCTTTCTGAGATAAATGTCTGAGCTAAATGCAGTAATTTCTGAGTAGTCACCTCCTGCTCTCCAGAGAGCTACCTTATGAACATAGGCTTGTGCGACTTTAAGACCCTAATAATTGGGGGCTATAAATTGTTAAGAAAGAGAGACTCTTCCAGTTTAAACTACGCTGTGTAAGCTGTCTAATAATCACACAGCACCACAGGGTAGGAAATTAGACAGGAGACATGGGGGGCATTAAGATACGGTATTGGCGAGCTTTTAGGGTGGATTTTGCACATCTTCTGAAGTCAATATTAAAACCCACAGTCAGTCATTCAAAAAGCTTGCAGAGATCAAAATCCCAGCAGCTGAAATGATGCCTCACCTATAGCTCTTCTCCTAAGGGAATGGAAATAAATCGAGGTTCTGGCTTACACCCAGAGCAATCCCCAAGGCACTGTCAGCCCTCACTTCTTTCTTAACCTAGAAGGAGTGGAGCCCCTAAAAATATCAGCAAACTACCCACATTTTCTTGTGATCACTTGCCTTTTGTCTCTGTAGTTGAACAGAATTGATGTTTCCTGGCTTGGGAGGCTCCCCAGAATAGTGTTAGCATTACAGTATACAAGGAGCACAGAACTGTTTATTTTAATCACGAGGCTGCAGCCTGGCACAGCCAGCTCCTCTCTCTGTGCTGCTGTATTCAGGAGCTGTGTGGATCCAGACACAGCTCTATTTTCTGATTTTTCCATTCCATTTCATCAAGGCAGTGATGGCTGAAAACACTTGTTAGTAGCACAATTTCTGCCTCACACTACCTGAATTCTGCTGATAAGATTAAGCTATAGTGCAAGACCTTATTGGTTTATATTTCACAGCTACCAGGCGTCTCCTGGAAAGCAGCATTGATGCTATATGGATTTTCTCTATTACAACTGGGTTGCCAATAAAAATGCAAAAGTACCTTAAAACAATGCAATTCGAGGAGATGTCAAAGAAATTCCATCTAGGTCTGCAAAAGAGTTTATGTATTACAGAGTAGGAGATAGCAAAGCTATAGCGTTATTGAGCCATTTAAAGTAATATCCCCCATTACTGCAGAGAGCCCACATTCATCATGCGGGCTGACAACAGCTCCTGCTTCACTCCACCTCACACGAGCAGCATGTTCCAAAGACAAGGGATGTGAATGCACCGGCCTGCAGCAGCATGCACCTGGTAGCTGGAGTTTTGGAGGGGCTGCAAAACTCTTTCTAGGGAATGCAAGAGTATGCAGAGATCATCGAGGCACCCCTTCCCTTCTTGAGTCCAAAGCCAGCCCTACAAGGCTGTGCTTCCTCCGTTTTGCTGGCTGTGCTGTGATCCTTAATCAGCAGCTACTGGCTTCTTACTCCTACTTTCTTTTTTCTTTTTTTTTCTTTTTTCTTTTTTTTTCTTCTTTTTTTTTCTTCTTTCTTCTTTCCTTTTTCTTCTTTCTTTTTTCTTCTTTCTTCTTTCCTTTTTCTTCTTTCTTTTTTCTTTTATTTCTGTTTTCTTTTTTTTTTTTTTTTCCCCCCCCGGGGGTGCTGCCTCCTAGAAACAGCAAGTTGGAAATCTGTTCTGCCTCAGAATTTGGCTCCCACTGGGCTGGGAATTTCAATATTGCATACAAGATTGTAAACATGATATTTCCCTACCTGATAAAATTACCAGGCAGATAATGCTTGGCACTAGAGACAACTTGAAGGCAGTTCACATCTGAAAAATTAGGTACATCTTCATACACCTCCCCACTTCCAGCTGACGGTTTGTGGGTCAGATTTGAGCCGGCAGATTATTTCTCTGGCTCATCACCAGTGCTTGACAGGAGGCAGAAATGAGCGTTAGGGCAACATGTGCCACCTGAACAGGTGAATACTTTGATGCCTGCGTTTAGTGCTGGGGACCACCACCACCACCACCACCACCACCACCCCCCGGTGTGGCCAGTGGAGACAGGGAACCGAGCAGGCGTGTACCGTGCCCGTGTAGAGCCAGCACCTAGCAGAGGGCTCAGCCCACCCGAGATCAGTCCCCGAACCGCGCTGCGCTGTTGGGAGAGCTGGGCATCCCAGCAAGGACTGAAAACCACCCTGACGACCGAGTCATCGAAATCCCACGCTAAGCCTCGCCCTGCCCCGTGCCGCGGGCAATCCCAGCCTCCCGGTGCCTCAGTTTCCCCAAGGGCGAGCCGGGGACCCAGCCGGGGCTCGAGTGGGAGCTGCCGAGCGGTTCCCCGGCCGGCAGCAGCTCCGGCGGCTCCCGCAGGACCCGGCGCCCCGGCCGCTCGCCGGGCTTTCGTCTCCCTCTGCTGTCCCAAGCCGGCTACTGCCGCAACGGCGGGTTCGCCGGGGGACGGGAGGTGTTTGGGTACACGCAGCTTCAGGCGACGGAGGGGGACGGGGAGAGCCGCATTCCCACCGGGAAGGCTTTTCCAAGCACCTTTCCAAGGGCTGGAAATGAAGGAGGATAAAAGCCCCATATATTAGATTATTTGCCAGAAAGTACTCGGGAGAATGAGGAGGCGAGAACTAGGGGTCAGGGTCTGGTCTGGCACACTGACCTGCGGTGTCTCCATCCCACCCACTTTGCTGGGTGGCTGCAGGACCCGCTCATGCTTGCCCAGAGTGTTTTGCCAGCCTGATCTCAGCCCGGAGAAGCAGAGCTCGTCTGCAAGGGCCCGTACACCAGTACGGCACTCCCCACCCCTTGCTCCCCCGAGGTTGGCCCATGGTGCCCTGACACGAGATGACACTGGTTTGTAATGGTTCCTTCGTGAGAAGCAGTAGCTCCCAGCTCCTGCAGAGCTGGGACAGCCCAGGCACTCCTCTGGGAGCAGACATCCCTTCTCTGCTACTGGGGTAGAAGCCAGACACACTTGCACACCAATTAAAAGCAAATCCAGCTCATTCCCATTTGTTCTACAAACTGCAAACAAAAGTGGAAGGAAAACTGATCAGTTTAATACCCTCATGTTAGAAAAGGACATCCTCACCCCCAAAAAATAGTAGAGACAAAAATCTGCTGCATACACACAACTCCCAGAGTTGTAGAGACTTTACTTCAGAGTGGCAGCTCTGGGCAAGGTCACTTGGTGAAATGAGAATAAAACTTCTCGTATCACTCAGAAAGCACAGGAACGTCTCTCAAGAACTGCTTCACAAAGCGTTTCCCTGCAGGGTGTGCAGCTCCTCTGGAATGACGCAGCAGCCACTTGCAGGGCAAAGCCTGCAGAGCGGTATGACTTCTGTATGGTAGTAATTACAATGACTTTGGAAATAGAATCAAATTAAAAAAAAAAAAAAAGCCAAAAAAATTATTTAAGACACTTTTTTGATCCCCTTGAGTCTGAGAGTGCCCTTCTGCTTTTACTGTGTCCATGCCTTCAGCATTCCTGGAGGCAAAGGAAGCGCTGTTATCTCTGTGTGCACCACAGGGAACCAGGAGACAGAGGATGTAAGGACAGGCTTTTCAGAGGTGACTGGCAATTCTGAGCCCCGTATTTGGGATGTGCTACTTGAGAGATCCCTACCTGCAGAGGTGAGGCTAGCAGCTTTGGCTTGCATTCAGTTTAGTTGCCCCTAGCTTAACAATCAAATATGAAGGTGCTTAAAAGAATAAAAAATCTCCAGTCACTGTTGAAATGTCAACCTAAATAACTTGCCCTGTCATACATGGGAGACTGGGATGGGGCTGAGTAAACTGAACTGCGTCCTGAGTTGCTGAGTAGCATCTGAAATCCCAGCTCTCCATCCTTTGGGACACTGGACATCCCCAGAGGACGTGTGTCTGTGGCACCAAGCACCCAGAGCTCAGCTCTCGAGTCCTGCACTTGCACAACTTCCTAACGAAGCACACTAGTGTGAAGGGTGCTGGCGTTAGTTAGTCATCAGGGTAGCAGCAGGTAAAATTGCCTATTAAAAACAGGGCTCCACCAAGAGCAGAGGGAGATACCATGAACTTGAAAGCTCTTATCTTCTTCCTTCTCTTTGTACACCCTTAAACATTAGTGTCCGGGCTTCAGCAACATGCTGCCCATCACTGACTGACACTTGCCTGTTACTATAATATCTTTGCTGTGTCATCCAGAGTTGACCTTGGAAAAGAGATCTAATATATATTCATAACTCCTTTTAATTTCATCATTAGCTCTTCTGTATACCTAATTTATCACCATAACTATGTCAAAGTGGGAAGCCTGCAATTTTCTTGCCAATATAAAGTTGATGTAGTAAGAAGACATCAGCGGAGCGGTTACTAATCTGCTGTTCTGCCTTCCCAGCTCCCCCACCTGAAGGTAGCTGCAGAGGAGGCAGGTTTTCTTTCCCAGCCATGCCAGTCTGTTAAACTGAATGAAGTTGTTGCTCCACTAATTACTCCGTTTATACCTTAAACACATTAATAAGGCTGGGCTTGAAGATGAATATTTCATGAAAGTATCTTTATTAAAAAATTAGAAAGTTGTTGAGAGAGCATTAGCATCATAAATCACAATTTGGACATGATGGCATATCAACAAAGAACTGATGTACAAACCCCCAGCTGATTCCAAGACTGTCTGGATCAGTGGTTAGCTTAGGGTTAGTCCTGCTGAAGGAAACATGTTGATACAAGAATAAGGCTTATCTTTAGTGCAGGTGTCAATCTGCTGATCTTAAAATGAACCACAAAGCCACAAAACCCCCGTGTAACGGACAGAGAAATCCCGGTCTGGAGAGCAGAGAGACAAGACTAAGGGCACTCAGCAAGGTGGTAGCAGAGCTGAGCCCAAGTCCCATCACACTCTTCTGCCCACAACATAACGCAGGCTCCCATCACCTCCGAGAGTGACCAGTGGCATTTGGGTCCGGCTCACCCGTAGCTCTGATCTGTACATCTCACGAGCACCGCAACCGCTATCGTGTTCACAGTCCCTTTCCAGCACTGCAACGCCTGATCCCAACAGCATCCTGGTGCTGTGAAGAGCTTCGTGCCCCTCTCCAGCCAGCTGTGCTCTCTCCTGAGGCCAGTGACCAAAGCCCCTGCTTGGAGTCACATCTAGGAGAAGGGGGAGCAGCCGCCAGCTGTGCGTGGCTACGTGCAGAGGGACACGCTGCAGCTCCTCTGCTCCACGCACACAAGCAGCACCTGCATGAGAGCCCCAAGAAAACGTGCTCCCGGGACCTCCTGCGTAAGGCAGGGGCACAAGCCACAGCCAGGACAAATTCAATCACTTGTTTCAGAGAGCCTTGTAGGGTCTGTGGGCTCACAGCAGAGGGGAAAGAGCCTGTCCTTGACAGGCAGCAGAGACAATACCGAGAAGCCAGGGCAATGCTCAGAAATGCTCAGAGAAACTCTATTTGCCACCCAAGAGCTGGAGATGTGCACAGACATAATTAAGAAGGCTCCCTCCAAAGGCAGCCTGCATGAAGCAGACACAGAGCTAAGCTAAGTTTGCTGAGCAGGCCTGGAAAAGCCCAGAAACACATGGAAAAACAGCACCAGAAGCTATTTACAAGGAAATGCAGAGGAGGACAAAGGACAAAGCAGAGGAGGAAAATCTGGTGCAAAAAAATGCACTGCAAGTGCTTTACTTCTGAACGGTGAAGGGCAGGGTATATCAGCAGATGCCACACAAGGTCATCAACAGTAATTACTGCAAGAGAAATCATTATGTCAAAGCTTCAGGAAAGAGGAGGAAAAAAGTATTACTGATTTGAAGTGATAGGGATTAAGGAGAAAGCAGAAGGTTAAGGAGAAAGCAGAAGGTAAGCAGGCAAAGAGACTGACGGTAAGCAGGTTGGGTTCCCAGGCATTTCTCAGCATCACACAGAAAAGAAACCAAACCTGCAATTAAACAAAGCAAAATTAAAGCTTGGCAGGATCCAAACACCCCTGAGGAGATTCTAGATTACACACAAGATGTTCAGGCACTCAAGTACCTTCTCTGGCAGCACATGAGAACTGGATATATCATCATGGGTGAGAGGTGCCTGGAGAGGTGTCACAACATGCTGTATTGCTGCCTGAGAGACAGCTGTCACATGGCACCAAGCAGAAGCTGAATGACCAAGGCCCAGGTTTGGGACATGACAAGCCTGAGAAGGGAGGAATAAGCAATAGGGCTGCCATTGGTATTGGATACAGCAGCTTCAATAAAGTTGTGTAATTTTGTAATCCAAGTGAGGCCAAAGCTGGGATGAAATATTCATATGGTAAAAACATGAGCAGAATAAAACCAGGCAACTGAAGCAGACTACATCCCCAATCTCCTCACATCCAAGCTGCTAAAAGACTCCAGTCTTCAAGCACACGAGCAGTCGGCAGGTACCTCCCTGACTACACGGCATGTTAAGAGAAAATATAATGAGAGCAACACAAGGAATGGCAAAGGCAGCTCAAGGCAGAGTCTCCAGCCACGGCACAGTTATCAAGGCAGCAAACAAGCTGTGCATTTGAACAGATCCAGACAAGCTAAATAGTGCATTGAACACACATCCATCCAAGTGCCTACCACCAAAGAAACCTTACCTGACTTGGCAAAAGGAAGAAAAGATATCCCCAGTGTTGCATGCCAATGCTGGAGATTGGCATGAGCTAGTAGGCAAGGAAAGCAGCCTCCTTGCCCGTTTTGAGCACCAGGATTGAAGTACAGATGGCTGAGACTGTCATTTGGGATCAAAAGTAGAGGTGCCGCCAGCAAGACACACTAACAAGACTCTCAGGGATCCATGTCACTGCTGATGACATTTAGGGGTAGAGATGAGCAGACAGCTTGCTGGAAGCTGTGACAGTTAAAGGGTACAACTGGCTTTGTCAGCCAAAATAATAGGGAAGCAATTGGACCCATTCAATAATACCAAGCTGAAACTGTATGTTGCTGCACTATTCACTTGGTGATCTTCCAAGGGCAGCCTGGGAGAGGTTCAACCCAGGGCAAAACTACTCAGGGAGAAATCAGCTGCCAAAGGTCATTCACTAACCGTTGCTGGATGCCCCAGAACACCCTCAGCACTTGCTACTCAAGGGAGCACATGGAGCAGTGACTTGTTCAGATCAGCCTCGCGAGTTATCCCTGCTGGAGCCAAGCCTGGCTGATCTCACAAGTGTGCCTTTGCCACACTCCCCAGCTCACCTGGAATATTGCATCAGACAGGTCTTTTGGCAGTACTCAGCCCTCTCACCCCCCATAACGGAGAGCTGGCAGCCCCGGCAGAGGCAGCCTGGTTTCATCACTAGCCTTTCTTGCTGCACCATGGACTGGCCTTATGTCCTGGTTTTGACTGGGATAGAGTTAATTTTCATTCTAGCAGCTGGTATAGTGTTCTGTTTTGGATTCAGTTTGAGGAGAATGTTGATAACACACTGATGTTTTCAGTTGTTGCTAAGTCGTGTGTATACTAAGCCAAGGATTCTTCAGCTTCTCGTGCCCAGCCAGCAAGAAGGCTGAAGGGGCACAAGAAGTTGGGAGGGGACACAGCCAGGGCAGCTGACCCAAACTGGCCAAAGGGGTATTCCAGACCATGCGCTGTCATGCCCAGTATATAAACTGGGGGGAGTTGGCCTGGGGGGATCGCTGCTCGGGAACTAACTGGGCATCGGTCAACAAGTGGTGAGCAATTGCATTGTGCATCACTTGTTTTGTATATTCCAATCCTTTTACTATTATTATAATTTTATTATTGTTACTATTATCATTATTAGTTTCTTCCTTTCTGTTCTATTAAACTATTCTTATGTCAACCCATGAATTTTACCTTTTTTTTCCTGATTCTCTCGCCCATCCCACTGGGTGGGGAGGAAGCGAGTGAGCAGCTGCGTGGTGCTAAACCACGACACCTTGCCACCAGCAGTTAGTCCCTAAGAAAAGGGTTCACTCCCCAATCAGCTGACCCTCTGTCAGGGCCAGCAATACTCAGGACCAGGGATGCTCAGGACCTTTTAAACCTAGTGAGTTTTAATCAGTGGAGAGCCAGCCCCAGCAGCACGGTACTAGAGATTTTTTTCTAGGTGCCACATGGGCAAGGGGCCACCCCTTTGTAAGGTCTGGGCCTGTCACCTAGAAGTGGAGGTTTTGGCAGCAGCGGGTGAAGCATTTGAAGATTAACCCCTGCCCAGTGCCGCTCCCCAGGGAGTCACAGGGAATTTTGCCACGGACATCCCCTATGGGCAGAAACACACCTTCAAAGATGGAAAGCAAAGTCCTTCAAGGAGCTTTGCTGGTCCCATGTCCCCCCAAAGTCACCTGCTATTGTTTTCCAACCCTGTAAGTGAGAAAAAAAAAATGTTAAGTGGAAGGAGTCGCAGCGCATCCCAGGGGAGATTTCCAACGCAGCCTGAGGAAGGCTGGGGCTCCCAGCCCCGCACCGCAGAAGGGACAAGACCTGGGGGTAAGGGGGAACCGATGGATCCTTCTCACCGTCCCAGCAGGGGATGAAACCACTGGGTGCCAGTGAACGGAGAAATCCCCTGTGCCAGCTCCTCGTCTGCTTCCCCTCCTTCCCCGCAGAGTGGAGCTGCGCTGCCTGGTTTTAGGCAAGTCACAGCCGGGGCCAGTGATGCAGCTCTGGATGCAGCTCCCCAGGCAGCCAGGCTGCATCCCGGCACTCAGCAGCGTAAATCGGATCTGCATCAGGCACCTGAGCTCTCCAGCTAGCCAGAAAGCCCAAGTCAGAGTCTGGGCTGGTGTTTCTCCAGCTGCAGGAAGGCAGGTGACAGCCCCTGTGGCACTGGTAGGTTGTCAACCCAGTGAACAGATTACGGATAGACCCTTGATAAAGCAGAGATGCTTCCGAACTGTATCTGCAACTGCCAAACTCGTAGCAGGAAATTACACCTTTGAAAGGTTTTTCTATTGAAACTATTTAGGACGCTGATCTCATTATTCTAAAATAAACCTTGGGTGGGGGACGGGGGGGAAATCACTGAGGGCTCTTTGATGTCAAGGGTTGGATTCCGATCCAAGCTGTGCGTGTACAATTGCACCAGCCTCAGCTGAGTTGCTTCTGCTCCACACCCACATAATGGAGACAGTAATCTGCTCTCCCCCATCACATCTACCATATGCACTCTATGCTGGTGCTCTAATACGGCTGGAAACCCAGACGAGTCTGCTTTCTTGGGATGCTGCAGCTGAGCTGAAATCACAGGTGGCCACAGCAATACAACTTCTGAGATGACATCGTAATATTTTTAGCCGAGCCAAGTGCTCACGAACAAGGCAGAAATGACACATCTGAGAGCTGAAATCCTCCCTTTGCGAAGCAGGCACAGCAGAGCAGGGCAAACACATGCCCACGTGGATCACTTCCAAACGCTGCTTGGGGTGGAGGAGCTGAGTGACATGGGACCTCCTGGAGCATGGCAGCGCCACCAGCCAGCACCCACCGGGGTGGCTCCTCCTGGATGGGGCTTTGAACAGGGTCACGTTCCAGTCATCGCTGACGTGACCACTGATAATAGAGATACAGCTTGTAAGGGACAGGTGAAATGCAGCCATTGATCTACCTGTCTTAGTGCTCTGGAGAGCAGGTTGAATACAGATAAAATTTCTTTTTCTTCTGGAAAAAAGAAGCTTTTACGGAGCTAAAAAAAAAAGAAAAAAAAAAAAAAGAAAACCCCATGGACACACTTCATCAACTAAAAACCCCAAATTGAATCTTTTTGTAGAAACCAGACATTCAAAAGACAACCATTTTGTGCAAAACCCAGTTTTCATTTGTAAAATAAAAAATGCTTTGCTAGATGTTTTCGGGCAGCCCCAGCACCTTGTCCATGGAAGCAGCAAACAGCAGACATGCAGGAAACGCTCTATTTAAATAATTTAATTTCTTTCCTCTTCCTTCTATATTCTCCAAGGGAGAATGTGCTTGTGATAGACTCCAAAAGCCACAGAGATGCCCTATCTCTGAATTGGAAGTTGTCAGGCTTCCTGTCTGTTAGTGTTGTCTCTCTGCACTGTATGGTCCTCTGGACAACTAACGTCTCTGTGCATAACAGTAACATCTCCGGATCTCATGTACAAGCCAAACCGTGCTGCCTCTGCTCTTGCTAATGCAGCCCAACACGGTTTGGTAGCTTCCTCTCCATCCTTCTCCCAAAAGTTATTCCTCTTATGTGACAGCGCTACTAGGAAAAAATGATTTCCTTTCGGTAAGTGCCCATATCCTTCTGAAGGCAGGCAGGCCAAAACACAGAATGACAAAGAGATGCTTTTTGATACTTTGGCATCAACTAGGTGATAGCAGCAATAGCTGTGATGAGTTTACCAGCCTCTGCCCAGAACAGTGGAGCAGCAGTCTCTGCCCAATTTCTCTGCCTGCTCACAGGAGAGTGAATTAAAAACTCACAACAGGTCCTAGTGCAAAGTGGTTAGCCCACCTACACCACTGGAAGGTGGATACATGTTTTGGGTATTTGCTAAGAGTCAAAATGATCCCAGGTTGTCCTCTCTCAGCATCTTATTTACTTATCCTCTGTCAGCATCTTGTTTGCTGTATGGAAACAGCCAGCCTGTTGAGCTGGTGCTCTGGCAGCTCCGAGCATCTATAATTCAGATATCTACACTGACAGTGTTGAAAAATACACCACAAGTCAGGTCCTACATTTTTGTCTTTGCCTATCTGCATTTACATGCCATCAGCCAGGTCTGCTATACCCTCCTAGACCCCACTGCCGGCAGGGGCTCAGCACCACTCAGCACCATGCTTACTTGGCTTTTTGAATACTTTCTTCAGCTACGAAAATGCTCTTTCCTGGTCTCAGATACACACTGTATGGCATTTGGACTAAACACCTGCAGCTGCCTTTTTTATTTTTTTCCTTCTCTCCTTTTCCTGGTAACATTATGTTCTCCTAGGGAGGAAAAACATTAGCCTGGTGCTTGGAATGATTCAATTACTCAGCAGTAGGTTAGAGAGAAAACAAACATTAGATGCTGCTGCTTGCATCCTCTAAGCAAAAGCCTTGCTGGAGCACAGATGAACTGGAATTTCAGACAGCATCTTTGGACCAGTAGTCCTAAACTACTGAAATAGTTTGTACCCTACTTTAAAACACTTTTTTTGACAAAGGGGATTGATTTACAGCCTATGGCTATGGATTCATCTTCTTAAAAACATCTGGATTCATTACTTATTATCAGGCCTAAATATTCTTCCCCCCTACTTGGAGGGAGCTGTGAAATTGAGCTAACACATCCAAATCCTGAGTTTCATTAATAATCATGTATGCTTTTGGAGAGTCCCATTCTCCTAGCAAATGTTTGGATAAACTAGAGGCAGATACAGACATCTCCCACAACCTTCTTCATGAGATTTCATTCGAAGGAAGACTGTATGGCAGCATTTGCTACCTCAGCTTTACACTAGCCCTGGATGTTGGCACACATGAAGCGTTGCAAAAGCCGGTGAGAATTTGTATTAACAGAAACGTTCATGCCAGAAGTACTCATGCTGACATCACACTATAATAGGAGAGGACAAGGGGGGAGGTCCCAAACAGGGAACAGAAATAATGCCCAGGCAATTAGTCAGACTAGATAAATAATGAAAAAAAAAAAAAAGCACTTGTAAGAAGGGTAAAAATATTCATGTGTAGCAACGATAGGGAGCTGAACTGTGACCAAAAATGAGGACTGGATGCCACAAAGGATTTAAGCTAATTTTTGGTGCAAAGCCAAGGTCTCAGCTCAAGAAAGTCTTAATTCGGTTATTACCTGACCACAGAAACACCCAGACTTTCTTCTTTGGCACTCCTAAGGCACCAGCGCTCAGCCTCAGCCCTTGGGCTTGCCAGGATTGAGCAAGCCGGCATTTCACTCAGCTCTGCCAGAGCAGGCTCAGCAGCAGAGCTGTTGGCTCTCGTGCCCAACCAGGCAGAGCGCCCGCCTTCCCAGACCGCAGGCACAGCTGCCTGACAGTGGTCACGGAGGAGGTTTGAGTATTTACAACAGCCTAGCACTCACAGCGTGCAGCCAAGGAAGCAAAGTGAACCTCCTCCTCACATCTTCTTGCCAGCATGACCTGGCCATCGTGCTGGTCCGGTCCAGCTCCCTGCCCTGAAATGCTGCTTCTCTGCTGGAGAAGCCGAGAGGTATGTCCACTTCGGAGGACGTGGTGAGTAGAGACACAAAAGCAGGGCACTGCTCTGCTGCTTCTGGCAGGGCATCCCCCTGCCATGTTCCCCTGACAGCCTCCGTCCCCTTTGTATTAGCTCCTTGGGACGGGGGTCTCCTGGAGGCTGACACAGGCAGGCTTGGGTCTTGGTTGAGGCACGAGCATGTCACAGGGAAGGATGCGGTCACCAAAAAGCCCTTTTGCTCAGGCGTGCCTGCAAGATGCACTTTGGGAATAGTCTGAACAACATCACACCTGCCTGAAGTTCCTTCAGAGACAAAGACTTAGTTATTTGCATAAATTTCGGGACTGTTACAGCTAACATCACCTCAAAATATCTGTTGCTGCTGTCTGAGCTGTAGCAGGTCTTCCCCAAAGTGTTCTTCCCATGGCTTAAGGAGCCCAAGGGATGGTCTATCTGTGACAGCTCCACGTTAAGATATTCTCCTGTTTTGGCAGTACCAAGTGTAATAACCTGCCCATTTCTAGAGCTACTGCAAGGTGAGTTTCTGGTTGAGTTCTCTGTTTGCTTTCTCTGGTTTTTAAGGTGTACAAATCAGCATGGCTGCATTGGCTAATTTCCAGGGCAGGAGCAACAGTGCAGTCCCTACACTGACTTGTATGTGTTCTTTTATGATAAATCTAAGCTAAGGTATCTGGGAGCTCCCAGATTGCAGCCACTTCCCAGTTTGCTATCATGGGATGTGGGTGTGTGCCAGCCCTTCCCTCCCTTTACCAACACACTCTGCTTCCACATGAAAAATATGCCAGTGCGTAGAACAGAACAAGCTGCAAGAGGGGGCAAGTGTGGACAAGTGGCCCAAGACCCTGGAGCAATGAAACAGTATGTGCAGCCTTAGACGCTTCTCAGAGGGTGAGACACAAAATACTGTGTATGACCAGCTGACTCTTGGACTATTTTGCTTGATTTTCTGTGCAGGGCCTGGATCAAATCCCCCTCAGATCAACAGAAATATTTTTGGAGATTTCAGTGGGAACTAAGTCAACTTCAGTAAACTTTGTCAGCAGTAGAAATACTGAGATCGTCAGAGAGATGGTGTATTTCATGAAGATCCTAATTTCTACTTCCTTAGTTTTCATTTTTAAGGAAGTGTTTTCTTAGGGACATGCCGATCTTTTCAAGTTTCCTCTACTCAAGAATCGCAGCAGAGAAGTGATACTTATATTTGAATTTCACAATTCTGGTGGCTAATTTTCCTGCTGTCATGTCTTAAATCAAAGGGCATAAGAACCCAAAGAAAGAGATTTCCTGAGAACCGAGATAAACCTCCTCCTCTTAAGATACTTGCTGGTTCAATGTGTGCTTGGTAGGATTTGCAGATATAGACTATCTAATCTCGTAAGTGGAGTGGTGCCTACCCGCAAGAGCAACAGACAGAAGAATGTTGAGCAACACTTTGCTATGGACTGATGAGCTTGTTAGGACTGGTTCAAGGAAGGTTACTCTGTGCTTACCTTGGTTTTCTTCCCTATAACTTTTCAAATTTCTGTTGTTTGGGCTGCATTTTTATACACTGTGTACACTTTTCAGGCTGAATATCTGGGCAGTTAGTCTGGCTTTCAGAAACATGGCAGAAAGGAATTTATCTCTTTCCAACAACAAGGCTAAGCTGGAGGAAACATTGCTTTGCCCATGCAAACCCCAAAATTTCCTTTCTCATGTGGTTTAGGGACAAGATGTGGAACTAAGCAGTGAAGTAACTTCTGGGTCACGAACATGGATTTTCCCAGGCCCATGAAAACCTGTCCAGACTATCCAGTTCACAAGTTACCTCCTGACTTTGCTGCTGCTTGAAGAGGGACAAGGAGACTGCAGGAGGTGGGGGAATTTCAGCCTAAATTAAGCTCCCAGACTCACAAGTTGACCATGGAGTGGCCTAGGCTATTAAGGGAAAATCAGCAAGACAAGGAGCACTAGGCTGACCTTGCAGCATAATGCCAGTGAAGTCTTGCCCTGCCTCTCAATGGGTTTCTTGCTTCCCTGGGGAAACCCTCAAGGTCACTGGCCTTATCCCAGCACCATTCTTTGCTTACCCTTAGAGCTTCTTAAACCCTATTTGAAGTTGCAGACACTGCTCGTTGGATGAAACCTAAGTTCCTGGCAAAAAAAATATGCAAATTCGCAGGAGGCTCTATGGGCATCTATCTGGAAGAAAGAAAGGAGATTAAAGACCTGAAACTTCTGCAATCTCCATACATTTAGGAGGTATTTCTGTTCAAAGAGGAGACATAGCAGAAAGCTGGGGAAATGTTATTACTGCAGCAGAGGGAAGAATCTGAATTAATTGTCCAGGCACTCATGGTGAGCTGTCACCCTCACCTAAAGCAGCTCTGGGAGGTTTGGGGTGCCAAAGAAGCAGAGAGATGGGGAAGTCTGCAAAGTGGGTGCCATTAGCAAGAACAGAGTGAGCTACCAGATTTTTTTTTTCTCCCTTCAGCAAAATACAGTTTATTTACCCAACTAATCCACACTTCTGAGTAGAAAAATATCTCCCCAAGCAACTGAAAGCTTAGTTTTCCCAAGCCGAGCACTCGAGCCAATGTTTTATTAGGAACCTAATCTAAAAGCTAAGCACATGCCTTGTTGCTGCCAATCCAGTTCTGGTAGAAATGACAGAAACGTAAAGAGATATACACACGTAAAATACCTCCTTGCTGAAGTACGTATATTTGTTGCACTAAGGGTACATGCACCTAAATGGGGGAAAGCATTGCATTTCTCTGCCTGACTCACCAGCAGTACCCATGGTAAGCAGCATATGCCGAGGTGCCAGAAGTTTGGAGGATGTGTGTGGGTAACGTAGGGAGGACTGATCCGTGTCAGATGGCTCCACTTCCTCTTTCTGAGTTCACAGGAGTGCAGCGCAGATATGATTCATACCTATTTCAAGTCACTCCCCATTACCCCCAGTGCTGTCTGCACAGGAAGAGTGTTCAGTCTGAAGGTATCACTTCTCTAAAAACCATAAAAGAACACAGAACTAGATACATGAATTTCAAAAAAAAAAAAAAAAAATTAAAAAATCCAAACCCATGGAACCAGAACCACATGATAGGAAGGTGGCATATAGTCAGCAGGCTGACTCACAATGAAAGCTTCTCCTTCACCTGTGTCAAGGGCACACGCGCTGTCACTACCTAAGCATAAAAAAGTCTGAAGCTTGAGCTGCAAAAAGCGAGGACTCTTTGGAAAAACCTGGAATATGCCTGTCCTCATATTCTAGGAGGGAAACCTTCTTTTCCAAAGGCCCACATATTCAGTGCATATTCATTTAGTATTTCTGGAAAAATGCGAAATGACAAATGCAGTACTCGCAGCTCCTGCTTGGGTTGTCCGGAAAAGGCACATCCCTTGCATCTGATAGACATTGCCTGTTCCATAAGCCTCCCTTGAAAGGCTCGTATGAAGCATGCTCCACTGAAAGCCTGGTCTTCTGCCAGTGCAAACCTTCTTCAGTGTAGCCTGATTTGTGTCCCTTCAGAGGATTTGGTCTGGTGAAATCCAGCAACAGGATGAAGTGCAGAAAAGGTAGACAGAGACAGCAGTGATTGGACAAAGTAGTGTAAAGGAGCACTGCTCCAGTCATTATAGGGAGTTTATATGGTCTTGCATGGTTGTGGTGAATTCACTGGCACACAAGTGACCTGAGATGAGGCAGAATAAGAGTTACAAGCCTTGCTTAAAAGGGATTTCAGTCTCAGTTGGGGATGCAGACACTGAGCCTTGCAGACAACCTAAAGGAATGCAACATAGGCAGGCAAAATGCAACATAGGCAGGCAAAGCTTGTCCAACACTAATAAATCAGCCCCTGCAAGCCAGGCTAGCAAGGCTTAGAGCCTCACAGCTGCATCTCCTTGGGATTTAAATGAAGCCACAAAGACATGGTCAAAGCAGAACAATGCAGTCTCCCACGGGGTTGTTTCACAGAGAGTGATCTGGGACAGAGCTGTGCCCGCATGGCTCCACTGTGTCATTTCCCTGTAAAGAGCAACGAGCGCATGGCAGCTAGGAAATGCAAGTCAATTATAAACCAGAAAATCAAATAGCAGTGCCATCTGGTGTGATCAGTTTCATTCACTCCCCGTGCACAATCCAAGTGCAAAGGATATAGATGGTAAAGAGCTGTTACACAATATCCCCATTTTGAAACTCTCAAGTTAGGATTTAAGAAGGGAAGAGGTCATTCTCATGCTCTCCAGTACCCTGGGAAAGGGACAGAGAGGGTTTGGAGATGGAGGACATGCTTGGGTTTTTTTCCTGAAGTGGTTTGAATGCTCAGCCCACTCAACCTGGGAAGCTTTGAGATGCTAATAGAGCCCAAAAATCTAAGCAAGCACCTTGTTGTCTGAAATCAGCACTCCTGCCCATTTTAAGAACAGCCTGGGTAACTATCTAGACCTCCATTCATCACTTTAACACAGCTGATTTTAATGGAGCTGTGCCAATTCTGAGGGGCTCCACCCCTTCCACTGAGCAAACACATTGCAAACAAAACCTGAATGAGCCTCTATCTATTTGACAGATCAGGCACTTACTGTTTAATTATACAGATGAGTAACGCCAATGAACGGGTGCTTTTTCTTTGCGAGTTTGTTACAGGGGAATGAATGCGAATTAGGCTGTAAAACAAAACAACTGTGGTGTAAATAGTGTAATTGCTGTCTTCTCATCTGTGGCAATCAATGATCTGTAAGACATTTTACATGGCTGCCCCGAGCCACTTCACATCTTGCAGTCTGGGGGCAATAAATAACTCCTTTGCAAATGAGAGAGAGGAAGATCGACTTCGGTGTGGTACCCAGCAAGAGAGCTGCGCTACTGCAACAGGGATGCCGGCAGTACGGAAAATGATGTGGGCGCTCGCTTGTTGACACAGAGAAGGGATGGACAAGTTGAGGCACGCTTAATATAGGCAGGTCCTCGTTTGACAGCTCTACTTAGTAAAGTCTCTGGAAGGGGTATTTACCAGAGGTCACGATTTGTGCCAAACTGCCATATTTTAGAAGGAGGCTTAATCGGTTGCCACTTATCTTCAGCAAAACAATCCAATTTACAGGTACGTCAATTAGCCATGAAGTTGAAGTTAAGCTGAGGCCAACGGGTTTTACTGACTTGGGGACCACAAGGGGACTTAGATGATTTCCAGGATCTGGATGAGTATTTTGGAAGTGGGGCTGTTTCTTGATGACAGAAAAAAAGCTGAAGGTGCAATCCTGAAACCCCTCGAGCACCATGTCACTTTATGCAGCACCCAATGTCCTGGCTCCGGCTTCCTCATGGAGACCTATATGTGCCCTAAATGGCAAGTGGGGGGATTTAGACAGTGATTTCATGACCCCTTTAGTCCAGCATTCACCCTGACCACTGCCGCAAGGGCCATCCTCCTCTCCCTCGCTGCAGGCATTTGGGCAGCTCGCTGGTGAGTGGGGTCGGGGCTCCCGTCCCCCTGGGCACTGTCCTGGTCTGCTCACACCTGCGCAGCCACAGCGGTACAGACATTAGGGAAGACAGTCAAACCGAAACCCAGCCTTTCCTGCAGAGAGCTGCCCCAGCAGCCCAGAGGCAGAGAAAAGGAGTGCTCTTTCAGCCATTGCCCCAGGGTTAGGGACCTCGCTTGGTCCTTTCTCAGAAAATGGAGAAATGAAATAGGGCTGTGGCTGGGGTGTCACGTATTGCTCCGGGGTTACAGTGCTGACCCCGAGCATAGAGCAGTATCGAGGGCCCCTTTCCTCTTACCCAATTGAATGCCTGAGCGTCTCCCTCACCATGCACATTAATTGCCCCATGCAACATAATTTTGATGAGAAAGCTAACACACGGTTCTATCCAGGCCAAGGAAAAGGGACTGTCACGCTGCCAGCACCACAGGCAAGCGTTCAGTCATTCCCGTTCAGGCTTAACATACCCCATCCTTCATCCCCATCCTCAGGGGAGGAAGAGTTTTCACCCAGGAGCGAGAAACAGGGCTCAAACCGCTTCTCGCCAGCTACATAAGCATGGCCTCCTCCTGCAGCTCTGGCTCCTGATGCCCTTCCTAAACAGCATACATGCTGGATCTGGCCTCTGAACCATGAGTACCCCCAAGACAGGCACAGCCATGGTCCTTTTCAGCAAAGCACCCAAGCCTGTGCATGAATGGTGTGCTTCAAAGTAAAGTTGCTCTGCCTTTGCCATCAGTGGGTGCATGCACATATGCTCGTACACGCACACACACACAAGGTAGGTGTGAACAGGAGCTACTTGGCTTCGCAGCATGAGTCAGTAGCTGAGGCAGGTCACCAATCCTCAGGTCTCTGCTTTACCTCTTTGCTCTGGCACAGCAACATTCTGCAGGGTTTGACCATACCTGTTCCCTGCGCACCTGGACACACTCGCCACAGACCAGGTCTCACCACGTCAGTATCCATTTGCAGCATTATTGGCTCCTGCACCATGACTGTGATGGGACGGAAGGAGCCTGGCAACCAGTCCCGCTGCTCTCCCAACAAGCCTGGCACAAGCCGTCCGCTCCCAATTTTAGTGCTATTGATTTTCCTCCTGCCTGCCTCTCCTGCAGACACGGTGCTGGGCTCCGTTCCCCAGCCCTTGGGGCTGCCTTGCAGTTCTCCTGGCTCCCCAGCCGCCTGTGGTACTCGTGGGGCTTCGCAGAGCAGCATCAAGACCTGGAAGCAAAGAGGACACGGCTGCCTGCTCACCTCCAATCCCATGCTAAGTCAGCTGGCAAGGCATGTTTTCACCTTGCTCATTGAGAATGGCTAGAAGAGGGGCTTTTTTCCTCTAAATCAGCATGAATTCAGGGAGTTCACATCCAGTTACAGGCACAATAAGCAAGATGCTTGCATCTCAGCTAGAAACAATGGCGCAGCTCTTCCCAAGCTCACTTTTCCATCCGTGGCAAGAAATTCCCACCTGGCCTGTGGCTAACCAGCACGGCTGGAGTTACTGCTGCTTTCAGATTGATCCTCAGAGGGGAATTTAGTGGAGTCTGCTGATTCCACCAACCCCATACCTGACCTGCACAGTGCAGAGGCTGAAGGCGTTGCTTAAGCTCTTCCTAGCTAGTATTTACTAAATGTGAGAAAAAAAAAAAAGAAAGATAAAAAAATTGTGCAGGTGTTCTCTCAGGCTTCCTGACACCACAACTCATAGCTGGTTTATTTTGTAACTGCCATCAACCATTTTATATCTTCCCGGAAACAATAGTCAGTCATTTGTCCAGACAAAGCGCATCACCCTCTGTGATCTTTACATCAGTGCCTGGTGCCTGGTTTGGCAGATATGGATGCCCAGACCCTCCCAGGGACAGTGATGTCTGGAGTGGAGTGATCACACAGTCTGTGAACAAGCCCCTTTCACATCTCATCGGGAAATTGGCAGGGATCATAACCCAGAGCTTAACAGCCCAGCAGATCTTCACTTAACACAGGCAGACAGGATGTCTCTGTTTAACGGAAGGGCATGGGAACAAAGGTACACATCTCCAAAGGCCTTCAGGCACCTAATGGACTCTGAAACCAGAGCCTCGCCATCCAGGTACAGAAGTATGGCCAGATGTTGGCTCTCCTCCTTGTCCCCTGGTTGCCCCTGTCATTTCTTCAGTGGCTGCACCACACTAATACCTACTATGCAAGGAAGTGTGTTAGCACTTCCTCCATGCAAGGCGAAAACCTTGAAAACTTTCTTAGACTTCTCTTCTTTTGATCACTATCAGCATCTTCCTGCACCTTCTCGGAAAGCACTGCAGCTTGCTGGCAGCGCTCCTATTTTAAGAGCACCTTGTCATACCCGTATCTCTGGGTCACCAGCATGTTGTGTAGCTGAGTGTTGCTTTGCATGAGTCTCTGCTGCCAGAGGCTCTGCGATTCTCTGTTTTTAATCAGAGCCCAAATTTCCTCCCCCCTATACTGATTTGTGATTCTAAAAGTGGCCAAGATTCACAGCTTCCTTTTTGGCTTCTCCAGTGTGTAATCTCACCCACGGCAGAGAAATCTAATGAACCTCACCAACCTCAGTGCAATGACGCTGCCTTTGCCCAGCTGTAATTCCAAACAGCAACTGGCCATTCATTTCATACCATGTTTCAGACACTTCAGCATACATATTTGCTTCTGCTTCCTTTTTTTCATTTGACACGAATCAATCTCTTTGCTATGTCCTGTTCACACTAAAATGTGGGTTTCAGCAAAAAAATTAAAAATAAACTCTTTTTGGCCTGGAGCAGGCAAAAAGGATTGAAGGTCACAATCCCACCTCCAAGCCGAAAACTGGAGCCCTCCACAATTCCCCTGCCCCGGGCATGGCAGCGAAGCTTCCCACGCTGCCTCCCGCTCCTCCCAGGCAGTCCCACGGGCTTTATCTGCCCCCTCCCATTCCAAGTGCCTGACTCCTCCGGCATTTCTGCTCACCTCCCACGTTACAGGCAACCCAGACCTTTCCATGCTGTCCTCATCTGCTTCTGGGGAAAAGGCGAGACTCTCCCCTTCAGAATGCACAGCTTCCACCTCCGGTCCTGAGGCTTTGCAAATGTCCAAGCCGTGGAGCTCCAGGGCATGCATAACACTGCCCAGTTGAAAACCCGTTGTCCCCACGCTGGGTAGTCAGAGCAGCCATAGACCGCAGAGCCCTGCATTTGCCTTATCATCTCCCTTACCCCTCCTCAGACCATTAGAAGATCCCCCAAAAACCTCCAAGACCAACCAAGGCTACCAATTTGGAGATCATCCTTGTAGAACAGAGGTGAGACATCAACCCAGGGACCTGCACCAGCTTTAATCCAGCTATCTGAGGAAGCAGCTCACCCCACAGCCAAGCCAACAGATCCCACGCTTCACCTGGCTTGTGCTCTATGGGCAGTGCCCCACTGTGTCTTCATAACCCAGTTGACCACTGCTAGGTGATAAAAGCTGGCCAGTGTAGACAGGCGCATTTGCACACCGCTGCCTTGGTGTACGGTGGCTCTGCAAGGGTCCAAGGCAGCCCCCTTGCTGGGGGAAGGCTCCAGCTTGAGCAGGGGACCAGGCCATGCCCCCGGTGAACTGCAAACCCACCAGCTGCAAAGGGCTCCTCTGCACTTGAACCCAGAGAGGTCTGGGTACAGTGCATCTTTGCAAACTTTCAGAACAAAAGCCAGCACCTCACTAACAAGCTTTGCGTGGGTTTCTCCAGCAGTGGCTACCCGAGAATATCAACTATTGCCAGCCAGAGGGCTGAAGGCAGCTATGGCTGTCCTGCTTGTCAGCAAGCTCCTTCAGTGCAAAGAGACTGGAGTAGTGGTGTGTTCCTAATGGTCTTCATTTTGGTGAGGTGAAAGAAAACTGATCTTTCTCTTCTTTCTCTCAGGCCCAAGGGAAGCTGAGCCCAGTGCAGGAAGAGCTTTTGCTTCTCATGAGTAATGCAAGTTTGAACTCAGTTCTCAAAATATATGTCTCACCAGCTAGGAGCTGCTAGACTCTAGTTATTCTTAGCCCCCAAGTCACTGTGAGAAGAAGCTAAATGAAAGTGATTCCCAACAAAAAACATATTGAAATGAAAATATTTATCATACTGCTTCTGGAAATGAGAAAAGGCTCTTCATTTTCAGGGCAAACAACATGCTGTTTCTATAAGAAACCACTTCAAGGCTGATATTTACTCATCTGGAATTTCTGGAGTGAACATGAGTGCAAGGCATTTGTAAGGGACCCTGCCTCCATCCTCCCATCTAGGATCTCCTTTACACATTTGATGGGGAATGGACAGACCAAGCAGAGCAGCTGCACCAGACACATGGGATCCCAAGGCAGAGGAGCTACCAAGGTACAACACTGCTCCTGAACACACTGCATCTGCGGGGGGGAATGGAAAGAGGAAGTCAAACGAGTGAATCCCATGCCCAGCATGTGAGAAGGGACAAATCTGCTGTTCTGACTTGGTAGTGTCTTACACCAGCATAACTACCTCTAGTAGGGTTAGCTCAGTGGAGAAACAAGCCCTTTTCTGGCAGAGCTGTTGATGCTGGTAGGAGATGTGAGCTATCCATTCCCCATTCATCTACGGCTCCATTCATGGAGTTGGAAAATAAAGCTCAGCACCTACACACTTTCCCAGCTTTTGTCTTACAAATTTGTCAGATAATGCCAAGCTGAAGCTTTTGGGCTAGTCTTTTTAAAAGCTGATGACAGATTTAAAGACCAGTTTTCCTACGCTCTACACAGATTTCTTAATAAATAAAAGAAAACTGAAGTGAGTATAACAAAAGATTGCTCTCCCTGCGTGCCTCTCACTGCTTACATCCTTAGAGCATCACAGCTACAGCAATACTTGGCTACATGAATATTCAGGGAGTCCACAGCAGCTTTCAGCAGCATCGGCAGGATCTGGTCTGACTTCCTAGAGGATGGCCTTTGGGACTCAGGTCTTCCTCTGCTCTGGGGAAGAGTTATGGGTCTGCAGCCAAGAACAGCCAGCACCGCTGTGGTTTGCAGGATCTGCACTGTGCAACCGGGAGCCACGACACGGACTGCTCATCTTTAAGATTTAGCAGCCTGAAATGAGCCATCTTTAGTGTCTATTCCAGCCACACCAAGAAGCCCTGTTGGGGAAAGCAGGCCCCAATGATGCCAGCCCATCCGCAATCCTTCAGCAGGCATGATTCCCCCGAAACCTGTGTGAGACCCAAGCACAGAAAGGCGGCACTGGAAATACCTTTCCAGCTTTCCCTCTCGGGCCAGCTTCTGCTGCCGATGAGGGAAGGGGCAAAGCTCCCCCAACCTCTTCAGCCACACTTCTCCATTCCTTTTTCACCAGTTTCAGGTCCCCTCTGGTCCCTGTCTTCCAGACACGCAGGAGACAGGGACCGTTTAAAATTCTACGAACAAGGGATCAGGCGGGCCAGACCCATAGATCTTCATTGCATCTGCGATGAGTTTCTCTGGGCACACAAGCGCCAGCGCTGCTTTGGCTTTGCAGCTGCTGATAAAAGCCCCCTGCAATGACCCATCCTTCTCTCTGAGCCTGACCTTGCAGGGAGAGGACTGATTTGTCCAGCCTGAAGCAACTCACTGCACAACACCAAGGCCAGGGACATAATTTTCACTCTTTATCACACCAGTCAGATGAAGGGCAAGGCAATGTAGTACAAATGCAACAAGCACGAGGCAGCACAGGCTGCTAATAGCAGGGAAATAAGAGCTAGAAAGTGACTTGAAGGCTTGCCGTCAAGTGAGGGGTAGGGTATATCCTGCCCTACCCTCGTACAATCCTTGCAAGCCTTATGACTCAGAGGTTCACCGTGAATCACCACTCCCTTTCTGGTTTCCTCCTGCAACTGAAAGAAGCATTTACTTCTGGCCCACGGCAATGTTAAATAACAGCCTTTCTCATGCTGGCTCAGCTGCTCGGTCCCTTAAACACAGGGTGGAGACGTGGTATATTCCCCACACAGCCCACCTAGCTGCAGGAGGGGACGTGTCAGTCCATACGTGGCCGAGAACACAGGCAGGCAGGTCCCTTGAGCAGGCCTCAGGGCTAAATACACTGCTTTCTGAGGTTAACGCAAATGCCTGGGGCTCAGTGCAGCTGTTGTGCAGCTGGAAGGAGGGAAGGGTTTATTATGAAAGCAGAAGCTCGCACCAGTGAGATGCGGAAAGCTGTCGGTCCTCCTTACCCCATCCTACCGCTAACCCCAGCTCTGAGCCTCTGCCCCAGCTCGACCGTTCAAATCTTAATCAAATTCAACTCAAAATTAGTCTTTTCTTCAGGCAGTTTTCTGATGAGTAACCAAGTTAGATCGGTGGCTGAGTCATAAGAAACAAACCTTTGTGCAGCGAGAGCAAGCTATGGAAACTCCCTGTCACATCAGCTTTGTGACTGCCATCTTCAGATGTTTCCAAAAAGGCAGCTTCTCTGCACCACAATTAGCTCAAAATCTGCCAGTGGCAGGGGATAAATGTTTTGAAAATGTTAGCAAATGATTAAATGGTACCTTAATTGCAAAGAACAGAAGCAGAGCTGCACATGGGGAGGAGGACTGGTTTGCCTCGTCCCATGGTATGTAATCCCATGGGGACTGTCCTGGTTTCGGCTGGCATAGAGTTAATTTTCATTCTAGTAGCTGGTATAGTGTTATGTTTTGGATTCAGTATGAGAAGAATGTTGATAACACACTGACGTTTTCAGTTGTTGCTAAGTCGTGTTTATACTAAGCCAAGGATTTTTCAGCTTCTCATGCCCAGCCAGCAAGAAGGCTGAAGGGGCACAAGAAGTTGGGAGGGGACACAGCCAGGACAGCTGACCCAAACTGGCCAAAGGTGTATTCCAGACCATGCGCTGTCATGCCCAGTATATAAACTGGGGGGAGTTGGCCTGGGGGGATCGCTGCTCGGGAACTAACTGGGCATCGGTCGACAAGTGGTGAGCAATTGCATTGTGCATCACTTGTTTTGTATATTCCAATCCTTTTACTATTATTATAATTTTATTATTGTTACTATTATCATTATTAGTTTCTTCCTTTCTGTTCTATTAAACTGTTCTTATCTCAGCTCATGAGTTTTACCTTTTTTTTTTCCGATTCTCTCTTCCATCCCACTGGGTGGGGGGGAAGTGAGTGAGCAGTTGCGTGGTGCTTAGTCGCTGGCTGGGATTAAACTACGACACGGACACAGGAGATCTGAGTGCTCTTGCAGACTCTTTTGCCATCTTCCTCTGAAAACTTGGAAAAGTCAGTTTCAAGGTCTAGCACCAATCTGAAGGTCAGTCTTTAAAAGCTTGGCACCTGCCCCATGTACAGTATGGGATGATATCCCATCTGATAGCAGTGAACACTTAGGCAATAAGGACATGGCATGCTAATCTCAATACTTTTCTGTTGTGCAGCTTACAGGCTTTCTGATCCACAGTTTGTATTGGATCTTTACAATTGTATTGGATCTTTACAATTAATAGCCTCAATGGACTTTTCTCCCTTGAATTTCTCTAACCACTTTTTGAAGGCCTTTATTATTCAGCATCTACACCAGAACAGTGAGCTCTAGAGTTTAATGCCGATGTGTAAAGAAGTACTTTCTTTCGTTTGTTCAAAAAACTGCATTACTGAAAAAATGAGTTCATTTTATGACCCCAGATTCTCATTTGGGGAAAAAAAGGGAATGATTTTGTTCTCTATTCACCTTCTCCATTGCACTTATGACATTGCAGCCTCTACTACAGACCCCTTCAATCATCCCTCTTCCTAGTCAGTAAAAAGTCTTCTTATGAGAAGTGGTCCTATTCCTTTTGCTATTCCTGTCGCCTTCCTCCACATCTTTTCTACTTCCACTTATTTTCTTTTTTCAGCAAGGGAGTTAAGAACTGCATGCACTGCTCTGGGTGTGCAGCATCACAGCCGTGAGTGCAAAACACTTCTAGAGTAGCTTGTTATGTTTTCTCTTTTCTGCTCTTTTCCTGTTTGAACAATACCTAACATCTGATTTGTCATTTTCTCTCTGCTGAGCGTTGAGTTGACATTTTCATAGGGTTATACATGATGAGTCTAAGCTCTTCTTTCTGAGTGGCAATAGCTAATTTTAGACCTCACCACTGTGCACGGTTAGGATTCTTTTGTTTTCCTTAAGTACATTAATTGCATCTGCTATTCTACCATTCAGCCAATAACCATTATGAGATCCTTCTGTTAATCTTTACTGTCAGTTTTAATTTTTATTATTCTCAGTAAACTCTGCATCATCAGGAACTGCTGTCACTTCCTTATTGACTTCTCTTCCAGATCACTTTTGAATACACAGAAAAGCAGCCCAAGATAAATCACTATAGCAGTCTATTAGTCCATTCCTTCTCAGTTGTGAAAACTTTTTGCTTCATATGCTTTCACCAGTCATTAATACATGGAAGCATCTTCCTTTTATAGGTAGATTGATTGTTTCTTTTGTATTTAGCCCTTTGACCACTAATTTAATGCTCTGTTATTCTTTCCTACCAATTTTCCAAAGGCAGTCTGAAGTTTCCTGTATAGTTTTCCTATACTTTTCTAGACCCCCATCCTAAGGGACCTGGCTGTTGATTTGTCCAGAAAATCTGCCCCTTCATCACCATGTGCCTTCACAATATTTGAGGAATGCGAATAGTAAAAAAAAAAAAAAAAAAAAAAAAAAAGTCAATTTATAGGAACATCACAAAGCCTCAGAATAAATGCTGATGGTAGTCAAGTGTTTATGTGTTTAGAGGCAATGCCATGTACTGAGTCATACATGTCATCAGCTCTTCTGCTGGAACAGATCTCTTTCTTTGTTCTTGGCCTGGATACTGAAACTTACACAAAGATTTTGATGTTATTAGAAAATGTTTATGTGTTCTGCCATGTGACGTTATGCCATAGGAGACAAGTCATTCATGCCAAGCTTTGACAGCTGCCACTGCAAAAACTCTTGCCTAATGCTAATCAATGAACTGAATGTGATCAAAACGTCCAAGTAAAAATTGTTTCACCCAGTAAAACAATTGATGACTTTGCAAGAGCCTCACTCTGGTTGCTTTGTTCTCCAGTTACAGCCAATTATATTAACAAAGGCTCAGATGTTTACATTGCAAACACACTGTGTCTTAAGCCAGTGATTTGCTGTGTTTCCAGTACAGCAACCCAAATTTTCCTTGCATTATGAGCATAACCACAAAATCAACTGAGTATGTTATGAGTATGTTACATCCCCACAGAACTTTGCGGACAACTTATAAAAACTATCACTAATCTACATACTACCACTGCCTTACGTGCTTCAGCTGTTGCCACTATTCAATTGTTGGAGTATCTCAGGCATCTAAGAACAGGCTTTAGAAGTCGTACCTTCTTCCTTTTACACGAGGAACAGAAGTGCAGAGAGTTAGTCTACACATTTACCATAGCACGGGCCTTAAGTTACCTGTAAGGCCCAAGTTCTTTTTGGGCTACTTGTTTGTTGGCCATGAATTCAGCCAAGAAAAGGTCCTTAAGAGAAACAGATGTTACAGGGATAGGAGAGAGAATTGATGAGCCAGTTGGGCATCAATAAAGAATTTTTCTCTAAAATGGTGGCAAAACCTTTTGTGTGTTTGTTACTGGGCTTGAAATTGAGACCCTTTGGCCTTGATGGCAAGATGGACTGAGCTTGGCCAGAAGAAAGCAGAGACACAAAATAAGCATCTCCTTGAAACTAGAATGGTAACGGGAAACAGGCTGACTATATCCTCACAGTGGATCCAACCATGGCCCTATTTATTTACAGCCAAGCATGATGTATGCATGTACAATAGCCAAATTATCAAATATTCCAAGCTATTGTTGAGTACAGATTATGGGGTCAGCCTTTGTTCTGCTGCATGCACCAGCTTTGAAAGAGAGTCTTTGTAAAGGAAAATGGCCTGCTGTTTGTATCAGTTTCCCTCCCCAAAATGAATTCTGCATTTCTCCCAAAGACACACACTAGGTCTAATTCTTGCTCTCACAAAGGGGCTCTGTCTGGGTGCCTTCACTTAGAACACAGATTTTATTTATCAAAACTGCGCATGAAATTCAGTGCCATGTTGATACTTAACATGCAGAACATGCTGCTTCTCAGCAAGCTAGGACAGTGGAAATACTGATCATAAAGGAGAAGGAACCATGCCTTGCCTGCCACGGTACTTCCATCCTTCCACCAGCTCATGCAACCTGGCTAAGTCAGTGCTACCTTAGCACCAAGCTGTCTCTGGAAACAAAAAATCCCATGCCTTGCTCAAAACCAGAGCAAAGACCTTCTGGGGAAGAAGTGAGACAGCCTTTTGCAGACTTCATATCTTTTTAATCAGTCTTTTGCTAAGTCACTTAGCTAAGACTTTTGCAATCATTGTTTCAAAGAATGGATAGTGAACCGGGCTCTGCAGATGTTGGAGGGCTACCCCTCCACCTATGAGGAGCAGGCTGGAAGAAAGCCCAAAAACACAAGACCAGCTGTACTGGGCAACACCAAAGTCTCCATTCAACTAGCACCATGTTCAGTCTCTGTAAGCGGCCAAACCAGATGCCTCGCAGTTGCTAGTCCTGTCTAAGTACAGCATATAATGATATCTACCCATAACACCTCCTCAGCCTCCAGCATTTTGCAGCTTAGGGACTTCCAGAGCCAGAAGTATTGTCTCAATAGCCCTCAGTCTATTTTTTTTCCATGAACTGGTCTTCAATGATTTTTAATGTCCACAACATCCTGCAGCAGGGAGTTTCACAACTTCTGTTGTGTGAGGAATCATCTCTTGTTACTTGCCTTGAACTTTTCTTCTACTAGTTTTTTCTGAGATTCTAATTGTTTTGCTGGGGAAGACACTAAATAGCTGTATTGTGTTTTGCCAGATTGAACCACAGTGCCCAACAACTTGTAGGGCCCAAGCATCTGTAAAAATCCTTTACCAGAAATGCAACATTATTTTTGCTGTATCCACACCTCCAGTATTCTGAGGAGGGTGAAGAGGTAGTAGTTGTGTCATTAATGTAGTAATTTGGCTATAACTAGTCCCTGTAACACACATCTTAAGCTGGTTGCTCTTTCTTCCTGTGGCTGTGGATTGGTCTTCCAAATGTTGATGGAGGGAGTTTCCGTTACAAGAGACAGTCAAACCTACGTAGCCCATGAACCTTCACCTTCTGTCTCAAAGTGTATGAAACACACCAGGCGTACAGGAGGTGAAGGGAGAAAGGAAGCCACCAGTGAACCACAACCAAGGCACGAGGTGTAGGCTGAGCCTGACAGGAGTATCTGAGGAACGAGGAGGGAACCAAAGGAGGGGTGACCTATCCAAAAGCACCCCACCCTATGTTGTGAGAGCGGCTGTCCTTGATCACTACCCAAAATGGGAGGACAAAACCGTACATCACAGCGTTTCTCCTTTCCTTCAGGCTACAGAAAGATGTTTAAGTAAAAGGAAAAGAGAATTTAGGACCAAACTCCTTTGTGGCCACCGAAACTGGCATCTGCTATTGCAGGCAAACCCCTCTTCAATCACTTTTCATAAAGCAATGAAGCTGCCTTTTAACTCAGCCTAGGATTTTTGGCCTTTCATCTCCTGACAGAGGTATCACTTTCCTGACCATTAAAACCCCCGTTCTCTTCTCCAGTGTAAATGTGTTCATTTCTCATTAACACCCATTTGTTCTTGCTCACATGCTTGAATAGCCGGGAGGATTTTGCTCCTGCGCAGCACTGACACCTTTCCTGAAATACTCAGAGATGATCACATCCCCTCTCAACCTTCATTTTGTTATGCTATATCAGCCAAAGACTTTTAATCTCATGCTGTAAAGCACGACTAGCATTCCCTTTCTCAGCATCTGTTCCACTTTAAATTCACCATTCTGGGAATTATTGAGAATTACACACAGCATTTCAAAGGATGCTCCTAGCTGAGTTATTAGCAGTGGGGACCTGAACTCCAGCAAGCCGGACATAAAAGCAGAAGGCTTTCCTGCCAGAGCTGGAAACATTTCCAAGCTCTGGCAGGCTTAGAAATCTTTATGCCGTCTGGATAAGAGATAGGGGCAGGGAGCCACACATCATCTGTACCCCCAGTTTGGCTGACAGATGTGTATCCCACCAGTGAACGGGATACCTAGATGAACATTCGCCCTGGATTTGTAACCGGTTCCATTATCCATGGCAAGTGACAGCAAGCATGGCTTTGCTGTGTATCTGGAAGAGTACCAGGCGGACCAAGAAGTAAGAGATTTATAGGAAAGCCAGAGCACTGAATCAGTACAAAATTATGTCTCGTTAGTCCATGCTTTGCGTGTGCCTGAATAATCAGGACCAGAACTACAGTGCTTTAAAAATCCATTACACAGGAAACACAGCCATTAATCCGAAACTGCAATTCTGTAGAAATCTGGGAGTAAGAGGAAGGAGACTTTAACCTCTTCTTTAACTGCTGTGGATGTTTGTTTGGCAGCTTTTAACCACTTTGAAATCATGTTTGAGATGCAGTCGCTGTTGCTGGGGAAATAAACGTGATGGCACATGAAGGAAAAAAACCCCTCTCAAGTGGGGAGTAGGCAAGAGGAGCAGATGAGCCCTTATGAAACAAAGGACTCTCTTGCTCTCCAAGTGTCATCTCTAACAAAACAAAATATGAGGCAGAGTGACTGAAAACATCTTAGAAAAAATGTCTGTGCTTAGCTACATTATATAATAGGACATCAGCAAGTCTTTATCTAAATTACACAATCTGAGGCATTTCACCCGTTCTATGTCTCTAGGCTTCATAAATGTGGTGGTTTTTTTAATCTTCCTCCCATTACAACAACTGAAAATGTGTGTCTAAATCCTTGTGTATGTATACTAAATGGCTTCCCAGTGTTCTTACTTAATCTCCTGTGGTTCAGGGAACACTAAAACACAAAGATTATTGTGCACTTGATATTACAGATAATATCTTCGTCTTTGAGGCTTATAACTCTCCCGGGGCCCCTCCCTCAACCACTGCTACTGCTTTGTGACTCAAAACCAAAAGGAACTTTTCTTCTATGTTCTGACCTTCGCTGTTAGCATTGCAAGAGCTGAAGCAAAGAAACAAAAGATCGGGAATCCTTCTGTGCAGTACATGCTCTTAACCTCCACCACTGCTGGAAACGAGTCCCGCTTTAATCCAAGCAGGGACAAACACAAAACCAGCTCTCGTCATCAGACCTTGGGACAACAATTCCTGCAGCTGTGCAGTAATGACATTCTTGGCATGGCAGATCTCTATCTAAAACGCAGATAATTGGTAGGAAGAGGAATGTCTGCACAAACATTTGTGTCTCTCAGACATTCCTGAGCTCTGCTGCAGCCCTGCCTTCATGTCATAAGCCCCAAATAAATGTTTTGCTCCTCCTGAGGGGCAGGGCATAAGTGTAGGTAAAATATCAGGAACCTAACATGGATCCCAGGACAGCAAGAAAAAAGAGATCAGAGGGAAAAAACTTTGACCCAAATATTTGGCATCTGGACTAGATGATCACTGTAGGTCCCTTTCAAGTGAAATATTCTATTCCTATTCTATTCTATTCTATTCTATTCTATTCTATTCTATTCTATTCTATATTAGTGTAGGTAGTGAGAACACAGAGCAATACAATCTAAGAGTGATTTGGAAGTAGCTTGTTCCACTGGAAAACTTACTTTTTAAGATCTCAATCCAGCCAGGGCAACAATCCCCCCAAGCTTCAAAGCCCCATCTTCCAGCTGCAGTGTTGTTTCTTTCCATCCTTTTTACTGTGGGACCGAGCAACCAAGAACCAGCATGAGGGTGCTGTTGAACAAAACCAGACTTGCCATCAGCTCTTTTGCCTGAACCAAAGCAAAAAAAAAGCGGCCAGCTGTGGCTTAGAAGAGAAAAAGTGGCTCATGGTGTAACCAAAGAAGAATTTGATCCATGTGGTGGACTTCTATTTACACATTTCTGATAAAATTGGCAGCGATAGCACCAAACAGAAATGGCAATTCAGATAGACATTCAACAGCATCTTCAGTGTTGACACCCCCTCCAGGCAGGCAGATGAAGAGCCCAGGGAGAATTCAGCCTGCTTTTCAAGGATGCAAGGTTTCAAGGTGCAAAGCACGCTGCAGATACAGGTCCGGAGAAGCAAATCAGCTCCTGCATCCCCTCGGCCACATCACGTGTGCATCCAGCTCTGGACACACATGCACAATGTGGCTTTATCCCAACAAAGGAGCATTTGTGTGTTCACTGTTCACCCCCGCGCTCATATCTGCTTCGGTCAAAAGGGATTTGGGTGAAAATGAGGGGCATTTACACAGAATTTCATTTTCTCTCCTTGCCTTGCCTTTGCTGAGCTTTGTTCCTCGCTCTTACATGACGGTGAGAGCCTTTATAGCCCAGCAGTTATAATTTATCTTCCATAAGCAATTTTTAGGGCCATGTGTACTGTTCCCCTCATGTCCAGGTCAGAAAGCATGACTGACAAGTGTGAAGCATTAGGGTAAGGATGAGTAAAGGAATGACGCACGGAGGAAGGGCAAGGGCTCCCTTGCTGTCTTTTATCTGCCCTGAGTACAAGGTGAACTGCAGTTCTCCTGCACATAACACAGCTCCCTGCTACCCCATGGTCCTATGGCCACAGCTGATAAGTGGATTAAAGGATCCACTGGCCAACTGCTCCAGCACACACAGTCACCATGTGGGAGAGAGGCCACAAACCTGAAAATGCCTGAAATGGGCTTATACATGAGGCAGCATGAGGGGAAGCCCCACACGTCCCATCACAGCCAGGAGCAAGGTGTCCTGCCTGCCTTCTGCTTGGCCAACCCTGCTCATGTGCCACGGCTGCCCCGGGATGAAAAGGGAACAGACAAAGGCAAAGAAGAAGAAAAATGCACTCGGATAGGAAAGATCTGGGTTCCCTATTCCTCTTCACACACCAAAGCAGCAAAAACTTGCAGAGAAGGGAAAAAGCTAAAGCAAAATCAGCAGCAGCAGCAAAAGAGAATTGCTATTTCCTAAATAACAAATAGCTCTTTCAAAATCAGGTTTATACCCTCAAAGAAAGATTCCAAGGGGCACATCCATTTTTCCTGCCGTGTCGATTTGTAAAACAAATTATGTAACCACCTGGGTATTGCATGAGATACCAGTTAGAAACATTTATTTTGAGTAAAAGAAAAACTGATGAGCCACAAGGGTTAGCTGCTATCCCTGAGAGATGCAGTCTTCTTCCATTTCTCTCCTCTTCCACTAAAAACAGAGGAGTGTTTTACGAGCAAATGGTAAAACCTCAGATCTCATTTTCCAATTTGAAGTCTCAGAGATGCTCAGCGCTGTGTTCTTACCCTGTAACTATCCTCCAGCCTCCTGTAATCACACTCAGTGGTCTACGCTCAGCTCTCACTGGCTTGCAGCAGCCCTTTGCAAAATACTTTATCATGATTTTTACATCAGCTGTCCCCCCTCTCCCCCACCCATGATTTTCCCTGCCACGTTTTCTGTCTGGATGGCGAAGCCGAGCGGCTTTGCCTGAAATCAGAACCAAGTCTGGCCCCTGATACCTGCAGGAGACAGCACTCCTGACCCACGAAGGGAAACAAACTTTTCCACCAAACTCCCCCCACCTGACTGACAATCTTTAGCTTAACTCCACTGTTGCACTGCTCTTCGGTAGAGCCGATGGATGTTCCTAAAGGTGACGGCATCCCTCCCCTCTTTTCACAGACGTTCAAAGTGAAGCGTTTCACTTGCAGAGATGGGGCACGGGGTCCCTAAAGAAGGGTCCCTCGGGTCTCTGACCGCTTGGGTAGCCTGTCCCCAGCTTTCGTGATTCCCCACTCACCTCCCAGTCCCGGGCCGTGGATTCAAACCCCCGTGACTGGACAGCGAGAGACCCCACGCCGGGGCAGCGAGCCACTCGGGCTGTAAGACGCCTGTTGCCCGGACCGGGGCCAGCGCTGGCCCCCAGGATGCCCACGGGAGACAGGAGGAAGGGGAATCCCTCCCGGGTGGAGAGGTCAGGACCCCTTTGACGGCGAGGGGGTCTCAGCACGTTGGCTCCGGGGTGGGGGGGGAGACTCTGCCCGCACCTCTGCCAGGTCGAGCCCGGGTGAGGGGGCCGGGGCTGCCGGCGGGGATACCCCCGGCGGGGCTCCGGGGGGGGGGGGGTCGGGCGGGGAGAAACTTCCCCGCCGGGGCCGGTCCGGACCCCCCCCGCCCCGCCGCCCCGCCCGCGCTCCGCCCCGGAACCGGGCGCGGCTGCCGCGGGCGGGCAGAGCCCGGCGGCTGCGGGCGCCGGCGGAGGGTCGCTGCCCGCCGCACCGCACCGCACCGCACCGCACCGCACCGCACCGCCGGCAGGAGACCCGCCGCGGTAAGGCCGAGCCCCGCCGGGGGCGATCGCGGGAACGGGGTCCTTTGGGTCGGGAGAAGTTGGGCTGAATTCTCCTCCTCCACCTCCGCCGCCGGGGTTGCAGCCCCGGCTGGGCATCCTCCCTCCCGGCTCTCCCCTCCGGTCCCGGGCGGTGAGAAGGGGTCGGTGTCAAGGGATTAAAGACCCCCCGCCAGCACCGCAGGCTGCTCGGAGGGGTTGGTCGGCGCTGCGGAGAGGTGCTGGGCGAGCGGGCAGGGGGGAATTGGAGGTGCGAGGGTCGGGAGGTGTTGGTGGGACCTGGGCTGGGCTGCAGGTTGGGATAGTAGATCGTAGGTCTGGGACGTGGTCCCGGCTGCCAGTTCGACTGTGCATCGGAGAGGTGGGAGGCGGTCCAGATTGCAGATGCAACAGCGCGAGGTATAGGTGGGACGAGGTCCAGATTGCAAGCGCAGCGGTGAAACGTACAGGTGGGAGTTGGTCCGGATTGCAGTTGCGAACAGCCCGCGTACGGGCTGGATGAGGTTCGGCTCACAGGTGCAACTACACGATGTATAGGTGCGACATGGTCCGTACAACGCCATGACGTGTAGGTGCGATGTGGTCCAGATTGCAGGTGTGACAGTGTGATGTGCGGGCGGGATGTGGTCCTGCTGTGCCTGCGTGTGACAGTCCATCTACTAGCATATAGCGTACGGCTGCTGCGTCTGCTCCCAGGACTGGGCCGGTTTCAGGCTTTTGTTTTGAAAGATTCTGTTATCCAGTAGTTTTTAAACAAGGTCTCCCAAGTCCTGCCCCGGATTTACTCACATACTTCTCTCGTGCCTCATCCTCCCTTTTGCTCAATAGCTCTGCAATGATGAAGTGGCTTCTTGCAACATCAGCTGAATTCCAGAGCTTGGGGGCGGGGAAGGAGTGCTCGGATACACCGATCTTAGGAGAAATACCCCAAAATGGTGTTCACGGTCCTCCCTCCCCATACCACATCAGCATTGTGAACTGCACATCGTTTTTCTTGGATTCCTAAGACTGAGGAATTTCTCTGAGTAAACACGCTGCAGGCTGCAAAACACATCAGGCTCCCTGCCTGCCTGCAGACTGCAAGGAAACTTCTGGCCTAAGTCAGTTAAAAAGAAAAGTTGGAGTCAGCGGAGTTATAGTAAGGTTGCAATCGACCTACTGAACTTGCTCAGAATTTGGGCTGTCTGGCCACTAACCTCATTTCTCTTCCATCCACTTAAGCTTGTTTTTCCACTATACAGAGGAGCGGTGGCTGCCAAAACTGGAGGGTGGCGGGTGGATTGCAGGAACCTATGAGGGTATGTGATTTTTTTTGTCCTGTTATAAGTTAATAATCCCATTCTTGGCTGTCATCCAAGAATTTTGCTTCAAAAATGCAAGCAGTGTACAAGACCCATTGTGTTAAAGATAATCTAAATGTAGGACTGGAAGGGACCTGGCAGGTCAGCAAAGATAAGGACTGAATGATATTACGCCTTATTGCATGCCGCTGTAATTCATTTGTTCCTGATCTCCCGGGAAGGGGAAGTTTCAGAACTTTACTGAACTGTTAGAATTTTTTTTCCAATATATGGCTTTCTCTTATTTGTATTTGCACTATGATTGCTTCGTTCTCCCAGTCTGATGCCTTTCTCTCTTACCAGTATAGAAATAGGAGTTGCATGCTCTTCTCTTTGCTGTGCAATGCCAAACAAGCTAGAACTTGCTGTCTGCTTTCATGAAGCAGGCTCCAGCTTCTGCTGATCCCTGGCAGTCCTGCAGTGGGCTTCTCGCCCTCTGACTTCCCCGTGGATGAGCAGAGCTGCAAGGCTCAGAGGTCCATCTGGTGCCTCTCGTGCTTTGACACCTCACCTAGAAATAAATACCTCACCTGGTAGGTACTGCAATTAACCTCTTCCCCAGGCTCCTCCTGTCCTGTGATGGGGGTGGGAGAGTGGGATTTTCATCCCCAGGTGTCCGTCTGACTTTTGGTTTCTGCTGTCAGCTCTGATCTTATTCCAGCCCTCTTATTAATCCCATTTTTATTGCATATCCCGATGCTCTGCGCCGGTGCAGTATTCTCCCAGCTTTCTCTCACTCGCTCTGTCGTGAAGGCAGATGTTAAGTAGGATGGGGTCTCCCTCGCTTTCAGTAGTGACCCCTGCCAGACTCAGACTGACCCCTTCTATGGGACTGGCTGTCCGATCCTTTTAGGTCTGTATCCTATTTATTACAAATTTTCATCTTTTGTGTCTTAACTCCTGGTTTCACTGAGCTGTGTAGCAAGTGGCTGCACTTCAAATGTGTTGGAAGCTGAACTCTGCCCCTTTCTTGTGTGCCAGGTATGCCAGATAGGTTTCCCAGAGCAAGTGTAGAAAATTGCTCTTATCAAAGCAAACTAAGTTGCATTTTGTCCTTCTTTCCCCTGCCATTTACTTCCATGTCTTCAATTATTCATTTTTTTTCTTCAACGATTATTCTGTGGATGAGGGATTTTTAATCCCACCATTGTACCATAACCAGTCATGAGTAGAAGATGGGCGTAATTCGGCAGTGGGTAGCAGCACAATGCCATAGATTAGGCAGTGAACAATATTCACAGAGCTGCAAAAGTTGGGGGAACTTCAGACAAACTCAGTGCTCATATCTGAGCTCAGATTTAACTCCCAGTTGAATATCCTTGCTATTAAGATTTGCAATAAGGTCTATCAATAATGATTCAGAGGAAATACCACCCACTGAATCAACAAAGTCAACTTATAGGATCACACAGTGGCACTGAGCAAATCCAGCTCTGCTCGGTGCAAAATACTGCAGTCGGTAGGTGCAAACACATCACAAAGAGTTACCCCTGTTCCATTTGTTACCATTGTACATTGCTTTTTATCTAACTAGGTGAAAAATAGCTAAATATTTTGCAGAAGCTAGATACAGCTCTGCAGCGTGATACTGCTGGTGTTCAGTGCAGGAGGGAGGCTGGAGAATGACTTCATGCTTCTGACCTAATATGTTATAATCCCTTTGGCGTTATCCACCAAACTCAAGTTTATTCCAGTTTTTCTCAGCATTGCATGTGTAGCAGTTTATCATACAGTGTTTGTGAGTGTTGTGCTGCAGAGGCTGCCTTCATCTCCCAGTGGCCAGAAAAAGCACTGAGAGCACCAAGTGCTGCAACCGAGCGGGCAAACAATCTGTATTTTAATTATATCGAAAGCTCTTGGGTCCCATGCTGTCAACCGAGATGCTAAGACCAAATTGGGAGAAGGAAAAAAGTTACATCGAATTTTGAGCCTTGGCTTTCTCCTTCTAACGGAGGGTGGCATTGTGCTGGTGGGTCTGATGTGGGGTTGTCATGGCATTCCAGTTGTTCCAGTTCTGCAGGCATGCTGTACAAACTGGAGTGAAGCGCTAGATGGGAATGCTTCAAAAAAGGGTTCGCTACGTTTGTGTGACTTCTCAGTGCCACTCAGGATCCTCGTGAAGGGCAAGTATTGTCTGGTTCCTTTTTCCTAAAAAAAAAAAAAACCAACTAGTGAGCAATGGCCAAGCCTTATGATTGTTACCAGATGTCATAAGTGGTAGACGACGAGCCGATGGTATGGAACCGAATGTGGAAACAAATAGGAAGAGGGTGTGTGGAGCTCATGAGCCCCCGACTCACAGCCTGGCATCTACAACGGTTGTTGCACTTAAAAGCAAGTGGTTGTACGATGTGGCAGGTGAACATTTGTTGCTGTTTTGTCAACCTAGCCTTTCACATCTGCGGAAAGCATCAGGAGAGGGTCTAATAGCGTGATGGTTTTTCTGTTTGATGTAATGAACAGGTATTGTTCACAGATTCAGCTGTTTCTACTACTTTGATACCTGAGGTGACATTTCAAAGTGCTGGGAATGCTGAAGCCACAGATCAATGAAAATCTTAAGCAAGCAATAGTGTTTGCAAAAAGCTCTGTAGCATTTGACGGTGTATTTCAAGGTGCTCTGAAAAAGCTACTGAGCTGATAAAAGAGACCGGGCAAAGCCAGAAGGATGACTGAAAGCCAGTGGATGAAGTCCTCATCCCAGCTTTGGAGTCACTCAGCCGATTCCAAAATGTTTAAATACCTTAAAAGCAGCAGCTCACTTCAGAAGGGACATTGCTCCAGCACTATGTCCAGTAAAAAAAGTAAAGGCAAATGAAGAACTGCCAAATTTTGTAGTTAGTAGGGCACAATGCTGAACTTGGCATGGTTATAGTAGGTGTCACCAGGTGGTGCTATTTTGCATTGACTTCCCATTTGTTTTTCTTACCATGACCATTATTTTGCCTCGGCTGAGGTGTGTATGGTATTAATTAGGCGGAGTGTTTAAGGGCAGAGGAGGAATTTTCTCTTTGCATTGCTGCTCCATTAGAGTCTGTTGTGCAGGTCTCCTCAGTCAGTCCTTGGTGCTGGGAGGACTTTCCCAAAAGGGACACGAGAGAAACTCCCGTTGACAGGTTGCGTAGCTGCTTGCAGAGTACCCATAGGTTCAGTAACACTGATTTCTCCCCAGATCTGACTTGCAAAGCCTTCTGTTGCCTCTGCTGCTCCCAAGCTGATGGTTAATGCCGACGCAGGACATCACTAATGGCAGCAGGCCACCTCGGGACTGCGTGGGTCTCTGCTTTTCCAGCTGGGAGAGCTGAGTCACGTTTTAACGAGCGAGGACAGTGGAGGAACTTGGAAATCACTCCAGGAAAGTGTGGGAAAGGAGACACCCTGCAACCATAAAACCTCTAAATTTAGTTGGAGTTTAAAATGGAAAATGTTGGTGATTTTGCCCTTGTAGAGGTCAGGTGAATTTGGAGACCTGCGGGTCTGCTCCGCTCCCGTCTTCCCCGGGGAGTCGTGGCCGCCTGCCCCACCTCGCCTCCGGCAGGGCCGGTGCCACACGGGGAGACGTGCCAGCCCCGCCGCCGTCCCCGGGGCTGCCCGGCGAGCGCGTCCCTTGCTGGAGACACAGCCTCTCCCCAGCCCGCCCCGGCAGGCGGAGGGGACGGAAGGAGGGAAGCGGCAGCGGCAGCAGGGCCCGTTTCCTCTCTCCAAATCGATGAATGAGGACGGCATCATTTCTATTTATTTGTTACGTCGGTGAGCGGCTCTAGGAATAACTTTGTTACCCTCCGCTCTGTCAGTTAAATTGCATTATTTTTAATAAGACAGCTATCTCCGTCCTGCTTCTGTTGTGCTGGTTTCCCCTATCTGGGAACTGTCTACTCCTCGTCTGTCCTGCTCTTCTGTTAAGTCGTTGCCCGGCGTTCGCCGAAAGCAGCGAGCTAAGCGTTAGCGTTCTTTTCTGACAGAGCCCCCCGGTTCAAACAGAAGTTCCCGTGGTACGAGGTAGCAGCTTTATGAGCAATGCTTTTCTTCCCACAGCCTGCCAAGAAACCAAGCCACGGCAAACCAGCTCTGTCCACCGCCTGGCCCAGATCGAGGTCCTTCACCTAAAGAAAAGGCTGGTCCCTGCTGCCCAAGACTTTACTCCGAGGAGCGGGCGCAGCCCCTCGCGGGCCGGGTGTGCAGCCCGGGGGGCTGCGGCAGGAGGGGCGAAGCCGCACAGCCCCCCCACACACCGTTGGGTTTGCACTGGCTCGTCTCTTCCAGCCACGCTGCTCGCTCCCTCCGGTGCAGCGGGTCCCCCAGGTGCGCGGGGTGGCACCGGGGGGGTTCTGGGGTTCGGCTTTGGGCTTTTGCTCCCCCTTCGCTGCCCACAGCTGTGGACCTTGGGCGGCTGCCTCTGCTGCGTCGGTTGTGTGAGTAAGCCTCCCTCCCGCCCCAGAAACAACCACAATCTCCTCCTTTGTGTGTTTCTAGCTCAGAAAAGGCTGATTCATTCTCTGAAGCAGATTAATTACTTCTGCTATTTAAAAAAAAAAAAAAAAAGAAATCCTTTAGAGTTGGTCGGCTTAAGTTTCAGCTGCGTGTACAATGCAGTAAAGCAAATGCGCTCTGAGCCAGAGCAAAAAAGTTTGCACGGAAAAAGAAGCTGTGGGTTGCGACATTTACCTGGCACTTCAGCAGTGGGCTTTGCAATTTAGGAAGTCTTTGTGAACGTGTCTTGTTCCTGACTTACATGACAAGTGGTGCAAATTTGAGCCCACCATGAAGGTGAACAGGGGAACAAATATTTTTATTCCCTGATATGTTTTATAACTTGTTTCCCTTCTGGTTTTCATCATGCTGATGTGGCACCCGGCTCCCTGAGTAGCTTTCATCCGAAGCCTGGCTGAGCTGCTCTGTCTCTTCCTCAGAACGCTGCTTTCCAGCCTGCTTGGCTCTGCTCTCTTGTTTATGTGCTGATGGGCTGTAGTTCCACATTTCAGAACAAGCTGTCCAATATTCATGAGTTATTTTGTATTTACCCAGTCCTGAGGCTTCTTTTATAAGCCTGGGGATAAATTCTGTTTTTTGTTATTTCCATTACTGGAAATGGACTGAACCTCCATAACCATTACCAAGCCCTAAATCCGGCCTCTATTTATCTAGAAGGAAGGTAGGGAAAAGGACTGTCACAAAGCTGAATTGATTTACAAATCTGTAATTCCCAAACCCCTGTTCTGATAACACTTGTAAGCAAGTGTTGGAGCAAGCCATATGTGTAGGGATGAATCACTTATAAAATGATATCCTAATATTAGTTGTATATTTATTTATCAGATAAATATAGTGATTTTCCACTTGAAGATCAGATGCTCAGCTGGCATAAAGCACTGCAGCTCTTTGGGCTACGCAAACCTAAGGATATGACTGAACAACTGATTTCTTTGTAAAGAAAAAACCCAGTATCAACTACTTGTTTCTAAAGTGATTTAAATTATTATGCAGGAAAAAATAAAAGACATCAAAATGTTGGTATAAGATATCCTGCATGTAAGTTAGAGCTATGTATAGTAAGGTCATTTCGCCCCAGCATGAGAATTTCCCATCATAAACCTCCAGCTGGTTGGGCCATATTAAAATCCCTTCACATTCATTCCAAGGCTGAGTTAAAACTGGAAAGATAGTATCTAGGAGGACAACTTTAGGTCTTCTCGAAACAGCTGGACCAAGTACTGTAGCAAAGTGAAAGGTTAAGCTAGTCAATGTTCTAAGATTACTGCATTGTAACATAGGGACTTCAAACTTTTTCACCCAGCAGTAGAGAAAATAGTCTGAAGGCATCTTTGGAGTGGATTAGTTTTGAAATCATGCTAAGCCACTCTTCTGCAAGAATTTATTTTAAACGGCTCAAATGCTTAACTTCTTGAATTGGCAGCTGAGCATGTTCTCTGGTTACTCTTAGTAACATTCATATTCAGACAAGCTCACAGGAAAGTACCTGGCAGTATCTGGGTCTGTTCTCCTTAACGTGAGGAATCCTGGCTATGGTCAGCCTTATCGGAACAAAAATGTTCAGGGTGTTTGCTCTTGGGCTCTTCACCAGGTGAGATACCAGCCACCATGATTCATCGGCGGTTGAATGGAAAAGCTGATCTCAATAGGAGGGAGTCGTGTTTGCAGCCTGTTTGGAGAAAAGCTGGGAAAATGCTGCTTTCTTATGCACCATTCTGGTGTCTCAGTAGCTTTTTTCAGCAGAGACGTCTGGAAACATGAATATGGATCCAAGTAGCTCTTTGGCTTAGTGGTGCGTACAACCCTTTCCCCTGTGGAGCTCCTGCATCATACTGGTTTTCAGGGAAGAGCTATTCCCTGCCTGAAGATCATCCTTGTGCAAGTGGGGCGGGTTTGTGCCTGTGCCAGAGAAGTATGGCTAAAACCTGCACAGGACCTGCCTGCCTCTCTCCCTCTGGGGCAGGGCTCAAATGGTCTTTTTTCTGTAATTACAGCTTCTCACTGTTGCAGCACCAGCGTGTGCGCAAGGGAGCAGAGTTCAGCTGCCTCGGCAGCCTTCATCCTGGCAATTCCTAAGCGGTTCCCCTGCAGCCTTAGCACAGGTGTAATAAATGTATGCAGGATAAATAAACTGAATAAATATCAGGCTCTTTCCTCAGCCTGCGCTTAGGAGCACGTACGTCCTTTAGAAACCCATGCATGGGTCTGTGCCCTTTGCTCTGGATAGAACTGCCGGTGCAGTTTGGGGTTTTGGCAAAAAACTTTGTCATCGCCTGTCCAAAGAAAGCACCGAGATCCTCATGGTTAATGGTTTAATCTCCCCGGCTGGAAGCACCCTCCCCAAAACAGGATGTTTTTTTTGTTGCAGAAGCTTCCTACCAAAAGAGCTGCGGAGCAAATGTTTTGGATGTTTATAGCACATCAACCCCATTAAACACAAAGTTCCCGGAAATATGCGTGTGCTGGCAGTAGCAGAGTCCTTTATTTTCATTATCTGAAGTATCCATCAGAGAAAGACTACTTCAGAATGCTTTTTTTTTTTTCTTCTTCTTATAGCATCATCTAAAGTGAACATATTCAGCAGAAAAGCAGTCAGAGAGCTGGTCTGTGACAAGAGGGCTGGACGGGTGTCCGTCTCCAAGGAGGGTAGAGAAATTCAGTAAGCAGAAGAGCCAGCAGTCAGCTTTGTAGCTCCCATCTTGCTCCCACGACTTCCTGAGGATGCTCAGATGTCTCTGCTCCTCGAGGAGGGAGCAAACCCACTGCTTTCACTGTGCTCTCCCAATGCCTGGGAAGGTCATCGCTGGCCCACCCCATCTGCTCCCCAGCAGCTCTTCTGGCATCTGCTGCTGTCCCTGTGGCACAGGGTCATGCTGCAAAGGCCAGACACCTTCCCTTCCTTGTGGGCAGGGGGAGGATTGGGCTCTCCCCCTAAATTTGTCTGTCTTCACCTGGCCAAACCCCCTTTCAGTGCCCTTTCAGCACTTTCTTTGACACTGGTCCTTCTAACGTGGAATTCAGTTCTCAGATGAATGAAGGAGTCTTGTTAATTATCCAGACATTTTTCCCATACCCTAATTTTTCCCCTATAAACATGTGGTTGTCTTCACTGGCTCTATAGGAGCCGCAGTACCCAACAAGGCGGTCGCAGAGATGCGGAGGCGAATATTACACCTGTAATTCTCAAATACTGGCTGTGCTGATGTTTAGTAATTTAGTAGCAGATGATACCAGGCATTTTAGGCAGGATCACCTAAAAAGAGCCATCGCAGCAGACCTCTGGCTAGCATCTCTCTCTGCCAGCCAGAAATGAGCTGAGTGTCTCCTTTCCAAAATCCTTGACACAACTCACAAGAAAAGCCACAGGCACGGGAGCCGATTTCTCGCATAAATGTAGAGCAGCAAGAAGACACTGATTGCTGTAATCAGGAATAATCTAATTCCTAAGGGCAAATTGGGTGTATTTATTTCTGTTTAATTGGATTCCTGCATTTTGTGGACCCGCCACGTGGGCAGAGGAGCCACCATGCTGCGATCCGGAGGCAGCAGAGCAATACTGGAGCTGTAGAGGGTCTCAGCTCTTGTTTACCTAACGTGGGACTAAACTGTTAGCTCTTGATTTAGTCTGCCTGACTTTGATGTAATTACTGTTCGGAGGACCACCAAATCATCTGCTAGAAAATCAGGGTGAAATTGGGCTGATTTGCTGGGGGAAAACCATTCGTCCTCTCTCTGAAAGCAAAGTTGCTGGGACAGAAGCTCAGATGTGAGAGGGTGGATCCATCAAAGGATTTATGCCCTTAACCCCCTACATGCTGGTGGTGTGGGGGCAAGCAGAAGCATCCACGTGTCCACGAGCTGCTCCCGCGCGGGCTGGCATCAGAGGGTGGCGAGGGCGCGGGCAGCTGCCTGCAGCGGCCAGGCAGGGCTGCCAACGCCTGGAAGAAGCACAAGTGATGCACACGCTGGGAGCAGGAGCTGGGATCCAAACCCCCTTGTTTTTCTCAGCTACGGCCCATTGCTGCTGCTGTTCATGTGCCGTGGGACCCGCAGAGGGACACTGCAGCCCCAGAGCTGGTTTTTCTGCTTTCTAGCCCAATTTGTCTGCTTCTGTTTATTTTTGATGTGGGAGACAATGCAGCCTTTCTAAGAACACAAACCTTTCTGGCATATCTCACGGGTCCAGGCTTCAGATGAAACCTGATGGGAGCTGATAGCCCTTTAAATTTCTTCCGTGGTTGCGAGGACAGGAATTTGCAACATCAACAATCCTTTCTTTGCAGGAATTTTTCTTCTCTTAACCTTTTATTTTTTCCCTAAAACCTGGTGTGAGCCCCATCCTGCTCCCAAGAACTAGATTTGTGACTGACCTTTTGAGGATTCGCGGATTACGCTTCAGGAGTGCACATAACGTCAAGTGACATTCATTTGCTGTTGTAAAACCCATCATGAATTAACGTTTGTCTTGTATTGTATAAACACACCCTCAGAGTGCTTCCTACAGCAGGATGGGGAGCTGTGCAGAGTCATTTCCCTGGGTATTGAATTGTTATGGTGAAACTTCCTTAATTAGAAAGCAAGTTCGTCTCTTAAGGGCTAGCTGAATTTGGACCAAAGGGCAGAGAGGTCAGTGTATTTCTAATATTGGTGGAGCTGTGCTTATGTACACAAGGGTTGAGTTTCCCCACTAAGGCAGGAAAGCTCTTGCTGTGGGCTCCAACTTTTGATCTAGGGAGTTCAATTCAGGGTAGAGACCTCACAGAGTAAGAAAAAAACAGCATTTGAAGCCTAACAGCTACCCTGAGCCAGGCAGGAGGTCTCTGCTAAAATGGGCCATGTTGAAATATTCACAGTTTAATAATAACTGGCTTTCAGTTAACACCTCCCGAGAGGCTGAATGGATGCATTTTACAGCTGTGGCTCACAAACTAGTTTCCACGTGAAATCTCGATCAGAAAGGCACAGAGACATTTTCTGTTAAAAAGCTTTTAAAGTCTTCAGAGCCTGCTCAGCCCATAAAAGCTGGGCTGGACTGAAGCTCAGTGGGACCTTAGGGGTACCCCAGTGAGAGCAGGATTCCCGTCACCGAGCCCCTGCCTGGGGGACGCTGCCTGACCCTCCGACCCTTGCTTTGCCACCCTTCTCCTCGCTGCCGATCCCGGGCTGGGCGGCCTTGGGTCGGACATCCTCATTATTTTAAGCTGTCCTGGCTCTCCCAGCATTTCAAAGACCTCTGAGATCTTGCAGTGTTTAAAACCCTGGTGCCACAAAGCCAGAAAACCCCGCGCAGCTGATGCAAGGTGCAAGGGGCTGTCCCTGCTGCCTGCCACCCCCACGCTCTCCATCCCACCCACCCCGGCCATCCTTCTTTGGGTTTTTTTTTTTTCTTTTTTTTTTTTCCTTTCCTTTGCCAGATCATTTCCCTGCTTTGATCGTTTCCCTGCTCTGAGTCACCCCATGCCAGGACTGCTTTCTTGTGCTGGCGGATGGAGATGCAGCGCAAGCCTCCCTCCTTCCCAGCCCATGGGGAAGTGTCACCCTCCGAAGAGTGAATGAAGGGGGTGAGAAATGACATGCAAATGCCTTCCCTGTAGGCTACAGAAAATTCACTTCTTTGCACCTTTCCGAAGACTGGTATTTACATACTATTAGACGCCGACATCCTGTTGAACTTTCTTAGAGCATGTGATTTGCAGACACGCTCATTTGAGGATTTAGATTTTATTGACTGAAGGTTGCTTGGCAGAGAAGAAAATGAGCTGACTGGGGAAGTGAAGGCTCACACAGCCGGTCGAGAAGGGCCCTTCTGTGCGAGAGAGACAAGGGAATAATTTGGCTTCAGCTCTGAGGTAGGAATTCTTCCCTCTACCTGTTTTCTCTGTCCTCTTGGCATCCTGTGGAGGTGTTTAAAAACAAACAAAAAAAAGCAATAAAAGGCTTTTGGTTCTCATAATATCTGTTTGTGTGACAGCTTCCCGCTGAGTGGGAGCTGGGAGAGTCTTAGAAAGTTACCACCACACTGTCCATGTTGCTGGGTAACAGTTTCTGCTTCTCACATGACCCCCAAATCATAATAATCGTAATAATTGCATCCCAAAATGCTGAATGATGCTGGAATCGCTGGTAGGTGGATGTGCTGCCTCTGTCCGAGCGTGTGGGCACTGGAGCAGGGAGCGGGGGGCCCTCCAGACCCGCCTTACACCCCGTCAGGATATTCGTGGGATCCGGACCCGAGTCCCGTTCCTTTCCGGCTGGGTCAGGGCACCTCGCTGGCTCCCGTGGGTCTGCTAACGACAGCGGGGATGAAGCTCTGGTGAGATCAGGGTGAAGCGTTTGCAGCCCCATTTGCTGCAGTGCAGCTGGGAGCCAGCACCCTCTGCATGGGGCAAGTGCTGGCTACCACCCGGCATCCCTCCAACCCGAAATCCGCCGTGCCTCCGAAGTCTGGTGGTAGCATACGAGGATGCCGCAGGGCTCGTACCCACCGTGGAAAGCTTTTTAAATTGGTTCAGCTGATTTGGCACTCAGACAGATAGGGAAGGCTGGCACCTTGCTTCTGGCCAGGTCTCCCCAGTGGCAGTGGCCGTTCCCAAAGCAAAGGTCTGACAGCTGCACCAGCCTGATTTAAACCTGGCTTCCCGGGTTAAGGTAACTTGGTTATTGAGTGTCTTCAGACAGTGTTACTGGTGTAACAAAGAGTGGTTTTAAACCCATTTAAAGCTAAGCTAGTGCAACCTTTAAATACAAATAAGGCTTTAGGTGCCACTGAAGATCCTAACATAAACATCCTTGAGCATCAAACTTGAGCTTGATTTGCATGTAGTACCTATAGCAGCCTGATGATTTATTTACTTGTTTATTTACTGGCAAGGAAGAAGGCACCAGTGATTATATTTACCAGCATGGTTAATCCTGGTGTAACCCCACCACTGCCACTACATGTTGAATGGACACATTTACCCCTTGTGCAGGGCATCACATGATACCATAGCTTGTATTTGCCCAGCAGAGAGGAGCTGTGCTGGCACACAGCATCCTAATAGTGTTAGATGATAGGACTGAAGCAGGACAACGTGTTTTTCCTTTCTTTGTAAAAGAATAAGCTGTACTGGCAAAATACATATACATTTATACCAGTATGGTCCTTTTTGTCTGTGCACTGAAGTCCTTTTCTGGGAGTTCTCTGCCAGAAGAAGCCCTTGCCAGCCCCGTGCCACCCCCAGCCAGCACGTGGATGGCACAGCTCCTGCCCGCTGGCCGCAGCGGGCTGCGTGTCCGTGCTCCCTCATTTGCTAAAGACAAAACACTGCCCGTAACGGTGCGGTGCCTCTGAGGACACAGCCGACCCGGGCTGCTTTGCGAGAGCTCCTATTTGCCTCACACGGGGGCTGTGCCAAAGCAAAGCGTAGTGTGCCAGAGATTTCATGAACTTCTTCAGTAATGCCGAGCAAGATTAGGCCTCATTCCAAGACCTTTTAATTTTTTAAGCATGAATGACTCATTCTGGCCTCTGATACTGGGGAGATCAAGAATACATAGATCTGAAGGCGACTGAGGCTACTGGCTATGGCAGAAAAAGGATGGAGCAGCAGTTGGTTTGCGTGCTGAGGCAGGGTCTGGCGAGCAAACCGTGCTTTTTGTGTGCATGCCTCAATTTCCCACCATACCCTTACCATCAGCTTCCCTGGGAGACTGAGCATGCTGCCGGTTCCTACCAACGCTAATGGGCCCACACCAAGGGGTCAGGTTGGTTTATAAAATAGAGATTTGTGAGTCCCCCCCAACACTTCTTTTGGTGCATGGGAAGATGATTTCATTAGCCTGTATGTACGCCAGCTGTTCATAGGCTGCACAGGAGAACACAATAGTACAAATGAAAGCAACAGGAGAGGAGGAACAAACCCATCATGCTTCCTGAAGTGCTTTTGGAAAGCACAAAGCCAGGATGTTGTTTCTTTTTAGTGACTGAGTAGTCTGACATGTTGCAAAATACAAAGGCTCGGCATATTCCCAGCGGCAGAGTGGAAACTGGAACTATCCAGAAGCAAAACCTATCATTAGCAGTCAGCCAGGTAGAACGGGCTCCTGAGTGCCAGGAACTGGCATGGAAGGGAGGAGGGGCTGAGCAGCAAAAAAGAGCTTTTCTTAAGGGCCAGCGGTGTGCCCAAGCAGCCTTGTGGAGGGAAGCGGTCGGCTGTGAGGGCAGCACTTCGTGTCGGGATGCTCTCAGACTTCTTCAAAGGGCAGCAAGGAGCTGCTGTTCCCCCTCATGCCCCCCTGTCCTGCAGCATGGGCAGTGGGTCTGCTCCCAAAAAATCAGAATGGTTTTGACCTGTAATTTTTCTCCCTTTTGTTTTCACTCAATCATATTTAGTTGCCCTGAGAAAGCTCTTCTGACATGTCCTCCCAGGTCCTTGCTGTGATCCATGTCATCCTGGAGGCATGTAATAATTTAGACTGAAAGCTGTGCTGTGCAGCTCTGTTCTACACAGCATCACAGGATGGAGAAAGTATTGATGTGCCCTGATTTATCTCCCACAGATGTCATCTCCCTAGGAGCTGACTTGAAGGACAGAGGGGCACAGAAAACTGAATCTGGGAAGCACCTGATTCAAAAAGAAAGGAGGAGGAAATTTTATGAACTGGGTTGGATGGGAGGGAACATCACAGCTTTGCAAACCCAATGATCCGAAAAGATAGCACCACAAACCATAACGTTGCTGTAGCTGGGTGCAAGCGGACAAGCCTTTATGATGCCTTTATGTTTCCCAAAGGAATCTCTTCAAATTAAGAGTATTTTTGCATTGATGCTTCTTTAGTTGTCATTCCCCGACAGGCCTAACCAACCTCTGAGGGTGAGAAGTAAGATGAGGGGAGGGTTGCACGTATCACGGTGAACATTGTGGGCTGTGGGTGTCCCCACAGCAGCAAGCACAAGATGCTCCATCAGGATGTGCCCTAGGGAGCAGCACCCAGCACCGATGCCGAGCGCGATGGGAGGGCAGACCACGGGTGCTGCAGGCACAGTCGGACGCAGAGGCTGGGGACATTGCTTCCACCATCGCAGCCTCCTCTATGGCCTGGGCAGCAAAAAGCAAAGCTCCCCATGCCCTTCTACTGGCAGGTGGCGAGACGTATTCAGCCTTTCAAGTCTAGCGCCTTGTCTCTTTTTGTCAGGGGACTTTCCTTCCCTCAGCCAGCACAGTCTAAATGGCCTCTGTGAGACAGCCAGATAGATGCATTCCATTTTAATCCCTTATCTGTCTCACTCTGCTGAGATCATTTACCTGCTAATAAGCTCCTGTGGTCAGAGATAAAAGGCGAAACTACCAGCCCTTTAAGGATGATGCTTTGCAACACTGTGCTTCATGGAAAATATGGAAAGATGTTGCATTCATAATATATCACTCATATCTGTGTTTGTAAACAGATTTATCACACCATCTGCAGAATTGTACTGCAGTCTCCTCCATATTTATTTCCTTTCCATTTATATAGTACAGCTCCTATTTATTTTATTCCCTTTTTACGGTTAGATACATTAGCCATCTTCTTTTCTTCCCTACAGAAAGAGTGCACTCTCTGTGGGGGAGAGTATTTAATCAATCCAATTTGTTCAGCTTAGTCCATAAAAACACAAGCCAGTACTGTTTGGAGAGGTACCTGCCTGGGTTTGTTTCTCATCTCTTCACATCTGTGCAGAGCAGGTGGGGAGGAAAGGATAATTCAGAACAAATCCACGGGTAAACAGGATGCTCTGTCAGTATTTCCTTTCTGCTGTTGCACTGGTTGAGTGTAATTTTCAGAAATCAGCTAAGCCTAAGGTCAATAATGCTATTATAATCTCTCTGACCTTCTGTAGCTGATACGATATCTAATGAAGTATTTCTACAACTGGGAGCAAAAAGCCAGCCTGCTTTGTTATCTGGTTTGATAAGAAACCTCTAGTCACACGCAAATGAAAAAAGTGATTCACTGAGCATAAAAAGAAGTCACACTGAGAGAAAGGGAAGCTTGTGGTCGGCAGCCACTTCTGCAGCCCCTCGGCTGAGCAGCACGAGCCCCGGCACAGCTCCAGGCAGGGCAGAGCCCGGACATGAGCCGGGGGGACCGTCCTCCTCCAACGGCTGCTCCTGCAGCAGGACCACGAGGCTCTTCCATGCACGCGAGGCCCAAAACCAGATTCTTCTGCTTGGGACACCCTTTCACTTTGGGGAGAGGAAAGAGTCTGGGTTACAGCAGAGCCAAGAGGAGGGACGAGTCCCAGGCAGTGAGCCAGGGCTTGGCCACCGCTGCCAGCGCTGGGATTTGTCCCCATCCCCTGTGCAGAAGTAGAAAATCCAGGACAGTCGGTTCCTCCTCCCAGGTGGGAGGCTGAGGGACCTTGGGTCTTTGCGGAAGCCACCGAAGGACGGGGCTGGGCAGGATGAGCTGTGCTGCACCCTGGATGGATGGTCCTCAGCACTGCCCCACGCTGAAAGTCTGGCCTTGACCCCGGGCACTGGAAGAGGACTGCTGGGCTCGATGCACAGCACGGGGAAGGATTTGACCGCAGCTCCTTAGAAGCACCGCTCCAGCCCCATGACTGTGAATTTGCTGCAGGGAGAGGTGTAGGACACGGACCCATAGCCAGGGCTGTGACCCTGGGGGCAGGACACTTTTGCTCCTCTCCCTCTGTGGAGGGAGGATTTCTTTTCTTTGCATTGAGCCTAACCCAAATTCCTGGGCTTCGGTACAGAGGAGCGACTGGGGGTGACTAACTCCAACAAGAATTTTACCAAGAATGAGTCAGGGCTCTGGGCTGCAGACAGTGATGACAAATCTCAGAAATTCAAGCCTGTACTTTGGCAGGAGGGATTGCCGTTTGGGTTTTGGGGGTTTTTATATGGTCCTTTTTATGATTTTTTCAGCTGTACAGTGTGTTCTCAGATGGTATATTTGCAACTTCATGTTTTTCAATCGTGACCATCATTTTTTCAGATAACAGAACAGTGAACAACTGGGCACTTGGCCAGCTCTTTCCCCACTGAAGCAAAGGGAAACTCTGCAAGAGGGTTTCTCCAGAGCTTTCTAAAAGAATTTTCTGTGACCCTATCCCGCTAACAACCCCACCTTCTGACCCTTACTCAACATAGCCGTTGATGCTGTGAGCTGTGAGCTGAATGCTCCTGCCAGAGAGTCCCACCATCACCTTTTCCCATGAGAATTGTTCGGGATCTCTCAAATATCCCATCCCATCACACTTTGCATCTTTCCAAGAGGCATGTTTAGGCCTATAATATCATGCCTGCCACAAATTGGTGAGCAAACTTCTTGGCTGTGTATTTGCCAAGGGGTGACTGGCAAAATGAAACTTTTGGGTAAACCAGAAGCCATGTGGCTCTGCTGCGGAAAAGCAGCCAGGACCTTTGTCAACAGTACAGTCCCCAGGAAAAATCACAAGGCAGGCTTTAAAATAACGAGATTATTTCCAACCATTGTAAATGGTCCATCTTTTATCTTGGCTTTCTGGCAAATAAAACCTTTCAGAGATGTCTCAGTTTAGATTTTTCAAGCCTTTTCCTGACACGCTGCAGGGCTAGAAACCCTTGTGCTGTAGCTGGTAAGGGAAAGAGAGACTCTCCCATATCTCCTTCGATCCTGCAGGAGCTGGGGTTTGGGAGCCAACTGGCCCCCAGGTTATTTTGAGCCCCGTGTGGGCCCAGGGAAGCAGAGGTCCCAGTGGCGTGGCAGGGAGGGGAGCTAGCGTTAGTGGCTGGCTTTGGGTCCAGCAGGTTTATTCCCCTTTTGTGAGACAAACTGTCCTCTCTGGGAGCAATTCAGCTTTAAACCGATTGCATTCAGCTTTGTAAAGGCCTTGCATTGTACAACTTAATCACTGTGGGACTGAAAAATAATAATCCTGCCTAAAACCAGAAAATTTGGCTTTGCTATTTCTCTGTGCTGAATCAGCTCCTCACTCTCCTTGCTGCTAACAGCATGGCAGAGACAGGCCATGTCCTCCAGAGAGATGGGCCTTGAAGAGATGCTCTGCATCTCCAAAAAGGCGCACTGCTGTTTCCATAGCCTCCTGCTGCTGCCCCTTCGCTTGCAACCTGTCAGGCTCTCACGTTATCACACGCAAGCAGCACGTTTTGCAAACATATTTGCTATTACAGCAGACAGGAAAAGATTAAGTGAGTGTTATAAAACTAACCTCTGCATCAGTCAAAAGAAACAAAAGCAAAAAATAACAAGGTAATCAGATGCTCTTATGAGCAGGATATGCTCAAAATTACTTCTCCATCTCATTACAAATGCTTAGAAACTGCACAGCCTCTCCAGTGCAGTGAGATTTTAAACTGGATAATGGGCATAAGTAGCTCAGAGCTGTTAATGCGACTTCCAACCTTATCCTTTTGCTGCATGAAAATAGGTAGTAGCTATTGACTGGTGTAAATTGGCTACTTTTAAAGCTGTATTTGCTGGCTTAGATGTGCTAAGAGTCTCTCTACAATTTTCAGGGCCTGAATGTAATGTGTGTGGTTAAGGAGGGGATATATTGAGTTTCTTCAGCAGAGGACTGGTTCCAGTGTGTGCCCTACATGCTGGAGAGCTGGGGACCTGCTGCAGTTGAGCTTTACATCCCAATCACTAAGAGAAAAACCAGGGCTGCTGGACGGTTGTTCGTCAGTCCAGGCAAGCTTCTCACTTTGTCTTTTCATTTTCTTTCAGGACAAACTGTTCACGATGTCAATCAAAAAGGAAGGTGCCCACAAGAAGTGGGCTGCCCTGAAGGAGAAACTCGGACCCCAGGAGACTGACCAGTCAGAGGCCAACCTGGAAAATGCAGAGCCAGAGCTGTGCATCCGTCTCCTGCAAATGCCATCAGTGGTAAACTACTCTGGGCTGAAGAAGCGGCTGGAGAACAGCGATGATGTCTGGATGGTCCAGTTCCTGGAGCTGTGCGGGCTGGACCTCCTGCTGGAGGCCCTGGACAGGCTGTCCGGGCGAGGAGTGGCCAGGATTTCTGATGCCTTGCTTCAGCTCACTTGCATTAACTGTGTGCGAGCGGTCATGAACTCCCACAAAGGCATCGAATACATTGTGAGCAATGAGGGCTACGTTAGAAAACTCTTCCAAGGTGAGAAGACATCTTCCTGTTTCATTCATCACATGTGGCACAGGGGGGAACTTCCATGTTGCTTGTCCTCCTGCCTCGCACCAGGCAACTGATTAATGAGGTTGTTTTCTTCTTTAAAATAATACTGCTTTGAAATGACATTGCCTTTACCACCCAATGCTATTTCCACACAAATATCGTCATAGTTTACTGAGAAGCCAGGGATAAAACCAGCCTTAGCTGTACGCAGGCATGAGAAGTCCTCAACCCTTCGGCTGTCAGCAGACATTTGCTATTTAGTCTTTGGGAGCCCCAAGGGCAGAGGGAGAGGTATTGAAAGGGCATGGAGACTTGTAGCCTGTAAAGAGGAGGGAAGGTGGCATGGTTTAGACTCAAGAGAGCACATTCTCTGCACTGCTCAGTCTGTTCCTTCTAGAATATGGTAGGTAATATCACTTACTTTCTGCTGCCATTCACTTGGCTTGTCATTAGGTATGAAACTCGTCAGGGCATCTCCTAGGACTTATTGTACAGCACTTAATGATGATGGTGCTGGGAGGATAACTTCTGTGCTGCTTCACAGAGCTGAGATCACCGCTGTGCCCAGAAACCCTTATTAATAATTCTTTAAAATGCATTTATTCTGAAAGCTAGCTTGCCCCCCTCTTCAGTTTTGAAGTCCTTTTTCTTCCTCTCCACCCTGTATTTTCTTAACTAGTGTGAAATACAGAGCTGGCATTTTTGTGCTGTGAAAAACAGGCCGGTACCCTGGGCTTTTCAGTGGTCAAGCTTCTTTGTGCACTAATAAAGGAAAAAATAAGATGGTCTAATCCACTCCTCCCAACTCCCGGGGCTCACAGAGAAAGAGTAGTGGAAAAAAGAGAATACATGGGGACTGGTTAGAACAATTGGCCTACTTGATATGCATGTGGGGTGTTTCTGCACTAAAAATAAGACTCATTAATTGAAGAAAATGGTTCATCTGCTGTTCTAGAAAATACCCATATGTGAAAATGGGAAATAAAATGTGTGATTGCGAGTGCTGAGATCTTGGCTGCTGTTGTAGTGCACCACTGGTACATGGAAAAAATGAACACCTACAAGGAGCACCAAAATGCCAATAGGGTACCTGAACTAGCATTTACTGTTCCCAATAGAAGTAACTACCAGATATTGCTATTGGGATGGAATATCTATAAATTGAGATATTTTTCTTCCCATCTTCCACCTTCTGGCTCCACTCCTTCAATCTGTTTTTCTACCACTGGTCATAAGCCATGTAGCAGAAGACACTGAGATTCAGAACATTAATGTCATTATAAATTCTTTTTTGTTTTGTTTTGTTTTCCCTCCAGCACTTGACACAACTAATGTCATGGTCAAAAAGCAAGTGTTTGAGCTCCTGGCTGCACTGTGCATTTACTCATCAGATGGCCATGCTTTGGCTTTGGATGCCCTGGACCATTACAAGGCAAGTGTTGGGCTGCAGCAGGGGTACGGCTCTGCTCTGATCCATGCAGGTAGATCTATGTACCACAGAAAAGGGATGGGAATTAAGGCCATTTCGCATCATTTTGGTAAGAGAGGCAGGGATTTATAAGGTGAAAACTGGAGGAAATTTGGCCTGGTCAGCATAAGCCCATGGTGCTGCTCTGTGACTTGTCTGGACAGATGACTGCCAACCACAAGATCCCTTTTGGCAGGAAAAGCACTACCAGATTAGCAAAATAGATAATGCCACATCCATGGGTTTCATTGGCCACAAGCCCAGGTAGGTGCATCAGTTATCAGAAAGCATAAAGGAGTCCAAGAGGAGTTTCACTGACTTTCTCTGCTGACCAGACCCCGCTCCATGATGGGGGAGTGCTGCTTTTATCTGTATCTTCCTGTCTTGTGCACAGTGGGATAAACTGAGAGGTTTTAAGACGCTAATTCCATCTGAGAGCCTGCACCAAAGTGGTAGATGTTTCTGAACTGTCTGAACAGAAATTTCACTTGTGTTATTAACAGAGTGTGAAGAACCAGCAGTATCGATTCAGCGTCATAATGAACGAGCTCTCCAACACAGATAACGTGCCATACATGGTGACACTGCTGAGTGCTATCAATGCCATCATACTGGGTAAAGAAGAGCTAAGAACAAGGACACAAATCAGAAATGAGTTCATAGGTAAGGATGTTTGTTGCACCTAACTTTCTCTGGAGAAAATCAGTTGCCAAGCAGGTTTATTTTCAGATGTATCCATAAGGTGACTAAAGAGGGCTGGGGAGCAAAACTGCAAATATTAAAGGCAGGCTCCTTTTTTTTTTTTTTTTGTCTTTTGGTCTCTATGTACTTCAACAACCTTTCTGTAAACAGATTTTTTAGACCGTGCTGCTTTCCAATAGCTTCGATCTTTTCTGGAATCCCAGCAGCACTGTATCACTTGAGCTTCTTTGACACATTTCTATAACCAACCATCTTATGTAGCCCCATTTCCATATGTTACAACTTCTCATAAGAGTACATAAGGTTTCTTCACCCTGTGTGTACTCAGATGAGCCACTGAAGCTGCCCTGTGAGTCAGAAATACTTTCCAACTGCTTGAATACCGGGATCCTAGGTACCGTTGTTAGGATTCACCTCACATAATGTGCGCATCTGAGCTGGTGAGCCTGGGCTTCATTTCTTTCTGTGGAGAGCAAGGGACATTTAACCACAGCGTTCATCTGACTGATCCATCTGAAGATATTTTCACTTTTTCTCTCTGCAAAAAGTGTTTATGAGCATAACATTATATAAAGATCATAACAGATCAGTACCAGGTAGGTCATAATGCCAATATATCTATTTTTTTGTTCTCCCAGGGCTTCAGCTATTGGATATTTTAGACAAGCTAAGGTAAGGATCACTGTTTAAATTTTCTTTTATAAATGAGATTCACAGTAACGCAGCTATGGAAACTTAATACTTAATCAGCCTTCAGCTGTGTGAAGTGAAGTGTACCCGGGTGGAGCGGACCATGCTTTTGTGCACCCATTACACAGGAACCAGAGGCATTAGGCCAGTGTTAAGATGGTCTTGCCAACCACGGTGTCACAGGGACAGCTGTTGGCACAGATGGCGTTGACAAAGGCTCTGGGCACAGGTGGAGCAAGGCTCAGCAACGTCCTCATTGAGGCTGCGTTTCAGACTGAACCTGAAGTGACGCTGTGGGCTCACTGAGCAGCTTGCTATATTCAAAATGCCTTCACTGCTGGTGTTGGTCCCAGAAGCATCCAGCTAAAACAATTTACTAGTGCATACATGGACATACCTAGCTTCACAGTTTCTTAATTTAAAAATGATGTCGTGTCAGAAACACCCATGATGAATTCTAGAATGCATTATATGTGAGTTGCAGTTATCCACATAACTGGAATTGCTCTGTTCAACCCCATAAAAATTAGAGAAGAGAAGATCTTTCAATAGTGCCAACTAGCAAGGGTGGAGTTCCTGCACTGAGTGGTCTCGAGAATGCTGAAAAAGTTGGCTTTAGAGTATTTGGGTTTTTTTTTTAATCCAGTTTTGAGTAACAGAGAAGGAAGTTTTTCGAACAGAAACATCACTGGAATATTTTCAATTTGTCTTGACTTTAAAAAAAAAAAGAAGAAGGTGGCCCAGTTTCAAAAGGTGGAAATGCCACTCTGTTGTTACAGCTCCAAGAAGCCCATACAAAGCATACACTGGCCCAGGCTATGCCATGAAAAGTCCCATTCATTTGCATGTCTTGACTGTAGAAAGAGGTACATTCAGTTCAAGAAAGGATGCACTGATGGCATTTGATCCTTTATAAATAAGGTAGAGTTGGGTACTTTCAACACCGACTGGCCGAGTCTGAGAGGCAAAGAGATAAAAGCCATTAAAACAAAAACAATCATCTGAAAATCAGTGAAGGGCTCTCCAGTGAAAATGAATGCTGTAATATTGCAGAGACATAGAGGAGGAGGATCTGCTTATCCAGTGTGATACATTTGAGGAGTTCAAGATAGAAGATGATGAGGAATTATTAAAGATATGTGATGGGATAAACATGAACGATCATCATGAGGTCTTTTCATCTCTCTTCAATAAAGTAAGTAGGCCCTCACATGGGGTGCAAAGTCATGCAGTGGCAAAGTTAACACACTTTGCTTGGAACCGGTCTTGCTGTGATGGAAAGCTGCCCTGTCTTCCAGGTGAGCCGCTCTCCGGTCTCCATCCAGCTGCTGTCCATCCTCCAGAGTCTGCTGCACTTGGAACCATCTCATCACTCCAGCCTCCTGCTGTGGGAGTCCTTGGACGCGGTAGTGAACAGAGCCCTTTTGCTTGCAAATGACAGTAAGAATGACGTATCCATCCAGCCTTGCACTCTCCTCTTGTTTTCCCTTGTCCCATCCACTGCCCCCAGAAGTCCTTCCCAAATGCACAGAAAATAATCTATGGGACTTGCTAAGAGCTGAACAGAAGCTGGGACCAAGCTACACCTCCTGCATAGGGTCAAGTCTTGATGCGAAGCCCCAGCCATACGGATGCCAGTGAGAGCTGGCCATGTTTAGCAGTGGGCTCAGGATTCACGGTCTTGCTTTGATCCTTAAGCCCTGAGCTTTGGGTCATGGGACTCAGTGGGAATCTGTCCTCATTGGCATCCTGCCGCTGATGCTGCCTAGTCTTACTGGCAGGCATGCTCAAAACAGTGTTTGTGGGCCAGGACCATGGGAAGGAAATTGCCCGGAAGCTAAAAGTGCAGTTGTGTAAAGTGACATTAGGGAGTGGGCAAAGTGACACCAGGCAGTGGGCTCAGTGACACCAGGGAGTGGGCTCTGTGGCTCCAGATCTGCTGCTTGGTGAAGGTTGAATAGCATGAACCAACCTTTCGGCCCCATCCACTTCTCTGACCCCAACTCATGTCTCTAGTCCAAGGGAACACAGTTGAAGAAGTCATTGAGAGGCTGCTATCTATCAAGAAGCATCCAAACAAGCAAAAACGAGCTGAAAACCGGCTGTCTGGGAGTGCGAATGGAGGCATCCAGGCTGAGCTAGAACCACGTGCACATGCAGCTCAGAGCCCAGCAGGATCATCAAACCCCTCCAAGGCACCAGCAACTCCCTCAGGGCCACCCGCCAACGAAAAGATCTCATCCTCCCAGCTCACAGCCTGCTCTGCTTTGCCCGAGACATCTAACCCTCCCCCCAACACTGCTCCCGCCCCAGCACCTCCACCCCCACCACCTCTGCCCCAACCCTCTGGCACAGCAGCTGTGACCCCCACGTCCCCCACGATGAATGCACCTCCAGCCTCTCCACTCCCTGGCATCCCTCCACCCCCACCCCCATTGCCTGGCATGGAGGGTATCCCCCCTGCTCCACCCCCATTGCCTGGCACGGTGGGCATCCCTCCCCCTCCACCCCCATTGCCCGGCATGGGTGGCATCCCGCCCCCTCCACCCCCGCTGCCTGGTATGGTGGGCATCCCTCCACCCCCACCCCCATTGCCCGGCATGGGTGGCATCCCTCCACCCCCACCCCCATTGCCCGGCATGGAGGGCATCCCTCCACCCCCACCCCCATTGCCCGGCATGGAGGGCATCCCTCCACCCCCACCCCCATTGCCCGGCATGGAGGGCATCCCTCCACCCCCACCCCTTCTGCCCGGCATGGCAGGAGATCATATAGAAGCTGTGGTGGCCTCCCAGTTCAGCTGTCCTCTTGGCTCGGGCAGGCCTCCCCACAAGACGATGAAGACGCCGACGTTGAGAATGAAGAAGCTGAACTGGCAGAAGCTGCCCTCCAACGTGGTGAGAGGTGGGTGCTTCTGGCGTAAAGTCACGGCTGCTTCAGGGGTCGCCCAGGGGAAGAAACACTGTCTTTGAGTTTGTCAAATGTAGTTGACTCCATTTAGATACAGAACTTCCCTCATTTCCATCACATCTGACCTGCAGAGCTTAAATAAATAAAAGTGGCATGAAACCGCTAATAGAATATAATAACCATTCCAACTAAATCAGTAGTTTGGAATAGTTTGTTTATAACTAAAATACTTTGAAATTAAAAGAAGGAGGAGGGATGGGAATATTTCTGTAATCCACCATGACATGCCTTAGGTTTGAGTTTTCAACAGGCCCTGATCTGGGTTCCCCAGACTTTTGTTCCCCAGTTCATCTATACTTGTATCTGGGTATATTAAAGTCATGAGTAAGAGTGCAGGTAAGGATCATATCACAGTTTGAGAAGGACATTGAAAGAATTGGAGAGCCATGAGAATCATTGACTTGTTTCTTGATTTTTGGGTTACATTTCCCTCTCCTAGTGGATCCAAAGAGGAGCATGAAATGTGAGAAGAAGCCAGGACAGGCAACGTCAGCTTTGCCCTAGACAAGCAAGGCATCCACTGCATGGAAGCTGGCATAGATGAAGTATAAATAAGGCGTGTTTTCAATCACAGGAGCAGTTAATTGTTGATATTCTTTCAGTAGAGACTTCTACAGGCATGTTTGGGTGATTTTTTTTTTTTTTAAAGATTTTTAAGGCAGTGCAGTGGGAATTAATTCAAGCAGTCCTATAGCCAGCATTATACAAGGAGGCTCTATCATAAAATGAAAAATGGAGGAAGACCACAGTCAGAAAATGTCCAGGTTGTGGCCAGGAAGCAAAAAGAACATCAGCCATGGGACTAGAAAACAAATGGCCAAGGTCCATCTCATGCTGATCCAGTTTGCCTACCATGGAGGAGAATGCAGTCGTATAGGGAGGGATGGGGCTGTATGGCCTCTGTGTGCCCAGTGCTTCATCCCCTTACCAGCACATCTTGGGGTAAAGCACCAGGTTTAATTACCCTTCAGGCCCTTTGGATCCTGCCTGTGGGACTTGCCCCTCCTCAATAATTAGCATTTTTCAGGACTCATATGTCTCTCCTTATTTCATTCATCTTCTGAGAAGTGTCCCTTCCAGCAACTCGCATTGCCCCAGAAGCCAGGAGCTTTCAGCTGTCCCTGTAGCCAGTCTGAACACCTTGTCTTTTTTCAGAAAGTCACTCAATGTGGGCTTCAGTGAGCAGCAGCAGCGAGGAAACTATAGAGCCCAATTACACAAGCATAGAGCAGCTGTTTTGCTTTCCACAACCAACCCCCAAGGAGAAAACAGCCACACCAGTGAAGGCAGAACCGAAGGAGGTGAGGAGGTTCCCTCTCGTTCTTTTGAATAAAGATCACTGCAGACCGCTCATCTAATATGAGATATCTTCTTTTTCTTTAATGAAGATCACATTTTTGGACTCCAAGAAAAGTCTCAATTTGAACATATTTTTGAAGCAATTTAAATGGTAAGATATAGCCAATTTTCCTGACAGTTGACAAAACTGAGCAGGTTTTGCATAGTATCTGGAAGGTCCTCATGAAATCTGTTCTAGCCAATGCGCTTTGGTGGTCTGTGTTACTGAAACATCTGAACATTTCCCAGTTTGTCCTACACTGTCTCTAAAATACTGAGTTTAGGGATTTAATTATGTTTTCACATAAAACATCCCCATATGTTGGCAAAGGTGTTACATCTCCATGTTGCAGATAAAGTTGTGGCACAGACTCTTGGGGTGAGACACCTCTGTAGGTCAAATTCCTCCTCAAAACAGGGCCAATGGAGACATTAAGAATTAAATTTTCTTTTAAGGTAGTCAAATGCCTAGAGACAAAGATCTGAGTTGCAGGATTGATCTCTGGCCTTGAGTCATTTGACCAGGGCCAGAAACAAAATCTGGGGCATAGCAGGGATCCAGGTCCTGATTCTAAGTTAATCATGGGGACATATCTTTTGTTTTGGATTATTGTGGCTCTCCCTAGAGAAAGCACGGAGCGCTTGCACAGGTACATGTCTCGGTAGCATGTGATTGTGGAAGACGGGTCTTTGGGTGACAGCTGACTCTGCTCCTCCTCCCTGCAGCTCCAACGAAGAGGTGGCTGCCATGGTCCAGAATGGGGACCGGACCAAGTTCGACGTTGAGGTTCTGAAGCAGTTGCTGAAGCTGCTGCCTGAAAAGCATGAGGTAGGAGGAAAAACGGTACCCTTAGTTCACAAAGCTGAACACTCAGTGCAGTCCTGCAGTCTTGATTTTTTATTTCTCATTAGATAGAAAACCTGAAGTCCTTCAAAGAAGAGAAATCAAAGCTAGCAAACGCAGATCAGTTTTATCTTCTCCTCCTTCAGATTCCCAGGTAAGGGTGAACTTCAGCCCAATCTTTTTCTTGGTTTACCTCTGGGAAGTTTAAGTTTCTTTATAGGAGCCTCACAGACAAACACTGATGGATATAGCTGGTGGATTCCCCCTTCCACCGTAGAGCCATCCCTTTCCCCTTACCCTCAGATGAAGGGCTGTTGCTGCTCCAGCACCTCCTTTCCTTCTGAAGCAGCAGAAGCTGGCCCAGACCCAGGGTCAGACCTGCCAAAAAGGGGCCCCATAACTTACTGAAAGGCAGTGCCAAATGCAATGCCAAGAAGGGGGAACCCATATCTCACACGGTGGTCAGTCTTCTCTTTGCTGATCACAGTGCGTCAGCAGAAACTACATCCCCACTGGACCCCGAGGCAAGCAGCAGCCCCTCACCGCCCTCCACAAGCCATAGATACTGGTTTGATGTGGATGGGGTTGGCAGCGATGTTGTGGGGTTGCCAGACTTACCAGTGATGTGGAAAGAGGGCTGCTGTGCTGGCCACGATCACAGTGCCTTTAAGCTTTGAGTCCATCTCCATCCTCAGCTACCAGCTGCGCATTGAATGTATGCTGATCTGTGAAGAGACCACTGTTGTACTGGACATGATTCAGCCAAAAGCTGAAGCCATCCGGAGAGCCTGCGAAGGTAAATGACCTGACTTTATTTGTGGATCTTATTTATGACAGGAAGCTTGAAACCCTGCAAAACTCCCCTGGAGTTCTGCAATGATACTACCCAGCGCACAAAAAACTCCCTTGTGGTCCATTCACTGGTTCACTGCAGAATACGGGATACAGCTTTAGGTATTTCCACCGATGGTCAAAGCTCTTAATAGGACTGGAGATCACTTTCCCTCACCCTCAGCCCTCTTTCTCTGCAGCAGATGTGTTCCTCTGAAACACTTTCAATGGTGAAGTGTTGGAAGCTGGTCAGCCCTTTCAAAGGAGCTGAATTTAGACAGTGGAGCTGGCCCCATTACAGCTAATTTATCCAGCATTATTTGCCACGTTAAGAACTTCACACAGCAGTTTGCTGCCAGAAAAGCACCCCCCAAACTTTCCCCAGAAAGTAGTGATGCTTTACTTTTTCGTTGCCTACAAATGGAACCAGAAGAAAAAGTTTGGGTTTTGGGCTATAAATTGCTGATGCTCCAATTTTGTGAGTACCTGGAGAGATTACGCAATAGGTTTTGCCTTCCTGTAGCAGAAAAGTCAGGTCCCACTCCGCTGAGAGCAGGATGGTCTTCTTGGCATTGTGAGGTGCTCCCTGTCCTACAGAGGCAGTTCCCCCAACTCCTGCCGGAGGTTTCTCCAGTTGCCTGCTGGCATAAATTGAATCTTCCCCCAAAAAGTATCTTCCTGGCAGCCCAGTTGTCCTTTTGGAGCTGTTCCTGTCTCAAGGTTGAGTGCTTCAGAAAGCACGACACTGCGGCACCCTGTTGTAAGAGCAAGGATAGGGACCGTACCCTTCATGCCCTGATAATCACCTCCACCATGGGAGACCAAGAACAGGGTGAGTGTGTCTGGTTTTAGCCGCTGGCAGATAATTGCATGGCTGTCAGAACTGGCTTCACTGCAGAGTCTGCAAGATTAAAATTGCAGCCTTTACTTACCCTCGCCTGCACCAGGGTAAATCAGGGTACTTCCAAGCAAGTTGATGGCTGTTACTGAGGAGGGTCCAACTTCAGGTTTTCCATTAGGAATGAGAGACCAGATGTAATGAAAGAAAGAAACATATGTCAACAAAAACTTTTACAACTCATGGAACTGAATCTATGTAGAGTCAGTTTCTCTGCAGGTTGGGCCATTGGGCTGCAAAGCTGAAATACCAGATTTGGTTTGGTAGAATTCAGAATCCCAATTTCAATGCAGTTTAGGAAATGTTCTGGTGTAACAGAGGCTTTTGTTTAAAAGTCCTTTCTGTCTTTCAGATCTTCTGAACAGTCATCGCCTGCCGCTCTTTTGTCAACTGATTCTCAAAGTTGGAAACTTTCTGAACTACGTAAGGTCTTCTTTTGTCTTGTCCTCCCCCCATTACAGTATGTGGATGATCTCCTTTAGGGTTGTAATTTGGGTGGACACAGGAGTTACATCTGCTTTCTTTCTATCTTGTAGGGAAGTCACACGGGCGATGCCGATGGGTTTAAAATCAGCACTTTACTCAAACTAACAGAAACCAAAGCAAACCAAACCCGCATTACTCTGCTCCACCATATTCTGGAGGTACCACTGCCAAGTCCTGGGCAATAGGGAAGGGGAGGATTTTATCACAGATGAACCATTTCTCCTACTCTACTTTCGTAGTTAATGCCACACACTTGTATTCGTATTCTCCCTGGCTAGCTGCAGAGTGTCACAAGTTGGGAGCATTTGAATCACTTAGGCTGGTGGAGGCTGCTTGTAGGCGCTACTCAGGCAGCTCCTTAGTTTAAGACTTGTTCTACTTTCTTCCAGCATCTTTCCCCACATGGGCTGGAACTTCCTTTTTCATATTTGTGCAATCTGCACATCATCAGCTGCAAACCACAAAGCACATGACTACCAAAGCTATCCTGGCTGGCCTGTACCCATTCAGCCTTTCTGTCTTTCCACTGCCTCTCCCTTTTCCACCAGACTATGCTTGAGCTTTTCATACTCCTTTCCAAGCCCCCATGGCTTTCTTATTCCCTATAATGCTGTTTTTTCTTTTTTCTCCATGCTCTGCTCTGCCACCTGCGCTCCTCAAGGTCCCTCCATTTCAGTTATGCATGTTCAAGCCCTGCTTTAACTGGCAGTAGCTTCAGCAAGCACAGCCATGAAATTAAATTATGCAAATAAGATTCAAGCCCTTTTGACACCCTCTTGGGACCGTAGGAAGTGTCAGACTGCATCAAACCACAGTCCTGCCTCCTCCCGTGGTCACGAGTAGGTGTCTCAGAAGAGGGTAGACTAGCTCAGCGACAGGTCAGCCTTGCTTTGCACTGTAAGTATTTCTCAGCATTCAGCCCTCTTGTATGTTTTTATAGCCCAGGAGCAATGCCTTTCCACCCTGAACGTGCTGTCCTGTTTTGAACGCGTCTCGGCTCTGCGAGGGAAAGCAAATTGCAGGGGGGGGGCAGCAGCAGGACGTGGCACAGTCGTCCTTCCCGGGCACTTCTGCACGTGCCTCTTCCCCCCACCTTCCTCTCTCAGCTCTTGCCACACAGCAAATAACACTTCTTTCTCTCTTCCGCTTCAGGAAGTAGAAAACAGCCACACGGACCTACTGGAGCTGCCAAAGGATCTTGAATATGTTTCAAAAGCAGCAGGGTAAAATTGTGTGTCACTTCCTTTGAATTAAAAACAAAAATAAATCCCATACACATCAACAATGTACCAGAAATTGGGACACACACAGCTGGTATAGCACATTAACAAGATGGCATCTTATTTAGTTTCAGCCGAAAGATTTGGTTGATGAATGTTGAAACCCCTTTAATATATAATAGTTCTACTACAGCTGGCAACACTTAGGGCTGAAATTTGCAGAGCGATCAGTTAATGCTGCCTTCCAGGCCCTTCCAAACTCTGCACTGCCTTTGTGGTAGCAGGACCTTGTGAAGACCAGCTACCCAGAAGCATTTCTGAAGTGCCTTCAACCAAAGAAAGCGAGCTAATGCTGAGCTCTGAGGGTGGAGAACGGCCCTTTGAACGGGTGAACTTTTGGGGGCATTCATCTACTCAATGCACAAAGCTGTAGGCAGACCTGGCAGCCTTTTCATAAGTGCTGTCGAGGGAAGCTGTTTTCCATGAGCTTGGACTGTAGAGAGTTCAGAGCTCAGGTGTCAGTTCAGTGAAGTGGTGGGAAACACAGGGACAACCAAACCACCAGCTCAGATTTGCCCACTCTTTGGTCAGCACAAGATGCTGGAGTGTCAACTAATGGGGGGGTTCTGTGTGATTTCAGAATTAATCTTGATATTATACGCACGGAGTCCAGTACCAATTTAAAGAAATTGCTAGAGCTTCAGCGGAAAGTCTTATCATCAAGCGACGACGTGAAACAACAGTATGAGAAACCTATCCAGGTTAGTAATGGAGCTCCCTTATACCTCTCTGTCACGGTTTAACCGCAGCCGGCAGCTAAGCACCACGCAGCTGCTCACTCATCTCCCTCACAGTGGGATGGGGGAGAGAATCAGAAGGGTAAAAGTGAGAAAATTCATGGGCTGAGATAAAGGCAGGTAAAACAAAAGCCACACACACAAGCAAAGCAAAGCAAGGAATTCATTCACCACTTCCCATTGGCAGGCAGGTGTTTGGGAAGACAAATGCCATCACTCTGAATGTCCCCTCCTTCTTCCCCCAGCTTTATATGCAGAGCATGACATCGTATGGTCTGGAATATCCCTTGGGTCAGTTGGGGTCAGCTGTCCCAGCTGTGTCCCCTCCCAACTGCTTGTGCACCCCCAGCCTCCTCGCTGGTGGGGTGGGGTGAGGAGCAGAAAAGACCTTAACTCTGTGTAAGCACTGCTCAGCAATAATGAAAATATCTCAGCATTATCAACACTGTTTCCAGCACAAATCCAAAACATAGCCTCATATTAGCTGCTCTGAAGAAAATTAACTCTATCCCAGACAAAACCAGCGCACTCCCCCATTACACACACAGAGGCAGCGCGCGGTACATATGCAGCTGGGGAGGCTCATGAGAAGGTGGAAAATACTTCCACAAGACATGCTCTCAAATTTGGAAATAGGCTGCAATGCCACACAACCCATCAGTGGCTATTTGCCAGTTCTGCCACAAACCTGGATACCCTTGGTGAGGCCATTTCTTAAAGCCTCTGCCCCAACTGCACTCTCTACTCTGTAGTGTGACTCCTCACTTTGAGTGAAGGCGTTCACCCTCTGTGTGGATCACCAGAGTAAAGCCCTTCTCTTGGGATTAAGCTTTGCGTTGAGTTTTCCATGTCTTGGTCAAGTCACCCCTGTAAACTGGCACAGCACAGTCACCAGGTGCAAAGATCATCTGCAAATCTTAGTTTCCTCCCACCTTATAAGCTCTGCTGCAGTTAAAAGCCAGGGCCCAGAGTCCTGCTCCAAGCTCTCATGTTGACATCCTTTTTTCTTTAAGTGCACTTCACTCATTGTCCTCTGGATGGTGTTTTACTGTGTATATTAAATGTATTTCAGGATAGCATTGATGCCTCCAGAAAGCTGGAAGAAGAATTTGAAACCATTGAAAGGAAGAGAGAAGAACTTGCAAATTATCTCTGTGAAGACCCAAGCAAGTTGTCCTTAGAGGACATATTTAGCACCATGAAGACCTTCAGAGATCTCTTCATCCGAGCCTTAAAGGTTGGCATCTGCACACATGATGCTGAGCATCCTTAGTACTGGTGCATGCCTCCGCTCCGACAGACGGGGTGGGATGGGCACCCAAATCTGGTGGGGGGAAGGTGCTGGTTACAGCCTCCTCCTTTCGGTGCTTGGGATGAGGTCACCCAGTGAAGAGGTGTCTGATCCCTACTCCACTGCATCCTCATGCAATGCTGGTGCTCCTGGCCTGGCCCAGACCCTGGTGATTTGCAATTTTGGTACAACTTTAGCTGCAGAGTCACAAAGATGCTTTGGAATCAAGTGTGTAAGTTTTAGAGGAAGGGACTTATTAAACTTAATGCTTTGCTCCAATGTGAGCAAGCAGACTCAGAAAGGGGATGTGTAGTAAAAAAGCCACCAGTTTGGACGAAATTGTGGCTTCAGTACCTTCCACTTTTGCCTCAGCTAAAGATGCAGCTTTAAAGTCATGCAGAAGATCTGCACACTGGTAAGTAGCTGTGTTGGGCAGATCACTGCTGCCACCTCGTACTGGGATGTGGCAGAGCCCCGACCAAGCCAGCGGTCTCCCTCTCCCCCTCTTGGCAAGACAGTCTTTATTCCCCATGCCCATTTTATTTATTGCACAGGATAAGGCCAGAATTTCTCTTTCTCCTTTGCAACTATCTGCAGACCTTCTTTCTCTTCATTGGCTTTTCTAGCAGATGTTTAGCCAAGCTTCTCATGCCCCTGTTACCTCACTGCAGGAAAACAAGGACAGAAAGGAGCAAGCTGCCAAAGCAGAAAAGAGGAAGAAACAGCTGGAAGAGGAAGAGGGGAAGAGACAGAAAGGAGAAAATGGAAAAGTCAGTGAGTATCTGAAAGGGCTTCAAAAAAGATAGACGGAGCTGATGATAGGAGCTCTTTGCTGGTCCTGCTTTAATGGACCAGTAGTGGCAATTTATTTTGTGGGTTTCCAGGTGCTTGCTGACTAAAGGCTTTTGGGTGTCTTACAGCCACAGCTAAGAATTGAGTTTTCACAATTGCAGCTGGGCAGAGAAGTTAATTTTAGGTTTGCTGACTGAACAGCAGAGAAAAAAAAAACAAAAAACAACCAAATTGAAATATTTCAGTTAACTTTTTCTGTTTCTAAACATAGCTTTTGAATCCCAAATCTAACAAGAAACATTTGACTTCTCCCCCCCTCCAAAATCCCCATATACACTTGAATAGTCTCTCTTTACCAGAGACTACTGACATCCCCAAAATCTTGCAGATAACTTAAATCTGCCTTTCTCTGGATGAAAATGAAAGGCACAACTGAAAAGCACAATTGGAAGAAGCTGAGAGGAAAGAAAAATCAAGATTATTTTCCTTCCCTCCTGCCCCCCCCCCCCAAAAAAAAAAAAAAAAAAAGACCCCCACCAACACAGATAGCAAACAGGAGGCATTTCAAGGTCATGGTACAACCAGGCACAAGTCCGGGCAGAGCAGGTGCCACTGGTGCCAGCCTGTAGCACCCAGACTTTGGGGTAAACCCTCTGACTTTAGCCAGGACATGCTGCTGCAGCGGCATAGAGCATGGGCTGCTCCCAGGCCTGGCATCAGGGTCTTGCTTTTGCCCAGCGGTTGCTTGTACCAGGACAGCAGTACCCACCCCAAGCAATAGCATTGCTGCAAAGTCTCCTTCTGCCCCGTCTCATGGGCAGATTTAACACCCATCTCTCTCTATCCCAGTTAAGAAGGGGGTGGTGAAGCAGGAGGAGGTGTGCGTCATCGATGCGCTGCTAGCCGACATAAGGAAAGGGTTCACGCTGAGAAAGACAAAGAACAGACACGAGTTGGATGCAATTCCTAAAACCTTGCCTGCAGAGAGCCCGGAGCAGAGCCAGTCTGGTAAGGACACAGACCCGACTGTACCTCCAGCTATTCATTCCCCTCTGCCTCTGAGCCTGAGCCAAGCACAGAAGCAAGAAGCCTTCGCCTTTGCGTTTGGGGCATTTTATTTAAGGAGGCTTTGCAGCCAGTGCCGTGGAGAAGAGGAGCAGAGGGCCCTGAGCTATTGCCAGCCAGGTCTGTCCCAGAATTAGCAGCAATTTGGAGCAGCATGGCCTTGTCTTCGTGCTGATAAGCCTCTGAGAGACATGGCCCGCGGGTCAGCCATAGACCCGTGCTAATGGGCTGCTGGTGTCATCCTCACATGAGTCCCCTCCATGCTACCAAGTCTTAGTAGCACAGCTTGCCACTGCCTTGGAGAGTGCTGCGCCCTGTCTTAGTCTACATTTGGGAGTCTAAAGAAGCCCTTAAAAAAAGATTAGAAAATGCTAGTTGCAGAAGGACCCAAGTCCTTTAGGTGCCTGTTAGAAGACAGCCCATGGGTTTAGCTTTTCTTTGGTCTCTTGACCTTGGTGTCAGTGCACATTAGGTAAGTTCAAGGACATTGGCCTACCATAGAGCCTGACTTGTGTGCACTGTAGCTCTCCTAAACATGCTCTGCAAGGGCAGAATTAGGCTGGCTGATGGGCAGTTTTGAAGTGCTCATGCACACAAGCGAGCAGTCCCACCTGGTTCAGGACCTCGCGGGCGGGTTCGTTCCTCCTGCCGTAGGCTTTCAGGCACCCTTGTGAGTCCAGGGGCTTCCATGGAAATCAGCCAGTTGGCACCAAAGACATATAAACTCCTGCTGAAAATAGAGCAGGGGCTTTGCTGAGCTGGAGTCTTGGGTCCAAATCGGCTGACCACAAGGGGTATAAGGAGGGGAGGTATAGGAAGCATAAAATGGTGCTGCTTCTGCATAGCTGCTTTAGGGTCAGTGCACCCTCCACAGGCAGCTGCTAGCTCGTAACCTCTCCCAGTGGCAGAAACACCTTGGTTGATCCCAGGTGCAGCTCTGCAGCTGTGGCTGATTGCGTGGTTTTTGTTTAAAGGAAAGAGCGTTAAGGATCCGCAAGCAGCAGGAAAGCAGATCGATGATGAGACGAAGCAGAACAACGATGGTCATCCCTCCGAAAGCACTCCCCCCTCAACCACTGCCCTGATGGAGATGGGTGGAGATGTTACAAATGCCTCAGCTTCAAACCAGGCTTTAATTAAAAACAATGCTGGAGGAAATTTGCCACCAGAGTCCCGGACGGAAAGCCTCTCAGTAAGCTTGGTGGAAGCTGATGGGGCCGGTCAGCCCACGCCGGGCACCGGGATGGAGCAGGCAGAGAGCTGGGCAAGCCTCCAGCCAAGCACAAAGAGCGGCTCCATTGCCTTCTCTGCTGCTAACATAGGCACGGGGATAAGGTTTGTGAGCAGCAGTTCGGGCACTGCTCTGAGAGACCAACTCAACGGGTCCATCTCAGAAGGCCAGGACAAAGAATGCCCGGCTGATGGATCGGAGAGCTGCAGGCTGGCGCAGGAGCCAGAAACCTGGCTGAGCGAGAGCAGGGTCGACCCTGGCAGCGCTCAGTCCGCTCCCTGCGATGGGGCTCATCAGGCAGAGTCAAAAGAGATGGCAAAGGAAAACGAAGACCCTGGTACAGACTCGCTGTTGGACACCTCTCAAGAGAAGTCCTTCTCAGAGGAGCCAGCCACTGACTCCTCTTGTTCGGCAACGCTCCCCCCAGGGCAGACTCACAGCGACAGGGAAAAGCAGAGGCCATCCGGGAAACGGAGGAAGAAGAAGAGGCACAGCAAAAGCTACTCAGGTAGCCTATTTCATATATAGCTCCCGGGGACTGAGTTAAACTGGGGAGGCTTCTTCGTATATTTGTATATATCTGTTCCTCCCCACTTTGAGGTCCAATGCCCCCTGCCTCTAGAGCCACGCTGTTTCATGGAGCTGTTATTTTCTGGTTTGTTTTTTTTAACCTGAAAGAGATTTAAAAAGAAAAATACAAGCATAGTTCATTCTCTTGACACTTATAAGTAGTTTATAAAGGGGTAATGATGAATCAATAATTAAAAAGCCCATTACACATACGCAGTAAAGATGGCAATAAGCACATCTGTCAAGTGTGCTAAAGACAGCTACAAGGCACGGTTATGTGCAAACAAGAGCTCCATTAGACTCCAGAGCAGTGATTAAGAGCAGTTAATACCGGGTACTTAATCAGTGATCTCCCCCTCTCAACTACTTATAAACACATAAAGGCAGCAACATGAGTGCTGCCGTGGGGTTGTTTGGTTTTTCCTCTCCTAAGCCTCATTGCAAGAGCACTTTGCCTGCAGTGACTTGACAGCCTGTCCCAGGGGTACTTTAGGTGGCTCCTGAGCATCAGGCCCTCAAGCCATCGCTGCAGGGTAAGGGGAGAACGTCAACAATTAAAAAAGAACACCTTGCTGATGCTTCTGGGAAGAATCGTATTTGGCTGGTTGAATGGTTCCCTTGCACTGGGCTGCCCTGCTGGGACCAGGAGAGAGCTTGGCCGCCGGAGGCATGGAGCCACCCAGGTCTCTGCTTCACGGTGAATGTCCACAGCCAGTCCCAAACCTGGGAAGTACATCCAAGTCCCTGAGACTCTACTGAGCTGAAGCCACCCTTGGGTTTGTCACCTATGAGGTGAGGTGCCTCATAGGGAAGACACATGGGTCTGCCAGCCTTTAGAAAGATGCAATATACTGTCCAAAGCCTGTTTTCTGCGAGATCCTGGGATCAAACAAATGGGCAGGAAAGTGGTGGAAGTCTCTTTTTATCAATGTTTAATGTTTTTCCTTCCAAGGAAGGTGGAAGAGAAAGAAAAGGAGGTTTTGAATACCCACTGCTGAGAAAGACGGCATGGGTTGAGCATCTACCACAGAGGGACTTACCCTTATAATGCAGGCATGCCCTGGGGCTGTAGATATTTACATTTCTAAACGTGCCACTTTCCCATAGTTAAAAAACAAGCCACAAAGCAGAAGTGGTTTCCCAGAGCAGTGGTTCCCAAACTTGCTTCCCAGGCGGCAGCAGGAGGAGCTGCAGCAACGGGAGCACCCACGCTCCCAGCCGTGGCGATGCTCTCCTGACGTGTATTGGTATTTCTGGCTTAAGGAACTGAACCTCCAAAAGCCACGGGGCTGCCTGGGCATCCAGGGATGGCATCTTGGGAACCTCTCTGCTACTAGACAATGTTTTCATCGCAAGAAGTTCCCTGTTGTTACATTTGCCTTGCCGTGATCAGCTATATTTAGTGTTTCTCTTTTGTTTAAAAGCAGAGGTTGAGACTGATACTGGAGATAATAAAACAAAAAAAGGTTGTGTGGCACAATGAGGTATGTAAACTCACAAAGGTGTTTCTATGTGAACTAACCACAGCATTGGGACTTTACAGACCTAATCAGTATTCAGCATATCAGCTAAGCTTTTTGTCTTTGTGTCTAATCACAAATACATGTAAAATAAATTTGTTACTCTGATTTTTACTCTCCAGGGTGTTGATCTTGCGTTGAGTGGAGTCAGTGCTGATCTCCCCTTGACACAGGATCGCAGCCCACGTGTCTGTCCTCTGTGTCAGCAGCAGCCAAACCTCCTTTCTCTGCAGATAATTAAAAGTCATTATTCTAACCAATGAATCCAGCTTCATGTGATAAACAAACTCCTTGCTTTGATCCCGTTATTTTCTCAAAAACTGTAAAAATGCAATTTCAGTATCTACCTCCTGTGAAGAACAATGTTTGCTTTGCTTGTGGGTAGCCACTTCCTATAGCACCGTTTAGATATAGGTATCTAGAAAGGAGAATAAAACACTGGACCTGAGGAGAAATACTAGTTGGGGCAAGATACCAGCTCCAGCTCGAAGCCAAATTCAGTTCCAGAGTTGCACACTAACTAGTCCATTGGAGCAAACAGACCATGAATACTTCTTATGTACATTCATGCAGCTTTCTGGGATGGTGGGGAGGTAGGTCATTTGGCTTTTGTCACCAAAAAAAATAATACAGGTAAACCCAATTTCTAGTGAAACTGTGTACCAAGTTCCCTGCATCCTTCAGTGGTGCTGGCAATATACAGTTGCCCCTCAAAAGAAAACTTCAGGAGTTTCAGGATGAGACTTTCATTTGCAAACCTTTGCCTGTTTTTTTGGCAAATGGAAAGAAAAGCAAGAGAAAAACAATCAAAACACCCACTGTACTGAAATTGCATAGTTACGCGTTGTCCTTTCCATGCCGATGAGCATCATTTATGAACTGAATCAATAATGTCAAATCTTTGTCTGTCTGACTTCCTGAAAGGAATGTATTTATTCTCCAGCATCCCCAGTGCCCAGGGCTGGGAGCCCAGCTGGGAGCCCTGCTCCCACACAGCCTGGCGGCCCCCGCCTCTGGGGTGGTAGAACAGAGGAATCTCTGCAGGATTTCCACACAGGGTTGCTTTAGTTCCAGCACCTGGAGCATCATTGCTAGCAAGAGAAAATGAGATATAAATTGGGTAGTTACAGTCCTGACTACTCCTGCCCTCCTCTTGGCGCTTTCTGTGCCGTACCACAGGATTACATCAAGTGGAAAAGGGAAGTAGCTCTGTTGGTTTAAAAATCCTAAGGAAGATTTGCAACAAGAGCAGAAAATAGTAGCAGCAAGGCACAGGTAAGAAATATGTCAGGACCAGTAGTCATGCTGCACAGGGAGGCAGCTGAAACTGTGAGTTAAGCGTAACTCGGATTATGTATGTTTTAAGCACAGGGATTCCAGCATGCAGGCTTAAAAAAAGTCATATTTGAGGAAAATAGAGACACAGACAGTTTTGAATTCCCCTTAGAAGACATGGGAAAGCGATATAAAGGAATGCATGGACAAACAGTACCTTTATGAAGTGACCAAGTCAGGCAGGAGTTTCAGCGCATCCTTGAAATGCAGCACCTGGCACAGCCGCATCGCGCCGGCAGCGCTCGGCTGTGCTTCAGTGCCAGGAGGGTAGAGACAAGCTGCACCCTGAAACCTGCAATTCCCTTTTTCCTCTGCTCCCATCTTTATGTCACTTGGAAAGGTTAGAGGAAACAAAAATCTGTTTGCTTCTCTTAGTGTCCAGCCACAGTGCTTCCTCACCCAAATGCAGCTCAAGTCCATCCCTCATGATGTGACAGACTCAGCAAGCCTAGAGTGCTCCCCAACAATATTTTTTCCTAGGATGTTCCATCTCTTTTTTTTTTTTCTGTCATTTATTGTCCCAAGTGCACATGATTTGTGCAGGTAACAGCACCAGTTCTCTTTTGGTACAGGATATTTCTCTCTCTGGTGGATTTGCTGGATGTGGAAGTTACTGGGTCTCAGTGAAGTCGCAGGAATCTTCTTCCTTCTTGTGCAGATCCAGCTGCAGGGATCAAGAATCGATCCCCTTATCAGTTTTTAGAGCTTCTGTAATAGCAGCAGAGTAAGGGCAGGAACAGCCCGTGACTCTATAAAATAATATTTCAGAGCAGTAAAAGACTGTTGTAATCAGCTACTGAGCTCTTGCCTCACCTTGACTATATCTTGTTATGCAGCAATTTCTGTCTTAATGTTAATGTTCTTTAAATGTCAGCTTTTACACCCAAAGAGTGGTATCCCACGTTATCTCCATATTCCCGAAAAAAATGGTTTAGCTGGTTTTCCTGTGGAATCAAGGCACTGGTAGTCACACTGTGTTTGTGCGCACCCTGGTAACATCTGAACTCATTTCCAACCAAATCTGAAAAGAGCTTGAAGAAGGACCATTTAACAAAAGCTGACAGTCAAACAGAGGAGGGACTGTACAAATGCCTGAACTCAGGGGAGGTGCTCTTTGAGTTCCCTTGCCTTAGACCCTAGAGAATTGCTACAGATAAATGTTCACGTCTGTTTGTGCAGCAACCTTTTCCCTCTCCTCCCATCTTTATGTCACTTGGAAAGGTTAGGGGAAACAAAAGTCCTGAAAGCACAAGTCCATAAGCAACCGGGCTTTGGCAATTTCCCTGCTCACAAATCCACTGGATTTATTCCCTAGAAAATAAAAGAACAAACCAACCTGGGAGCATAGGCCAGTGCTCGAAGACCACAGCCTGGTGAGGAGGGAGGGAGGGGGCAGGAGGGGGACGCAGCGCTGCCTGCCACCAGCTACGGCGTGTACGTGGCAGAGTGGGACATCAGCCTCCCCCTGCAAAGAGACACCAGGGTTTGACAGTCAAGGTTTTCCTCCTCCTTTGTTTTTTTCAATTGTCTTCCTTTAATTCTAGAGGAACAGATGCTTCCCCTTCCCTTCTGCAGACTCAGTATTGTCTGTGGGCAGTTTTCTAATGGACCATGAGAATATAATCAAGCTAATGCTCATCTTCCTGTATGGGCTTAATACCATTAGAAGCGGTATTTGCTTTGGTTATGGAGTGAGACAGGCTCTTAAAAATGACAGTGTGCTGCCCCATCCTTCTGACAGTTCTGCTAAATCCTCTAGATTTATTAAGTTCAGCAATTTAATATCTAGAAGCATATTCCAATATTCTGCTTTGAAAATACAAGGCTCATGTTGTTGGACTGAACTAGCATCCAGCTTAAAAGCAATGAAGTACATAAAGATTTAGGTCTACCTGTTTTTAGATTATCTGAGACTGTTTTCCCTAGTAGCACCCTGACCATTAGATACACGCACGTGCAAAACCACACCATTTTCAATTTATAGCTGCAAATAATTTGCATTTCCCCCTCCTCCTGCAGGTGTCACAGCAAGGCAGAAGAAATAAGAGACCCAGCGAACTGCTCACATGTCCCCGGAGCGCTGCCAGCTTCTCAGAAGCCGGGTTCTGCATCGCCAAAACACCACCGTGGTCACCTCTGCCCCACCAGAACGTGCCGCTTCTCCTCGCACAGCCTTTCCCTCCCCTCCCCAAGACCCGAAGAGTCTCCCCGGAGACTGCAGCCCCCTCGGCCGTGCCTTACGCTGGGTGCCCGTGGGGCTGGGGGCCGGTTCTGTGCATGGCGGCCCGAAAGGGTCAGACCTCTCGTCCGCTGTCCGGGAAGCCAAGTCTTTCAACCTGCTCTTAGGCCAAACTCCTCTTGAAACGACAGCTGAGTATGGCCCAAGAAAGGACTGCAGTGTTTAGCCCTCAGAGAAATTTTAAAAATAGCAGTGCCTCAACTAAATTAAGGGTATAAATTAAGCAGTGGCTGTACCATTACAGGTGGAAGCGTGTTAACTCCCTCTTCTCATCGCCCACTGACAATTTATATTGGACCAGGTCCAAGACTCAGATCAGACAAATGTATTTTTACTCTCAATCATTTAAAGCAAGGGAAATCGGTTACAGGGAAAAAAAAAGTAAAAAGAAAAAAAAAAAGTATGTATTTTAGTAAGCATATGGCCATATAAACAGTGTCTGGTTCTTACATGACGTTTATGTGCAATTAAGTTGAAGCACGTCGGTAGTCTTGCAGTAGTCTTCTCACATGCACAGATGCATCCATCAACTTTTGGAGAACCAGGGCCCCAGTTCCTCTTATTAAAGCAACAGAAAGAGGTTTTCCAGAATGCTCTATCGGACACATTTTCAGCTCATCCTTTAGTAAGTCTCCGGGTCTGAATGCTGTTGTCAGCTGCTTGCACTCAAAAGTCTTTGTGTTCAAGCTGCAGAATGTGTAGATTCATGTTACTTTTGCTTTAAAACTGGGAATGTGCAGTATTGTGTTTTCAAAATTCAGAGCTTTATTTCTCAAGTTTTGTAATAACATTGTATCATAGTTTTGTACATAGCTGTCCATTTAAAATTATCTATGTTTGTTGAATCTATAGTGTGATACTGTGCTGAAACATGAATCAAGTGAAGAGCTGGGTACATTTAAGAACTTTGCCTTTATATGGTAATTCACTGTGGCTAGACTAATGTTCAGGCTGAAGCTTATTTTGCTTTGCTTAATAGGACTTGTAATGTCCTTGTAATACTGAAAACTTTGCTGGACTAAGTTAGAAGTTAAACCAAGAATTAAATCACTGGTTTATTTTAACCAAAGCATTGCTATGAGCATATTGAGAATCGGTTAAAAAAAGCAAAGATGACTAGAGAGCAGACGCATGGGCACCTTCAGTTCAGCAGACCCCGCAGAGCAGCACAGCCCCATTGCAGCTGAAGTCCCGTTCCCGGCTGGCAGAAGCAGGCAGAGCCCCACGGTTTCCTGCAGAATCATGTAACCCACCCCAGGTTTGACCTGCAGGACGGTCTCTATCACATTTACAGGTTTTCCCTTTTTTTTTTTCCTCTTTTCCAGTCTCAGAGCACATCACCCAAGCATCATCCTTTTGCTCTTTAATCTAGCTTCTCTGCTCTCAGATTAGACCCCAGGCTACAAAAATCTGCGTATCAGATGTGTTTTCCCAGCAGCTTTTTGACCTCCGTGTTTCCAGCAAAAGCCTGCAGCCCAGGCTAGGAGTGAGCAGTTAGCCTCCTGCTCCCCACCCCGCTGTTATATCAATAGGAACAACATCATTTGGAGATTCAGGACTCATGAACAAACAGGCTTTCTGGGTGTTACGTAGGGAACCTTACCTGCTGATGCCCTGCAAGCTGCTCTCTTCAGATGCTGCAGCGGTTGTCCACTTGTCCACCTGGGTCTTTCAGCTACCCCCATGTCCACCTAGAGAGAGCAGCTCTCTTCACACAGCCAGAGGTTCTATTGCTCTGCGGTCTTACCTTGGCCTTCAAAGAGAGGGTGTTTGGCATTATCTTCCCACTGCCCTCAAGACTTTACAGAGAAATGGGTCATTTTGAGCCACTGCCGGTTCTTTGTTCCATGGTCATCTGTGAAAACTATATTAAATTATCTATACAATCACATCCCAATAAGCAGGCTGAAGCATAGCATTTATAATTTATTACTCCAGAGCAGCTCTGTTTCCATTACAGTGATTTTCTAAGAAGAACAGGGGAACAGAATCAGAGCAGGTCATAGAATGATGTTCAACTGGGATGTGCAGTTTTGTTGCATTTGTGACCTTGAAATAAAGCTCATGATCCTGAAGATTTTTCAGTGGTTGCAAGGCCAAATTAACTGCTGGTAAAAACATCACTTGCAGCTATTTCAAAAGGTCTGTGGTCATTGAAGCCAAAAGTGAGTTTGGACCTCAAAAAAGAATTCATGTGGTATATTACAGTGACTGCAAATGGAGTCCAGTATGTAAACCAGGCTGTGAACACCACAAGTTTCTAGCTGCCAAATCACTGCATATTCCTTAATTAAGCATTGGCTATATGATAAAAGGAAGCTATGGAAGAAATCAGCAGGAGTCTTTTCCAAGTATTTCACATCAGAATTTAGATATGTTTAATGGGATGGATTTTCAGTGGTTGGGGGGGGGGTGTTTTTTTGTTTTTTTTTTATTTCAATACTGAAAATATTTCAAAGTTTAGAATAAAATAAGTACTTGACAAGTTTTCTTTCTCTTGTGGGGATGGGGAAGACCTATGATTCACCAGATTTTGTTCATCAACTTCCTGTATTTTCTACATAGTTTATAAAGCACCTAAGCATGTAATTGTTGTATATGCTTAGTAATAACTACCCATTGTTTTCTCTCAAAGAAACAGAGATGGATAAATGGAGCTATATCTAGTACATGAGCACCACCACAGTGTTACACTGTACTTAGAGCATGGCTGAAATCTCTGTGTCCAAAATGATGCCAATATCTTTCAGTCTGAGTGTACCATTTGGTCCTCTCCTACATTCAGTAGAGCAGAGGTGGCTGAGAAATACCTTCTGTTCTGGTTAGAAAGAGAGGGGATAAATTGAAATAAAAGAAAAATGCATGAGCCCATTTCAGCAAAATTAACCAGTTTTCAGTCTGTCTAAACATAAAGCCTGGACCTACAGCTTCATATTTCTGGGGTTTTTGTACACAGTGGTCAACTGAGTAAAACATACAAGCTTACCAATGCTAAAATTCAGCATTGTACCAATCTAGCTTGGTCTATGTGGTAATAGTCACAGCCATGAAATATGGGTGAACATGTTAGTCATGGGGTTATATTCACCTAACGTATCTGAAATACAGTTGTGAACCAACTCCACCAGAACCACGTTTTGTTTGGTCACCTTACAATCAAGCTGTGGGCAGGATATGAAAAACAGCTTTGCCATGTCTAGAAGCCTGACTACAGAGGGTTTAAAACGGGGCAGTGATAGTGACGGGACCTCTCTAGGTGTTTGCAATTACTACACAGTGACAATCTTGCAGAATAACCACCTTGTTTGCAGGACTTGCAATGGCAATGCAGGTCCATAATACAGAAAAAGGTTTCTGATTCCTTTGTGTAGAGCAGGTACCAGACCTTAAATACCAGTGGAGAATTTGATCACTGCAATTTGATCACATATTCAGCACCGTAAGTGTAACTCACTCTTTCATCCATTCTATGCTAGCATTTAATTCACATTAGGGACTCTCTAACACTGTCTTTGCTGTGGCATGAACAATTCTTGCAAGAACTGTGTGTGACAATTCATAGAGAGCCAGGTGTCAGTAGGAATTAGCAGGAGCTCTGGTCTTCCCTAATGGAGACTTTAAGCAGATTCCACTTACATTACTCAAAGTCAGAAGACAAGAATCACACTGTGACAGTCAGCTCCTATCAAGTCAGTTTAGATACACTCCCAGCCTGTCAAAGTAGGTTTTTTCTAGGATCAGCAGTCTTTGCTGATGACACCTACATTATGGTTACGGTTGGTTTGCCCTGCTCTGGGCATGCAGAACCTGATGTGTTTGTTTAGTACTTATGCAGCTTCATACAACATAATCTGCAATGAGTTTAGTCATGAATTGGTGACAATTAATTACCAAATCCATCAGTCAGAATAGATGCAGAAAGTCAGAGCTGCCACAGAGAGATAAGGTTTGCCCAAAGAAGAAGCAGCATAGACAAAAAGGGTAACAGATCTATGATGTGTGCCGCTGTGATCCTTTGAAACCCACAACTTGATATTGTAATCTAAACGAAACGCCTAATAGCACACAATTTCCAGGAGTGATCCTTGGAGGCCAACAGACTTTTTCTATACACTTTGCCATGTTTTGTAATCTCCATTCTTTAAGGTTTTCACAGCTCAATTAGACAAAACCATAGCTGAGCTGATCTATAGTGGTGGTGATAGTCCCCTGAAGGGGAGCTTGGACAAGACCATTTCCAGGGTCGCTCCCAACCAACATTTCTATGATTCTCTGTTCAGCAAGAACCAGATACAAGAGAAGCAGAGCAGTTCAGAAAAGATAGGAGTAGTAGGAGTCCAGAAATGCTTTCAGGTCTATATGTTAATCCTTTTTGGTGAGCCAGTATCATACACACAGAAGAATATGCCCTGAGAGTAATGACTGCATTCACCATAGTAGCAGTCTGCAAACCCATCCTGAATCACAGACAAATGGTTTGCTTTTCTAAAATACCTCCTTAATTGGAGAGACCCCAGGGAGAACAGGAGGACAGAAGGGTTTTTCTCCTTCCAGGTACGTTCAACTGCTCTACTTCACTTGTAGAGTTCTAGAGGGCAGAGGAGAGACCCTGACCTCCACAAGGCATGTTCTGTGACACATACAGCTGCCTGCAGAGGTCTGGGTGCAGACCACAGCATAACCGCATGTAGATCAAATGACAGCCAACATGGTAATCTCTTCCAAACCATGACGCATCCCAAACCTAGCAAACACCCAAAGATTAAAGCTATTATATCCTGTCATTAATCCCTTCAGCTATACAAGCCCCAATTAAAGTAACTGTCAAAATTCCTTTCCATTTTGAAGAGTTCATCCATACTTTCTACAAACCCCTCCGTTAGTCCTGCAGGCCACCTTATCCCAGCCTCCTACCTTTCACAGCCCACCGCCGTACTCTACATAGACCTTCACATGGTTCCTTGGTTGAACTGCCTCACCGCCAGAGGCAGTTCCAGAGTGAAAAGTGAGCATTTTTACTTTGTTTCCAACTGTTTCCAGCTTTTTGATATGAGAAAATGGAGGTACAGCATTAGCTGGATCTTAATGAGGGAGAGGTGGGTAACTTGCTAGATTGCAAAGACTAAACAGATTTTTGACTGCTGGAGCACTGAAATGAAATGCCAGGGACTTGGGCTACTTATTTTCTGCCACTGGCTTCCTGAGTGGCTGTGGGCAAGCCATTTCTCTGTGCCTCAGTTCCCACATCTGTAAAATGGGGACAATGGTATCCTTTGAAACACTTTGACAACTATAGATGAAAAATACCACAAAGGAAATACTGTTAGTAATAAGCAAAAAAAGAAAAAAAAAATCTCCTCTTTTTTCTGACATCGTAACACGTGTTTGCAGCCATATTAGAGTCAAAACAAAAGGACGAGGGTAACTTCCAAAGAGTTGCTGTTCCCCTAAGACCTTTCTGAACCCAGATTGCAGAAAACCCTTGGGGACCCCTAGGAATGTATCTGAAAGGAAGAGGGTGACCCTTATAGCAACAAGATTATTTGTGCAAGAAAGGATTAAGATCTCTAATTTCTTCTACTTCTTATTCTTATCCTTGTAAGAATCATAAACATCAAGAATAAATTACACCTGTTGAAAAGTCAGCAGCGAAGAATATCACACTGGGAGCCTCCTAATGCAAGCAGGTCCCTGAATCCAAACCATAGCAAGTGTAGCCCATTTGGAGGTAACGATCAATAGCTTTGTACTAGTTAGGGACCATCTATCTGCATAATCAAGTGACTAACCCTGTCCCTGGTTGGGTTATACATCCTGTAGCTCACTTCCAGCTATTTGGTAAGCAGAACATCTTACCCTCAAAAATATCTTGCATTGCAGATATTGACTCTTGTGCTTACACTTTTGATGGTTACCTTGAGAGTGTATGGGGCACAGTTTTTAAACAACTTCCCCCTCTCCAAAAAACACTTTAGGAATAGCACGCAAGGGGAAATACCAGGTTTTCTGAAGCATTCATTGAAATCCCTGTTTCCAGCATAATAATGACCAATAAATGAACTTCCAGCTACGAAGAAAATCAAGTTTATAAAAATAACATAGCCCTATATCAGCCCATCAGCAACACTAGAAATGAAAAAATGAGAGTGCTTACATAGCCCAAGACACAGAGATAAGCTGTTTTTTGGATCTAACTTAAAAATCTACACCCTATGCCATCAAAATACAACTTCTCTTCTTAGGCTAATGAGAAGTGTGCCTATTTTTAGCGTGTCAGTAAGCAGACAGAAATGAAAGCCTGTATTGTGGCAGTCCTCAAACATCAGCAGCTTTCCCAGTAAAACAAAAGGTAGAGTAGCAGAGCACTGAAAACAGCTTCACAGTTAATTGCAAGTTAATTGATTTCAACTCGATCATCAGAGTTGGACTGGTGTATTGAGTCAATCTCCGTTTTCTGCCCTGCCTAAATGGTGCTAGCCAATTACTGAGCTTTTGGAGCTTTCTGCAGTATGTTAGTCCTTATCTGGTTGCATTCAGATGTGTATGTATATGTGTATATATTTACTAGAGGTGGATTTTTGCACTTTGTAAGGAGAAATTTGATGCAGAGATTTTTTTTTAAATATACCCGCAAGCTCATTTGAACAGTATCAGCAATGTAAGTTACAGCTGCCTTGAAGTTATACCAAAGCTTTAATCTTCCTAAGAGCATGGATTTCTCTACATAGTCTCAAAAGTATAATCTTTGGAGGTACATTATTATAAGCCTATTTATCATTCAAAGCATATTAGCTGTTTCTTGTGTAGTATTGCTTGTTTATTAGGATTTTCAAAAACAAGACTTTCCTTTACACAAACCCTGTAGCAATTTAGATGAGCACTCTGATTAAAAAAAAATGAGCTTCCTAATTAATTATCTTCTACTGATTCCTCCAATAGCTTAATTAAAATAAACAAGTAGCAGAATTTTAACACAATTATTTCTAATAAGATTTTTTTTTAATCAGCTCATTTTACTCCTAATATTTCTAGCAGAAAGTGGCTTATTTCTCATTAGGCTCTTTCATAGTGCTGAATCCCTCACTTGTCCTGCTAGGGTAATTACAGACATTTGTACAAGTTTAGCACAAAGATTGTAAAGTCCTAAAGGGGATACATTAAGTTGTTTACATAAATTAAATGTAAGCCTGCTTTACCTTTGGGGAAGTGTTAGTGCTTATTTGTGCAAAAAAAATTTATGGAAACCAACAAAAAATTAATTTAAGTAAACAGCAAATACAGTTAATACTCATTTTCTATTACAGGCCTTTGGCTTAGCTATTTTAACTGTTTCCATTTTGTATGTAAATCAAGTGTTATTTTCTGGTTGATTTAACATTTAATGTTTTCAACGTAAGTCGCTCCTACTAAATTAAGATTAAAAACACAGATCAAAAGTTTTATTGCTTTCTTTTGCCTTGGATCCACTGCTTCACAATTTTACTGAGGCTGTTGTAAGAGGTGGACACTATCATCAGTATGAACTGCTAGGTTTCAAAGACAAACTGTTTCAAATTATAGGATATGCTTTAGAGCTCTACTATGGACTAGAGATGCATCAATTGTAGAGTTTAATGCAGCTCCCTTAAAGAGTTTTGTCTGAGTCATTACTTAAAATTGCTGTGTCAGGAGAAAAATGGTCATTCATAAGTATTAATCTAGTCCTTTGGGAACATAAACATGGTGTATACACCAAATAAGTCTCTGATCCTGCACTAAAAATAAAAATGAAAGTACCCAGCCAGTTAACTCCATTAAAGCTGCTGATGCTACTAATGCATGTTTTGTTAAAGACTTGTATAAGGGCTAGGATGAGGGGGGTCTTTGTTTCTCTCTACACACAGTCCCTAAAAAGGCTGCATCTACTGTGTCTTTTCTGGAGGGTGATAGTTTGCTCGTTGCTCCCCATTTAGCTCGTGGTGTTTCTACAGTTGTTGATGACCATTGCTATAGAAGTTAGCTAAAGAGAGAAATCACAAAGCAACTACAGCTACCGAGATTAAGTGTCCCAGGACACTGTTCATCCACAGGAGATGTAAGTGTTTGCAAAAGAAAGGTTTTCTCAGTCAAGCAAACAAAACCAAGTCCTGAGCCAGCAAGCGTGCTACTAACTTAGGTAAGGTCCACTTCCAAGTTTAAAATTGGGCATACATACAAGATGGGCACTTCCACATAGCCTTTTGCAAGAGGCTGTGGGAGAAACTGTATAGTCTCGGGACAAATGTAAAGATTTGTCCTAGGTGAAAATTTGGTTGAAGGGCAAAATAAGACCATCTTACTCATTTTAATGCTTATCAGTCATTTCCCTGTGTGGTCACAGGTCCCTAAGCAGCTCAGCCTGAGTTCTCCTCAGCTGTAGCTTGTTTAATTTATTAGGCTATTTTGAGAGTTTCTCTCAAAATCCCCACCCTTCTGCACTCAAGGTAAGTTGTGGTAACATGGTTTCTTAGGAACAAGTGTCTGTGTCCCTGCTGTTTGAGAAGTCCCCTCTGCAGAGCACCTGTAGTAACTTCTGTAGGAGGCATCCATTTACCCCATCAAAAGAAAAATCCTACAGAATGGCTGAGCAACAAGGGGAAAAAAGCAACCAGGTAGAGATCTATTATGCTGATAGCATTTGCTTTTCCTTTCTCTGTTACAAGAAGGCAGAAGGATCAAGGGAAGTCAAAAAGGAGCCTTATGGCCAGCAGTACTGCTTTGCTCCTGACTCACACAGATTAAACCACCATGAAATGTCACTTGTAAAGCAGATCGATAGAAATATTTCTGCCATTTACCTTAATGGGAAACTGGTTTGGGTTTGCGTGGCAGGGTTTTGGTAGCAGGAGAGGGGCTGCAGGGGTGGCTCCTGTGAGAAGCTGCTAGAAGCTTCCCCGGCTCCGAGTTGGACCTACCTCTGGCCAAGGCCAATCCCATCAGCGAGGGTGGTAGCGCCTCTGGGAGAACAGTTCTAAGAAGGGGAACCTGCAGCAGCGGGAGGAGAGTGAAATGTGAGAGAAACCCCTGTGCAGATACTGAGGTCGGTGAAGGAGGAGGGGAGGAGGTGCGCCGGAGGAGGGGATGCCCCTGCGGCCCGTGGTGAGACGGCAGGCTGTCCCCCCCCAGCCCATGGAGGGGAGCGGGGGAACAGATGCCCACCTGCAGCCCGGGGAGAGGGGAGCCCATGCCGGAGCAGGGGGATGCCCCCAAGATGGCTGGGACTTCATGGAAAAGCCTGCACTGGAGCAGTGTGTGCCTGAAGGACTGCAGCCCGTGGAAGGGACCCACACTGGAGCAGTTCATGGAGAATGTCTCCCATGAGAGGGACCCCACACTGGAGCAGGGAAGAGTGTGAGGAGCCCTCCCCCTGAGGAGGAAGGAGCGGCAGAGACAATGTCTGACAAACTGACCCCCATTCCCCGTCCCCCTGCGCCACTGAGGGGGAGAGGAGGTAGAGAAAACTGCGAGTGGAGTTTAGCTGGGAAGGAGGGAGGGGTAGGGGAAGCTGTTTTAAGATTTGGTTTTACTTCTCATTATCCTTGTTTTGATTTGATTGGTAGTAAATTAAATTGATTTTGTTTTTTCCCCAAGTTGAGTGTCTTTTGCCCCTGACCATAAGTGGTGAGTGATCCCTCCCTGTCCTTGTCTTGACCCACGAGGCTTTCAGTGTATTTTGTCCTCCTCATCCCACCGGGGGGGGGGGGGGGGGAGGGAAGGAGTGAGTGAGCAGCTTCATGGTGCTTTGTTGCCAGCTGGGCTTAAACCATGACAGAAAGTCACTGTTATTTTTCCTTTTCTGGTAGTTAGCAGTAGCCAGCAGTTGTGAGGAATTTTGCTAATCCATGCACTTCCTTGTTGTCTTGTAGAGCAGGAAAATGGGACCGGGGCAAGCCATGGAGAACGTGCTACCAAGCATGCAGTGCCCAAATCACCACAAAACAGTGTCCAGAAGATCTGTTCAAAAGGTGAACAAATGCATTCAAGTTGATATGGAATTGGAAGAGGAAAGCCCCGGTGCAGACCTGAGCCTTTCTCCAACAACTGGCCTTTCCAGGAAGGCGCAGCAGTCTCCAGGGAACACGTCACCTTCCCAGCGAGGTGTTTCCTCGCCCTCCCAAGGACGGTCTGCCATGCCACCACTACTGCCAACCCCTGCACCACTACCCTCTGGGTGTAAGGTGCCTCCTCCACCCCTCCCCGTGCCTGGCGTAAATGCCCCGTCACTCCCACCTCCCCAGCCGTGCAGTAATCCCGAGTGCAGTCATCTTACCTGTGGATACGGGAGGCAGCCGCACCCTAAGAAGATGCCGACATTGAAGATGAAGGTGTTTCACTGGCAGAAGCTCCCCTCCGACGTAGCAAGACGTACGTGCGTGTTCGTGACACTGGGGTAATCGGTTGGTTTACTTCACATCCAAACAAAAATGCTAATGTCGGGGGGGCTAGGCCTTGACTCAGTAAGTCAGGTCACACAGGTGGTCCCATTGTCCGCTCTCATCCTACAAAAAATTAGTAATCACAAATAAATATGGAAAGCCAGGCCTTCACCAATAAATGGAGGAAATAGTAGTTTGGGAAAAGCACTGAACTGAGGCTCTGTGGCTGCTAAAATTATCTTCTCTTAATCTCTTAGTCTCTATTCGTTACTTGTGAAGTGATGTTGTGAGTCTGCATTAATTAAGGTTTGCAAAATGCTCTGAGTGTGCTGAGTGGAAAGATCTGTTGAACGGTCATGCTTTGTGGTTCTTCCTAATGAACTCCTGACACATCACCAGTGTCTTCTCAGCTGAAACTTTTACCTTTTTTTTTTTTTTTTCTTGCACAGCCAGAAGATGCATCAGCCAAGATCTGAGGCTGAAAACTCTTGTCAATATGGCTGGGCAACATGTACCCTCAGGGTAGGGTGTAGCCTCCAACTTCATTTCATAGTGACCACAGCCATGTGATTTGTGTGGGGTTTTTTTCCCGTCACACAAAATAACACTAAGGTCTATGGTTAACATGTGGCCTGCCAAAGCGGTTTGCAAGTCCTGTTCAACCTTCAGCAAGGAGACTATGAATACATTTCCATTTTTGCTGCAGCTTTTAATACTCAGTCGACACAACACAGATCTTGTAGTTGTTCTCCATTGTGCTTATCACCAAGAAAAGTGGACAGCAGGGGGTAAGAACTTGCTGCTATGATAAAATACATAAACAAGCATGTAAAAACCAGTTTGAGCCACAGTCTGCCTTCCTGGGCAGAGATACAAATTCAGATTCATCCACAATGTCTTCAGTGCCACTGTTGCAATCTCTCCTAAGGAAAAAGGTGAGATCCTTTGTTAAAGATTCCAGTGTTGTAGACAAGTTCATGTTTCAAAGTGCCATGTGTTATTCAGATGGCTCCTGATGATTCTGGTCATAATGCTGGGCTTGGGAGTCCTTATCTCTTGCAAAGAGAGATGATTACCTAATTGGATGCAACATCCCCTGTTTGGGCACCACAATTCTGCAATGTGTAGCCAGTCAGCAATAGCCAGAAGAATTTCGAGCAGCCCATTAAGTTCATCTGCTGCCTTCAGTTCGGTGAATCAAATGTGGCAGTAGTTTTCCAGGTTTGATTAGCCTTCAGGATGCTGTCTGTGGGAGCTGCCACTCTTAAATAATTAACATTTGTCCAGGACTAATGAGTGTCATATTTCATTCATCCTCTAAAGTGTTTTCCCTTCCACAAATCACACTGCCTTGAAAGTGCTCCTCTACCTTTGTGGTCCATCTTGAAGTGTTTTTCTCTTCCAGAAAGTCGCTCCATGTGGGCCATGATGCCAAACAGCAGCAGGGAGCTTGTAGAGCCTGACTACACAAGCTTGGAGCTACTTTTCTCTGTCCCGCCAACAGCACCTAAGGAGAAAATGGGGCCAAAAATAAAGAAAGCAAAAGAGGTACTTGGACTGCTTGCTTTTTGTAGAGCCTGGCAAAATTCTTGGAAGAGAAAAGCTTATTCACTCTTTACTGTTGTCAATCATTTATAACAAGAATGTTTGAAATATTTTTATAACCATTGCCTAAGATTACCTAAAAAAAGCACGGGAGAAGTGTAGAATTAAACATGTTGAAGTAACTGCTGAGGGAGAGGTCTTCATCTGAGAGGGGAAGACATGGGCATTTCAGTATTAATTCTTATAAATTGGAATATTCTAGACAAATCAATTCCCTTCTCTATGCCTTTGCCTCTTTTTAAAATAGAACTAATGACCTGTACCATTGTAATTACTCTAAGTTTGATCAATGAAGATTGTTGATAATGTTATTACCAGAGAAGAATGAATCTCACCCAACAAACAAACAAAAGCTCTAAAATTTCCATTAAAATAAAGGTAAATTTATTTCTAGCTAACTACTTTTTTTTCTTTTCACAGATCACTTTCATAGATCCAAAGAAAAGCTTCCTTCTGAGTATAGTTCTGAAGCAATTTAAGTGGTAAGATTTGGAGAGTACTGTCTGAATTACTTATTTGATGTGTCTATGTGTTTATTCAGACATTAAATGAAATAAATGTAGCAGAAATACTTTACAACTAGTATCTGTCTTTAGAAAGGAGTCAACTTCTTTTTCTTTTCTTTTTTTTTTTTAAACTAATGAGATGTGGCAGTCTCTTTCCAGACAATTAATATCATGTCTCACACTGGTATTAAACCTAAAATGGACCACTAATTCCTAAAGAGACAATATTCATAAATAACAGCAAAATCATGTGGAAACATATTTTTGTTTGGTTTTATTGACATAAATATCAACAGCTGGCAGCAAGCATCAGTGAAGATTCCTGACTGGAAGTCTCGGGTTACTTAATTGATTTTAAAGACACATCTCCAAGGGTTCAGATCCAAAATTGTATATAGATTTTATTTGCAGTTTTTCTATAAATAGGAAACAGTTTCTATAATTAAATAACAGGAAATTTACCAAGCCACAGTCTTCACAGGGAGGGGAAAAAAACAAATGAAAGGGATATGTATTAGTTTTTGGCAAAATATCTTTACTCTTAGATTTCCTGAAACTATTGCAGGATGAAGATGGATGTTCTGCTGTGTCCCTGCCTTTTGTGCAATGGCCCATGTTACAAGGGCTTCGAAAAGCAACTCAGCTTAGAAGTTCCTTTGTGTTAAGAATAAATCAGAATCAGTCAGAGGGATTTTTTTTTTAAGAATATTTTATTCTTTTTCCATTGCAAACTGCTTTTCAGTGGGGAAGAGCTGTGCATAGCCTAATCCAGTTGCTGTTTCCTCTCTCTGCGTGATTCCCTGGGCAGTGGCGAAGCTCTCCTGAGAGCAGCTAGTGACCGTGGGATCAAAGAGTTGAGCCCTGCTTGCACTCGTGAGGGATGAGGCTGCTCTGCAGCCGGGTGCTGCCTCTGTTGGCACTGGTGGCTGCAGGGAGCCGAGCTCTCCAGAGCCCAAACCAGAGCAGTCTGGACTCGTTTCAAAGACATGTTGTCTGCCAAAGTTTCAGGCAAGGGTTTTGGGCAAAACCTTCTGGGATCTTTATAAATACTTCTCAGCAGGAGGAGAGCCATTGGTTTTAGCCCTGGCTTTGCTGCAAGCAGTGGAGGAATCCAAAAGTAAATCTCTTCCTAGTGACACTGGACAGCCACAGAAAAAGGAGGGCCTTCGTGGTTTGTTGCGTAAAGATGAACAAAGCTCAGAAAGCACATCTAAATTATGAGGAATATTGCTTTAGGCTTAAAAAAAAAAAAAAAAAAAAAGCTTTGCTTTTTCATATCTCCACTGTACTTCTGAGGACTAAGATCCAAAATGTAATGGGAGCCAAGCATAGTAAGTTACTTCATTTACTCCTGTAGTGCTAGCTGAGAGGTTGGGGTGTCTTCTGTTTGTCATGTCACTCCTCCCTGTGCCATTGCTCCACAGCACTTCTCTCTTTCCTACAGCTCCAATGAAGAGATTGTTGACATGATTCAGAAAGGGGATAGATCCAAGCTGGATGCTGAGATACTGAAGCAGCTACTTAAACTGCTGCCTGAAGACCATGAGGTATTAAGTGTGTTATTCTGATGGAGTTCAGTGTGTTTTGTGCTCAGCTTTAAACACTTGCACTGCTAAAGCAAGAAGTTATGACTGGATCCCATATCCTCCTGCACCATCTCAGTCAATGAACTCCAAGGTAGAGCGGTGGGAAGTCTGCCCCAGCAACGGTCTGGCCTCCTCACACAGACATTAGGCAACAGCACACTGGGAGACTCAGCACAGGTGCAGACTAAGTGCTGCTCTCTGTTCCCGTTTTTTTAATTAGATGGATGAAGTACATTAGCATTTGTGGACTTAGGTGAATAAAGAGCCTTTCAGAGCAGGTTGCAATGAGGAGAAAGGGAAAGGACCCATCTTTTTAAAGGGGTTGCAGGACTTCTATGCACTATAGCTTGCTGAATCCTTGCCTATGGATCAGGGATTCATCCTACAAGACGTTATACGAATGCAGATGACCTTCCAGTCAAAACAAAACCTACGCATTTGCCCTTACAAACCAGTTCATACATGGAATTTATTGTTCAGCTGCCTCAGTCCCATTGCCTGTGCTCCCAGCAAGTTCAGAAAAGCCCATTTCATACCTGTAAGAAGCTATGGGCAGCCACAATATCTGTGTGGTTATTTTACTGTTTTATTCCCTGTTAGATAAATAGCCTGAAATCTTTCAAAGAAGAAAAATCAGAACTAGCAAATGCAGATCAGTTTTATCTCCATCTCTTCGAAGTTCCTAGGTAAGCAAAATTCTTCTTGTCTTCAACCCATTAGTGTGGTTCTTATAAGATTTGTCCATAAGAATTAAGGTCTCTGTTTCCTATGCTAGAGCAATGTTCCTCATATTCAGTCTTCAGGATAAATCATCTGACTACTATTTGTAGAGCTGGTTTGAGAAACTTTTCCTTGCCAAAGGCTGAAAAGGCTTTCAGACACCTTTGGCAAACTACAGTTAAATTAACCTTGGTATGAGAAAACTCTTGACTGTTGTACAGCTACTATCTGTGTGGCATGAAGTTGCAGACTGAATCCTGTCACCAGGCTGCTGATTCACTCCAGCCCTGGCTTAGAGATTCCAGTCTACCAAAGAGTGCCCACAAAACCGTGAATGAATCACAGCAGTGCCTGTGCTTTCACCACCTCCCTCATTTTTACGAAGTCAGATGAGGTGCATGCAGAGAAGTCTTTATGCTGTTCATAAAAATATGGTGATATGTTGTAATTCATAGCAACAACTCTCCATAAATCTGATCAGTTGCCATGCCACAAACAGAAACACTTTTCTGAAAATGTCATGGTGAAAATATGCCTTTTCATTTTCTCAAACTTACAGCTAGCTTTAAAAGTACTTCAGAAAACGTTTTCATGGCTCTTCCACAACATTAATCCATGGTGAGGCATAAATATCATTAAAGGACATCAATGCAAAAATATTTCTAATTTCTGTTTGGGAAGTTGAAAGGAAGAACAAAAGTCCTGGCTAGTGTTGCCCAGGAATTATAAAAAATTATGGCCTCATGCAAGGAAGTCACTGCCAGATGTCAGTGCAACATTGCTTTCTGAAAGAGGAGATGATAATTGTTTCTAGGGCATCTTTGGAAATATCTAAGTGTTTGATTTATTTATAATCCAGTTCTCATGTCAGAGCATTAAAGAGCATGTAACAATGCTGGTACTGCACATTGCCTAAAATGGGTGATTCCCTTGCTGAACACAAGTCAATTAATCAGGCCTGTGGGGATTGTTTTTGTGGTATTTGTTGGGGTTTTTTTCCACTGACTTCTTTTAGCTACCAGTTGCGGATTGAATGTATGCTGATTTGTGAGGAAACAACGGTTCTGCTGGAGTGTCTGTGGCCAAAAGCACGAGCTATCAGGACAGCCTGTGAAAGTAAGTACATCAGTGCTGTGTCTATGCCCAGGCTCAGTCATAGGAAGCCTCTCTTCTACTTGAATAGCGTCAGTGGTAACATATGCCATAATCTAATCAAAATTAATCTTTTAATTGCTGAATATGTAGCAAATGTCAAAACGATTCTGTAGAGTCCTGCTTCCAGAATTCGTTCCGCAGAACTACGTTTTGTGCTGTCCTGCTCTGAAGTGGAGCTTCTGTTGACATGAATAACACAAACCTCTCTCCTGTCAGTGGTTCTGCAGAGACGAAGAAAATTTCCTTTATGTCAATGCCAGATTCTGTTTGAATACAGGTTAAATTTTTGTGCACAGTGGAGATTTTTGTCCATAACAATGAATCAGTTCCAGTTTTTCATCTAGTGCACACTGGTTGCAGTCCAACTTAGCTCTGTGGTGGAGCAGGCCACAGTGACATACCAGAATCTGGTTTGGCTTCCAAAACAGATGTCCCAGATGATGTTCACCAGTGTTTCAGCAACTCCCTTCACACGAAATTAGCCTTGGTTTTAGTTTTAGCTCTTTCTTGAAGTTGATCTTGGATTCTACCAATTAGTTCAATAGTTTTAGAGAGTCATTGACCTCCTGTTGAAGAGTTAAACTGCAAAACTTTTGTTTATGTTTGCACATAAAACTTGGCTATACCTGGCTGTCTGATGTCAGTGCTATCATTACTCTTTACTGTGTTGCAATCAACAGCTCTGCAGTCCCACCCGTCCACCCTCCATCCCATTGCGTGGGTCAGCATTTCTGTTCTAGTTCTGCCAAAAACTTTATTCTTACCCCAGATTCTTCTGCTAAAATGCACAGCTTCTGGTTATCACTCCCACTAACGATGATAACAAGGCAAAAAGCCCTTTGCTTTTCTTAACCTAGAATAATTATGTGCTGGAAATGGGGGCTATAGACTTTCACTAGTTTATACACTTTCTCATATGTGGTTCTCCTTCATAAGCGGCTGCAGGGATGACACATCTATACTCCCAACTTGATGGCAAAACTAGTTTTCCATCTATTTGTAGAGAAGAGACCATAACAAAAACTTACTCATTCCACTTCCATTCAGCTGATTTATTTCTGTACTGGTATATTTCCAAATCCGTAAATATGGCTTGACACAATCTTGGATGAGAATTTTGTTACCCCCCACTGTCAAACCTAAGGAAAATCCTATTTCAGATCACTTAATTTAGTTTATTGAAAATCTCTCTCTTTTTATTCTTCAGCACTTCTTACCAGTCACCGACTGCCAGTTTTCTGCCAATTGATTCTTAAAGTTGGAAACTTTCTGAACTATGTAAGTAAACTGATTTCTTTAATTGCTCTGTTTCTAAAGATAACAGAAAATACAAATGCAAGACTTGGAAACTTGGAAGGAACTTTTTTCTGTATCTTCTAGGGGCGACACACTGGAGATGCTGGAGGTTTTAAAATTAGTGCCTTGCTCAGACTAACAGAAACAAAAGCAAACCAAAACCACATCACTCTGCTTCACCATATTTTGGAGGTACAACAAAACTGTGAAATTATTTCTGCATGCATTATTCTCAAATATTCATTCCCCAGAAACCAAGGGGCTTTGACCTCTGTAGCACCCCACTGTAGGTGTCTGGAGAGTGAGCCTCTGTGCCTGAAATACGATGAAAACTTTTCCACCGCTCTCTGTGCAGACGGGATCAAATCCATGTGCAGTAATGTTTAGAGATTTAACACTAGGTTTCCTTTCTCAAGTTTGTTTAACATATCTCCTTGCTGTTTTCTTTCTCTTCTTCTCCAACTGCTCTCTTGTGTTGACACGTCTCCCAAATGCATCTGTCAAATGAAATTAATTTTAGTGGTATGAAGACAAAATCTCAGGTCAGTTTGCGCACTGTGGCAGCACGTGGGATGTAAGCCTGAGCAGTTGAAAGAGCCTTTTGCTTTCTTTTTAACTCCCTATGGGTACCAACATGAGACAAAGAATGAACGAGACTAAATTTACCCCTACGCTTATAAGAATGAAAACTGAAGTGTTAATTTTTCAGTCCTGATGTTGTCCAGCTGAAAAACTTACATACTCTTTGACTGACTGTGCAAGGTAACCATTTTTCTCTTCAATTTTAGGAGGTCGAAAAAACCCACACAGATCTGCTGCAGCTTCCCAGGGATCTTGACTTTGTTTCCAAGGCAGCAGGGTAAGACATTATTGTTTGTTTTTGTCATGTATGAATTGCCAACCTCTTTAAAGCCAACAAGGAGCTGAGTCATTTTATGGTGGTGTAATAAGGTCACAGGACTTCTCTGCCATGGGAGAGAGAGGTTCCCTTCTAACACCAAACATTGTTCAGATTTAGAAATCAACCTGGTTAAGACTTTTTATGTGGAGCTCAGTGTGATTTTTCTTTCGGATGATCCAGTAAAACTGTGTAAATAGTGAACTACTTCATTTTGAAGGACTGGATTCTTCTTCCACCACTACTACTTTCTATTCCAATAGAACTCTTCTATTCTATTGCAATAGAAACATATCTTCCCTGAAATTTCTGTGATATTCATGTACAAGCCCATCAGGAGGTACATGTGCAGAGCTGGTGTAAGGAGGGAATGATTGGGGTGATTTACTGGCAATTGAGGGACCTCAGGAGTCCCTGAGTTGAGTATCAGCACAAGTTTCTAACGTATGTGGGTATCAAAAAAAAACCTGTTTCTGCAGACTTTCCCACATGTGCCTGAAAGCCTCATGAGTCTAACACCAGCACTTTCTGTTTAGCTGAGAAGAATCACATGGAGATATGTTGAATTACACTAATCTGAATCCATATTTATAGCAACGGCATTAACATTTTTTAATCCTGTTATGAATTAAGAGGAACCTTGCAGTGGTTTACGTTTCCTTGTAGCTACAAGCAGGGGTAACTTTTAAATCTGGAGATGGATTGACATTTAAGTAGCTGCTAAATAATTAAAAGAAAATATTTTTTATTCAGTAATGCCACAGAAAATATTATGGCTTTTGCGAGTTATATCTGTGCAGAATTTAATTTGGATGTTGTTTTGAAACATTAATTTCTTTTTAAGTTGCGTCATAATAGAAATACTTTTGTTACCTGAAACTAAATCTTGCTGGTCAATGATATAAATGTGCTCTTTTTTATAAAGTAATTGCCCTTTAGTTTAGTCAAACTTTCCAACTTACAGAATTTATTTGCTAATCAACCTGTGGAGAACTGTTTACAATGCAAATCCTGCAAAGGACTCTTCTAATGCTGCTCACATCTGGATACACTGTGAAACACCATGCCAGGTTTTGCTGATTCAGTACTTCTTGCCTGGCACAAAGAGTAGGTCAGAACCATAGAAGATGTTGTTTCGGCAGTGTAACATGTTTGGGTCTCCATGTGAGCTAAATGAACTCTGAGAAGAGATATAATTTTGGACTACAAATAGATTAGGGAGAAAAGGTAAGGAGGGAAAAGAACCAGCTAAGTAAGGACAGTATTGGCACAAGAGAGATGAGGGTGTGTTGCCTATGAATAAAAATAGGCTGGAAATTTTGGAGGAGTTTTTTGAATACTAGAACAGTGAGGTTCTTCCACAATCTACCCAGGGAGGTAGTGAGGGCAAAAGCACAGATTCTTTCTTACATGAGGGTTTGAGCACGTAGAAAAGGATTTATATAGAGAACTACCTGCAAAAGCAGGGTCTGGGTTAGAGAATTAATTCTACATTCATTTGCAGAGATGATACTGTTTATAATAATCTTTTAACTTAATGAAAACAAAACACTCACGCCTTCAATGTACTGTTCCTTTTGTGGGCCTTTCAGAATCCACTTTGATGTTATGCGGGCTGAGGCAAGTGCCAACTTGAAGAAACTGTTGGAAATAGAGAAGCGTTTATTTTTGTCAACAGACGATTTAAAAACACAGCATGCAAAATCTCTTCAAGTAGGTAATGTGGGTGTGACACATTTCCCATCCTTCTTCCTAAACACTTCAAATCTCTCCTCAAAGGCACTGTCATTCAGGTTGCAAATGGACATAGAGCTCTATGGGAAGGGTCAGGACTGCACTCCCACTGCGCCCTGGTGGAAGGAGCATCCAAGATGTTCCTCCACTTCTGTAATGTGGTATTGTGATAAGGAAACAGCTGAGGACCAGTCAGCTTTGCATGTGGGCAAAAGAAAGGGAGGCCCTAAAAATGAAATGTAGGATGCAACTATAAATGTGTACAGAAATGTGTTTTGTCTCAGTGCTCTTTGGGGAGAAAAAGTGAACAGATTTGCAATATGCTTTTTTTTTCCCCCACATTTCCAATTTGCATATTTCCAAACCTCCTAGCTTTTTCTGTTCTCAAAACAGGGTCACTTAACTAAAGCTAAAAGGCAGAAATCCTGGTGCTGTATCTCCCTTCATCAGTCATGCCAGATTGTGCCAAATTTCCATCTGGTTGTATAGTGAAAGTGGCAACATACAATGAGCTGCTTTGGGCCAAATGAAACCAGGGAAATGCAGATGGTTCAATTAAGAAGAAAATACCACACATTGTGAACAAATCTTAACTGTCAGTTTTTTAAAAACTGACTGCTCTGTGTTAACTGGCTTGAGTGTTCTAGGTAGCTCAGAATATGCTAGTTGTTAATATGCATAAATTGTGTTGCAACCTGTGTCTCAGGGCAGTCTCGATGCTTCAAAGGACCTGCAGAAGGAGTTTGCCACCATTGAAAAGAAAAAGGAAGAACTTGCTGATTATCTTTGTGAAGACCGAAAAAAATTGTCTTTGGAAGATTTATTTAGCACAATGACAACCTTCAGAGAGCTCTTCCTCAAGGCCTTACAGGTGGTTTGCATTTGTGACTGTTTAGAAATAGATTGAGAACTTTTTTTTTTAAGCAAGCAAGAATTCCTTTTTTTTTTTCTTCTACTCCAAGCTGGGCTACCTAAACCTTGGCTGCAGAAGTAAATGAAAGTAACTGTTTATTTGCTTGCAACCTGCAGCAAGAAATGAGCATGTGGGCAAATATAAAATGTGATTTTTTTAATTATTTTTTTTTCCCTATGGAGAACTAAGAACCTCCAAGTTGTTGTTCCCACTGTAAAATTACTATTCAGGCCTCAATGCAATAGGAGCTTAGTGATGTGTGAAAGAATGAGCAACGTGACATGCTTTATAGGCTTTGCCAATAGACCAAAGGTAAATTTTCCAATAGGCAAAGCCTAATTGGGAGATATGTTTACATGTAGGTATTTCATTGTACTAGTTAGTTCAAAACAGTATGCTTTGTGTCCCCTACAAAACTACGAATCTGCCAAGAGATCATATTTGGCATTTTATTAATTTATAAGACTTCAATCATTGCAATAAGGAGTAAGAAAACAGCAACTTCACCATGAAAGTTGTGTACAGCACCTTCCAATTAGTAAGCCTCCAGCAAACCTCCATTTCACATCCCCTACTACATACTTCACACCTGAACTAATGTACTTCCTCTAGGGTTTTCTTAATGCCAGGTGAGAGTGGCTTCACTTTTATATATTTGAACAGCAATAATCCCCCACTCCTGAGCTGACTCCAGGAGAGCCCCAGACTGGATTTGCCTTCTACAAAGGGGACCATCCACATGACAAGAAGTATTGCAAGAATACAGACAACTATGCTGGGCAATGTCAAGGCAAGAGAGGCTGAAGGAGTGCTTTAGGGCACATCATAGTTTCAGAAGAAAACAAAGGAGCTTCTGAGGAAGTGTTAGAAGATGAAATATGAAAAACATATCCTGTAATATTCCCACTATCTGCTTATTCTGTGAGGCACTGGGCTTCAATTTTGCGAGCAATACAGCTACCCAGGCTCCAAAACGATGCGACAGCGCCACAGACAGTCTGGAAAATAAACCCTGTAAACCACAGATCCTATGGCAAAACACTTGATCCTTAGAGTTCCTAAAACTCTAGGAAGGAAGGAAAGAATTAAGAGGGTTGAGAACATAGTGGCTCAACATCTGTGGAGAGCTATATGAGAAAATTGCTGTGAGGGGTAAACCCAGCAACTGCAGTTCTTTTGAGAAACAGTCCCAATAAAGGTTATGTAGTATCCTAGTACAGCTGCAGAAGTTTTAAACTACTTTTTTGGGTGCTGCTTGTTCACAGCCAGGTTGGAGCAACTAGAAAGGAGCTTCTTTTTATCCACCCAACATGTAAACTCCCTTTCATCCTATTTTTGGTTCCATTTCTCAGCAGCACCTCACCTCAGAGGTACCACAGCTGTTAGCCACATTGTATGCAACTCTGTTACCTCCATTGCAGACTTGGAATGGAATCTCCTCTCCTCTCTTGCCTTGCTTTCTCTCCCTATCGCTGTAGTAAAGATACTGTTTGTGCTTGAAACGGCAACATGCTGAAAAGTTGAAGGTTTTAATTTTTAAAGCATCTTTTTGTTCTGGGATTTTGATTTTTACACTAGAATCAGCCACATATATCATCTCTTTCCAGTGCCATTTGATGGAAGCTTTAAGGCTAAGGTGTAACTTTTACTTTGAGATGAGCCTTCTCTGTAAAGAAGGTCTCTTAGCACTACCAAAATCGTTAGTGCTATCTTTCCAATCTCACATCAAATAAGAAAAGAAATAATTTTGATAAATAGTGATCCTTTATGGCTCCTAAGCTTATGTAGAAAGATTTTGAGTTTGTTACTTCTTTGTTCAAGCAAAATCTTCCTTCATTCCCTGAGGGTTCTTTCTGGATTCATAGCCTTCAGGTAACAAAAACTGAGCCACTCAAATCAAATTACTATAATAAGAATCTGCATTCTTCCTCTCCATCTACTTGAAGAGGTGGGGGGGAAGCTTTACAAACACCCAAATAATCTCCAAAACTGACACAGTGAAAAGGAGAAGGTTTGTCACCCAGGGTTGATGACTGTTTTACCAATTCTCAAAAAATAAAAGGAGCAGATGGCAGGAGGAAGGAGACAGGGAGAAAATAGCTTCCCAGCTCAAAGATTAAAAAAAAAAAAAAAAAAAAAAAAATTGGAGATACACTGAGAACTGAGTTGTAAAGTTGCGGGGAAAAGAAACACTGTGTGATTACAGAGGATTGGGAGAAACATTTGATTTCTCTTAGCACTTGCAGCTGTTCCAAGAGGGGAGCTCCCAACAAAGAGGCTGTCTAATCTCAGGAAAAGGAACAAAAATGTTAAACAAAATCTGCTCTAGGAAGTACTTGGTTGATGACAGAGGTTATACAGACAGCTCTGCACAGGGATAGCTCCTCCGAGTGCTCCCCTAGGATAACGGAGCTGGAGCAGCTGCTCCTCAGTAGGGTGCATGTGGTGTTGGAACAGGATGTACTTTAGATAGTGTGGGGATAAACAGTTGTCATGGAGCATCTTTTAATTCAAAGATCAAGCAAGTATCTAACGTCTCACAAAGTGCAAATCTAAAGTGACACCCGTCTATCATTTAATCTCATCCATACAGCTGTGTTCAGTAATCCAGGAGATGCAGAAGGGATTGTGAATATTCATTACTCTGCCTTGCTACCACTTTGCCTTGTCTGGCTTTCTTGTGTTGAAGAAACTCTGTTAACAGTGTGTTTATGTCAAATCGATATGTATATTTTTTGTTTTAATTTCTCTGAACAATTTAGTTCAGGCTTGCTCAATCCATAAATTTATTCCTAATGTGTTTTGGTTTGTTCTCAGTACTCTGTGTGTGCTGCTCAAGTAGCAGGACAACATATCCCTGAATTCACCTCCTTTACTTCTTGTGGCATGTTACACAGAGACATTCTCCCACGGCCCACAGATCTGCAAGTCTCTCAACAGCGATAATATCTCAAAGACATTATGCTAAAACACAGCAGGAATTTATCAGGCAAGCATGTAGGAGGCATACAGTGATGAAAGGCTTTTAGCCTCTCCATAAGACTTCGCTGCCTGTACCTTGTTCTTTCAGAAGCACCCTCCTTTTCTTTCTTTGTCAACAGTACACCGTTTTTCTCTCCTTTTCTAGATATTCACTGAAGGTCCCCATAACCTTGAGCCTATAATGGTCCTATATTTCAGAGAGACTAACTCAGTGTTCTCAAGTTTTCTTTATTTGGCTGGAAATTTCTTTGGACCAAAGGATCCTATGCTTTTACTTTCCATAAAGGCTCTAAGAAACCTGTGCGTGTTTCCTGGGACTTCTTCAGCCTATCTATAGCAATCAACCAAATCTATCACTATAATGAGAAAATGTCTTTGCTGCTGCCAAACTCTCTGCAAAGGAGAGCAGCCATGTCTCATCAAGAATCCTATCTGCACCAAATCATCAACATCTTCCTGGACATTATTAAATTTTGTAATATGACACAGCAGCGCCCTTCTCTTAACATCACAAATCTCTATGACAGCAGGCCCAGTAACTACTGATCTACCTACGACATGTAGATTAGCTACTGACTGGTTGCAATCAAATGCAAGCAAGCTTCCAGGTGGTGATGGTAATGTTCTGATGATGATTGCAACTCTGGAACAAGGACTGCATAAGCTTTTAAGAAAATGGCTTTTGTCATCTTGATGTTCTGCTACAGTTATCCTAGTTGTTGAGAACTACCCTCTTCTGTCATTGTGACACTTATCAAAACCCAGAAATACTCTTCCACTGAGTAAAGGTCTTCCTTTACTAGGAGCAAGTGTTCATTTTCTTCCTCTTCCTCCATTAATCATATCATCCCGGTACCAGCAGCTCTGCGGAAACCAGAGTCCTGCCTGTGTAAATCCCAGCAGGATTTATGTCATCCTGGCAGTTGTACGACTGGTACCAACAGACATCCAGCTTGGACTCTGCCACTGAACACTAGTGCAGAAATACAGCTGGCAAATTTAATGGGTGCCTAAAGAGAAAGTGTGAATTGCTGTTTAACACAGTTGGAGAGTTCCTGAAATTTCTGGTAGAAATCCCTGAATACAAACAATATAAAATCAAGGTTGCTATGGGATAAATCTCTAGAATGCTAATTAAGTTAAACTAATGTTCTGTTTTGTGGACAAAGGGACTAATTAAGAAGAATGCATTTCAGTCCATAGTCCAACGTGGCAGTTAAAGCTAATGAAATAGTTTGCTGGTGACATCATTATATGGAAAAGTCCAAAGGGATTGACCAGGGAGCTCTGTTCTGCTATTTACCCTCAAACCCCAGCAGCTGAGAGTTTTAAGCGTGCATAGGGCATATTCAGAATAGCTACTCATTGCAAATTGAGAGATTAACCAGCTTTTCCTTCAGTAACTCTTCTTATTTATTTTTTCTATTTGTTGTTCTGTCTGAATGCAGGAAAATCAAGACAGGAAGGAGCAAGCTGCAAAGTCTGAGAAAAGGAAGAAACAGCTTAAAGGAGAAGATGCAAAGAGGCTAAAAGGAGAGTATGGAAAGAGTGGTACATTAAACAAAAATTAATTCCGGTTTTATTAGCCAGTCTTTTGTTAATTAGGATGAAAATATCTGTTTAGTTGCAGCTAATCTAATACAATGAGAGTGACTTAGCCATGGATGATGTAGTTGTCAAGTAGATAGTATAGTAAGACATCAATTTTCAAGTGCATGTGAATGCTTGGAAGAAATCATGATAGGGATGTTATAAAAAATATCACTCCCAATGAGCAAGTTGCTACCATTTTGCTTAGAGGTGGGTGATACCCTGCTATTGCTCTGAATAGTTGTTTGAAGACTTTTAGGGGCATAGAAAGTTACACATACTTGAACTTCAAGCTGCGCTGTGTCACTGTAGTAGGCAAGTTGTCACGTGTTACTGTTACCTGAACGTTTGCTTTTTTCTGATTAGACGTCTGATTCCTTCAAGCAGTTATGAGTGTGCTTAAAGGAGCGTCTGTGCTTTGCTGAAGAACAGCTGATTGACATAAATGGAGAAAAGCGTTTGTTGTGCTGGCCTACCTGGCTGTGAAGCATTTCTAGTGGTAACACTGGCATGTGTGTATTTTAAAATTTTATTTTGGCAAATACTTGACATCCACTTTTCTTGAAGATTTCTGCCAATAACATTTGGTTACGATTCTTGATTCCTCAGAGAACCACTGCAAAAATGGCGTTAGTAAATCTGAGTGGAGTTCATGTAAATATTACACTAGATGCTTACCCCTTGAAAGACTTTTTTTCCTTGTATCTGGTGTCTAAATAAATGGCCTTCTTTTAGCTCCTATTTCACAGTTACTCATCCTTAGAAATACATTTTAAAAATATGTAAGATTCACTGAAAACTGACCAAAGCGAAGTTTTCAATATTGTCTTGACAAGCTGTACTGCAAAAGTTTTACATACTTTGCAATCGTAACATGCTTAATGTAAAGCTGCAGATTAAAACAATAAACCTTTTTCCTGTAAATACAGAAAAGTAACTTAGTATATGGTAAAATAAAATTATAAAGTGACATTCAGCAGCTGTAAGGATTAAAGGTGTCCTTCCACCCTGTAAAGAGAAGGAGCACCAGACCAGGAGAACTTTCTGCACTTCCAACCCGCAGTTTATATGGAACTGTTGTTATTTTTGGTCCTTTGTGAGAAGGTGGATTTAATTCTTGGGGTATAAAATTAAACGTGAGAGGGTATTTAGACTCTGAATTATTTTTTAGTACTTATTTTAGAAAACTGTGCGTAGCACTGGCGACACTGAGCATCAGGTGGTTTTTTAATCTATTTTAATCTCCATCAGGATATGGTGACATAAACTATAGAGGGTATCAGATCTGGCATGGCAGAATGTTGGAGCTCATCTTAACATTCTTCAGTCTACATAAAACCTTTTTTCTTTTTTTTTTAATCATATAATTAGCAAGTTAAGTAATTATTTTCTGTATTTATTTTCTGAAGGAGGGAATGAAAAGACAGTAAATCTGGTGAAACCCTATTAGCATGTGCTTACAGGATTATCAAGGCCTGGTTCCGCAAAGAATTAAGTACACCTTTAACTTTGCAGGTATCTCCTGTGAAGCCAGCGATTTACAGCACAAGGGGTAATCCTGTGCATAAATCTTTAAGGCCCCAGTCCTACAGTCTTTGAATCTCTGACCTTTAACTCCAGTCACATGCTCTTGTCAGTGTCAATATCTGGTTTATCCAGTTGTCTGAGGATCATTTCTCTGCAGTTGACAGATCTGCCATGGACAGCACAGAACAGCAAAGTCTCTTAGGGCAGGCAATAATCTTTGCTCTCCTGAGTTCAGACAGAAGACGTGAAGGCAGAAGCACCCATCACTGATGTACTATTAACAGATTACAAGAGAGGACTTGCGGCCACTGAAAATTGCTGAGAATCAAGCTGAGTCAGAAATTGTTACCAAAATGCAATAAATTGGGTGGGTGAATAAAAATTAAGACAAAATTTCCTAAAAAAGTTCAGTGGCAGGCTTCTGCTGATTCCAGAGACTCAGACATCTAGGGGTATTTTTAACATCGCCGAACATGTTTACATATGTTTTTATAATTAACAAATTCTTTTTCCATGCTTGATAATGGATTAAGCAACTATCCTGCTTTATTTTTGGTATGGATGCACTTCAGCTTCTCTTGCAGCAGCTTCTGTTACTGAGCATTTAAATTCTTCAGAATTGTATCAAACACCTGCAAAGACCAATTCTATATGTTATTTCAAGAGAAATAACATATAGAGGTTTCTTTACCTAACCAGGTGGAAAAATGAGCTGCTTCTAATGCAAATTTGAGGACACAGCTAATGACCAGAGTAAGCAACTGAACAACACCACTTAAGAACAAAAAAGTGAAAATGTGCAGTTAAATATCTGGTGAGGATTTATGTATGTAGCTGGAATACTGTAACTGTAGCAGAAAATGAAATGCTATTAAAAGATGAAGAGAAAGTAAAATTTGATGAACAGTACGGGAGTTCCACAGCATAACTACAATCGTTACATATAGAAACCAACTGCAAAAGCAGACGCCCCAGCCCAATTTCTTATGTTGATATATTCAGCGTCAAATACAAGAGCTTTTCTCTGGCAAATTTCTTATTGTCTCTACTTACACAGGACTTATTCATGTGGCTGTAACAAACCAATATATGACAAAATGTCACCAGCATAAATTGGCCCTGCAATAATAAAAGCATCAAGTCTTCAAGAGCTGGGGAAAAAAAGCAAATGTTCTGCTGCTAAAAGCTTATTGCTTACTGGGTTACTGTTGTATTGCTTGTATTTGCTTTTTTAAAGCATGTAATAATGGTTTAAAAACTGTGTATTAAGGACAAGTCCAACTTTCAATGCAGAGTTCACTTATAACTGCATTGTACTCTAGTATGTATTTGTAATCTAGGATGTATTTCACTTCTGTATATGTTCACTTCAGTAAACAGAGCTAAACAAATGTACCTGAATCTGTGAGGCTTATTAGTTGTGGTTTTACATCACATAGTAGCAAATAAGATCCCGACCAACTGCTTTTCCTGTGCTAACTGTGAAAACTGTCATGGTATTTTTATTTTATTTATTTTTAAGTGCAGCTGCAAGGATAGACTATCTGGATCTTAATCTCCTAAATAAGAAGGTGAATAAATAAGAAAAAGCTTCTTAATTGCATCTGGCAATATAAAACCATTAAGCAGTTAAATTAATTCCACATGAATTCTAGAAAACTGCAAAGATTTTTTTGTTAAAGCCTGACCCTGCACCCCAGAGTTCAATGAGTTTGCCACTGTTCTTTTACTGGGAGTCTGGCAGACTTCAGGCCATGCTCTTACAGGCATAAAGGAGCATAACCATATTGCAGTGCTCCTTTAATCTCTTTTTTAAAATATAAATCACCCTGCAGAATCTTCAACTCATTGTATTGACTGGATAGGTGACTCAAATTGAACTAATTTCATTAAAATGTGTTTTCAAATCTTTCCGTAGGTTTTAAGAAATCTTATTTCAGTGTGTATTATTTACTCAAGCAGCTGAAATAATGTGAAGAGGCCCCCAGTTTTGGTACCGGCTTGATTATTTGTTAGGCAGAGAAAGATGCTACATAATTCACCTATTATAGGGCTCACCCGAGGATGCCAGAGACTCAAGGTCCTGTTCGTGTCTCTAGTCTCAGATTTGAACCAGTCAGTGTCTGTCACATCACAGCTGAGACCCTTAACTCCTCCGCCAGTCTGTGGTGATAGTCCAAATACAATTGAGGGGGGCATTTGCTCTGGTTTATACATTCACTGTTGATGAGGGAGGGACCTGGTAGCAAAGCAGATGTGAGACCTCTCTCACGACACAACAAGCTGAACTGTGGGATAAATTGCCTGTGCCCACCCACAGACGTGTAGGTGATTACAGAATTGGGTGGCAGCTGAGCAGCTTTTTAAGCGTTGTTTAAGTATTCAACTTGGGCATCTAAACAGATGGATATGTGCTTTTTGAGGGTTTGGGCCAAAGTCTTCAGAAAAGACCCACAGTGCTGGGACTTCCACAGTTAGTAAAGCTGATCTAACTCAAAGCAGTTAATGCCGAATCATTTTTGCCTAATCTCTTCTCAAAAAACGCCCAAGCACACAGGAATCCTGCAGCCTGGACAAGCTGCTGCTGTGCTAACATGGTGCTAAAATGCTGCTGTGCTAAAATGCCATCCTTAGCAGTAGTGTTGGAGCAAAGCTGGTCTTATTCACAGCTTCTGTTTCAACTTTAATAAAGCTTTATATGCTTTCAAGTTTGTCCACATTTATCGCATCAGCTGGTTTGGCCTAAGCAAAGATGCAAACTCTTTTCATTTCATGCTATCCACCACAGAGAAAACACGATACCACTCCGTTTTAATTTGCAGCAGCCTTTTACATACTTGGTGGCTGTTATCATGTCACGTCTGGTCTGTTTCCACCTAGACTAAACCACCCCAGCCCTTCCAGTTTTTCCTTCTAGGACTTTCCTAGTTTTTCATCCTAGGGTTTTCCAAACCTGTGTTCATGCACTTGTGGCACTCTTCTAGATTTTCTTCAACTGGATCTCATCTTCCTCACAGTATGGTGCTGGATTTCCAGCTGGGCAATTCAGGAGGGCTGAGGAGAGTGAAAGGATATCTTCCTGCATTTTACAGGTTGTTCTTCCATCTCAGCGTGATGTTTGACTTCTTTTACAACCATGTAATATTTTGACTCCTATTCAGAGAAGCATCCTGGTCTCCAGCATACTTGTCACTCAAGGGTTGTGCCATCTGCACATTCAATAAACACACTGTATTGCACACTCCAAGTCTTTCACGGTATGAAACAGAAAAAATTTTGAACCACAAACTGAGCCTTTACAATTTGATGTGGGCTTTGTCCAAATAAATCATTCTTTACTACTCTCCGAGTATAGTTCTTCATGTGCTTTTGCACCAATTTACTACTTTTATCAGGGCTGTGAACAAACGTTTGGTAAAAATGTTCTGAAAAGAAAGAGTATAGCTTTGGTTAATTTATTCTGCAGCAAATCTAAAGTGCACTGCTTTAATCATGTGGACGTATTTTGCTCCTATCAGTTGCCCTGAAGTAAAAAGCACTGCATTTTTTTACCTGAGAAGGCAAATGCTTGAAAGCTTTTTCTGTGAAATTGCAAAGGTCAAACGTTGTCAGGTGAATTGGTTTTAACGGTAGAGCTCTGAGGAACAGGGAGCTCCTCTGAGACACTGATACTGATTACGGAGCTAATGGTGCATTCCCTTCTTTCTCAGTACTGGGCACCAGGTGACTCACAGGGGATGGGGACACTGCATACCTGCAGCCCTTACAAGTCGCGTGTCACTCTGCATGACCTCACTGTTAATTTCATGTATTACTCAATTTAAAAGTCAAACATTTGCTTTTAACTGAGCAAAATCCATCTTGAAGAGTTGATTTTTTTTTTTCCTTCTCACACATCAAAGTGGACTTAAATCCATTGATTTTGGTGGACTTGAGTTTGTTTTTAAATTGGTGTAAGAAGAATAACAAATCACTTCAAGTAATGAACTGTTTCATGCTATTTCTATGCTAAGGTACATGGTTTGAACTTTTATAAGAGAAGTGTTCCCCCAGCTGATTAGTTTGCCTGCAAAGTGTTCAGTAATTTCTTCATATTTAACAGTTTACAGAAATGGAAGGTTTGACATTGTTGGCACTGGAAAGAAAATATGACTGGAGTTTCTGACCATCTCAGAATGACAGTGGATCTGATTACAGAAATGCTGAAGAGAACATTAAAAAATTTCAAGTTTGCTACATCTGAAATAACATAAAAAGAAAACCCCAGAATACTTTAGAATACTTTCTGGCTATTAAGAAGAGAGAAATTGCACCTTTCTTTGCACAAAAACATGCAGAAATTTCCACCAAGCCAGTCACTTTGAAGATATATGAAAATTATTAATGTATAACTGGCTGAGAGACGCAAAGAACAAACAACTGAAAACACTGTCATCTCCTGTTAAAAAGGTTACATTCTGTCCTTAAGCAGGGCAATTTACATATAGTCATGCCAGGATTATTTGCTTTTAAAAAAACAGATAGACCATAACCAAACCAACCAACCAAACAAAAGAACAGCAATAACATTACTCTGGCAAAAGATTTGAGTTCCTACCCTAACAGGTGTAGAGTATAGTACAGAGAGAAAAAAAACATGCAAGAATGGCAATGTTAAATACCATAAAAATAATAATAAATATAACTCTGGGATCCTCTCTGACTTCGAATTCTAGCTGTATACAGCTTCTCCTGCAGAGGAACAGGACCAGGAATAGGTATTTCTTGCAGGGTATTTTTATATTCTAGCTGTGTGGCGCTGACTCACAAGCTGTCAGTTTTGAGGAGAATTAGTGTGTGTGTGAGGGAACTGAGTGACACCACTGCTACATTTTGCTCTCCTTGGTGCTCATGTTTTCAAATTGTAAAAATAACCGTAAATGTAATGCCCGACAAGTATTTATTCCACAATGAGATGAAACAATTTTTATTATTTAATGGACAAAATGATTTTGTTAAGTGGCAAAAAAATCTGAAAGATTTGATGAACAGTAAGGAAAGCTTTAGAGGAAATTTTGAAAGAAAATAAAGCCTGGAAGGGAATGGAACTGGGATAAAGTACAAAAGGGAGGAGCAAAAGTAGAAACAGATCACTCCAGCACCGGCTTCCTTTGCCAGCTATCAAGGCAGATCAAATGCAGTAGACATGGACTTCATTAAGACACTCAATGTGGTGCAGAGTATGGTGTGAGTACAATTACAATGGAGGCTAAGGTATCAGGTAAAGAGAAGTTTAAGTCATTAACAAGAATTTCTGTTGCATGGCAGGACCAGGCTGGCTGCAAATGATTGAGGATAGACCAGTGCAGAAGTTTCTCAGATGAGGTCCATGAGTTGTCAGTGTGTGGCTGTGAAGAGAAACATGGCCAGTGCTGGCTGTTCCCATGTCAGGTGGAACAAGTTCAAGCTCGACTGGTCTGGGATGCTGGGCAGCTCTAGACTGGTTGGTACCAGGGCAAGAAGCCCAGAGAGTTTGGCATAAAGCCTATGCTTGAGGAGTTGTGGCCAGACATTTGGTGCATAGTAGACCACAGGAACCAAATGTCTTAAAAGACTGCACAGTAGCCTTCCATCCTTACAACTGAAATAATGGTCAAGATAAAAGTAAAGGTTAAAATTCTATAGTGTAAAATTCTGAAACGGAAGCTGGAGTCTCATTTTTCAGGTCATGTTAGATCGGATGTGGCATCTGGCTGTGAATATATACATGAAATGCCAAGTAGCTCTATTGTGCATGTGACATGCCAATGGCAGAAAGAAGTAGCAGCATTTCAGTGTTGTGTGAGATACCAGCAGAAGTGTGGGAGAGAAGCTGACTTTTGTCACATATGTGGAACTTGACAAGTCCAGGAATGTCTTAGGTGAGACCTTTCCAGCTGAAATGAGAAGATGTTAATTCCCATGTAGAGGGCACTAGGGAACTTGACATGGACCATAGCATACAATTCTAGCCACCCTTATTCAAGACACATGAACCAAATCCAGAACAGGTGCAGGGCAGGCAGATGAGAACGATGAGCAAATTGAGAGCTGGTCTTTAGAGGAAAAGAGTGAAAAACCTTGTCTTCTTCTGTCAAGCAAAACAAAGCCAGTGACTGGATGTAATTCCTTCTATAAATACATACAAAGGAAAGGGAGAGGAAGAAGTATTTAAACTAAATGGCAATGTCAGCACAGAACATATGGATATAAATTGGCCAGAAGGATGGAAATTAGCAGAGGCTTCTAACCAGAACAGCTCTGGAACAGTTATTCACTAGGAACAGCGAGGTGTTGTATAATTTAGTTAACTGCAGTAGCAGGGGAAACTAGGCTCAAACATCAGGAGCTCCCTTCCAAGTCTTCTCTTCCATATTTATCACCTTCATCAATCGATGCTAAATACTCAGCTGGAGCATACAGAGTGTTAAATCTTCCCTACCTCCTCTTCCTAGAGGAAATATTGCAAATGCTAGAAATGAGGTAGAGCAAATCTCTGCTCTGTTTGCCACCGTGAATGCTTACAAGGTGCTGGAGTCTGGAATATGTTCTACACTATTTCTATACATGCACTTATGTAAATGCATACCTGTATGTGTATGTACATGGGTAGATGCTTGTGTATATGCATACATGCACGCATACGGAGCCGCCATACGCACATTTGAAATGTGCTGTACATGCTGCTATATTTTTATTTCTGAGGAGTTCATTCGAGTATTCCAGTACTTTCTTATCATCCTTATACCAGAGTAATGGATTGTATAAGTACCCTTCTGCATTTTGACCACTGCATACACAAAGTGCTTGTGTCATCTCACATATATCATGGCATCTTATCTGAGCCACAGTGTAAGAGAAGGAATGTGTTACTTGAAAATGCTGAATTTCTGTCACTTGCTCTCTTGGTAGGAATCACACGCGTGCATTTGCCAGGAGGAGCACGCAAGCAGCGGCTGGTGCAGTTCTTCCCATCTGAAGCTGCAGCCTGGTATGTTCTGCTGGTGTTTTGCTTCTGTGCATGCATGTGTGTGCAGGCATGTACATGCATATAAATGCCTTCTACTAACACAGTTGCATGTACCTCAGATTGGTCCGTAAGCTTACTCTCTTCAAGTTGCTTTTTTTTAAGGACGTGGTGCCACATCCCTGGAGCTAGAAACACGTGTTACAGAAAAAGTCAAGCCTAGCATATGGCTCGTGCATGGGGAAAGGGTTATGGGCGCCAGGCACTGCCTGTTCGCCTGTCACACCAGGGAAGCGGGCGCATAAATCTGTCCCTGTGACACAGCTCCACGTGCCTCGCTTGTTTATTTGTCTCACGGTGACGGTCCCGTGTTTTTTCAGGTCAGTGTGTGAGCGTATGTGTGGGTGTGCATGTGTGCCTTGCTGGAACGGTCTCGAGTGTCTCAGGCCACCGGGACAGGGTATGCATGTGCCTGTCAACGGGGTTTGTGCCAGTTCAGGACAACAGTCGTATGTATTTTAGGCTAGCGTGTGTGTCTGTCAAACTCAAAGCGCGCCTGCCCATGTTTCTCGGGCCAGCGGGTAGATGTTTGCGTCTCATGACCCGTGTATGCTGGAGTAGCTTGTGTGCCCGTCCTTCTCCCTTTGACTGTTAGGTATCACGGGGTACTCTGAGTGTACCTGTGCGCGTGTCAAGCTACTCTGCGTGTGCAATTCTCAGTGTGTCTGACAGTAACAGCCCCAAATGCCTCAGAGAAACCTCTGTCTGGCAGTGACACGGGCCCACGTTCCTCAGGCCAGCGTCCGTCTGGCAGCGACACAGGCTCAGGCGCCTCAGGATTCCGCGTGTGTCTCACAGCGACACAGCCCCTGCGCCTAAGACGAGCGCGTGGGTCTGTCTCGTGGTGTCACTGTCACGCACCCCTCAGCACCGCTCGTGCTTCTCACAGCGACAGTCACGCACCTCAGGATGGCACGTGTCCATATGTCCCCGTGACACAGCCCCACGGCCCTCAGACCGCCGTGACAGCCACGCGCCTTGGACCCGTGTGTTCTGTCTCTCTGTCACACAGCCACGTGCCTCAGACCCACATCAGAGTGAGACAGCCGCAGGCCGCAGACCCTTGCATGAGTGTGCCTCGCAGCGACACAGCCCCGTGTGACTCAGCCCAACGTGTCTGTCTGTCTGTCCGTGCCACAGGCCCGGCTGCCTCAGACAAGCATGTGACACAGGCCCACGTCCCTCCGAGCTGCCCCTGTCACACGCCTGCCTCAGGGCTGCGATTGCCTCACAGCGCCACAGCCCCCCCCCCCGTGCCTCAGAGGTCGGTGCGCGGCTGTGAGGAGACTGCGTGTGTGCGTGTGCGGAGACCCTGCGGGTGTGTGGAGACTGCCTGTGTGGAGACCGTGTGTGTGTGTGTGTGTGCGTGAGAATGCGTGTGTGTGGAGACCGCGCGTGTGTGTGAGAATGCGTGTGTGTGGAGACCGCGCGTGTGTGTGGAGACCGTGCGTGTGGAGACCGCGCGTGCGTGCGTGCGTGTGTGAGAGACCGTGCGTGTGGAGACCGTGCGCGTGTGCCCGCGCGGGGCGGCGGGGCGGCCGAGGCCGGCGGGGCAGCCGGACCCGCACGTCAGCGCGCCGCGCGGGGCGGGCGGCGGCGGCGCCGTTAAAGGCCGGCGGCGGCGGCGCGGCGCGGGCAGCGCGCAGGGGGCTGGGCTCGGCGCCGGCGGGGGAGCGAGGCAGAGCGAGGCGGCGGCTCCAGCCACCCTCCCAACCATGTCGGGCACCCGGGCGTCCAACGACCGCAGCAGCCACCCCGGCGGCGGGCTCAAGCGGGCGCGCAGCGAGCCGGGCGGTAACAAAGTGACGGTGGTGCTGGGGGCGCAGTGGGGGGACGAAGGCAAGGGCAAGGTGGTCGACCTGCTGGCCACCGAGTCGGACATTGTGTGCCGGTGCCAGGTGGGTGCCGGGCCGGGCCGGCTCTGCCCGCCGCTCCCCCGCCCCGCGTTCCGTGCTCTCCTCGGCCCCCGCTTTACCCCCGCTCCCTTCAGCCCGGCGCCCTCCTTCCCTCGCGGGTCCCCTCTCCCTCCCGTGCTGCTCTCCCTTTTCTCCCCCGCCGCCTGCCTGCCCTCACCTCCTGCCGCTCCTCTCTCCCGTTGGTGTTCTTCCTCCCCTCCCCGCTCCGTATTCCTCCTCCCCGTCCCCTCTCCCGCGGCGAGCGGTGGGACGCGAACGCGCCCCGCTGGGCTCCCCGTACCCCCCCAACCCTCCCCGCCTGCGCCTCGAAATGCCACTCGGAAAGAAAAAGCCCCGAACTATAAATATAAATAGCTGACCCTTCACGATAAGCGACACAAGATCCCGAGGTGCCGGCAGGCGGGGGGGGGGGGGCGGACGAACACGGGGGCCGTCTGCCCGGGGCGGGGCGGGCAGCGCTGCCGGGGGCCGGGGCCCGCTGCTGCCCCCCCCCGCCGCCGCCGCCCGGGGAGGGAGGGAGGGTGGGCCGGCCGGCGGAGGGGGGCCGCGCTCCGGGCGCTTCCCGGCCCTGGGTTGTGTTGGGAAGCAAAGCCCCGGGGCCTGGGGTGGGGTCAGCTGCTTGCGAGGCTGTAAGGCTGCCTGTAAGGGGGTTGGTGTGCCCGGGCTTGTTGCTCCTCCGGGAGAAAAACGGTATGAGCCGGCTTGAAGTCCCGCTGCTAATAAACATGATGAGTTTTCCGAAGTTTTACTGCAGGGGCTTTTTTTTTTTTTTTTTTTTTTTGGAGAGGCAGGTTGTGTTCCCTGTAAAACGCCTGGAAGTTTATTCTAAAAATACTTTTTAAATAGAGCGTGAGTAAAATGGAGAAAACAAGTTACATAAAAGTACAAGATTTAAACAGTTTGATGAAAAAAAGGAGCATCTTACGTGCCTTTGCTTATAATGTATTTTTGAATTGAATATAATGCAGGGATTCTTAAAACGATCTACTTGCCTAGTAGAAACCAAATTAGGCACAAACATTACTTATGAACATATTAGACCAATACAGCTAATACTCTGTTTGGTTGTCCCTGTAAACTGTATGACCACAGTAGTAAGTAGTCAGCTTAGTCTGGCTCAGCTGGTACGTACCGTGAAATTTCTCCTGCCTTAAAATGCATGATAGCTACTGAAAAGCTACAGATATCCTTGATTCCAAGATGATAAATCCAAGGACGTTTGTGTAATTAAGTATATTATGTAAATAAATGTTGTCATGCAAGTTAACTGTTTAGAAGGTGGAAGAAGTATTTTCAATTGGGACATTAAACTCCCAAGATCTTGAATCACCTTGGGGAGAAGTTTCCCTGCAAAAGTTAGCTAATGAATATGTATTATCAGGACTATAGCTATTTTTCTATGTTTATTTCCTCCTTCCCCCCTAATAATGTGTTGCTAGGAATTTAAACACAGGTCTCATAATTGCTTTGGTGAGGAAAAAAAAAACCACAAAAGTTTTAGCTGAGGAGGAGCATTTCATATAGGCCCCAGTCAAACAGTGCTTTCTCATGGGTTTACTGTTATTACTGCAATAGGTCATATTGGTTCTTTTTAGACCTGCTTTTGAGGGATGCCCTGAGGCTGCTTCCAGGACGGATTTGCTGTCCATCCAGAGAACTAATTTGCAAGCATGGCCCCCAGGTGTAGCCTCAGAATACCCTTTGAAGGATACAGGACTCTGTGTGTGTGAGCATGCCAGAAGGGTTAGTGTGTTAAGAACAGGGTAGATGGCTTAGATGGTTTAATATGCTGGTGGGCACATCTAGATCATCTTTCTGTAGCCTGATGATGAGAGCGGGATGGATGGAAGGCAGGTGGATCTAGAAGAGCTCTGGGCTCTTTTCAGAACAGTGTTCACTGATACACATGCACACACACCATGTGTGTGAGACTACAATAGGATTACTCATACCCTGATTTAACGGAAGCGTCTTCGGGATTAGAGTTTAGGGAAGAATATAAAACCTTTGAAAGGTAAAATATGGGTAAACATCTACTTTTGAGTAGCAAAAATTATATGACTTAAGTGGGGGTTTTTTTAATACTTAAGTGAGGGTTTTGTGCATTTGGCAATTTTGAGGATGCTTTTTGAAAAGATGCCATTTTAATAATTTAATATTTCATACTTTCAAAGCCAATCATGCAAGCAGATAACGGTGTATGATTTTTGCCTCTGTTAGAACTCAGATGGGACTGTTAAGGTTTAGTAAAGATATTCACATATCTAAGCATGTGGACAGTACTGATGAGTTCTCTCAGTGTGATAATGGTAGATCATTAACTTATAGGCATAATCAGTTTGAGAGGGACTTCATTAATGCTGCGTATTGCAGTAGAAAACATCAGTGTTTGGTCCAGAATCTTGCTTGCTTCACATTCCTCCTAGAAACTAAGAAAAACTTTCTTAGTGCAATAGCAGTTGGGGACTAGAAGAGATTGCTTAAACAAGAAACACTGAAGGTCTCCCTTATTAGAGACGAGACTTTGGCAAAAATATCAGAAAAATTTCCACAGGGAATTTTTTATGTTTTAGAATATGATGATTGACAATGTTATTTCCTGTCCACTCCATTTTCTGAGACGTTGATGGAAATAGTGTTCAACAGCTTGTTTTATTCCTCAGCACAATGTATGTAGGGAAAGCTAGAAAATTAATGTCTGAAAGGGGGATGTTTATAATCTTTTGAAACAATGTCTCAGCTAGGTTAATTCTTCATCCCTGCAGGATACTCTTTGAGCTAACATTTTTTAAAAGGTGGGGTGTCTTACCCCCCCCCATCTGAATAAGAATTTCAATTCAGGGCTAAATTTGAGTTTGAAGAGCTTTCTCAAAATAGTAGTTCCCTAATATTTCTGTGAAAGGAAATAATTTTCATTAAATGTTTCTCAAGTATTTTTAGTGTGTTGATTTCGTGAGAAAAATCTGTGACAGCTGGATTGCTACAGAGGAAATGAAATGGTATTTCCTGGGATACTGGAAAGAAAGGCAAGCAGGCAAATGGGAATAGGAAGTCCTTCACAGGCACAGGCGAAGCTTCAGAATATGTTAAATAAAGAAAATTCTGCATTAAAACCCCAGCCTGCTTAATTTTACTGAGCTTTCAAAATTTAATTTCACGTGAATTGGAGTCTCAATTTGTTGATCATGTTGTTTCAGTCTTTCTCAGTACTTAAATTATACACAGTCTAAATCCAAACGAATGACAGGACACTCCATAATTCACTTCATTTTTCACGTTAGCAACACTGAAATATGTGACATTTAAATATGAAATCTTAGTTCACCCAAAGGAATTGATTTCATTTAATCTGTATACTTGAAGCATTCTTTGTTAAAGGGGATATTTCAATAAGGGTAAAAGATGTCTGGATATTCTCACAGATGATGCTGAACAAAACTTTTCACGGACTGCTTTCATTAAAATACTAGATGCACCAGCGCACGTGCACCCATATAAACAAGCGGAAAAGGTATTTCTAAATAAATGAATAACAGGAAGTTGAAGGCTGTTAAAGAACTAAGTAGGTTTGTCTAAGTTCGGGTTATTAATGGAGAACATCAAGAACGTTTTTCCTCTAAATTGCCCTTTCAGCAAGCAAAGCCATTCAGAAGCAGAACGATAGAGGCTAATACTTCTTTCTTACTGTGGCCTCCTGGGGCATAGAACCGTCACATTATGCTGTGCAATACTTTTAATCCCTGGTATATTTTCAGGGAAGGGTACAGTAAAAAGAGTTCGCCTGCAGATGTTTCATTTTGATGAAAGCTTTTAGCTTTTAACTGATAGAATATCAGATATGTAGAGGGAAGTTCACTTTTTACCTAGCCTCTTAGCATGTTGTCACAGAACAAGAATTCCTAATGTAAGCTTAAGTAATTTGGATACGTGTAATCATATTGATGAAGAGAGGTTTGGCATTGTTCATAACATGGCTTTGGATCGTGATTTCTTCAGTGGCAGCTCTCATTCCAGCTGTACGTTTCTCACATCACTGCATACATTGTTGTGTGGCTGCCTTCAAAACTAGATCTTGTGACTGGTTTTATCTACCTGGTTTTTAATTAGATAATTTCTCAGATCTGCTTTGGAGCATGATCAAACAAATAGTCAACTGTCACAACTGCCGAGGTGATGTACCTCCAGAGGCACCACTTTTAGATCTGTTCCTAAAAAGTCATACATAGAACTGCTGTAGTAAGTTCACAGTTACCTGGGGGCAGCTGGTGGTTATACAGTTCTAGCTGTTTCCTTAAGCAAAGACCACGTAAGGTACACTTGTAATAATAACTTTTCACTGAACATGTTTACTGAACAGTTCTGTATGGGTATGAATGGAAAAGGAAATAGCGTGTATTGTCATATATGGCAGGAGAATTACCATGCATCTTTGCCAATAATGGTAAATTACTCATGAAACGCTTCCTCTTTTATAATTTAGGTGTGTGCCAAGAATGTCTAGGAATTCCTATTGTAATGAAGTGTAAACAATTCTGCCTTTCCTGATGAAGTTTTCTTGTGCAATAAATTGTTTTTCAACGAAACATCCAAAAGCACTATAGGAAAATGCCCCATAAACAATTTGATAAAAAATTTGAAGGGGAGGAAAGAGAAAAAGATTTTTCCAAAAGCTGAGTGTGAAGGATACAAAAAATATTGCTAGTAAATTAGTAGAGCCCCTGTGATAATAATCATTACCTGCAGTGGGTTTGATCTTGGTTACTGAACAGATTGGGAAAACAGTTGCGGCATAAATGCATGTCTTCACTTCACACTGAAACCTGTGACAATGATTCAGCAGAAGGGACTAGTCCAAGACAGTTTTTAAGATTTTTCAAGCCTTCATTTGGCACTGCTGTTACAGTGTTGCCCAATGCAGTGCTGGATGTGTCAGATCTGTGACACTTCTGCCTTCTGGAAGTCTGGAAACAGTCTGCCTGATGTTAGCAGTGTTCCCTTAAGAACTGGCATTGAGGAAACAACACCAAATTGTAAGAATGTGACTGCAATAAGAAGAGCTGTTATTAGATTCCTTAAGTTTCTCATATTAATGTGCTTTTATTTTTCACTAAATATCGAATAACTTTTAAAAACATTTCCTCTTCCCAAGTCAGTATGCTTTCAAATTAAGAATTGCTTTGGTTTTAAAAAGGGATCATCTGATCTTTTGAGACAGATGGACAAAAATTATAGTTGATGTTAATACTGAAGAAAAGCTGAGGAGGTTGAAAAAGGTACCAGAAAAACTTGCTGTTAAGGTCTTCTGTGGTTGAGTAGTTTGCAGTCGTTTGGACCGAAGAGATTTAACCAAGTCATACACCAAGGACATTGAGTGGCAAGTTTTCTTGATGTGGTGGATGTTAACAAATAAGATTGAGAGGGACTAACCAATAAGAAAAGCCTAGCAACATTTTGGGTTTGAGATACCATTGTGACATTAAAGAACAACCTAGGAAAGGGTGAAGGGGTGTGCCCAATGCTTATGATACAAATAACTTGCATATTATTGCCAGTTTCCTTATTTCCTTGTTCTAGTGTTTTGATGAATGCAAAGTAAATACCATATATGTTAGAAATGGTGCTCTGAAGAATGCAAAGGAATATACTGTGGGCAAGTGATCGAATAATAAAAACCAAACGTGGCAGAAATGCCAGACGAGAAGTTTTTCTCAGTGGTTTAGGTGCGAGACAGGGTGGTTTCCTTTGTTCCTCTGTTTTGCTGCTGACATGGCAGGGCAAAGCAGCCACACGTTGTTGTGACTGTCCCTATTGATCATGGGCTGCTGGAACTGTTTGCAACGGGGATTAAATTAGGGCAGTTTTATGTGATGATTACGTGGAGTTACAGGGGCTTGATGGCTACTATTTTTCTCTGTGTGTATGTATCATGTGTTGCTCTTCTTTAAGTGAGATTTAACCCTGATATTTGGTATAATTTCTCCCTACAAGATAAAGTAGTATGTAAAGACTTTAATCTCCTAATGATTTACTGCTTGATGATCTTCAGTGAAGAGATTGATGACCTTGGAGTCATGAGTGTGCAGTGACTGCAAGACTGTCGGTTTTGATTTCTCTAATGTTTGGGAAGGTTGATAATCCCATTTGCACATACATGTACATTCATACAGGCATATTTCTTTCTAAGTAATTTTTTTGCAAGTTTCCTTGCAAAAGAGCAAGTAGGTTTTATTTTGCTATTCGACAAAGGAGAGGGTTCATTAAGTGTGAGTGGTTTCCTTAGCTACAATAAAGAATTCCACTCTTTCAAAATTGGATTTTTTTTTTGTAGCAATCTGTCACTTATAAGGTATTTTATCCAAATTTTATTTTTCATTTTGGTTATACATACTTACATGCTACACTATATCATTTTAGGCTTTAGAACAACATGGTGACATTGCTATTTTAAACTAGCCTCTCCTTTGGGCATCAGCGAGATCATGTCAGGACCACCAGGATTATAAATACTGTATGAGAAGGTCAGGTTTAAAGTTTCCAAATCTCCATAAGAAAGCAAGCTTAATTTTCAATCCCCTTTATAAAGCTTGATGAATTTATTATCCTCTACAAGCATCAAAAGAAAGCAGCTGAAAATTAAGCTGAAATGACATCTGTTCTATTTCATTCCTGTTGTAACTCACTAGCTGTTGTTAACTGGTTTACAGATATAAGAAAAGTTATGTTCATATCCTTGGATCATATTACTTCCCACAGGGACGTGACTATACCTCTTCAGAAGAGAGGACTAAAGATGAGCAGACATGTCTAAGTTTTTCATGTTTGATTTCCTTTGTTTTGGGATTCTGCTAACATTAGTCAGAATGCTTTTTCCACTTTAGCATTTTCTATCAATATACCTTGAATTCATTACTTTTTTTACATCTTCTGCTGGAGTTAAATGTGTGTTTTGTTGTAGTGGTCTGTTGTAGTATATTGTTTTTATGTGGTTTGACAAAACATTAAATCCAATTTGAGAGAAAATAACTACAGTTTAAGAGTATCGAGTTTGCCTACAATGACTGCTGTTTAAAACCTGAGTTGGATTAGACCTGGCTTTTCCAGTTGCATTTTTCAGGTACTTAGGAAGACCAAGGTATCCATATAAGTTAGGGTCATTTTTCATTTGTAGTAAAGGAAAAATACTACATTAGTGCAAAATATGATACAAGCTTCAGTTTTTGATACTTGTGCTAGAAATAATTTTATATGTTTCTTTAAAAGGTCAAAAGTTTCGCTCAGTTCTTCTCAAGAGTGTTTGTGTTTATAATCGTACTAATTATCTCTTTAGGCTTTAGAAGGTCTCCTTCTGTGGGAATTCAGGAGTTTTTGAAGAGATCACTACTTTGGGAAGGTGGGATCCTGTGGATTTTGTTCCTTCTATGAGACAGTGAGAATGGACACAGCAGGAGCACACTTGAACAGATGCAGGAATCAGACATAGCAGTTCTGTGCAGAGTTGTTCATACTTGAAACCATTATTGCAAATATATTCTTTGGGAAGAAGAGCAAGGCAAACTAGATTTGATGCAAACTGATGTCAGGAGATAAATACTTGGAACTCACTCCAGCCCTTTGTCACTACCGTAGCTTTAAAAATCACTGCTCCCTCAGCTCTTCTGGTCTAAGTATACTTCTGATTATTCCCTAACCCAGCTCTTTCAAATGGCTTGGGTTTGAAAAAAAAAACCAAACAACTTATGACCCACTTCTTGGAACTGAGTTGGAGTGAGTTGGGTGCTATCAGGTGATAGTTTAACTGGAAAAATTAGCAAGAAAAAACTTCCAGTAAAGGAAATTATAATGAGCAGCAACCTCCCAACCGGAATGTACAGCACTTTCAGTTACCTGACAAAAGTTTTCACACACAGGTGATTTTGTGACATTGTGTCTAAGGGATTGAGTGTTCAAAGTACTTAATGCATTGCATTTGTCTGTGTGTTGGATATTTTTGTTTTAAACCAATGATGATCTAAACTCATTCACAATGGTGTAAATCACGAGAAATACCGTGAAAGGCGATGGATTTATATAATTATAAAGTTCATGTCAAAGCCAGTTATGCTGGTAACACTTATTAGCTACATTTATTCAGGTTAGTTCCAGGCAGTTGCTAATGTAAGTTAGAAATAGCCATCGTTAATTAAATTTTAAAGAGGAAGAAGAAACAATTTATGTAACAGTGCTCCTTCTTGTTTATTCAGAATCACATATGAAATCCTATAAATGGAAGAAAATTACTGAATCCAGATAAGAAAACTGAAGTATTTTGTAGTCTGTTTCACAGTATGATGAGAGGTATTTGGCCTGCAGATGCCGTTGAATTTCAGACAATATTTTGCTTCATCAATGGATGGAATTAGTAGAGCTGGGACACTTACTATGAAAAGAGATAGACAGGAATCAGCATTTGTTTTCAAATGCAGACTTCCAAAACTGCTGGTTTGTAGTTGGTATTCCGATTCATAGATTATAATGCCAGAGGAGATCATCTTGTAATTGTGTCCGAGCACCAAGGACACAGTATTCTAGAAGCAGTTGCACCACTGCCAAAAGGGGAGGTAATACAATCTCTCTACTCCTACTTGATATTCCCATTTATATATGCAAGGTTCACTTTAGGCATATCGGCCAATACTGAAACTGTTCAGACACCTCCACATGCTTCCTAGCACAGATATCTCCCATCCAAAGTTTGGCCTACCTTTTTGATTCTAATTAATTTATTCTAAACCTAGTCATGACATTTTGTAGATTCACTGCATACACCAGTTGGCTAAGGAGCTCAGACTGCTGCGTACTGCTGTTAAACCTCTCAAATGATAGTTTTGTCGGCTGCAGATCTTCAATAACAAGTTTCTGGTTTTTCCCCATTGCATTGATTAATGTTGCTAACTGGAAGAGGGTGAGGACAGATCACTGTGGGACCCCTCAGAAGCATACCTGTTTTGTGTTCATCCTCTAGTTACAGTTTGAAACTATCATCAAGTTTTAAGGCATTTTATATGTGCTCTAATGATTTCTCATATCAATCTACTTGATCAAGTTACGTTTAGGCATTGTGGGGAGCACTGAGCTATTGAAAGATGTGCTAACCCGTGGAAACCAGCAGACCATCTGGAAACACTCCTCCCACATATGCAGAATGCAGTCTCCTGCACACAACCTGGCTGGCAAGAGCAGGCAGAAACACATCTGAGCATCAGGACACATTTCATTCCTATTCAAACATGTATCATAAGGCTAGCTGGGAGGAAGGAGTTCCTGCTGCAGGTACTGAACAGCCTCACTGCTGCTCTGAATAGAAATTCTGTTTCTAGCTTGGGATGTTTCGACTGCAGAGAATAAAGAGATTATTTTAAAAACAATACAAAACAAACCACCAACCTTTAAATGGCTGAGCACTTTGGAAGGTGGATTTGTTTCTTCATCTTTTTTGTAAGTTCTAAAAAGGTAAAGACTATGTGTTCTCCTCTGCCAACCTGTTCATAATAATTATTAATTCCCTAAAAGATAGTGTTTATACCAGCATACAGTTGTTAACGCTAGTAAGATGTAATAGCTTCTCAATTTAGTGTATTGATGCAGTTCTTCTGTTCACATACTATGGAATAGTAATCAAAGTACGTCACTTCAGTGCAAGAATCCAGTATCACAAGCAGATCAGCACATAAAAAGCTTGGAAATGCATCTTTTTAGATAAACTAATGTGCTGAAAAAAACATTAGGATATTTTATGAGGTAGCTTAAGTTCCTCTAGCTCATTCTGGTACTGGGACAATATGTAACTTTACACTTTGATTATTAGAAGTCTGAAAATATAGACTAAAATATTCCAGAAAAAAATCCAATTTTTATCTGAGTCCAACTTAAACATTCTTCAAAAATAATTAACACAACCCCCCCCCCCCAACCTCAACATATAGGATTAGTGTCCTCTGAAAATAATGCCTGATATGTTTCCTGTTGTTCAGCTCTTTAAAACAACATGTTGCAGCTCTTTCTATTAACTTAAAGTCTGTTTTCCAACCTGGAATGACAGGCATTTTAGGTGGTTGAATTTAAACCACATGGCTGGTGGTCTGCTGGATTTTAGAAGAAAGGAGGCATAGCTTGCAGCACCACAAGGTAATAGAGCATTCCTTAGGCAAAATATATTGAAATTATACATATTTAATACTGTTACTAGAGCCTCAACTTCTAGCACTCTTGAAGTTAATAAAAACTGATATGTTAAGCAGTGTAGGTATTTTCAAAAGGCTGAATACTAATTTTCCACTGCAGGCTATGAATGACTTCAGTGAAAGTTATTTTGTCTTAGGTGCCTGATTTAAATGTGAAGAACTTTAACACCTACCAAATACTGTTAGAAACAAGCATTTATCTGCTCTGAAACTTTAATATAGCTGATATGAAGAACAACAGTTATGGGTGCACAGTCAGAAAGTATTGCTGTACCTAGGCAGTGCCTCAAAGGAAGGATTTTTGTGTGCTCTCTGAAGATGAGCTTCCTAAATGATACTAAGGTCTCTTTATTACTATAGTAAGATACCTATCCTGTTGTCTTTGGCATGCTTAATACTTTCTAGTTCTCAAATGCCACTTCATTCCTGCAGTTTGCTGTAATTGATGCTCCCATCACCTGCACCTGGTAGGTTTCCTGCATTTGTTGCAGTTTTAATAGAGTCACTAGAGATTAAAGTGGCTTAACAGGAGGGACGCAAGTGCTACTGAACATGTTGGAATCACTGCAGGAGCAGTAAGGAAGGTTTTAGGTTGAAGTGGATGCTAATGTTCAAGATGCTGCTGTCATCCCGGTTGCGCTCTTAGCCTTTTGGAGCTTCAGCAGCTGCCCTAGTGGTTCCTTCCTGGGAACAGAACTTCCCACACCAGACTAGTTTAATGGGAGTGCCCAGGCTTCCCAGATTTTGGAAGTAAATGCTAATTGTTATTTCTGGTTGTACCATCATTTTGCAATGCAGATAATGCCAGCGTGGCACTGGTGGTTAATCTGTCAGAAGTTGTTGCCTTACCATTCCCTTTGTTAGAGAAGTTTTTGAAGAAGCACAAAAGGTGGCAGATACCAACTCTACAGATGAAAGGCAAATAAAATTCAGGTGAGATCAGTGGTGCACAGCAGAGATTCTGTGAGCTGGGTCTGGATATTAAATGGAAGCTCATTATGCAGAGCTGCACTTGAAGCAAGGGCCAAGCAGAGACACCAGAGGTCTCTTGGTCCAAGTGGAAGCATCCTGAGGGCCCAGAGAATACTGTCACTAGGTGTGTTAGTGTTGACACCGCTTTAATGAAATACCATTTGAGGAAAAGAAGGGAGCTTATGTGGTTGCAGTGTAGCGGGTAGTTCTCTGCACTTTCAATCATGTTATCTTCAGATTAAGCCCATACAAGATTTTAGGTTCCCCTTACACTTCATTAGAAAAAGAAGTGGCTCATATAGACCCTATATTGACTTTCAGAACTCAAGTAAATTAGAAAAGGACTAGGTATCTTTAATATCTGAGCTATTAGACTGCCAATATGCTGTTAGAATATCTATGAAACTGAATGTGAGAAATTACTGAGATGACCAGAAAATAAACAAAGTGTCTCATCAGACCAGCAGTATGTTTTGCAAGTTTGGTCATGTCTGCTGGGCAATTCAGTGTTCTGCTACCACTTTAATTATAATTGTAAAAATTTAATTAATTGAGCTGTAAAAATATACTCAGAATACACTTGTTTAGGAAATGCAGACCAACATGAGCAATGCACAAAACCAGTTCCAGAGCTGTCAGCACTAGCTTTAAATTATGGAAGTGCTGTTTTATAAGGTCTGTCACTGAATTCTTGATTTATATTGTCTGTCCAGAGGAACTGAAAATGGATTCAGAGATTTTGGCAATTAAAGGTTGTATCGTATCTGCTGATGTTTCTGTACTTCAGCATTTTTTTTATGTATGCCAGCTTTCACAGCTGATTGATTAATGTCCCTTTTCAAGCATTTGCTAAAGAAAGAGAGCATTTGTCTGGGTATCACTTGTTCAGGAAAATTTCCCAAAGCATAAACTACCTTTCATAAACATTCTCATACTGGTATATCCCACCTTCTAGACTTTTAGGATACAAGAAAACACTTCTGACTATAATTTAGGAGTGCTGTTATCTCAGATTGTGAGTCCTCAAGCTTGATTTCATTTGTTCATGTTGATTAAGAAAAGCAGAATATAACTATAGTATTAGTGATAACAAATACTTTTGAAGGAACCTGGTTCCCCATTTTCTCAGGAAACGTGAAAGTTGTTTGTAGTAGAGATTAAACCGGTGTTAAATGATGGAGTTCATTCTTTTAAAGTTTCCATTTTGTCATCGTCTGTAGGCAAGCAGAAGAGGAAAGCTGATTGTCTCAGAAGTTACTAGCCTTTTTCTCAAGCCTGATACTGCTATAATAAAATAAACTAGTGTTTCAACCAGTGCAATCCATCCAGTCTCAGACCTCTTAAATATCATGTAAAGGAGTCTCTTACATGATTTATTAGCCTGTTAGATAGTTCAGTACCTTTAACTAGATCCAGGTTCCTACAACTGGCTTCTTATATCTGGGAGGCAAGTTGAATACCCAGGATGGCCCTGCTTTCTTCAGGATTCTCCGGACAAGTTATAACTGCATTAGCAAGATGCTTGGGAGTCCTTTCCAGCCCAAGGATGAGCTACCCAGCAGTTTGCCAAATCAAATTAAATATTTGTGTGCACCAGTTTCTGTGTTACAATTCCTACTCAGCTCTCCCTTAACAGGTTATCTCTTTACATTTCATTGTTGAGCTCAGATCTTCCAAAACACAAGAATTACTTTTGTCATATTTAAAAGCATATTTCTTAATATTTTCCTCCATACCACTGCTTAAAAAAAACTTGATTTTTTTTTTATAACCTGTAGCTTTTACTTTCTTAATGTTGGGTTTCAGCATATATCCATATTTTGAAAGAAATGTCAGTTGCCATTTTCCTGTATATTACATGCAATCAAATAGGCAAATGAGTAAATGAAGAGTAAATAAAACTCTGGAAGAACACGTGTTATATTATTAATTTTTGTAAGTGACTGTTCTTTCTCAAAGTTTTCATGTAACAACTCCACTCATTCAGCCGACACTCTTTGTTATTTGCAAATTACTGGTGACAGTCTCAGTTCTCCTTTCCAGTAGATGCCCTCATTCTAGACACTTCTACATCATTCAGACCTCATATCAAATCCACGAAGATCTGTAATCATTTTGGAAATTGGAAGGCCTGTAGCACCAGAGCAGACAAGCAGTCAGATTTCCCAACCTTATCAATAGAAGAAAAAGTTACATCATGACAGAACAGCAACAAACATTAAGCTTGTGGAGAAAACTGGGCCTTTAATTTTTAAAACTCTTTTGGTTCAAGTCAACTCATGACCTTCATTTACTTGCCTCTTCCCAAGTTTGTGTGTTGTCTCATCGTTCTCTTTTGAAGCCGTTCGTGAAAAATCAGTTTCTTGAGGAGAACGCCATCTCCCATTCTCAGGTCTGGTAGATGGTTGTGTAAGGTATGAATTGCTCCACAATGTGGTGGTGGTGGTGGTAACTAGGAAGATCGTCCCTTGACAGGGAGATTCTGTGGAGTTGCAAAGACTATACGTGCTCCCAACTTTATATATGCCTTCTGTCTTGGACCCCTAGAGAAGCAGTAGCTGTTTGTGGGTGGGCAGGCAGGAAGAGCTTCCATTCAAAAGAAATGACCATGCACAGAAGATGCCCAAAAAGGATGGGCTTGTGTAGGCAGGTCAGAGACAGGACTCTGTGGGTGGTAGTTCAATCCCGTTTTGTTCCCCGAAAGCTTCAGTTCTCTTCTAGCTTCTGCCGCCGCTCCCGCATTGCTCTGCCCCAGTCCTGGCTTGACCCCGTGGTATCGTTCTGCTTTGTAATTCTACACGGTCCTACTGAAATCCGTCAGCCCCGTAATTGTCCTGTCTGAGCTCTTTTTACAATACTACAGTGTCTGAAGAAACCATAAGGTGGAGAAATTAGTGACCTAAGACATGAATGTATAAAGAAAAAAAGATGATCATGTCAAATCATCTGCTAAGAGTTTAGAGTGGTGGTATGAGACCATTAATCTTCAGGTGTTTCTTTCTGTTGCAGGGTGGGAATAACGCAGGCCATACTGTGGTTGTTGATGGGAAAGAATATGATTTTCACCTATTTCCTAGTGGCATCATTAATCCAAAGGCAATTTCTTTCATTGGTAAGACAATTTTGGAACTTATTAAATAAAATAACGTTACATGATGTGTAGCTGCAGCCATATTTTATAGTAGCAAGCAAAGAAGAATATATAGGTGACAGTCAGATTTGCTTTAGCTTCAGCTGTTTGACTTTTATTTCACTGTTGCTTTAACATGAAGAGTTATTCTGCTTTCAGTGTCAGTTTAGTTTCTGCTACTAGAAAACTGTAAGTAAGAACCCCCTCTTTCTATCGCATTGCTCTTTCTTATGCTTTATGGTACAAGTTTGGATCCCACCCTCTACTTGTACACTCCTTTTATACTTTCAGAAATATATATATGCTGTTCTTTGAGGACACAAAACCTGGCACTTAGGCTAAATAAATAATATCATTTATCTCTGGCATGTCTTTATTGACTTTCCAGAAATAAACCCTAAGATACAGGGCTCCGCTTGGAAGGTTACCATCCAGTCTCCTTTTAGTTCACATTACCAGCTGTTTAAGGTGATGTTATATTTCACTGTAGAGATATTCGAAGTAGATGGCATCACTAAAAAGTTTGCATTGCTTACTGGACGTTAAACTCATATTTAAGTGACAGGCAAATTTAAGACTTTTACTTGTCCAAAATGATGATTCTTTCTGACAGAAAAGATGTATACAGAATGTGCAAGACATGAGTGTAAGTTTTAGTGAGTCATGGAGTTTCAGTTTTGTTTCATTTGATAATTTCCAAATGGATGATTGAAATACATGAAACATTTTTTTTCTCTCTGCAAAATACGGTGTATCGTTTTGCTTTCCGATTTACTCCCTTGCCAGTTAGTAAAGACTATAACTTAAGTTATCCTAAAACTAGGCTCAGACAGGCTCTTGCATGCATTTCTGATGTTCTCAAGAAGGAAGCAGCAGCTGTTTCCAGCCCACTACATCACTAATCCTCCACGCCTCGTCAGTAATGCTCTGTATTGCTTGTGGATTCCATATTGTAGCTCAAAAGCAGGGAGAAGGCATTGCTAATGTATTTCAGCACTAGTTTGAACTGAGTTTAAAACAAATACGTGAATATTGAAGAAAATTTAAATATTGTCACACAGGCTTGTCAGTGTTGTAAGGCCATGGACTTCTTTGAGCTTTTACCAGTGAACAATCGAGGCTGAAGTCGTGGTACAAAGTCCACCACAAACAAAGACAAGAATCCGCTTACCTCAGCTGGCTTCAGAGCAGGCCCGGCATTCACATCTAAAACAAGCAAGCTCTTTGTTTTTCTGATTTTAGCAGGCTTGTAGCTGCTTACCCAAAATGAGGATTTATCCAAAAAGTTCTCGAGATTACTTTGTGAGAAGTGTGAGAAGATTAGTCTTACTTTTGAAATAAAATTTCAGACAGCAAGTGTTTGCATGCCTTACATCCTAAGAAGGTGTATTTTATTTCTTGCTTTAAAATAAATCATTTATGTTCCCGAAGGTAATGGAGTGGTTATACATTTACCAGGCCTGTTTGAAGAAGCTGAAAAGAATGAAAAGAAAGGTTTGTATTGAATAATTTTTAACTTTTCCTTATATTGGCAGCCACGTTGAAGGGTTTTTTAAGCCTTTGTTTCTGACCATAAATATTCAGTGCAATAACATTCTGGATTTTAAATAATGAGGAAGACAGTATTTAAAATGTTGAATTGTGTTGTAGTTTTCAGACAGATTTTTGAAAGCAAACTTTTCCTGGGTTTTCAGGGAGTTTTATGGCATAAGATGCCACATTAGACAGAAAATAAAATCCTAAGGTGTGTGGCAAAGCTGCCTTTGACCTCAAACTGAGATGATTTAATCCAGAGTTTCTGTGTCCTCATTTCTGTGCCCGAGTATAAACTCAGTTGGCTCTGCTCTCAGCGAGGCTTTGGACCAGATGACCTTCTAAGGTCCCTTACTTCTTAAATTCTTTTATGATTCTATATATATAAATTCTTTATTTTCTGAGGCACAAATGGAGTTCAAGTGATTTATCGTAGAGTGAGTTAAACAAGAATCTTTCCTTAAAATAAGAAGTGTGTGTAAGCCACAGCATTCTGGGCTAGGAAGAAGTGGTGAGTATCTTTGTCCGTATCAAAATGAGAAAGCTGAAAAAGTAAAAAATGAGAAAAGTTTATTAACAAAAATATTGCTGTTATTTGATATTCACTTATGGTTTACCCATTTTGTCTACAGTCTTCTTAACAAGAAGCTATATAAACTAGAAGAAAGACATAGAAAAACTAAAAGCAAATCTCAAAGTTTGACCAATCAGCACAACTGAAATCCTACTTTCCTTTATATCTTCTGACAGGTTTAAAAGACTGGGAGAAAAGACTGATTATATCAGATAGAGCACATATAGGTAAGTGATGATTGAAGGGGGAAAAAAATCAAAATGACTGCTTAGCTCGTGGTACTAAACTACCTTATTACTCCACAGAGCAGTCATGTATTTGATCTAGTACAGCTTCTTTGTATGTTGTGTATCTGAAGCATAATAATGGTATTTGTATCCACTAAAGAGTGATGTTTTACATGTTTTCACAATGTTTAAGGAATACTCGCTCTGTTTTCACATGAGGAGGCCTGTGCACTATCAATTATAACAAAGGAACTTTGTCTTGAAATTATAGATGTCTCTGATTTAAAGAATGTTTTTCTCCTTTAGTCTCGCACTATGTCCATTTGTTTTTCCATTGCAGTGTTTGACTTTCACCAGGCCGTAGATGGGCTCCAGGAAGTGCAACGTCAAGCACAAGAAGGAAAAAAGTAAGTATTTTCAGCACCTTCATTTCATTAATAATTATGCAAATTTGAAAAATTGGTGTAATTTTGGAAAACAGAAATGCAATGTATCTCTAATGAGCTTTGCTGGTGTTACTAGTTCTGTGACTCCGTTCTGCTCCTACTTATGTTAGTGAACAAACTTTGAGGTATTACTGAACAGGCAGGGTATGAATTCGTACCTATTTCTGTTTTCCAGTTCTCTGCAACATACAGAGACATTTTGAAATACCTACCAAATCCCCCAAGCTCATTTCCATTAAAATGATGCTTCCAATCCAGTTTAATATCAGATTAGTGATGCTCTTTTGAATCAGGTCTGAAGTGTTGGCGCAATTAGGTTCCACACTTGTAATAGTTTATTGCGTATTCACTTCTACTTCATGGAGATATTAGTTTCTATTTTAATTTTAATCTTGGACTTTAGCACAGTATGTAACTATTCATACCTCGTTATTTTGGCTTCTGAAAGAACAAAGGTTTATGTGAACACACTGTATTTTTCTCTCTGTTAGTCTATTAGTTTTTGATCCCATTGGACAATTTCAGCCAAACTTAACATACAAATAGAGATCTCAAAATTTCTAAAATGCATATGAAAATAGGCATGCAGGTAGGGAAACAGTTTCATTTTTATCCTCATCAGGGTAAAGACTGCAACAGTTCATAGGGAGAGAGGTGGTATGAATAATGCCAAAGCCATAGGAAACCAGTTTGATCACTCACAGAACTGGTTGTTGTTTACAACTATAGACAGTGCTGCAACTGTGAAAATGTGAAAATGACATTTGTTTCCTATTGTTTATGGTAAGGGATGTAGTAGTACCACAGGATAGTATAGTAACCATTATTACTGTATAATATATGTATATATGCACATTGTTTCAACTAAGCTTGTGTCAGCCAGACCCAAGGCTTAATGCTTTACTGCACACCATGAATATTACCAATACTTATGCAAATCCACTGAACCATGAAAGTTGCTATATATTTACTATTATAGAACTTTAGTAATTTTTTTATGTCTCAGACCTCCTGCCCAGTATATGGTGTATTGAAGAGCTTTAATAAAATTACTTAGCATAAAGCATATTTTTGCATATATTTATACATGTTTGGGGGGTTTATTTTTATTAGTATTGGCACAACAAAGAAGGGGATTGGACCAACATATTCTTCCAAAGCTGCACGAACAGGCCTTCGAATTTGTGACCTCCTTTCTGACTTTGATGAATTTTCTTCCAGGTACAGCTATTTCCATTTCTAAATATTATGTTAAAGAGCGATACATTTTGGCTGATAGATTTGCTTTTAAGGAGACGTTTTTAAATATGTGTCTGAATTGTGTATATAAATTGTCTAGAAGGAGAAGAAAACTGAAAAGAATGTGTGTGTATATTTCCTGCACCTCACAGAGTTTCTCATAATTTAAAATGTAATTTTGTACATTGGGAAATGCACTGGTTGAGGTATCAAAGTTCTGGGTATTTTCTCCCTGTAGCTCGCAGTATATACTGTGTATAACATAAACTGAGTTCTTGTCAAAGGTTCTATCAACATTAAGTATGTTCTTCATAGATACGATTTCAATATTTTACAGATTTAAAAATCTGGCACAACAATACAAGTCAATGTTTCCCACATTGGAAATAGATGTAGAAGGACAATTGAAAAAGCTAAAGGTAAGGATTTAACAGTTGTACTTTTTGTTCAGTTTCAGGGAAAGTATAGAAGAAAACAGTAATATTTAATTTAAAAAGTAAAAATGAAGTGTACCAGAACTACTACTTATTAAACTAATTAATTAATTTAAATGAAAAATGCATATCTTCATTATTATAAAACCTTTCAATAAGCAGTAGCTATGCTTCTTAATAGAATGTTCTCTTCTTGTGGGCATTAAAATAAATTTTGTGGACGATTTAATTCTCCTATAACATTTTTGACATAAAATAGCTGTTGTATTAAAGTAGCCAAGAGGACACAGGGTGACACTTGCAGTTAGCAGTCTCCAGCCATAACTGATCTAGTCTGTCTGAGAGACTTCCATGCTTACTGAAGAATTGTTTGTGGAAGCTGTGTTTCAAGATGCTGGTATTACAAGAAAAATGGCTTTTCATAAATAAATTCAGAAGAGCTGCTGGTAAAACATGTTCTTCGATGAATATGTAAGAAAAGAGGATGCTAAAAAAATATCTTACCTTTCCCAAGTTTTGTCTGGTACTTGTTCAGAGCTGACACGCTACCTTTAAAGATATTTTTTAATGTTCATGGGTAGTGATTTTTTTTTTTCTTTCGGAGCTTGCGCTATTTCTAAGTCCCACTCTCAGTGTGTCTAGACTATAGACACACTATAGAGAGACTATCAACAAAATGAGGTAGGTATACAACATCTCTGTGAATAGAAATGGTACAGAAATTGTGGCATTCTAATGCCATAACAAGTCATGTTTTCTTATGTGAATCAATCATTGATTTTGTTTTCAATAGAATATAAGCTAATGGTTGTATTTTTCAGGTAAAACACAGCTATTGAGGCTGGCGTGTTAGGGTTATCTGTATGTTTCGTGTTTCAAAAGTGAGCACAGTGTTCCCTACTTCCAGCTATTGTCTGGGGAAGCTGACATTTCTACTCAAATTTGCAGGGATATGCTGAAAAAATAAGGCCCATGGTTCGAGATGGTGTGTATTTTATGTATGAAGCTCTTCATGGCTCCCCAAAGAAGATCCTTGTTGAAGGAGCCAATGCAGCATTACTTGATATTGACTTTGGTAAGTTAAATTTTAAACTCAATTTAACTCCTAAGAGATTACTTTTATTTTGATTTGTGTTTATATCAGCTTTGCAAACCTCAGAAAAATAGAGAAACAAAATAGTCTTTCCTTTAATAGGAACAGATCTCCCAAAAGTAAAGCACAGTAAGCCGGAGATTGTATCATTAACAGGATTAAGTGCTTAGGGTTTAAATATTGATTTTTACTGAAGTTTATTCCAGTGGAGTTGCAGTTTCACTGCAGATATTCTTGTCTTTATTACTTCTAAATGTGTGTGCACATTGCCATACATTCCAGGCACCCATTACAGTGCTGCTGAGGTAATTCCTCTGCAGTGGAGGGAGGATTAAACTGGTACGGATAACCTGTAAGTCTAGCCTCCTCAGTTGCTCTCTGCTCTGCCCTCTTACCAAAGGTTAATTAAACCACTTAGGTCTCCATGAAGATGAAATGAAGAACTGAAGAGATTGTCCAATCCAGAGTCACAGTGTAGATTAAAACTTAGAAAATTTGGTGGAGATACTCAGAGCTACTTGTGTAGAGGACTGGCAATGTCAGACCGTGACCTTTACACCAGGCTCTCCGTGGATGTAGCGGAAATACTTTCTGTGATACACAGGGCAGTGAAAAAACATTTACACAGCAGCAGCATCCTAGAATAGATCCAGTGCCTAATGGAAGTAGTATTGAGATGCTTTTAAATTTCTCCCTTGTGGGCAATTCTCAGTGAAAGTTTCAAAGGATGAATGCAGAAAAGCTTACGCATTGGAACAGATAGCACATACTTGATACCTCCTTAAGTATAAGAAAGTAGGATATTTTCTTATTTGTCTGTCTGAACTTCTTGCTCACTAATAATGTGCTTATACACATTGCCAGGGTGAGTCAGCTATTTGAGTGGAAAAAATCCTTCATTTTGAGGGGTTTCTGTGTAGCTTTAGCAATCTAAATACATATTATTCACTACAGGAGGAAGCAGTTTGGGGAAGAGCAGCTTAATTTGTTCTCTTAAAAACAAAATGGGGATATGTAGTAAGAAGAATTTGCCCTGCTCTTTGGCTGCTGTTTCAGTTGAGCTTTAAAGCCAAATATACAGGTGAAAATCTCCTTTCAACTCATAAAGGAAAATCAGTCTTTGTTTCTTATCATTGCTGAAACAGGGTTGTGCTGTTGTTTTTCTGACAGGCACCTATCCTTTCGTGACTTCATCGAACTGCACCGTAGGTGGTGTATGCACTGGACTTGGTGTTCCTCCCCAGCATGTCGGTGATGTGTACGGTGTGGTGAAGGCGTATACTACTCGGGTGGGAATTGGAGCCTTCCCCACTGAGCAGATTAATGTAGGTTTAATGTTACAAAATGCAATATATACAGTTGCCAAAAAACAAGGTCAATGGAATGGGGTAAGGGTATACAAATGATAAATAAGCACCTTAATAATAATGCCAAGCAATTGCACTCATGAAGAGAGAAGTACATTATAAACTTAAGGTATTTTTCTTCAGAGGAGAGAAACACAAGTGTGATGATGTTGTATCATGGTGACCACACTTCTGTTGTAAAGAATGATGTGAAAATAGATTTCATCATTTTATGTAATAACATAAGGTGCGTTTCAGTGGCGAGAGTTTGTTGTAGGCTGGAACTGTCAGTGCATCACAGGAAAACTTAAATTACAAGATACAACTTCTGTGCTTAACAGCCTGTGTTCTGTGTGATTGACAGAATACATGTGGTGTGCGCATCAGCCAGTCATGCACAAATTGATCAATAAAAAGAAGGGGAGAGATTCTGATTCTTTTAAACTGTCTGTTGTATTTTCATTATCAAGAAACTAGAAAGCTCAGGGTATTGATTATGAGCTATGCACACAGCAATCTCTAGGTCAGTGATCCAGGTCTAATTTAAGGATTTAGTCACTAAAATCCTTTTTCTAATGGCTCAAATGAATTGGTGATATCCTTTAGTTATATGGATCATGAGCGTAAAGTTTGTTTCTTCTTCATTTTTAATGCATTATAAATGCTGCCTGCCTGAAGGGAACACTTGGCAGTCTCAATCTGTGGTAGAACCTAGGAGCCCTAGGCATGGTCAAGGAGTCTGTTGACCTCGACATTGTACAAGCATTGATTTTGTCCCAGGCATTTACAGTCTTGGCCCCCCAAAACAATAGATGCCAAAAGACCAGGTGAAGAAAGTAAACACAAACAAAATTAAAACCAGGGCTGAATTGTCAAGGAAATCTTCCTATCAGATGAAGAAGGAAGAAAAGTGTCTCCTTGGAACATGAAATAGTCATATTAAATAAGTATTTTGGAAATACTAGTGATTGAAATACAAAAATCCTGTACATATGAGGGGCTTTATTCTCTGCCTTAGTCCCCTCCTAATAAAACTTAATTATTTTTTTCTTTTTTTCCTACAAAAAGACCTTGGAATTGAACAACTGTATTTTTTTTGCTATTCGTCTATATTTGTTTATATTTGTTTTCCTGCTATTTTTCAGTGAAATACCATGACCATTCTTTTCTGTCTTCTTTTAGGAAATTGGAGATCTTTTACAGTCCCGCGGCCATGAATGGGGAGTAACTACAGGCAGAAAGAGACGTTGTGGCTGGTTAGATCTTGTCATTTTGAAATATGCTCATATGATCAACGGATTCACTGCGTAAGCATCACAGATTTTGCGCTACATTTGGAAGTGATAATTTTGTGCTTCGCAGAATAAATATGTAGGTAACATTAATATAAGTCCAGTAAAGTGTTACATTTTAAGCAATAAAATAATTCACAATGGGCAACTGAGAATTGTCTTAATGCTAATAATAATCTAATTCCTTTGACTTTTTTTTCCAAATCAAGTGATTTTACAACATCATAGCAGTGATTTTTTTTCATACATATTTTCACTTTGCTTACATCAGATGGCAAATGTAGATTGGACCAATGTATCAGTTTTTTAAGAGTTTGCTCTAGAGTTCTTGGTGCAGTGCTTTCATACTGACTTACGTCGCGATCTAAAACCTGCTGGCTTTGAGCTTTGGTTGGCTCTAGTGAATCATACTTGTAGCACCAGTTCTGCATCATTTGGAACCACTGCCTCTTTAAGTGAATTAAGTGGGATGACACAAAGTGCACAGCAACTGGCACAGCTTTCATTCCAGTCCCTACAGGTTCATTTATTTACAAAGATGTGGTCTATTATTATTTTATAAATTCTGCTTTTAATGGGCTGAGTTTTATTTTCTTTGGGACTGAGCAACTTACTTGGTTGATAAATTATTTTATAATGAAAAATATATACTAAATTGACATTTTAAAGGAAAAGTGACTGTCTAAAGAAACTGTTCAAGACCATAATACCATCAAGCTAGCTTATGTCTAATGCTAAAATGCTAGTAACTATCACAAGCCATTAATTTATACTAATTGCCAATCTGTATTTTCAGAAGAAGTTGCAAAAGTTTCACTACAGTTTTGTTCATGTAAAGTGTAGACTTACTCATGCATTCAGGCAAACTTGTTCATATATGCAAACACATGACCTTGGGCATTTTAATATCTTACAAACTGAGACTTAGTATTGTTTATGCTACTAATGTTACAAAGGAACAATGATCTTTGTTCATTAATTTATCAGAAGGTTTTTCAAATATTTTTTTTACTTGGATTTATATTTTGCTTTAACTTACATAGCTCTAGTTTATATGGAAATAGTATTAGGAAGGCATTATGTTTCCTTCCATTTCAGTTCTATACAATTACTGTGCTTCTATCAACAAAACTATGTCATTTCTGGTAACTGTGACAGTTAAAAACGCATGGGGAGATAAAAACTTCAAAAAAGTTGAAGAACTGGCTCCCTGCTGCTTCTTTCCCAAAAGGCCTTTTCATTTAACCATTGCATTTATCACATACTTACTGAGCACATATAGCATGGACTATTATGTACATACCTAAATGTATGTCTAAATCATTAGCTACTCATATTTTTACCAGCAAGGTCTGGCATATTGTTTCTAGAGAATTTTACTGGTTTTAAAATGCAGTTTTAGTCTGATCAGTGAATACTACAGTGTCTTTTTGAGGTTCCATTTTTGTGTTCCAGTGTGTTCATTCACAAGAAGAAAAAGGTTCATTAAACTGACAACCCTGGTAGCACAGCCTGGGCACTGAAAGTCAGGCTGGGATCCTTCCTACTGAACTGTATACGTGATTTTAGTAGCTAGATTATGCTTGTGAAGTCTGTTTTAAAAGTGTAATTTAGTAAATAAGTCTGTCTTACAGTTGTTGTGAATCAGTAGGAGTAGCAGAAACAATTGCTAGTGGTGATGTAAAGTGACATGCCATCATACACACCCAAACCAAGTCCAGTAAGGCTCGCTTTACATAGTCAGCTTGCATTTTCATGTGCTAAACTGAACACTGTGCGCCTGTATGAGCAGCCAAGCATTTGGAAATGTGTCGTAGTAACTTAGTCATGTATTCATCTGAGAGGCGTGAATTCAATTAACGATGTTTATAGTTTAATATATTTGTGTATTTCTGCTTGCTGGGTTGCCTGAGCTGGATTTGTGAATACAAAACTAGAAAGAAAAAAGACAAGACAGGTGGAAAGTATTAAAGAGGATATTCATCATGTGTGTAACTCTGATGTTTTTCTGTACAGTTTGGCATTAACAAAACTGGATATTCTTGATGTCCTTGATGAGATTAAAATTGGTGTTGCTTACAAATTGGGTGGAAAAAGAATTCCATATTTTCCAGGTATGTTGTTAAATATCTATGTTCATTTTCCTCTTTCTGTTAAGTCATGCCTGTTGGGAAAGACTGTTTGCTTTTTAAAATCAGGCTTGATTTCTTTTTCGCTAGACCTTCTGTAGAAATTTGCAGAACTGTGATACCAATATAAAGACTACTGTATCGGTATGTTAGCATTTTCTAGTCACCTTGCGTCTGTATGCATGATGACAAGAAGTTCAGAGCAAATAAAATCCTGTGTTAGGGCCTCTATGTCTTGTCCCAGTAGATTTTTTTATTGACAACACAAGGGGTCTGAAAGTCAGCAAGAGTCAATTCAGTGTGTATCTTTGGCAATAGCCTTTAATGAAGTAAAGTAAAAATAAAATCAGTGCTTAAGCTGTGAAAAAATGAGATGGATACAAGCAGAATAAAGCTGCTTATCGGCTACCATCACGTAACTGTAATTAACAGCAACAACATTGTGGTTAATAAAAATATACATTGCCTCCTGAATATGCTTCATGTTAAAACTTTTAAGATGTAATAATATGTAATTTTGATACATTAATGATGTTTTCAAGATACCTGTAACAGTCTATGCCAAGATGAGGGGGTTGTTCTGTTGAGATGGGGGATTCTGGAGGCACAGGGAGGGCTGGCAGCAGCCACCAGCTTTCCCACCACTGATGGTAGTTTCTGGCTGTGGACAGTAGCACACTGAGAATTCCAGTGGGGAAAGGCTTGAAGGCATCTAAGTTTTTAGCAAGCCTGATTCAACCCTGTTCCATGAAAGTAAAAATTTTTGAGGAAGTCGTGCCTTGTCTACAGGAGGACTTCTATTTTATTCTGTGCAAATCTGAATCAAAAAGTGGAACTACTTTAAACTTCAAATAATTTGTTTCCTTAAAAAAACTTCAGTAGTCTTCTGACAACATAGAGTGCATCCTAAGGTTTTGACAAGAGGAAACTGGATTACTAGATCCTCTTGAATCAGAGTTATCTTCCTAAGTAACAGAAATTAATCTAAATTAAGAATAAATTAATTAACCAACCAGTAGAAATACTGGGGGGTGGGGGGGTTATTTATCAGATTTTAAATGTTGTCAAAAGACTTGGTTGGTCAAGAGCAATAGGTGTGTTCTTTTAAGGTGGAGCAGCTAAAATCAACTGTGATAAAAATTGTTCTCCCACAGCTAATCAGGAGATACTACAGAAGGTGGAAGTAGAGTATGAAACAATGCCTGGGTGGAAGACTGACACAACTGGTGCACGAAAATGGGAGGACCTCCCACCCAAGGCCCAGAATTACATTCGCTGTGTGGAGAACCATGTTGGAGTGCCAGGTAAATCTTTCTGTAGATGTACATATGAGGATGCAACAGCAGACAGGAGCAGCTCTGTAAAAGTGCTCAGTTCGTTAGCCAGAGCGTGGCTTGATTTGGGCAGGAGGCAATGGAGGTACCTGTGGCTGGGCTGATGATGGTAAAGGTTGTCAAGAAGCAGCAAAGGGTGGTGTTCTGCGGGCAGGTCTGCAGTGTTGCAGAGAGCTCCAAACTGCTGCTGACAAGGACTTAACCAGAGGAAAGATAAATGTGTGTTCTTCTTGGCAAACTACTGCTTTCTGTCAGTGAAAACTCAGGGATCTCTCACATCACCGTGCTTCAGTGCATAGTTAGTCTAATGTCCTCCCTTTATTAATCTCTTCCTTTCACTTCCTGCACTGCATCCCTGTTTGGATATAGACTTCTCTTTTTCTTTGTTTATCTCTTCCATACTTACCCATATAAGGAGATGGATTGCATACATGGATACAAGATTGTTTAGCCCAATTCTGCCTCTTTGGAAAAATGAGAATCTTAACATGATCAAGCCATCCCATTTTTTTTTCAAATCTAATTGCTAGAGCTCTAGAGGTGCCAAGAGCTAGGTGTGGCATGAATGGTGCAGTTTGAAAGGCAATTTCCACAGTAGCAAACGTGGAAAGCTGGCATGTGTGCTTTTGTTTTCCATAAAGCACCTCAAAGGTCACATCTGGGGAGTGTAAGCTAGTTGCAGCTGTGGCAATTCCAGTATTAAGTTCGTGGATTAGGAAGCATCTGATAGCAGACCCTGAAACTCAGTGGGTGGTCTGTGTGTGGTCACGAACACAGATGTGGGCAACAGGATATGTAAATAAAGTTTCCCTTACTTTATTTCTCTGGTTCTCGGTGTGAAGGCAGGGTGCCTTGGTGGGTTTGATGACTATAGGAGACCTACCTACAGTCAGTTCTATAGTATGCATGGGCAATAAAAACTGTAGTGGAACAATTGTAGTATGCTATTTGGGGTGGCTACTCACACTGGATGATGTTTTTAATTGCAGCCTTGTATTTAACAATATTATAGCATGTGTGCATCACTATCCCCTGATCCACATCAAGAAAACTTCACAGTCTGGCAGAGCTCTCACTTCTTCTCTGCAGGGAGTTAGCTAGACATCCTATCACTCAAGACAATGACAGTTAAACCTGCAACAAACATACTCGACCTTCTGTTAGGCCTTCCATCTGCAATGCTTTGTGTTTATGGTATAATTATTTCATGCTTTCAGACTTCAGTATATTGCACTTCTAGTGTGGTAATGCAGCAGGTGTAAAGTGCTTTTTGACAGTAAAACTTCCTAGCATTGTGTTTCAGGACAAGGTTGGCCAGTTCGTAGTGAAGCGTGATGAATGGTGAAAGTTATTCAAATTCATTGATTGTAATATTTACTCTCAGTAATTGTTCTAATAGATGTGTTTTCCTCCCTAGTTAAATGGGTCGGAGTTGGAAAATCAAGAGAGTCGATGATCCAGCTATTCTAAACGAATGAAGAACTTCAGTGATGAGAAGCACAATTTAGCGTTCATCTGTTCCTTACTGCTTCCTCTTTAAATGGAGATGCTATTTAAAACCAACATGTTCTTCTAGGAATTGAATAGAAAGAAAACATATATTCTGTATTGTAACATTTTATTTATCTTTAAGTTCTCAGTAAATTCAGTGTAAAATCTCCTTGGTGGCCATCATCAAAGAAAAATCAAAAAAATATTCTTGACAAAATAAGGAAAAATATTTTTTTAAATTTGAGCCGTGTTACTATTTAAAAGTATTTTACATCCGTACAGAGTTATTTCTTCTTGCTGAAACCAGTATTAAGCCTTTTCCGGTAGTTACTGGGTAACTTTAGAATTGTGAAGCTTGGATTTGCTCTTCAACTTCAAATGCTACAAAGTTTATGTATTTGGGTTGGCAGTAATAAGACAGATACCATGTACTTAAATTGGTTGGATTATATAGATTTTCAGTTTCTAAAATACGGTGAAGTTAGGTAGGTGTTTTTGACTGCACAAAGCAAAGCAAACACAATTATCTTTAATTTTTATATAATAATTTTCTAATAGCCCACTAAAATGAATGGGGAGCATCTAAAGTATTTTTGTCACAGAGCCTATTCTAGTAACTAACATCTGTAGAGGGGCCAAACTGGAGAAAGCTCAAATATCCTGTGTACTAGCAGACAATCCCTGTGGAGACTGTCAGATGTGCAGTCTTTATTTTATGCAGTAGGGAAGGAGTGAGCGAAGGTGGAAGGAAGAGAGTCCTCAGGGTACAAAACACACGGGGAGAGCGGAGCCGAGACAGCACGCTGTGTTTTCTCAGTGAACCTGAGACATTTTTTTCCTGCTCATGCAGTGATTGTAATTTCCAAAGTTTTACTGTAGATATCTGTTGAGGAACTGGGACTTGCAGCTCTGTAAGGCACACTTGCTTCCACAGCTCTAGGTTTCCAAGAATAAATCAATGCATGACTTAACGATGACTGCTGCAGTATTTACACTCCTCACACATTTTGACCTTCCTCAGCAAAATGTAATGCCTATTTATAGAAGGGGATGACATGTGGCAGCCAGGTTTAGGACATGTAGAAGCTGTGGAGAGGTCCCAGAATCTTAAGAAAACACTTGGATTTCTTTGTGGATCTTCTAATTTATAATGGCTATACTTCAGGAGCTCTCAAAAAAAAGGCCTACCTCTTGTAGAGGAAAACCAATACAGTAGAAACGGAGTTATTCCCTAACTGCGGAATTTTCCGAGTAAACGTTCCTTTTCTATTGATGTCTCAGAAAGCTTAACAATATTTTTGTATCATTCCCAGGGGCTGTGGAAATGGCATCAAAACCCCAGTAATGCCATTATCTAGTGTGTGAAAATATCCCTTTTCTGAGATGATAACTCCAAGGATATAAACCCATGAGAATCTTTGCATCAGAGATGGGGAAAAAGAAAAACCTGTCTGGAGTATTCTGTGTCATACTCATCCCCTTTGTCTTTTCTCACTCAATATTAAATAACAGTTCAAACCCATTTGTGTCAAGAAAAAATTACAAAAGTACCGATACAAGCACAAAACAAGCACTAAATTTAACTGTTTGTGGATGTATTGCCGCTTGTAAGGCAGAATTCTTACACCCTCCAGCTGCAGTGCAGTCTCCTCATACCCCAGTTCATCACAGACTGTGGCTTTATGCCACAAGCAAATACCCTTTATCTCTTGAAAAAAAAAAAAAAAATACCCCAAAGCCGTGAATCCTTAATTCAGCTATAATTCCTTTGTCGATCTTTGACAAGTTGTTTAATCTCCCTGCTACTGTTTTTGCAATCTGTAAAATGGCAATTAGGCATACATCCTCACCTCTTTTACACTGTTTTGGAGGTCCATGGGTCCTGCAGCCTTGCTCTGACATTGATGAAGAAGCTCTCCCTGTAGTATTTATGGGTATTCTAATGAAAGAGCAATGAGATTTCTGACTTTATTTAATGTTTGCAAGCCATTTCGGAAAGGTGCTTGGTAAGTGCTAATTATTACAAGCACCGTGAAATGTGCCTCATTTATATGACGTAATTTAAGCATAAAGATGCTTGTAGGTACAGTAATTAAGTTTTGTTTTCCCATGGCTTAACCTTGTGACATTTGCCTACTGGATGATCTAGACCTGTTCCTCTTCTTGGCCCCATATTCATCAGTGCATTTGTGCTAGGAGGTTGCCGCTATATTTAAGCTTTGTTTGATTTATAGGCAAAGTCCACAATGACTAACAAGCCACTCCGTGTACTGAATAACTGAATTTAATGATCAGCTCTAAATGAAGTATTTGGCATATTGAAAAAATTAGGTTTTATAGCTTAATTTTCACAGGATTACTTTCTCTTGTTCACCTAATCTTTTTATTTTCCGTTAAGTAATTTTTCCATTAAGTCTCCGTTAAATCCACATTGCCTGTCTTTGCATTCAAGGATTCATCAGAAACCCAGTGATGTTGTCAATGGGCATGATGTAATAGGCAATTATCCCCTGACTTACACTGGTACCGTAAAAATAATATCATGCATTTGATTTCATTTCATAGCATGGATTTTTTAAATGAAAGTTCTACTCCTATTGAATTTCATATGTGTTGTCACTGAGTTAAATGTGAATAAGTTCAGGCTTTTATCAAAAAGCTCTTTAAACTACTGAGTGACACAATACTTAATAAGAACATTTTTATGTAAATTTTCTTTCATTTTGGCTGTTTCCCATGTGTATTATTTTGTATTGTTTGGAATTTCATTTTAATAACAATCACTGTGATGAATTTGATTTCTTTTTTCTCCCCAGCCAAATGCAATAATAATGACTAAAACTGGTTGATGCATCATCCTGTTAGATAGCTGGATGGAAGAATAAGGGTGAACGTCTACCAAAATGGCATAATTTGTGGTAAAGATTATAGTTTTCTAAAAGTAGCAATTACTGATTCACTCATGCACATTAATGTATTTTATGTATTTTCTCACATTTACCCTTACAATATGGCCTTCATAGTCAGGTGTATGCTTCCTAACACATGCAGTATAGAATTTTGAAGCTTTTTTAATTTTTAATTTGGCTATATATGGTCTTACAGTTTTGGCATAATGCACTTTATAAAAGGAAGGAAAATTAAGCATTTCCATAGTAATGTGCAAACTATACTTAACACCTTATGCAGATTTTTTCAGATGAATTTTGGATCCACACCTGTTTATTTTGTCCTGAAAGACATATTAAAACCAATTTAAAGTAACAGTGCTTGGTCTCTGTTTCTCTCTTCTTTTTAACACCATACAAACACTTCATACAAAAATCTGATTCAATATTTCATAGATTTTAAACAATAACTAGCAGCATCACTGACTGAATAGGTATTTTCTTTTAATCTACAGATTCTCAGTGTTTGGCCTTTTTTTAACATATTCCACAAACTTTTGTCCCACTTTCACGTTTACAAACTGAGCAGGGATCCATGTTTACCACCGGGGGTTTATGGTTAGTCATCTTTAATTAGCTCACCTGAGTGAACAATCGTTTTACGAAGAAAAAAAGCACTTTCTAATTGATGCAAAAATGTTCTTGCCATACCAGCTGGCTCAGAACAACTGATGTGAACTCTGTATAGCTCTTTATCAACAGAACTGTGCTAGAAAGGAAAGATAGATACTGGCTCAGATAAGTAATCATCACCTCTAAAAGAAGAGTGGGCTTCAGACAAGTACTGTTAGGGCTTTCAGAAGCCTTTGTAGAAATCACTCTCTTTCTCATCCATTTTAGAAGGAGCCTGGAACAACAGGTGAGTGACCTGTTCAGTAAATGACAGCAGGTTAATACACAATTCAGGGCAATGGCTGAGAGCTGTACGAGAACTGATCTGCTAATTAACTAGTGTTTCTTCATTTCCTTGCCATGAGTTATATATATATATAAATTCACGTAGAGTGGTCTTTGGTAGCCAGATATCTGAAGCAGTTTCATCTAACTCCACGTGATGCTGGCAATGCCCAAGACCAAAAAATACCAAAACCAAAACTGAGGGAGTCTCTCTTTGCTGAAATTACCCACCAGGAAAACACTCTGGTTTGTTACTGGTCTGTCTGTTGTCTGTCACCTGGAGAGCTGAGTCTTATGACTGGGAGGAAGGAAAGAAGATAGGCAGCCCGGTAAAAACGGGAACAATGTGACCATCTTGCCTTTGGAGAGTTGCAATTAATAGATGACTTTCTGCCCCTACCCTCTTCTAGTAAGTAGTACTTTACATGGGGTGAAGCTGTAGCCCGCTCCTTACTCCTCGTGAAAGTGGCCCAGCTTCCTCTACAGTAACATTTCATATCCACCAGAGAGCTGGTTTCAAGAGCTGGATGTGTGCAAGAAGTACGAGCTGACATCATCCTTTTAACTAGCCATCAGGCAAGAAAATCCAGCTCCAACCGTCTTATCTTTAGAAGAAGTCCCTGTTTGTAGTATAGGCACTCTATCAGGGGAGTAGCCTGTGGATTTGTTGGCTACTAATTTAAGTGAGTTTGTTAGTGGCAGTATCGTCTCTTTATTAGATCCATGTTGCCAATGAAAAAGAAGGTGCCTGAGGCTTAGAGCCTGCTTGCCTGTCACAGTGCTACATGGGACTGATAGTGTGTGAGACGTGGTATTGTACAGCCTGCTTCAGAGAGGTAGGAGACTGGGTTCTTTCCTTCCCAAATCACAGGTTGTCCTGGTTTCGGCTGGGACAGAGTTAGTTTTCTTCCTCGTAGCTGGTACAGTGCTATATTTTGGATTTAGTATGAGAATACTGTTGATAACACACTGATGTTTTAGTTGTTGCTAAGTAGTGCTTACCCTAAGTCGAGGATTTTTCGGTTTCCCATGCTCTGCCAGCAAGGAGGTGCACAAGAACCTGGGAGGGAGCATGGCCAGGACAGCTGACCTGAACTAGCCAAAGGGATATTCCATACCATAGGACATCATGCTCAGTATATAAACTAGGTGGAGTTGGCCGGGAGGGGCGGATCGCTGCTCGGGCATCTGTCTGTGGGCGGTGAGCAATTGCGTTGTGCATCACTTGTCTTTTCTTGGGTTTTATTTCTCTCTCTTTTTGTTATCTTCCTTTTCATTACAGTAGTTATTGTTATTATATTTCAATTATTAAACTATTCTTATCTCAACCCACGAGTTTTAGGGTTTTTTCCGATTCTCTTCCCAGTGGAGGAGGAGGAGCGAGTGAGCAAGTGACTGCGTGGTGCTTAGTTGCTGGCTGGGGTTAAACCACAACACAGGTCCTTCACAAAGGAGCTTTGGTAAGGAACACCTTTTACTCTCAGATGGGGCTGGCTGAGCCTTTACATATTGCTCAAATTTAAAGTGAAAAATTATCCATGTAGATGTCAGCCATACAGTGAGGCATTAAAGAAGTAAAGTAAATAAGGGTTTCAAGATTTTGCCTTTTAATCTCTTATATACGTACAGGAAATTAGTTGTTCTAAAATACCTTCATGTGTTATTAATATCTGTACATTTCTGGAGTAGAGACTGTGCATTAAATATTTGCCCATCAGCCCTGTGAGACTGACTGTAAGAAAAAAAAAAACAACAAAAAACCAGGAAAGAAGATCTTCTATGAGTACATACACTTTATAGCTTCCTTTAATGTAGAAAATTTTGGCCAGCAGCTGCATTTTGCAGTGGTTGCAAACAGTACAAATTCTAACACTGTCTACAAAAATGTCTTTGGCAAGGAAATGTCTTTGGCAAGGAAATGTCTTTGTCAGGAAAAAAATAACACTCGTGTATTTGAATGTTTTCGCAATCTTGAGATAATGTACTCTTCCTTTGACAGGCGTTACCTTTTACAAGTTAAGTACATACACCAGAGTTTACATTACAGGCCTGTAAATAGTGCCTCAAACAACAGCATTAGGTTTCAGGAGATACCTTTACAGTGCTTGGTAAGTGGCGGAGCACTTCAGACACTTTAGGTGGCTGCTGAAATCCTTAAAATACCCTGGGCAGAAGCACGGGAGACATGTTTTCTTAAGGACTGCAGAATACAGTCACCTATACGTGCCCTTACAGCAGAGGTGGCAGTATCCATCTTCATCTTCCCCTATATGAGACAAAACTTCCAGTGCTATCTGGGCCTAATTCTTCAAATGCGTGGAAACGGTGTTTGCCGCTGAGGTTTGTGGAGCCCGTCTGGCCTGTAAATGGAGATGGTCCCATGCAAGGGGTGCTGGAGTCAACCTTTGGTGAGTCTGACAAAATTACAAACTTGGTAAATACAGTGTATTACCAGTCACTATTATAAAAAGGTGTTTCATGGTGTTCTTTGCTTCTGAAGAGAAAACTCCCAGTTACAAACCTATTGTATTTAGACTTATGTTTCCACTGAAGTTCTTAAAATAGTGCAGCACTCTGCCATGAATGGAAACCTGTCCTTTGAGTTCTGAATTGCGGAGTGGCTGACAACAAATGGCAAAGACCTTGATAAGCTTGAGGGCTGGGCAACGGAAAGCTCATGAAGTTCAGGAAGAAGCGCAGGGTTCCCCATGTCTCAGTACAGACTGGGAAGCACCTGGCTGAGGAGCAGCTCTGCTAAAAAGGACCTGAGGTTTACAGCAGATGCCAGGGTGAATATGAGCCAGTGATGCACTTGCATCTTGAGTAAAGCAGATGGCCTACTGGGCTGTACCAGGAGGATAATGACCAGGAGATGGAGGGAAGGTGTTTCCCATTACTCATGTTGGTGAGTAGTACCACTGACTCATGCTAAATACCTGCTGGCATCCATTGTAATGGTATGGTTTGTGTCCTTAGTAAATGGGTGAAGAAGAAAAGGAGAATTGGGGAGATGATGTGACATTGTTGTTTCAAGAATCTGCCGTGCTACAAGTAAGACTAGCTATGGCCCCAGTGCACAGTCACGTGTACGTCAATACTACAGTTAAAACTTTACTCCTTAGCATCCTATAGCATCAAAAATAGGCAATGCAGTTCAAATTTTGAAATTTGCATTTTGTACTCCAATTTTCTTCTGCTTCAGTTGTTCCAGCCACTGAGGCTGTGCCCTTGTGGTGGCTTCATCCTGCTCTGCAACGACTGTTATCACTGTTGCACACTTCAGTTTGCACTACGAAGTAGTGCACCCAGTATGGAAAATGTGTTCCTTTCAGATGAAACTGAACAAGAGATGCTTTCCAGCAGTGCCCCTGCTATGCTCCAGATGCTAATCAGAGTTCAGTCCATGGGACCAGACAAGAGCTGGTCAGAAGCAACCCTCCACCTACAGTGTAGATATTGGCTCCTGAGCACCAACTACTTTGCGTATTTATTCCAGTAGTGCTGCACTGCTTGCTAATATAGACACACCTTTTGAACATCAGCCATTCCATCTTCCCTTATCCAGTTCTTTGTTCACTTTATACTAATCCCTAACTAATTATTCCCTGTATGGTTCTATATCAAATGCTTAATGAAGTCTAAATAGATTATAACCACTGCATTTCCTTTGTCCATAAAATCAGCTGTTACCCAAGTACTCAGGAGTCATCTATTTTTAAGTCCATCTCGCATTTTATCCCATTTTGCATTTACCTCTATGTTCTTAGTGAGCCTTTCCTTGAAAACATTAAGTCTTGCAAACTACTGAGTCTAGACTATTAACCCTCTGTTTGTCAGCATAATTTTTTCACTGCGTCCTTTAAAAGTATTACATTTTCAGTTCTCCAATAATACAATACCGCTCTCAACTTGAAAGGTTATTAGAAGCATTTCTTCCAGCCCTGCAATTGCATAAAGTCATTCTTTCAGAATTCAGGAATGCAGTTTGTACCTGTACCAATGGGGCCATAATCGTGTCTACGTGAGATAGATTAAGTAAAGTTTGAAGACACTGAGTAAGTTCACAGAAGGTTTGCCTTGCCATTCTGAAACAGCATTAAGTTTCTATCTGTAGCTTCTAAAGAAGAAAAGGTAACTAAGTTACCTGGAAAAGGTAACTAAGACATCAAACCCATTTCCTGAGGATTTGGTCCACTGATTTTAAGTATATACATTCTGCAGAAAAAAATAAGAATATACCTTCAGTGATCTCCACTTGTCTACACTGAGTACTGAAATAAATAGGGGGCTGGACAAAGAAGCATCTCCAACCTTGCCAGAAGAACTGAAGTTGGAATAAAACAGCAGTAAGCTCATGTGCTGGGTGCTGAACTTGGCCAAAAGAATGACGGGTGTCTGGGATGAATACTGAAGGGCTGTGAATTCTGAAGAGCTAGGAGGAATGTCAGGCTATTCCCCTCCATTATTTAGCCAGTTTTCAATGCCAGTATTACATTTTTATATTTGCGCCAGTTTCAGTGGTGATATATTTGTATATATAGGTAGTCCTTCCTAGAGTTTAGGTTGTGATAAAAAATCAGTATTAGAATCAGGCAATACTGAACACCTTCACCATCAATCTGGAGATCTTCCAAATCTTGCAGACAGGAAAGAAGAAGAAAAGAAGATACAAATGTGTCACACCAATATCTTTTCTGAAATTCTCATGCAGAAAAAAAAAAAAAGAAAAAAGGAAAAAAGATGAATGCATATACATGGCAGGAACATACTGAGCATAAATATATAGAATAAGTTATAATGTATTTTAATATACATGAAAAAGAGGTCAAGTGGAAGAAATAAAAGATGTTAGCTAGTTAAGGTATTACAAATGGGTAAGACATTTTGTCTGTTAGAGATTGATTTGCACCAGACTACATAATTAAAATGCCAAAGCTGGTACTGATGGAAGTCTGAGCCCTATGCAGAATGTATTGATGATTTCTACCCAGAGGAAACATGCCCAGCAGCACAAAAAAGTCTCATTCGTTTAATTGGCACCCTGGATGGTAGGCCTAGGACTGAACATTACTTTTATAGCTTTTATCACACCACCCATGCGAATTGCTCAGCAGAGAGCAAAGAAAATGAGTGCCTTCAAGACTTCCCAGTGTAAACAGATTTCAACCAAAAAGGCTGTACTAAGAAAATTTCCACATTAGCCGTAGTGATGGTCCCTGTAGCAGTGGCATGTTATCCTGGCAACGTTCAGGGACTCGCATTGACTCTGTGCAGCTTCTGTTTTCTAGACAGAGATCTTCTCTATCCAGGATTGACGATACAGCCACACATATTTAAAGTAAACACGCTTTGTGGGCTGCTGCTGGGGAATCATTTGTTAGACATGGTGAGTGCAGAGAGCCAGGTTCTTTGCCAGCATGCGCTGACATAGTCCCTTCGAGCTGAACGGATGGACCCTGAGTTATTCCAGCTAAATGGCTGCTTCAGGGAGCCGATAAACGTCAGCGTGCGAGGCACAACATACAAAGCTGTCTCGAAGGAAGGATTCCTTTCCACAACCAAATAACAAGACCAGGGCTGGATGCAGCCGCAGTGTGGAGGGAGGAAGATTTTGCCCAGCCCTTTCCATGCCATGTGAGGGAGAGGATGTTTTGTGCTGTGTGGGGCTAGTGAAAGGGCAGAGGTACCTGTGGCCTCTCCCAAGTCAATCCACATTGAATAGTGGAACAGCACCATTTGGACACACATTTAAAGAATTCTTAGGACAACCACCTAGTATTAAATGAAAAACATTGTCTCCTGCAGAGAAAGAAACCAGAACACCGTGGCACCACGTTAGGTCAGGAATGGAAGTAATCACTGTCAGAGCTCAGTTTTCTTTTTTCTTGATAGATTAAAATAATCAGGAAAGAGGCAAAATAAAAGGAAGTTGTGTGCAACAGAAATGAAGGCACACAACTGGAAAGGCCAGGAACAACAACCATGAAAAAAAAACCTGGAGAAAGCAGCCCCTTTGTAAACCCTGCACATTGCTGTCAGCAGAACAGTAACAGCCTTGCAACAGCAAAACCAATTTATAGTCTTGGGAGTGCCCTCTAGTGTAAGTGGGACCTTCGACCTGGGCAGAACTGGTCTATCTCATGGCTGGCAGAATAGTAACATGCTATGAAATTTAACCACGCCATGCTAATTTAAGAACCAGTACTGTCTGCTGTGCCAAGATGGCAGAACCTTGGCTTAACAGCAGCATACTTCAGGAGCCAGCCCTTAATCCTGCACATTACTGGTCTATAAAATGTTTTTTGATGCGTGAACCAACTCATCAAGATGAGGGCACGAACTCTGTTGCTAACAAGCCATAGTAAAATGACGTGCACTTGCAAACAGATAATGTCTGAACTGGGTGTAGTGCTTTGATCCGAGTTGTAAACATGTTGTCTGCTAAGGCTGATGTGCTACAGAACTATAGGAAAAGGGTACAAAAGAAAGGAATCGGCCCCGAGCCCTTCTAGTAAAAGCAGGTTTATTCAAGGAGGGTTTTTTTTAAATCTTCGAATCCGTATTGCAGAGCACAGAAAGAAGAGTACAGTGGGACTGAGTGCATGGGGCGCGGTGCTTTACTTCAGTCCTAACAGAGGGTGTGTGTGCATCCTGATACTCCAGCTGACGTAACATAGATTGCATGCTGACGTGCAGCCAATTACATCAGCTACTATAACATGTATTCCACTTAAAAGATTTTCCAGAATATTCCTTTCACCATTTTAGCATGAAAACATTAGAAAAGAACCAGTGAGTTGGCCAAAATCCACTCTTTTTATATCAATACAATTTGAGAGCAGTCATTAAGGGAACTCCGTATTTAAAGTGGTGTAAGAGACTCCTGCCTCTAGGTATTGTGTTTTGATTTCTTTCTAAAACGCCTAATAAGGAAAGAATAGAATAAATGGGGAATTTTTACTACAAGCACGTGGAGAGGAGGGCTTTGGTATAAGTGAAGCTGGAGCGAAAGGTAAAGTATTTTCAAGGCCCTTCCGATGCTTATGGGAACCTACTGTTAGGCATTTGGAACAGTTTAAAAGCTAATATAATCTGGATTGCTATTTACCTGCCACCTGTTCCTAGAATGGAACACTTTAACTTGTTACGGTAAACGGATAAAGGTTGCTTACAAAACAAGGCATAGAGGGGAAGAAGTAAAACTGATGAATATTTAGATTCACAAAGCCAAATCAGCCATTGTGGACATTTTGTCTGACCCTGCCTAAAACAGAAGGCAGAATTTTCCTCAATTTGCTCTTTTTCAAGTTTATAAGTTCTTTTCCTTTTAAGAAAACCTCCAGTCTCGATTTGCAGTGTCTGTGACTTACAGTCTATGATTTTTATTCCAGTCTACCTGTTTATTTCTAATTATGTTTTGGAGTAGTTGGAAGCATTGGCTCACAGGCAAACATTTATTCTGATTGTCTTACAGATGGATCAGAAACAAAAAATCTTAAAATCTGTAATTGCTTACTGGAGTATTTAAAACCTAAATCTACACATTTTGTAGGCAAAGCCTATCGTAGTTCAGGTCTGAATGTGATATATTTAATTAAATTAGTCTCAGTGCAAAAGGAACACAATGCCAGTTCTTACAAAGGGATCGGTGTAATCCTGAGGACTGTATATTGGTAAACCTGAGGAAGCTTCTGGCAATTCAACATATTTATAAGTACTCTGAGGAAAGGAGATGAGCAGTGCGGTATACGTGTTTGCTGCATTATTATTAAAAGTCAAATCCAAAAGCCAGCTGGGAAGAGCTGTAGCTGTGTATTTTCCAGGCTCTCACGATACCAAACGGGTAATAAATTGGCAGTGTCAGTAAGTATGCAGTACACATGGGGGAAAAATAGCCTCAGTTATATACATAGAGTGATGGGTTCTGAATTAAGTGAGTAGCACTCAGGGGAGTGATGCTGTAAACCATTTATGAATAGTTCCCTGAAAGCATCAGTTTGGTACTTTAGTAGTAATCAAAATGACAAATCAGATGTTAGGAATTATCAGGGAAGGGAGCAAGAAGAAAACACCTTTAGATTTGTGCTGTCCGAGTGCATAGCATCCCCGCAGCTGGTGCACTGGCCACCCAGCTTCAGGAAGGACGTTAGAGACTATGAGAGGGATGGAAAATGATATCTGAGGCTGTCTGTACCCTGTAGCTTAGGTATGCTGGGTACACTCGGTCACCTAGTCCTCTGCTGCCCAGAGCTCTTGGGGCAGCCCGGGCTCCCTCCCTCCCTTCCCATGCACCCCAGTCGCTCTCCAGAGCCACAGTGCACATTAGAGAATTTTCCTGTGCCGTGAACTGGAATGTGGCACAGGTGATGTGGATCAGGACACACTGCAAAGGAGTGCTTCAACATGGCAAAATATTTCATCTTGAATAAAAGATGAAGGAGGATGATATAGCAGACGTCTTTATAGTCATGGATGTTATGCAGACAGTCAATAGGGAATGGTTATTCATTATTTTTTATAAAACCAGACATAGGAGACACCCAAGGAAATTAACAGGCAGCAAACTGAAAACAACCTGATGAAGCATTTTTTTTAAATAATACATTACTAAGTTATAGACCTTGCTAGACAAGATAAACAAAATGTTACCAGTTTTGAGAAGGGAACTGGACAAATCTGTGAAGAGTGGGCCTACTGACAGCTATTAAACATTAAGATCCAGATGGAAATTTTGGCTCAGAAAATTTCTGAACTTTAAACTGCTAGAAGCAAAGAAGGTGAACTATGGCCAGAATCCTTCTGTGGCTGCCCTGACTTTCTTAGAGCACTGGTAGAAATAGAATATTAGGAAAGACAGACTTAGCAAGCACAATCCATTTTGCTCTTTAAATTTGCTTACTGGAAATGGAAACTATTGAAAAAAAATGAAATTAAATTTTTCTTTGTTCTGTAAGTGACAAAGCTGTCAACCAGGCAATTTGTCTGTAATATTCACACAGGCACAGAAGAAGCAAAGGAGCAAGAAAAAGACTGTCATTTTTATTCTCTGCTTTTTTTTTTACAAACACGTTTTCAAGGATAAACCAAAATCATCGTATTTCACAATTACCATTAGTGGTCTGGGATTTGTTTGGGTTGCTTTTTCACATTCAGAAGCTGCGTAATGTAACACATGATCTCATTAACTAACTTGGGAAGTCGTTAGCATTAATTTTCATGAGCGCTCAATGCCAGCAAGCTTTGCCAGATCAGATCTCAGCCTTTCTTCTACTTCCAAATCACCAGTGGACCTTCCTCAAGGCTTACTGCTATGAAACTAATAAAATACTCAGAATCATTCTGTTGGGTAACAAGTCAACAGACTGGCAGATGAACCACTTCCCTCCCTGTAGGATGCTAAGGTATGTTGGTACAGACCAGACAGGATTATTTTGCCTTCATAGCTTACAAATAGGGAATAGCTGGTCAGTAACAGATGTTGTTAAGTTTGGGGCTTGCAAACCAATTAAGAGTTGTCACTACCTGAGGCTGACTCAGCTGCGACAGAAGATTTCTGCATCTGCCCTGCAGTGGGGTGGTGGTGGCACATGTCAAACCTAATCAGCCCTCAGGGAAAGTGCCCTTAAATTTACCCTTCAGTGACAGCACCAGAAGCACTGCTGCAGCACATGCTGCTTACTTTCAAATCTACTTCATACTCTGAGATGAGTGTTTCAGAGCACTCCTTCTTCACAAGCAGAACAGCACTTTTAACTTTTTCCTTTGTATTTCATGCCGTTCTCAGTCGAGTTCCATCCACAGTTATCCTATGCCATGTTAATGAAACGTGTGATCTGCTGCCCTCTATCCTGACAGGGCTCCATCTGACTGGGATTACATTCTCATTCACCCATATTCCCCAGAGAGCTTCAGGGACATCAGAATGTATATCTAATGAATATTTACAAAGAAATTTCCTTAAAGAGAAAGAGAAGACCGTAAGTTTTCAATGTGCAGTGGCAAATTGTCTGCTGAACATCTTTAAGCATGCCTTTGCAAGTGCATGCAGAAAAAGCCAAAGTAGAAATCTTCACAGCTAAAGAAAGTGTGACAGGAGTCAGACTTTGGCGCTCAGAAGGGATTTTTTTGTGAATTACTGTGCATTACAACTGTAGCTTCCACTCCACAGACCACAAGCCTGGGCTGATCAGCTATACAGAAAAAAAAAAAACCCCAAACAAAAAAAAAACAACAAAAAACCCAACCAAAGAAAACAAAAAACCCACATTAACCTGTATGAAATCAGTATGGTTGTGCCTGCAAACTAGCAGCAGTTCAGCAGCTAGTGGAAGTATGGTTTTGGTGTTCACTGATGGAAAAATCACCCTTATATTTGGTCATGATTTTGCCCAGAATCCTAGCGTACATACAGGTGAAGGTTTGAATTCAAAAACCTCTCTGGAAGAAATACAACTGTCCTGACTGATTACCTTCTTCAAATGACACAAAGCATTGCACCAGGGACACCACCACCAGTTTTAAAGGTCTTGTTTGCCCTGCGGAAAACAATGTGTTTTCAAAATATACATAGCAACCAGACTGACTGCTACTTGGAATTGAACACGACACTTTTGATCTGTGAAACGATACCGAGACTGCTGTAGACAGTTTACCTATAAATAGCAAATTAATTGTAGTAATTCCCGGTCACACAATGACAGCAGAAAGTCTCAGGGAACTCGGGTGACTGAGCTGAAGCCGAGCGTCAGGCCCCGCAGCCTCACTGAGCACCACGAGTGGCGAACCCGCTCTCCCTGTTAGCAGGCCCTGGCCGGCCGGAGGTTCTCCAGCCTCCGGGCTGGTTTTTTACAAAAAAAAGTGAATTCTTGCACTCGCGCACGTTCTCGTTGGTTCTACAGCATTGAGACAGCTAGAGCTTTGGCAGGTGGTTCAAGTTTTTGGAAGAACTGGGTGCGCCCCAACCCAGGCGTAACCCGCAGGGCTTGTGGAAAGGAAGGCGAGTCCGAAACCACTAACGGGGAAAGAGGATTTATTGGCAAACCCGAGTTTCAAAACCTCGTTTCGCTTTGTCCTGCCGGGTTCTTCGCACCCAGGACCAGACGCACGGAGGAGCGGACGACCTCCGGCCGCCGACACGCGTGAGGAGCGGCAGGGCCGGCCGGGCGCCGCAGGCGGCCCCGGCGGGCGGCAGCGGACGCTCGGGGCGCGGCGAAAAGCGAAATTTTTCCTGCGGCCGAAGCGCCGGGCTCCCGGCGGGCAGAGGCGGGCGGTCCCGGCCGCGAAGTACCTCAGGCTGAGGAGGGAGGCTGAGGAGGGGCGGGGCTGGCCCCGCCCACCCCCTCGCGCTTCCCCCCCTTGCCGCCCCGCCATTGGCCCTGCGCGGCGATGACGCCGCGGAGAACGGCCGGCCGTGGGGCGGGGGGGGAGGAAGAGGAGGAGGAGGAGGAGGAGGAGGAGGAGGAGGAGGAGGAGGAGGAGGAGGAGGTGGTGGTGGCGGCGGCGGCGGCGGGCCGGTCCCGCCATGCCGAAGCGCTCCTGCCCCTTCGGGGAGGCGGCCCCGCTCCAGCTGAAAACCCGTGTGGGGCTGCGTGAGCTGAGCCACGGCGTGCGGGGCGAGGAGTACCGGCGGGAGGTTTTCGGTGAGGCGGAGGGAGGGTGGGAAGCGCCGCGAGCCGTCGCCCCGCCGGGCTGGGCCGGGCCGGGCCGGGCCGGGCCTGTGCCCACAGGCCTCCCCCGCCGCCGCTGCCTCCCGACCTCCCGGGCCTGGCGGCGGGGTGTGAGGGGGGGAAGCCGCCCCTAACCCTCCTCTCCCTCCCCTCCCGTCCCGCCGGCAGAGCGGACCCGGCGGCTGCTCTTCAGGGGCGCCCAGGCGTACATGGAGGGCGCCTGGCCCGCCAGCCCCGCCGCCGCCCGGGCGGTCAGCCGTTCGCCGGAGCCCGGCGGGGAGGCCCAGGACGGCAGAGCGGGGCGGCGGTGGAGCGGACAGCTCCTCATCGGCCACGACGGGAGACTGCTGAGGGGCCCCGCCGCCACGGAGAAGGGTGAGTGGGCCCGCCGCGGGCGGGGGGGCCGGCGCTGCCCTGCGGTGCTGCCTGGAGCCAGGCTGCAGGCGCTGCTCTCCGCCCGCCGGGCTTCCAGGCACACGTTGGGGGGGCGGGGGGCTGTCCCCCTCTCCCTAGTTCTTCTTTGTTGTCTTTTTTTAAAGGAAGCGTTAGATTTGAGCTTCGCTGGCGGATTTAGAAACTGTTGCACGTATGGTCTGCTGGAGAATCTCTTGGTGGTCTCTGCCGTTGAGCAGAAAAAGTACCAACAAAGTTACAAGCAGCGGGCTCGGTGCTTGGTGCCTGCTGCCGCCTGTGGCTGTAACGCCGAGCGGAGATAACCACGCTCCGCAGTTCTTAGAACTTCCAGGTGCTTTCTCTGTTTTGCTGTAAAGTATCTCTCTTCTTAACTGCATCTTTTCAAAGCAGTTCCACCCGTGGGAGTTTCCAAAGCCTGTTCATCGTGTGTAAGAACTGCTGATGTCAAGGAAGCATGTACACAGTGCGACCAGTTTGTCTGCCAGAACTGCAGCAGGCTCTGCAGCTGCTGTAACACAGTTACCTGTTCTTTGTGCTCCACTATTGAGTAAGTGCCTTTTGAATTTTTAAGCTTATTTTAATTATATATGCCCTGAAAATTGGCTGTAGCCTACGAAGACCCAGCAGATATCTAGCTCATCCACGTAAAGGACTTGAACTCTTCTCAGGTTGCTTTAGCAACAGTAAAACTGTCTGAAACATGGAAAATAAAATGTCTGCATGAAGGAGTCTAATCAATCTTAGTGCAAGTCTTGTTTAGCTTTTCATTTAAGTGTTCTAGGAGGCAAAAATTCCACTTGCTTTCCCACCAGCAATAGAGTATGCTGGTCAGTGATGAATGAATGCACTCCCAAGGAGTAATCTTAAGTTTTTGCCATCACTGTTAACAATTCTATGATATGAGTGTGCTGCGTGGGAGTCCTGTGGTTACAGTTGATAATGGAATAGGATGGCATTCTTTTTGTTATGTTCCAGAAACAGAAGACACACTGACATTGTTTCTTTTGGTTTTCTTTTTTTTTTCTTTTTTTTTTCCCCCCTCCCTAGTTATGGTGATATGGGAGAGCAAGTTCTCTGCAATGGTTGTTCAATATTTCAAGTCTGAAACTTGATGAAATCGCCTTTATGGCTAGGATGTCCATATATTTCATGAAGTCTCCTCCTTACGGCTGGTCAATTAATCCTTTTAGCATGTGAATTAATTATGGAATTTCTATCTTTTATATCTTTATATTGTACTTTTTAATATTGTAGCTAAATAAACTTATATATTTTGAGGCTTTCTAGATTATTTCGGGTCAACTTTTTCCTTTTCCCTAGTTGTGATATGCCTATCTGGAAGGGGGCTACTTTGTGCTCTTACCTGGTGTTCCTTATGTGATACAGAATTCAGAATATTCATCCAGTGTCTCTCCACTTGTTGCTCATGTTAGGACACACTTTTGTGGGATCAGAATAGAAATCGGTTGCTCCTCATGTGCTTTCAGGTGAGTGTAAATCTATTCTGGACACACAATGTTTTCTTTGTGAGCTAACTAGGAAAATCAGCCAGGCCTGAAGGTTTTTCCAAGCGGAGAGTTTGCTGATTTCTGGTCAAATTTTTTTAAACCGTCACAAACTTCTTATGATTACTGACAGCTTGGATAGTTTTAATTGTTCTTTCCATGGTAACTTTGATAAAAAGAACAATTATACACCAGGCTTAACTTCTCAATAGTTAAGTGTCAAAGACTACTTTTCCTGTACCCAACTTGCAAGGTCTTTCTTGGAAAGCAGCTTGTTTGTATAAGTTTATCACCTACACTGCAAACTTCGTATTGTCCTGAATACCCACTCAAAAATAGCTCATGAATTGGTCTGACAGATGGTCAGCACTGAAGTGTACATCTCCATAAACTAGCTCATTTTCATTTTCCTTTCATATCACTGCAGAAACCAGTTTGCTGAGTATTGTTTGTGCTGTAGGAGCGAGACTATCATTAAGTACTACTGCAAAGCCCCTCAAAGTAATTTTCTTTTACTATTTTTGAAAACACCAGACTTTTCATTTTGCAAGGCAACTATACGTAAGATAAAACTACAGTGGTCTTCATCTCAGGAAAACGATGGCTTAAGTGGCTGATTTCAGACTGTAGGAGAAAAGGAACAGCTGAGAGAAAAAAGAAATTATCACGGCACTCATAGCTAATACTCAGTTTCCCAAATTATTTGCCCTGAATTCCCAAAGTAAAGTCTGCCACTCATGCTTCCCAGCCTTCTCAACTGTGATTAGTGTGTTTTGCGTGAGGTAACATTTTTTTACCTATTCCCTTCCACTCTAGCCATTTCTATTTGAAGACATTGAAAGGCCCTTGCAATGCAAGTTGAGGGACATCTTTATTTGACATGCTTTTGAAAGCAGACTGGGTATTTTTACATTTCAGAATACTGCAACTAACCAAAATGGAACAGTAGATGCAAAGGGTGGGGTGATAACTATTGCTGAAGAGTGGTACTTCTTCATAGTTGCACATTGGATGGCTTTAGATATATGAGCCACAATGAGGTACAAGCTGATGGGTTTTTTTGTAGCCCCCGTGTAATACTTTGTATAACTACACAGAGACACTTCAAAAGCATTTTTGCCCTTTAGGGTATCCTAGTGGGAGGGATGGGTGTCACCTCACTACGAAATCAACCATCTGTGTGCTAGCCTAGTGTGCCTGATGGATCTGGTTTGTTTCCCTGTTCTGCATGCTTTGAAGCCAATTAAAATGGGAGTTTGCTAGTTCTTACTCCAGTCTTGATTATGAGCAACTGTAAAATGTATCTTGTCCTCACCCCCAAAACAAACAGAAAAAGTCATAAGTCAGTCAGGTGAGCTAGTAGTGGAAGTATTAGTCAGTGTGCAGTAATTCCACAGTATTATCTATCTTTTCAAAACTGTAATAGATTAAGGCAGATTGATGCCAGATTTCTGGTGCAGTTCCCAGCTGTCAGGTATCATAGGGCAGATAAAAATGTTGCTGTGGTAATCATCTTAAAACACAGAGATGGGTTTTATGAATGGGAAGAATCTGTGGGTTATTGCATTTAAATGTTAGTTTTAGGAAAGAATTTTAAAACTTGGCTTCATTTCATTTGAAGCCTTAAGCAGTGAACAGAAATGTTTTTCAGTCAAGCATATTTTTCAAACTGAAACCTTCAAGTATGTGTCTGCTTTTTCTCATTCTCTCCTGACGGTGAGAGACTGAAAATACTGTTTTACTTCTAGGCTCCTGGAGAGATGAGACATGTTGTTTACAAATGATTTGTGTTTCAAAGTAGTTGATAAATGTGGGGGTTTGGCTCATTTATTCACTGCTGTATTTCATAGAAAGATGTCCTCTGTAAACAATGACATGGATTTCATGGCTTAAAGTTCTTATTTGTTATCCTCTAGCCTGCTCCTTGAAAGATGGTTGTTCGTTAGGACAGATACCTGATGTGGAGTGAGGAGCTGGGAGAAGGAAAAAGGAGGAGGGGAGGGCTGGAAAAGAGGGGTTAGTGGCTGGGAGGAGCAGGGCAGGAGGACAACAGAACAGCGTAATCAACTCTTGCACAGGGATGGTGCATCACACATGTAAGAAATGGTTTTTTTTAGCGGGTTACCAGCTGACTTGCTTCTCTGGCTTCAGAAGGTGTTAAAAACTGCTTCTCATGTGCTTGTATCTCCCAAAAGATTCAAATATTATTGAGGAAAGTTCCTGCTCTAGTCCTGCAGTTCTTAGATGAACAATGGGAGGTAGGACTGGGGACCGTTTTTAAATCTTTATATTGCCTACAGGAAAAAACTATGGGAAGGGAAGAATCTTTGGGTGAGAGGTCCAAAGATTTTCCTCTTTGTCTAATTTACTCCTACCCACAAGGCTTTGTATGTTGCCGCTGGTCAAGGAGCTGTACATTGGGTACTCCTAGGACTGCATAGGAAAGCCAGAGAAACTGGTTTATTAATTGAGCAGGAAATTATTTTTTATTACTGTGCTTTGTTGTTGTTATCATATGTCCTTCCCCTCCTATTCTGTGCAAAGTGTCAAAAATAAAAGTTTGCCTGGTGTTCAGAGGGAAGGAGATCCTCCGAGGAGCCAGCATAATGTTGGGTGAAAATATCCTACACTAATGATTTTACAGATGGATGAGAAACTTCTTCTGAGGCCTGTATATCATTACTGATGAAATAAGTCTCCAAGAGCACAGTTTTATGTCTAAAAGGAAGTCAGCTGATCTGATCAGGGTAAAACAATTTCTTTTAAGCCTAGTATGTGAGTAAATACTAGAAATGTATGGTTTCAGAGACACCAGATATTCCTTTAAGGACAGTCTAAGGTGGTAAATGACTTCAGTAGTCTCCAGTATCTACAATCTGCATTAGAACAAAACCACACAATATTTTGAAGAACTTCAGTAAAAAGATCAAATACACTTGAGTTACCTCCTTCAATAGCATTTATCCATTACATGCATCCCTCGTAGTAATGTTGTGTTCTTGGTGTGTAGATCAGATTTAGTGGTTACACAAATAACCTTAGTCTTGTGTGCACAGTAATTCCTGTATGCTTTGCAGATCAGGTCTGAAGCCCGTTTGCTTTCCAAGAGAAAAGTGAGCCATTCTACAGATGATTCAGACAACCTAAAAAAAAAAAAAACCAAAACCAAAAAAACCCCAAAAATCTTAGCTCAGGACACAAATCTAACCACTGCCATTGTGTGATCGGTACATCTTTTGTTTAATACAGCCAGCACCTAAGCCTCTGCTGCTCCTTTTGTTTTAGTGTCCTACACGTTTGGACCATGACTTGTAGCCAATTCATTTTTCTTCTTTCTGGGCAGGTGATAACTAGATGCAGTTGTATTTTATCTCAGGGCAGGGCACAAAAACCAACTTATTTGGGTGTAAGTGAAAGATTATGTCCTTTTTTTTGTTTATGAATATGGGCAAGATATTTATGCTTCGCTTCTGTGCTATATTTGCTACCATCGGCTGTGAGATACTAAGATGTGGCAGCAATCTACAAATGGTTTAAGTCTTCTGAATCTTTTCTGAACAGGCGCAACCAAGAAGTAGAAGTGGAAACTTAATCTTTGTCTCTAGGTTTGTTAGGTCTGGTTCTTCTGAAAACGCACAACTAGCCTCAAGGTGAATTGGTTAGACAACAGCAAATGCCAGCACTATGCAAGTAATACGTGCTTCTGTTTTTCTCCATTCAGGACCCTTGTAGTAGTTGCATGATGGTTTAGTGTTTTGACAAGATCAGACTGTATTAAAAAATTGAATCCTACCAAAACTTAACTACCATTAAACTCCTACCTATGCTGTATGTGTACAAACTTACATATACTACTCCTCTGTAATTTTTGGTTAGTTGTAATATTGTTTCATCATGGCAGGTGATGCAACTATTAGCTATTTGTGCCACCTTTACCTTCCATCCAGATTCCAATAGTGCTGACTACCGACGCATGAAGTCCTCACTCAGTGCTTGGGGAAACTCCAGTCAGTATAGAGTGTGGCAGTATATCTCCACAGTTTATTCTGTACACATCAAGCTTGTCGTCTGTTCTATGGAGTAGTTTACCATCGATTGTTAGACTAAGCTTAGATCCCAAGCTACTGTAGAAATGTGTGGGGTTGTCCAAGCAGGGGGAGGAAAACTTCAAACCACCCAACAGAAGCACTCTACTGATGCGCAGAACAAAACTGCTACAGCGGCACAAAGATTGTATAGCCAAACTTTGTAGCATAACATTGGGTATTACAGCTTTGCAAATGTGAAATGGGAGGATTGGTGGGAGGCTCTTCCAAGAGACCGTCTTTCTTCCAGCCGGCTTTTGCATGAGGACAGATAAGGTTAAGAAAGACCACGTGTACTGTGATGTTGATTTTCCTTGTGCTGTTTCTTCCACTGCCTTTAGGGTTTTTCATTACTGAATCTTACAGGGGAAGGTAGCAAAGCTTTGAACATTGTGTTTTGTTCATTTTGAAGCAAATTGGTTAACCTATTAAAAGTAGCCAAGAGGCTTTAGAAAATGTTAATGCTTCTTTAAAAATAAATAGGAGCTATGTGATTCAAAGACCAACACTGCTTGTGGATAGAAAATTGGAAGAAAATGATTCTAAATCTTACTTTCTATTTTACATTAATAAAATTGCAATAGAGTGAAAGTGATCAGACACTGTATATTTTATAATATTTTAATGACTGTCACAGTTATGTATGTAACATTTCTTTTGTATAGATACTTTATTTCTAAAGGTACTGAAATACCATAGTTCTTATAGCTGATTGCATTTTGAACTGCTACCATTGTAATACAAGTTTTAATGATATTTGCTAGTGTTGTGTATTCTGGGCTTTTGTTGTTTTGTTTTTTCCCTTAGGAAGAGCTGCAGCTGGAATCAAATGATTATAGCTTACACTTTAATTACAAGTTTTTAGTTCTTGTGGTTGTGATTTGCGTTAAAACCTAGTGATAGATGTTATATTACTTATCTCTTGCAGAGGTTATTATTGCTTAAACATTTTGTCGTTGTAGGATTTACTTTAAACTTTAGGATTTATTTAATTGTATTTGCTTAAATCGTTTTACTCAAATGTAATAGTTCTCCCCTTCTCATTTGTTCTGTTGTCACTTTCTCTGTAAGATATGGATGTTTTTCTGTTCTTTCCCTGACAAATACAGTTGTAGGTAGTGGGGCCAGATGTCCACTTGATAACCTGCACAGCAATATCAAAATCAACATAGTATCGCCAGGTACTATCTTGATCTGTTCTACATACATATGCTCTTAAACTTGCACTGAAGTTCTGAAAACTGCCAGCAGCTTCTTGTGCAGAAGTCCACTTTATTCTGATTGGAAGATAAAACATAACCATTCATCTTACCTTTTCAGCAGAAGTTTCATGTTGTAGCCACAGGGTGGCACCACTATGTTAGTTTTGTGTAGATTGTTACCCAAGTTCTGATTTTTTTCTCAAGTCCTCACAGCTTGATTGATACTATTATAATTGGACTGTTGGGGGGGGGGGGGTAGGGGGAGTAGTGTTTTTAAAATATCCCCCTCATAGATGTGTAGGTCCAAAACAAATGTTTCCAAAACAGAATTTTTTTATCCAAAATACTTTGTACCATTCATAAAAGCCTGAAATTCAAAATGGACCATTTTGCTGTCTACAAAGACAAAAGCAAAATGTAAATTGTATGCATAAACATAAATTTATCACATTTTTCTTTTGAATTTTAAGGTATCAGTATCATAAACAAGGGTATTTATATGCCAGACAATATGTAAGTTATATCACTCTTAAAAAAAACAAATGCCAACAACAAAAGACCCCCAAACACCCACATTCCACATTTTGTTGCAGTAAATTAACGTATCACATGCAAGTTGCTTCTCATAAAGATGTGAAAGTATGGTGATAGCTATGCCAATAGTAGGAGTGTAATGCTGGACTTACTTTGAAATCTACTAGAGGGTGCTGAGCAAGCCAGCTAACATCACTGGAAGGCTGCTGTCCATCACCTTTGAATGGCAGTGGCAACTGGTAGATGGTCCTGATGACTGAGAAAAGGTGAGGGTTATGCCATTCTTTGAAGACAACAATTTTGGGAATTATGGGCTGGTCAGTCTGACCTCAGTCCACAGGAAGATTATAGTGTGAATCCTCACAAAAGCTGTGTCTAGGACTATATCCAGATACATGAAGGGCAAGAACATAATTGGGAACAGTCAACACAATTTTATCAAGGGCAAATTACGTTTGACCAAGCTAACTGCCTTTTCTGATGAGATGAGCAGCACCCGATGAGAGGAGAGAAATGGATGTCATTCACCTTGACATCAGCAAGGCTTTCAATGCAGTCCCTGAAAGTACCCTTGTAGAAGCTCTATTGGAGAGGTGAACTGTAAGGTGGGTAGAAGCTTTGCCGGACTGTCATACAAAGGGCTGTGACAGGCAGGGCAAACCCAACCAGCAGCAGATTACTAGTAGCATTGCTCAGGAGTTGTTACTGGAGCTGATGCTGTTTGATGTCTTTGCTGGTGACCTGGACGATGAGATAGAGCAGACCCTTGGGCAGTCCCTGGATGATGCTGGGTTGGCGGCAGTGGCCAGTACCTGAAGGGTGGTGGCACAGGAGCCTCAGCAAGCCATAGCAGTGGGCTGGCAGGGGCCTCCTGGATGTGGTGAGGGTAAGTGCAAAGCCCTGCTCTGGGGACAGAGTCATGCCATCCATAGCCCAGGCTGGGTGCTGACGGACTAGAAAACGGCTTTGCAGAAAAAGGACCTGGGTGTCCTGGGTTGCACCTGAGTCAGTGTGTCCTTGTTATGGTAAAGGCAAACTGCTAGCCAGCATGGTTCCCCTTGTGCATGAGATCCAGAGCTGTTACTGTTGCACACAGAGGCTTTAGTGGTCCTGAAGACCATACAGTGCAGAGAGACAACGCTAAGGGACGGGAAGCCTGGAGACTGCCACTTCACAGACAGGGCATGTCTGTGGCCTTCAGAGTATCAAAAGCACAAGTATTTTATGTTTTTTTCTTGGGATTGCAAGGCTCTGTATTCATGTATGGTGCTTTTGAATACACTTGGGAATTGATAGTATTGTTGAAACCCTTCAGCAGCCTTAGACCTGCTACATTCTTTTTCTGTTCTCCTGAGCATTGATTACTGCTAGTCAGAAATGAGGAACTGGTAAAAGGATATGTGGTCTGAGTGTGTCCACTCTTACATCCTGTTTACTCTGCTAGAACTACTGATATGATGAAACTTACTCATATCCTTAAGTGTTTTGGTGGGCTGTGCTGTAGAGTGCAGCACTTCGCAGAATAAAGATTCCTGAGCCTAAAGAAATAAATAATTAAATTTTCAACCAAGTAGCTTACATACAAAAATTAATGCACTTTTATGTATCTTAGTCCCACTGATTTACATTTTAGGAGCTTGATTCTCCCACGCTTTCTTGCACTGAGTAATACCTTGCTAAATGAGTAGTCTGATTGTTCTGATTCCTCTTTCCATGACAGCAAGATTATTTACTGCCCCAAACTAGACTTTAAAATATTTTTAAACCCAGTGAAAACAAGCTTAGAGACCTGGGACTGTAGTCAGTTTGGATGAACAGTATAAGGAATTAAAGTATAGTGAAATATAAGGCTGAAAATATATAGTCAATGTGCAAGTTTTCATGGTCTCCTCGCAAAGGTTAGAAGAAAGCCAGCTGAAATACTTCCTTTGTACCTTGTTTCATCAGAAGATGAGTGGTTTGACTCCAGGTTGTTCTGGAAGTCCTCACTTCTCTGAAAATGAGAGAACTTAGTCTCAGTTGGATATAGTCACATGTATTGCTACTTTACAAAGCTGGTTTAGGATACCTGTGTATTTAGACAGGTCAGATTTTCACATGAGTTTTCTTACTCAGCCATCGCATGGAGTAAAGAAGTTCTGTAGAAAACTGCTTCATTCATGTGAATTCTCATGAGCACTGTTGAACACAAGCATCTGTAAGTCTGAAAATATCCTGTGTTCCTCACCTATCCAATATTGGAGTGCACTGTCTTAGTGAGACCAAGAACTAGAAGTTATTGTAAACCAGGTTAGAGGAACTTTCCCTCTTCACTGGTACAAGTTGTCCATTCTTTGTTTACTTCATGCACTTTCATGTATCTATGTATTTGTGTTTAGGATCATTGCTAGAACCTTTTTTCCTTACATCTTGTACTGACTTTGTCCCTTCTGTGCTGATGCTACTGATATGGATACAGCAAGAGCTTGTGCACTTCTGTTCACTTTAACACTAGTAAGTTTTCCATTTGTGGAAATTGTGCTGTCCTTGCTCTGCTGAAGAGTTCACCAAAGCTCATGATGCTTCATTGCTGCTGGTGCTTGTAATCTACTGCAAAATGACATGATTTGGGGTTCTTTCGTTTTTTCCTTAGTGCCAGGTATTGTCTTTGGTTGTGTTTTACAGTGCAAGTGTAGCTTAATACACAAGAGTTATGGCTTTGAGCTGTATCTGAAATGTCTGTAATATTAATTTCACGCATAGTCTCTTCTGCCCAAAGTTAAATGAAAACTTTCATAATAATGAGTGCTTCAGAAACAAGACTACTCTTTAAAGTTTAGTGGTATACATCACTTGGACATGAAAACTAGTTCAAACCTCAACACTTGTTCTCTGTATTTTCTCAAGAATTTCAGTTCTTGTGAGGCTTTTAACTTTATTCCTCCACTCAGAATGTTTTCTTAGTTTGCTTAACTCATGCTACCATCTGTTGTTCAGTAACTACTCAGAGCCAAGACGGCTGATGGAGATCTGAGTTCTCTTAGATCAGCACTTGGCACTGTGAGCTTTTTCACAACCCAACAAGCAGTTCCAACAGCTGCATGCATGAATCACTTAAGTTATAGTACCCTGCAGCACCCTGTAAGAATGGGTTTTGACAATCTGGTCAGATACCACACAAGCAAAAGTGCTGTGAACTGAGCTCCTTGGAAGGTGTGACATAAATTTAAGATCATTATTTTGATACTTATTTTAATGTAATGTGCTCTAAAGTTTCATTACTCTTCAAAAAGCTTTGGGAACACCTAGATTGCACATTAGAATTTACCATTAATTACCAAAAAAATTCAGTAGGCTGGAGGGGGGATGTGTGCGTGTTTGTTTGTTACAGCAAACTGTTCTGACACATTGCTTATGGCATTTCATATTACTGAGACACAGTTTGCCCCAGCAGTAGAACTGTTCTTCACATGCTCTTGGGCCAGTCTATATTTAAACCTGTCTCCAGCAGTATTTTATTTCTGTTGTTTTAGTCTGGTTTGCTTAGCTGTGGATACATTCTTGATTATGCTGTATGTTTATTGAAAGATTTTGCTATCATAGAATCATTTAGGTTGGAAAAGACCTTTAAGATGATCGAGTCCAACCGTTAACCTAGCACTGCCAAGTCCACCACTGATCCATCTCCCTAAGTGACACATCTATATGTCTTTTAAATACCTCTAGGGATGGTGACTCAACCACTTCCCCGGGCAGCCTTTTCCAATGTTCATGTACTGTTCTTCTGCAAACACTACAAACCATCATTTCATTCACAGTTTAGCAAGGTGCAAGAGCACTTCTTTAAGGTTTGCAAGAGGATAGCGTGGGTTCCTTGTTGCTTTCGTAGCACTTAGTTAGCTGATTGCACCAACACCAAGTCCAAAAGAGTGGTGTAAATCAGCCCAGTGTCATCGGGCAACCTGAGCTATGCAGCTGAGGATCTTGTCCTGCATATAACTTTTGTTATGCTCTAGTGTTATTATTTGTTTAATGATAACCATTGCTTTGGCTGAGTATTTAAACCAAGGCTGCTCACAAAAGAATTTATGGGGTCCATATGTTTTCATTTCACTTAACTGCCTTAATAAGGGGCAGGGGGGGAAAGCACTATGGAGGTTATATTGTCTTGATTTTTATTTTTGCATCTGCAAACTAGCTGGAGCCAAGCAGGGTAACTGTAGGATGGGACAGTATCATCCAGGAATAGAGTGTTGAAACTTACTTCTTGGGCAACTTTCACAGAGCTGTCTGGCAGGACTTCCCCCTCAGCTCCTTGTAGAAAATTAGATCAGTGGGTACCCAGGGGATAATGAGGGATGGGTGCCAGAGATGGAAAGCCTCAGTGGTTCTGCAGGAGGATGGGAAAGGACATGATTAATTCTTGTGTTCTGAGAGTTTAACCAGTTTTGTTGAGTTGGACTGCAAGCCTTTCACACCACTAGAAAAGTGGTCCTGGGATGTATAGTCTGCAGACTGAGGCAGGGAACTTGAGGATGCTGAAGAAGGGTTGGTGTTTGTAAGAGTTTTTAAGATAATATGTAAATGTCTTCCATCAGCAATTTTCAGTCAATGTCTTATCAGGGATTTAACTCTATTTTTATAGAGACCTCTGGGTAAGTTAAACTTGATAGTTCATCCCACAATGAAAAGATAAGCTAGATGAAGGGCAAAGAAATGGTCTATTTTGCTTTCCCCAGGTTTCTGACATCAGCTGGAAAACAACAGAAATGGATGCCACACAGTAAGGGATGACCAGATTATGTTTTTGGAAAGCAACTGACTCCACACATTCTTATTTCTGTAGTAGAGTTAGAAGGGTGAAAGGCACTGGGCAGTTACCTCCTCTTCATACCCTAGTAATTCTACTTGTGCTTCTGGAGCAGAATTGATATGAAAAATACCAATGGGAATAGGGAATTGCTTTAAAATTCAATAGGAGACATTCTCTTTATTTTGGTTAGGCCAGTATTTCATGCCAAAATACACCAATCAAGATTCTATAGGAAACTTGGGGATTTAGGTTCATATAGACAATGTAAAGTGGTCCTACAGGTTTGGGTCAGATGACAAAATTCAACTCATGCAGCTTTGCTACATTAAGGAACTGTAGTATCCAAAACAAGCTAATACACCCATCCCTAAAGTCAAATATTTGGTTGTCTTCAGTATTTTGTATATTCTAGTAAAGTCACCCACACCCAGACCAGTCCTGACCCGTGCTGGTGCCCAAGGCCAGGACTTTCTCCCAGGCCCTGTGCCACACCAGGTAGTGCTGATGGGAAGAGGAAGGACTACACTATAGGCTCTAACTACCATACCTCCTTTTGCTCATTAAATCTGCACTTGTCTGAGACACCAAGGTTAAGAGGGTCTTGCAGCTTCCTTTCATTATTTAAAAGGGAGCTTAACTGTATATTGGGTCTCTGAAGTCTCCACAGTGACCCAAGGAACATCCAGCATCAGGACACTGCCCAAGATAAAGTAATTATTTAAAGAGATACTATGTCAGTTCATAACACACCCTCTAGAAAGGAACTGCAGAAGATCAGAAACAGGCTAAGTCGGCATAAAAAAGAATGAGAGAAGGTAGGGAAGAGGAAGGAATCTGTTGTTGTCTGCTGGGAAGAGAAGGGAAGGAAGAAGGTGTCATAAGGAAAAAGGCAAAATAAAGAGAACTGGAATTCAGACAGAACTGACTAAAATAAGGGAGTGGGGACAGAACAGAGCAGCCTGGTCTCTACAGGTAACGCCCAGCAATCTGCATCCAACCTCCGTGCAGCAGGGAAGTGAAAGCCCACCTCCATGTGCCAGCTTTTTTTCTGCTCCCAGGAGAGGAGGTCTGCTCTGCAGAAGACAGACAGATGGCTTTGCCATTGCCTGTGCTCCTGTGGGGGATTTTTCCAGATGGGGAGTTGGAAGCTTCTTTGTGCTGCTACAGCCTTCCTCTCCAGCAGCCCTCGAGTGCTCGGGGCCTCCACCAGTCTGCGTACCCGTATCATATGCTACTCAGACATGTGCGCACATGCATCTCAGTACTGTGAAAATTTCAGCTGAACCTGTTAGAAAAATAGCTGTATTTATATCTAGGGTTTTCTTCATATTTGAAAAGTATCTGTGTTGACTTTTCCTTTCTTGTAACATGCACCTGTGTTTTTACATTATCAAGAGATTGCTAATAAAAACTGAGTTACCAGCAGTGATCTGAAAAGAAAGTTGACACAACTGTTTTGCAGAGAGGAACCTCAGACAACACTGTGTCACTCACACACTGACTTCATCAGTCAATCTCGATGCCTTCCTATATTGTTAGGGTTCCTCCTGTACCTCTGACAAAGCACAGGTGTGACAAGTTTCTCAAAGTTACCTGGAAAAACCACTGGGCAGCCCAGGAAGCATCACCCTCCTCACAACTTAGTGAGTTGCTTACTAGAATTAAAAAAAAAAAATATCCATTTTAAATAACAAGCAGCCACCTTTGACCTCACTTCCTTAACAGATGAGCAAATGAGCACAGAAAGTAAAACTCTGGAAAGGTAACGTGATTTCAAGTTTTACAATCAAGTAAAGGAAGATAATAAGTTTAATCCCTTTATCTTTGTTACACATTAAATTTATGACAACCTCACCTGTGTAAATAAGTACATTTTGTTCTGCTTTCTTGTACTTCCCTTCCTCTTCAACCTTCCAGTCTGCAGTTGAACCAGAAGTGACCTCTTTTTTTTTTTTTTTTTCTCAGTTTCGCTTTATACTCATTACTGGACTGTCAGCAGGTATTCCTGTCTTCCTGTTTAGTTTCATTTCCCCCAGTAATATCGGAATAAGGAACAATTGCAGCAGCTGAATGTATCATATGGAAAGCTTACTATATGCTGCAAGCAGCTTAAGAATAGTATCACTCCCTTTTTCATTACTAAAGTTCATTAAAGGGCTTATGTTTTGATCTTTCTGCACATCCATAAAGCCTTCAAAAATAATTTTAAAAGTTCATTAGCTATTTAAAATCACTCAAACACTGTATCATCTCCAGGCCTGTGGGGGGGAAAAAGATGGTGCAATTGTTCTCCAAAGTAAGTCAGATCTGCACTTCACTAAATTAAAAATAAAAAGCCAATTTCAGGGTAAGGAGCCCCCACAGCACAGACCTTGCCCTCAGCCATGCTGGTGCTCCTGATTGTCTGAGGCACTGCTGACATGTGGTGAGCTGCTGGTTCAATTCTGTCAGGAGACCAAAGTCAAACTGGCATTTTCAACAGCAGTCAGCAAACTGGAAGCATATATAAATCCACAGGGTACAGCTGTGCAGCTCCAGGTGCAAGCTACCTTAAGGGAGCTGGCAGCTCCAGCCTGCACTAGAAAAAAATTTCTGAGTGACTTGTGTCAGACAGGTGAAAAGAACATTAAAAGGAATCTATTCTGGGCTTGACACTGTGGAAAGGAAAAGGTGCAACCACCAAAACCAAGCAGAGATGGAAGTGCCTGGTGGTGATGCTGTTAATGCAGCCTCTCAGAAACAGCCAAAGGATCCTGTTAGAGTGCAAATGCTAATGCAAAGCAGACATCATCCTTCACCTGAAAGAGTAATCACCCAGGGTTTTCTCTCCTAGTCATGCCAGGAGGAAACCTAGAATATCCAGCCTGCCTGCAACCATCTCAAGCAATGCAAGGGCAAGCGGTGGTGCTCCTGCTTTAGAGGAATGCGCCAACAACCTCCAGTTCAGTAAGTGACAATATACTAGAATAGAATGTACTCTTCATATCCCTGAGAAAATTACTTGCAAAACTGTAATGCAATAAAATGCGTATCAATTCAACAAAGATACATACTTTGCTTAAAACAGTAAGTGCAGTGAACTTGGGATGACCAGGGCCAACGACAAAAGAAAATGAGAAAAATGCAGGATTTGTACTACTTGGAAGCATCTCAAAGCAAGGCTGGTGCCGAGTCACATAGATTGTATGACAGTAGTAGAGAGGTTGTGTCAGTCTGGAAGTATAAATACATACCAGAGATGATAGGAAAAAAAAAAAACAAACCCCCAAAAATAAGGCTCCTTCACTAAAGCACATGCTCTCAAATCCAGGACCTAAATCATGGAATAGACCCAGAGACTCGTTGAGGCTTGCACGGATTTCTGGAGATTGTCTAGTCCAGTGCCCCTGCTCCAAGCATGGTCACCAAGACTTCCCCAAAGGAGTCCAATTTGTTTTAATCACTGTACTTCAATAAGATGAAGGAAGAACAGCACTACTGGTTTTGCTTTTTTTCCAAAACAATATAAAGTTTAAAAATGTATTTTATGATCACTTTAATCCAATTTCTATGAATTCCCAGGCACTGTGCTGAAAATCACAATCATTATTTTTTTGTTCTGATACAGGTTTTCTCAGTACTACACAACAGTTTTCTGGCTAACAGCATCAGTACTGTAAGAATACAATAGTGCAAGGAAATAGATATGGTGGAGTTTACAAATAACTAAAGATCACAGCATTTGGGGTAGGGATTGTGTCTTCTCTGTTTCTGTAAAGAATTTTCACTCTTGTACTCAGAATAATTACAGTATCTTCTGTGGGATGAAAGTTATGTATTATTATAAAAATGCGCAGAATTTGAGACCCTCAGAAAGACAGCAACCGCCATCTGTGTTGTCATTATCTTATTGAAAGAAACTCAAAGACCTGATGAAGATGCAGAATACAAGCAGTGACAGTAATATGACAGAAGACAATGAAGAAACTGTGTGGAAAAATTCCTGCAAATAGAATCTTAGGTTAGACCAGGGTTACATTTAACACAAGAGGAAGTTCCTAAAGTCCATCTCTAGAGAAACAGGTAGTGAGCAGTAACTAGCAACCAACCACATGAAGCAGCGCTTCAGCGAAGGAGAAACTGAGAACCAAACTACCAGCACGCTGAAAAACCACAGAGGGAAGAAGTGTTTTCACATACAAAGTCTTTGATCTGATGCTCAAGAACAAACCCACCATGCTTACAAAACCAGGATGGTGACCAGCAGTTACAAAAAGTAAAATTGGGAAAAAAAAGAAAAAGAAAAAAAAAAAAGAAAAGTGGCATGCAGGGACTACTGTAACAAAATGGTTTTGTTTAAAATTATTTCAGACACAGAGCAACTAGTCATCACCTGATTAGAATGCAACATATGTTCCATTAGACAGCTACCAAACGTCTGTAAACTCAGCTGCATTGGGGATAATAAGCTCCCATTTGCTATAGGCACTGTGTGTTCTTTTCGTTTTACTTCTAGTGGCAATTAACCTCCCTGTTATTAAGAAAATTGAGCTAAAAGTGGAAGACAAACACACTTGTTTGCAACACTGAAGAAACAAGATCCTTTTACGTTCGCCCATTTCTTCAAATGTGTTTTTACCTTTGAAGCTCTTTTAGACACAGTGAAATAAATCAAACCTTCCTCCTGAATTACCATTTCTGAAACTTCTCAGGCAGAAAACCTATGCAACAGTCACAGGTGCTTTACATGTGTGTGCTTCTCTTCCGCAACTCCGTCTCCAACTTGGAGTCTGCATTCCCACTACAGGTTGTGACCTCCAATTTGGGACCACCATCCTAAATCCTGCTCCTGGAGATAAAAATCTGACTTAGCATATGCTCTAAAAAGCAAAGGGTTATTTTCTCTGATAAAGATTTTAAAATCCCACAAACACTGAGGAGTATGAAGAACACAGTACTTTTGTACTGAGCACTTAAATGCACATAAGCAACCCAAAGTAGCAGACAAGAAAATTCACTCTCAATTAAAGCAAAGATCATCCAATTCAAACAATCAAGGGAAAGTTTTTACCCTCAGATGTCCAAAAACTATCATAATTTTTTTCTCAGGTGGAAAACAGGGAACAAATTCAAATAGCAGCTGAGATACTCAAGGCCTGCATGAGAGCAGTGCAGCAGCTGGAGAGCATGTGGAGGTTATCTGCTGGAGGGGTGATGGTGGAGAAAGAAAAATGAAGCAAGCAGTTTGTTTTATTGGGGGGGGGAGGAAGTCATAGTTTGTGCAGAGTTGGGAATGCTATAAAGTACAGTGATCTTCACCCAGTTTAAAGGGAGAACAGCCTGCCATATCCTAATGGGATTGTACTGGATGTCTTAGTTACACAAGAGAACGTAAAATGGAATTTGCAGAATTACCTGGCTTCTGCCAGTGTCTCTTAACCCCAAATAGCAGGAGCAGCAGTGTATCTCTTTTGACCATTGCTCAGCCAACCTTATCTTCTGACTGCAGTCAGAGGCACACAGAGAACACAATGTTACTTACTTGCAAAGGTTTTTTCCTATTTTTCTTCCAATCCAAGTTTACAACCAAGTTCCTGGGCTGTAACGTACATACACTACCAGTGTTCTGCACTTGGGGTGCACACCATCTTTGCTGCAACGTACAACACCAGAGCAAGATGACATTTGTCAATGCCAGAAGGAAAAATGAGGAGGTTTTGGCTGTACAGATAGAAAAGTTTTGTGTTTTCAAATAAAAAAAGCTAAAGGAACATGCAAGATTTAAGCAGTCTCCACATATATGGTACAAAAGCAATCCAAGGTGAATGACACTGAGGTTATACAGACTTTTGTGATAGGATTTTCTGTGCTAAATCAAAATTTAAAGGACACATTTTATGTTTGCAGGTAGACAGCTGCAATGCCAGTAATCATTCAGTTATAGACAACAGGCAAGGCGTTTTAATAATCACAGGCAAAATGAGGGAAAATATCCAGAAGACCCCGCATTCAGGTGTGGCACTCATGGCTCACTGTTGCCAACATTACCACGATTCCCAGACTTTTTTGGCATTTTTTTTTTTAAGTTCCATTTTATAGATGGGAATTAAAACAAAAATCCATCAGCAACAACTGGCAGAAAAATACTGTTCTGAGACATAATCAGCCTCAGCAGAACCACCAGATCCATGTCTGTTCCTGCATTTAAAAGGCCAGATTTTCCTGGGGCAGATTATGGTAACCTTTGCTCATTCGCGTTGCCTATATTTGGATGCACGAAGTGTGTTAGTTCAGAACTTGTCAGGGCTTGTAGACTTGCAGAGGAGTTCTTTGGACTTCGTCCCTGGGCTGGCTGGAAACTCAGATGAAGGCTTGGAAGCAAAGGAAGGAGAGCAGTTAGGAGATCATACTTGCAGAATGGGACAGGCTGTCCAGCACCAGTCTCTACAGAAACACACATCCCTTCTTTCACCTTCCCGCCTTGCATAAAAGTGCAGTAAATTGTACTGGAAATTACAGCTTATTCCTTGAACCAAAAAATGTTTTGCATGTTTAATGGCTTACTACAGTCACAACTTCTTTGCTTAGTTTGAAGCATACTGCAGTTGTTCTTTGACGTTCTTTTATTTTTCTCTGTATTCTTGTTTGAAAAAGGACATTCCAGCCTTGTGTAACTACCTCCTAGAAGCAATTAATATTAGTCCCTAGAAAGGAAATGCAGTATTATATATTGTACACTGGCCCAAGTGGCTGGAATAGAAATACCTTTTAAGATTAGGGCCTCAGTAACACAATCTTACTGGCATCAGGAGGACAGCAAAATGAGGCCTGTTCTCATTTACCTCAAGACAAACTATTTCTGGCACAGGGTGTATTTCTTTTAACAAACATTTTCCAAAATTATCTTTGCATAATGATCAGCACAGAGATGAAACAACTGAGGAGGGGCTGAAAAGCCTAAATCCCTCAGTAATACGCACATCAAAACTCAAACTGGAGCAGTTGTTGCATCTCTACAAATTCAGAAAGCTCCTACCACAAGAAATAAGAACCTAACTTGTTAAAGCAATTTTTATTTAAGTATTTGGAGGGAAACTTTCATATCATGAGTAAAAATACTAAAGTTGAATGTTGTTAAAAAAAAAAAGTCAAGATGATGGGTTCTCTGTGCAAACACAGCCGTTTCTGATGGAAAGGGGAAGCGAGGGTTTTCATAACATACTCCCTTTCAAATAAAAAAATTAAATGCTAGTTAACTGCAGTACATGTCATCATTTTTTTATACAGTCAAGAGAATGAAAAACAAAAAAAGCTATTTAAGAGAACGCAACCTACAATGGAATAAATTCATTCGCAGCAGAGACAGAATAAGACTGCTTTTATGAAAATTACAAAGAAACATGATACAACAAAAATAGGGTGTGGGGAATTTTCCACTAAGATTAAAAATGAAAAACAAAAAAAAAATATTCACTTTTTGAACACCATTATTATTCAAACACATACGAAGTTTCAACCTAGTTTTTTTCTTATACATGGGAAACACTGTTAAAGTGAATCTTCAAGAGTGAGAAGGCACCATGAACTGTTGGCCGATACCTTTAATGCACACTCAAGAAAGAAGAAATGATCTGGCATGATGCAAAAAATCATTAAGTGTTTATATATATTCATATATCTTTTCATAAAAAAAAAAACAGCGGCAACAAGTCATTACTTCAGTGCCAAAATGTACTTTTGTCTGGCTGACTCACTCATTAAGATGATTTCTCGCTTAGACCTGCATGGTATTTTTATACAGTGGTGAAAGTGGGTGATTTTGCGTTGTTGCATTTCATATTAGATTGGTAAATCAGGCGTTTTCTAGGTTCTGAGAAGCCAATCCTATGAAGTATTCCTACACTCTATGCAAATGGAATAATTAAATGCACTGTCTAGAATGGAATACTCATCTGTACGACGTGGCAATTCCACTGGATTCAGTTCGATATGTAATGTCTTGTAGCAGATGTTATAACAAAAATAACTTTTGCTTTTTGATTTACCTCACTGAGGCCATTAATGCTGTTCCTATAGTTGGTTTTCTGGAGTTGGATGACACTTCACTGCTGTCCAAAATGAGTTTGAACCTTAACCCTCCAGAGTTTGTTCACTTTGTTGCTTATATTATTGCACTAGCTACTAAAGTCTTATATCTTCCTATATAAATCTAATTGTTCAGAGTGCAGATTCTATATTTAGATAATGAACTGTATGAAATAAATAAAATAAGGGGATTTTCTGGTCAGAGTTGCTGATATGTTGAATACCTTAATTATTTCTAAAGTAAACAGTTTTGGTGTATATTCTTAAAAACCTATGGTCATTCAGCATAAAAGCCTTGACGTAATACTTTAAGAATGGATTTGTTTTCCTTCTCAAAAATGCATCAAAGAATTGTTTTAAATACAGAATCTGTGAGGCTTCCTACAAATTCATCTAAATTGTAATACAAACACAGTTTGTAATTCAGATAATATAGAAAGTTCTCTAGTGTCCATTGAAGTAAGGTCCCCAAAATGCAGTCTGTTTTGTTTCTGAATGGGAAAACATTGCAAAACATTAAGCAGTTCCACTGGCTGAATAGGAGAACTGAGGAAAATGAGGTCTTCTCTCGTTATCTACACAATCCATGCTGTCATCTGAAAAATGAAAAAAAAAAAAAAACACAAACCAAAACAGTAGACAACATTTGCTTCCTTTTTGATTTTAAGTAAACAAACAGTAAGATAATGCATAGTAAAGTTATTTCAGAAAATTTCACTGTCGCCTTCTTCTTCCACAACTTGAAGGGACAAAGAAACAGGAAGTCTTAAATCTCACCCCATTAAATGGGCATCACAGAAGATCCCGATTGTTGTATGTAAACAGTTGTTCGGATGTCCATTTAAAATTGCTAAGGGCTGCATTGCTTAAATCCATATTCAGTGTTCTGAATTTCTGGCAATTGCTATTTCAGAGCATCAAGTGTGCTCAGTTACCATGAAAATAAAATATACTTTGATTGAATATGGACATTAGTCCACACTCAACTGACTGCTTGCATACACACAGTGTGTGTGCAGATGTACACATGCAAAACTCACGAACAGAATTATTCTCCAGTGGGAATGTGCAGATTTGGAAAAGACAACAGTACAAATAATTTCACATCAATTTACCAACTTCTTGGTCAAATACATATATGGAAAACCAGTGAGTTTAAACTGATGCTTTTTCACATGGTCTAAAGAGACCAGGTAACATTACAGCAGATTATTTCTGGTGGTCTGGAGAACACAGTGGGAAGCATTTGGGAAAACTTTACCTTGGTCAGGAGGAGTGATTGTTATCATCTGTGCTGTAAATTCTTCATCAAAGTATCTCGTATCTGTTTCGGATGTAACTTGTGGCTTAAACAGAGGTACAAGCTATGAAAAGAAAAAAAAAAATACCGTCCACTTACAGGTTCTTGCAGTACTGTTTGAAACAGGTAGAATTTGAAATAGAGTTATAAGCTACTGTGCCTTTTCCTACATTCCTAAAATAAGTTTAAAAAATGACAGTTCATAAAGAAGGGACCATATACAGTAAAAAGTATTTATTTAGGTGAGCCCTTCCTATTGATGGGGCATTTAAGGCATTTTGTCCCTAGAATTTAATTGCACAAAGAAAAACCTAGAATCCTAACATTTCTTCAAGTAATAAATAACATGCTTACAAGTATTTAAAAATAATAGTATATACTGGTTCCCCACCTAATTATAAGGCCATTGTCAACTGCATCTAGTCAGATTTATGCATAAGGAGGATGAAAATGAGTAAAAAAGATGCTTAGTGATACCAAACTGATTACCTAGACTTGCGTATTGCCACAAAGGTTGTAACGTTCACAAAAAAAAGTCAGCTACAGAGCTACCGTGCCCATGCAGCTCTGACTGCAACTGTGCTGTCAGTCCAACCAACCCAGGAGAATTTAGGACAAGGCAGCAGCAACATTAAGCCTTTATACTCCCAGTTCCCAAAAGCAGTTTGATATCAACTCTGAACTTAGAAAATCTGGAGCACTTCCAAAAAAGCCAAGCACACTTAGCAGTGAACATCCTCCTCTTGTTACACCACGAGTCGCACTATTTGGGTTTTATTCTTGACACTCGCTTGGGCAGACAAGCTAGAAATCATCCATGTGTACCTAGGCAAGCTCTGGCAAGAGGAACTCCAGATGGAGCAGAGCTGCTTGACTGGGGCTGGAGGAGGAGCCCGCCTGGGAAGCGGAGTGGTGGAGCTGGTTGCATACAGATGCACAGAGTTGGAACACGTACAATTTTGGAGGGCAACGGAGCTGGGATTCAGACCTCGCTCACCTCCCCGCTGCACGGTGCGGTAGAAACAAGAATGTAAACACTGTTCTTAGCCCTCCCACAGAGGACATGTAATAGCTCTCAGCACTGGGCTTCAGTTCGCCCACCACTGGGGTTAAGCATGGGCATCTTTTAATAGCACAGAGCCACACCAGGCAACAATTTAGGAGCGTGATTGAGGAAGTATACGGCTTCCAATCTGAAACTGCAGGGAAAGGTTTGTCAAGGCAAATGGTAAATTGCTCCAACTGGAATTAAGCAGTGACCCCGAGACTTGCACTTCTGCTCTTCCAGAAATAAGAACGATACCAACAGAAATCACTACCTGGAAAACACCAGCAAATCTTAAATGTACAAAACACCTCTTTCCCACCTTCGATCTGAATAATCATTTGCTTGGCAAGTTGGAAAATAAGAAAAGCAGTAGCTTCAAGCTCCCTATCGTCAGGATCACCTTTCTGATCTGTTTTGAGAGCAACTAACAGAGTGTTGTCCTGTCTTACAAACAACAATCCAATGAAGCTCCTTCATTTTCAATGTAAAGACTTTAAGAAATGGAATCTACACATATTGTAGTATTTCCAAATACAAAGAAACATTTACTGTTTAAAATCAATCTATAAAAATTCAGGGGCATAAATATTCTGTTGATTATGAAACAGTACAATTATAATATACATTCATATTTATTTTTTTTTTAATTACTAATGATCCTCTGTGCCTAAGGACAGCTTAAAGGAGCCTGGCAAATGTTCTTGTCAAAAAAAATTAGGTCCTTCAAAGTGGTCTTTATGTCCTGAATTCAAAAAGCAAAAGGAAACAGGATATCCCAAAGTCACAAGTCACTCTGAGCCTTACAGTCCTCCTGAAGCTATTGAAGAGGGAATGCTTCACATTATAATGTTAGTAACACTACTCTCAATCAAGTCACACCAACATATTGTATGTAAAAACCCTGCTGAGGATGAGCATTCTTTCTTTCACATTTTAACTTTATTCTCTTTCTCCTTTTACCAGTTTTCTGCCTACTCCTCAAAGTGAACCTTGGCTTGGTTTTGACAAGCTGTGTGCGCTCACATGTGTGAAGTTCTATCTGTCCTTTTAAGCTAATGGTGGTTTTGGCACTTGCAATGCTCCCAGTTGCTCTAGCTCACTGTGCGCAGCACAGAGTGATTTAGGACTTGGGCACTGCAGCAGACACCTGAACTATGCACATCGGAACGACTCGGAGCAGCAATCCTAAGTCAGAACACACGTGTAATGGGCTAGTGCTGCCTGTATAATTTTCACTTTCATTTTAGTATCTGTTAAAAGCAATTTGAGACAGATTATGATGCACCCACAAGACAATTTTTTCTTCCCCTAGCTGTCAAATTCAGAACATTAAGCTGGAAACAGAGGGGAAGCCGCAGAAAGCTCTAACGCTGGCTTTACCAAGCAAATATGTTGCTTTACTGAAAAGCTGTCAGTGCAATAGCTCTGCAGTTCAACTGGCAGAGAGGTGCCACCTGTAGCCTCCCACTGCTGCAGACCAGCGTGATACCCGCAGGCTTATGTTGGTTTAAGAGACAAAAAAGACCAGAAAAAAACATGTGATTAAAATATCATTGTGTATGTTTCGCTTGTGGGTGGGCAAAATACTGCAAATTAAATTGCACCTTTCTTTGCACCAGAGACAAATAACAACGCTCTTCCAGGAGAGTCTAGTGAATATTTTAAATTCTTGGGACAACCCCAGTTATTCAAAACTCCTTATAATTCAAAGCAAAGCTATGTTTCCAAAAAGCTTAATTACAAAGTAAGTGTTCTTGATTACCCCAAATCTATATTCATCAACATATTCACCATTATCTGGAGATAGTGGGTAACCAAGCTTAGCACATGAACACCTCTAGGCAGCTCACAAAATCCAGCTTTTATCCATGAGACTGCATTTCAGGTAAATGCTGCAAGATCCTCTCTGGACCACCCAGAACACAGGCAGCAATTACTCACAGGCTTTTTGAAATCTCTTCCTTTGCACAGCATGGCTATTTCAGATGCACGTGCTAACGGGACAGGAGCAAAACCAGAATCTAGCCTCCCTGGATATGCCAAGGTCAGAAATAGTCTCAATTAGCACACTGTTTTCTCCAAAATATGTAACATTTGGAATTTCCTGGTAATTTCCACAAGAATCTGAGTCAGTACTACTATGGGACAATTTATGAAGGCTTTCTCAGTCCCACAGATAAATAAATTGCCTCTAGTTTGTGTGATTTCTCCTCCATTCGAGGAAACCAGGACTACCAAATAACAAATAACTTCACTGAGGACATTTGAGCCCCATTATCAACTTTTTACCTTAAACTACAAAAAAAAAAGAAAGCAAAACCCCAAGTATTCAGTTTGCCGGCTGGGTGAAAATGGGGATAACCTCCTGTTTAGCACAGTAATTCAGATATACTTTTTACATTATACTGAATAAACTCCACACAACTCCCTCCTGCCCTCATGACTGCACGCATCTCTCTCTCAAGGGATGCTTTGAAAGGACAGAGGTCTAAACTCTATCTACACTTTCAAGGCACAAAAACTTATTTTATGATTTTCCAATTCCCTTTAGCCACACAAATCTGTGAGGAAGTGAAAGAAGAGAAGGAAACAGAGCACTCTTTGTAGTTGTATACACGCACTGGACAATTCTCCCACTACGGTATAGAAACCAGTGGTGTTATGCTCTGTTTTTTTAAGAATACAAGCATTGCTCATAGATCACCATATTAGTTTTACCAAAAGAATCCAAGGAATTAAAACTCAGTTTCTGCTAAATTTCTTACCTGCTCCCACCAACAGGAGGGAGAACTAAACTGTATTTAGAGATCAAACAAGATCTGGTATCCTGAGTGGCTGCAGGGGGAAGGAGGGAAATCAAGAAAGGCTGGGATTGAATGAGATCATGTAGCACCAATAGATGAATCACCATATCCACGTTTTAGTTAGCTGCATTTCACATGAGTATTACAGAAAATGTGGCTGGTGAGAATCAAATGGGAGAGGACTACAGCAGATCGCCCTGAGAGCACAAAGCAGGGCATCTTGGAGGAATGGAATGTTATCTGTGAATGAAGGGACAATGAGGCGTAGACAACTGATGAAACACACTCATACAGAAAGGGCTGGGCTCTTTGACTTCAGTGGCTCCCACTGGAAAGCCTACAAACTCAGTGGGTCTCAATGAAAACCAGTGAGAAACACCATAGCAGACACTTCACTTCAGCCCTCTTGTCACCACAAAAACCTAAGTATTAGGCTTGGTTTGATGTAAAAGCCTACGCTTCTCTGCACTTGCCTATTCAGTCTAATTTCATCACTCAAGACAGGAAAAATGCAAAGGGAACAAACAGCCCATCTTCCACTACTGCTTCTAGGAAGTTTTGCTTCAGGTTCTCAGGAACCAGCAATAACTCCTGGGCTTGCAAGAGATATGTTAGTTGATAGCAAGGAACAGCAAAAAGAATTCACAGGAAAAGTCACTTTAAAAGCTTATGTACGGTCTAGATTTGGAAGCAATTTTGGTTACATCCTATTTATTCAGTCACAGAAACAAGTATCTCATAGAGATACTCCTCTCATTGTGAAAAAAAGCTTTGGTTCAGAAGTAATCTGATTACAGTATTTTAAGAAACATGAAGCAATTTAGCCTTGCTAAAACAACTGCAAACCTCTTCCCTGGAGGGCTTCTGTGTACCTTACAGAGGGCAACAAAATTTGAAACATTCAGTATATCCACAGTTACAATTCACCTTGGGAAAACAGTTGCACAAGTACCTTTTTCTCGTATACATCTTGCCAAACAATGCCAGCAAAGAATTTGTGCTGCATAATCTCCTTGGCATCATCAGGACCGCCACCTAACCTGTTTGGGGCAAAATAAGTAATTAAATGTTTGAGTAGAGTTATTTTTTCTCATGCAATTTTTATTAAACTGTAGTGAAGAAATTCTGAGTTTATAGAATACATTTGGGAGCAGTTCTAGCATTTGCTTCATATTTGTTTTTTTGTGCAAGGCCTGCAGGATAGTCTATTTTAGGCTTCAACACAGTTCCACTAAAAGATTTGAAAACATACTAACAAATAGAATTAGAATAAAGGTCTCTCTTAAACAAACAAAGAAAAAAAAAAAATCACAATTCAAAAGACCTGCCCTTCAGGAAAGATGCTCTCCTAGGGACCACAGTAGATCCTGCAAGTAAAAGGTCTGAGCTACACACCCTTCTCTCTTTCTAAATTAACAAGTGACTACCACTTAGAATTTTCTAGAGCAGAGTGATGCCAGCACTAAAACTGAATTTGATTTTGAAGTGTAAGAGAGGCAAGGATTTTTAAGACAAACTGATTTATGCAACCTGATTTAAATTTCCATTAAAGAAAACAGTTGACAACTGCAGTGATAATATCGTGTTGTATGCAAATCTTTCCTCCTCCTCGGCTTCACGAAAGCACAAAGGGTGTTTTATTGACTTAAGGTATATCAAGATAAAGCACTTTTATTCCAAAATAAAACTGTCCACACAGCTTATAGATGCAATCAGTTTAGTTGCAGTCTTGAGCTAATAGATGCTTAAATTTTGCTGTGGAGGTTAAAATGTTCTCTAAAAGACTGAACCACATCTGCAAGCAAAGGCATGCACTGAGAAAACAAAACACATACTGAGTAATCAGCAGGAGACTTACTTTCAGGTAACAAGGTTAAGAAGACGCCCAGGATTCTAAGTACAAGAGGTGCCACCACATTCATCCAGGCTGACCTCTAGTATCTGCCTGTTCTCCGAGTCTTGGTGCCACTGGCAAACTGAGATATTATCCCCATTTTAAGAGCTTGGAACAGTGCCTTTGCGTGACCAAGGCTAGAGCTATACTGCTACAGAAAAAAGGGCCAAAGACTGTTCTTTGAACCCGAAGCCAAGCTGGCCGGTCAGGCCTCCACCCTTGCTGCACAGCAGTTGGCCCCGCATCTCCTCCAGGCCACCTGCGGTAATGTTGCAGCCCTAATACATGATTATTTGGGGACAGAGGGGAGGGTTTTGGTTCAAAATATCAGAGATAATGTGAAGGCTGTGCTAAAGCCCACCGAAACGGTATTTTTACAGCTTGAGACTGCACTGCATGGTGTGGGATGTAGCTTGAAGGCACAGTGCTACTGGGACAGTGTTGGACGATCGTTTAGCGCGGAGGAGACAAATACTGTGACGCTTTGTCCACACTGCCGACTGGGAAGTGATCCCGGTGCATGCAACCCTCTCAGCCATGCCCGAGCACTGTCTTCAGAGAACGCAAGCTGGCAGAGGCCATCTGTACCAGACAGACCAAGCAGCAGAGGTGCCTGAGAGTTCAGAGTCCATGCTCGCCTCCTGGCTCTCTTCCATTTAGCAGCACAGCAACCTAAAGGGTCTGCTCCTTCACGTTCCTTCAGGAAACGTGCAGTGGAACAGGGAACGGGTCCCCAGTCTTCCAGTACCAAAGTGTTGGGTGATGCTCTCCTTCCCCAGGTAAGCTCTAAGACCAAGCCTAAGTTCACCCTTGAGCTCCACAGGCCAAACCAATGACTCTCCCATCTGCCTGGCAGCACCTTATACAGCTGCAGAGCAGCCTGGAACAGAGACGAACTCCAGGGCAGCCTGGGAACAGAGACAAACTCTGCGAGTAATCATCTCTCAGCTGGTTTCCCACAGGTCTAGAGGCTTTGCCAAGTCTCTACCAGGCTCCTTGTTGCTTCCCCAGCACAGATGACGACAGCCAGTGAAGAAGAGGGTGGAGTCGATCCTCTTTATCCACAGATGACCACAGACTGCACTTCTGCACAGAAGTCCAGGAGTGACCATGAGCTAAGAAGAACCTGAATCGCATTTTGCAGAAGCATGCAGGAAGGCTGGCTGGCCGCACCCACATAGGAGTGTTTTGGAGAATACGTTATCTAATATGAGCCTTTGTTCCGTGAAGGGCAAACACATACTCAGGGAAATGCCAAGAAAAACCCCAGATGTTTTACTTACCTTTTAAAAATCTATACTATTAAACAAATCCATTCAAAGCAAATGGGGAAATGATAGAAACCTCATATTTTGGATATGGGCTTATTCCAAAATACACTCTTGTTTCTCAGAATTATTATGAAAGGACCCTCTCAAGGAGAACAAAATTATATCAGCACCTAACGCAAAAATCATGGTTAAGCACCACTGAGAACTGAAAGAGCACCAGGTTTGTCTTTTGTAAGGACATGCAACAACTGCAGAAAAATACAGAAGGAATAAAAGTCTTGAAAAGCTTCTTGTACAATAAAGTTAAATTCTGTACACTTAAGTCTTCAGACAGAACCAAAACCAGTTTTAATAGGACTTCAAGAGAAAAAGCTACTGAGATTTACAGTATACAAGGAAATATAACAGAAAGTGTAGAGGCCAAAAAGCAATTAAAAAAAAAAAAAACCAACCCAACAACCAAAAAACCCCCCAAAATCCTCAAAGCCTAAACTTCTGTCCAAATTGGTCTCCTTAAAAAATACCTGCCAAACAAGTCTCGTTATTCATTTAACTTCCATCTATATTTGAGAGCCTTTGTTTCTGTATTTAGCTAAATCCCAAGGAGAAAATTATTAATAAAGTGCAACATCAATATTAAACTGAAACAATTTCCACATTTTTAATTTTTCATGAAACTGTGTATTGCTTGCAAGTTCCTTTAATCATTTAATGACAAATGTCTGTGCTCCGCAAATCAAGGGCAATCAGCTATCACTCCACAGATAAATAATGTGCAAATATTTTTAAAAATTTATGTAATTTTTATATATATATATAAATATAAATATAGTGTATAAACACACAGTCAATAGTGAAAGTACTATTATCACAGGCCAGAAGATTGCAATTAGTGGATCACAGGAAAAATGCTGTTTCTCTACTTGTCCATGTAAAAGTAAGCAGTGCTCAGCACCCAGGTCCATTCCCAGCTCTTTAAGAAGAAACCCACAAACTTCTAGTTTTATAGTTTAAAAGTTTCTATAGTAAGGACAGCCAGGGCCCAACACAGGAAAGTGGGCAGCAACCGCCTTCACTCTGCCCTGCCAAATAATCCCATTCATAAGCTCGTGCTTCACCATATTAGGAGCCACAATACAGAGTCTGACTGTGGGCGAATCCTCGTCTGAAAACTGTCATACTTTCAGGTGACAGATTTCTGTTGTTTATAGATTTGCACGTGCACCACCCTCGTCTGAGAAAACAGCCACAGTTTTAGACACCACTTCTGCTGCCGTTCTCTTTTCACATGATTTCTCCGACTCTCCCCTGCCCCCAAACCTGGTTCTACAGCAGTGCAAATATACCCACCAGGCTCGAGAAAATCAGCACAGCAAAAGCTATTGGAGTTCACCAGCTCAGAGCACACAGATGCCTATTTCTCCTTCCCTGATACAGTCAGGATGGAGACTAGTAACTTATTCTACCATGAGCCTTACCTTCAGAGGCCTCTAATAGCCACAGGGAAAAATTTAGGAACTGCATCTACATCGCTTTCCTGCGACCAGCACTATCAGCACAGAGAAGCTCTGCCTGGCTTTGGGAACAGCATGATTTGATGACTCCAGATTTGGAAGAAAAAGGCCACATTATTCCCAAAGCCCTGTACACATACTTTGGGGGCTTTCCTGCTTAGAGTTTAAGACTTTGGAAAGCCTAATGCAACTCCCTGGTCTGTGCTGAGCTTTACTTCCCCATTTCTTCATTAACCACCTGTGTGCAACACAAAAGTAGTGGATCCAGTAACACTGGAAAAACTCCCACTCCCCAACGTTAGTAACCACAGTCATGTTTGAGGATACTGAGGCTTGGGAAGTCTCTAAACTACTGATTTCTAGAAAGCTGGGAAAAAAAAAAATCTCTTTAAATTTGCCTTTTATGTTTTCCTCAGCTTCAATTTAGATCTCTTATGGGTGAACTGTTTGAGTTTGTCCAAACTTGTTCTGAATAGCTTTGGACTGAACCGATTTAGACTAAAATTATCATATAGAACAGCTAAATCTCAGTCTACTTCAAAGCACCTGGTGAAACATACATGAAGACTTGATGAGCACTCCGCAGTTCAAGTGATACCCAGGACACTGGAGCTGTCTGGAGATAGAAACACTTTTGTAGTCAAGACACACCTATTTCGGAGCAAACATAAGACACTTGTGTGGTTTTAAAACTCTGGATGCCCACAACAAATGAAGTCTGCTGCCTAAGAGGACCAGCTATTCAAGGTGACGTCCTCCTGCCTGCCACCAGCTAGCTGCAGTCCCCATGACTGTCACCTCTACCTCTTCCAAGTCCAGCAACGGCTGCATGGGCTGCAGACCGAGCTGTGTCCGAGAGCAAGCTTCCTTAAGCCATCTACCCTTCCTGTAGCAGAGCACCACAAACAGAGGACACAGACATACGCCTTAACTACAAATCGCCTCCTTTCATGAGGAAAAAACCCAAGGAGTTTGGTTTTCATGCAGGTAAAGGCTTGATTGACCCTGATATTCCTGAGCATCTGCAGCCAAAGTTGCACTCCGGACTTGGAAAGAATGACCATCACTAGAAAGAACAAAGTGCCAGATCTCTGTGTGGCTGCAAGGACTGATCACCAGTTCCCAGCAACCACCTTCAGCACTCCAAAGCCACAACTACAACTCTGTGAAATTATTAAATCTTTTAACAGGCATTTGTGAAATGCAAGGTCCAACAGCACCACAGAAGACAGAAGTAGATGAAGCAGTTTGTGACAAACCCCATCTGAAAGAGGCTGAACAACCCTGACCTATGGCAAGGAGCACTAAGGCATGTAGTGAAAACACATGATCAAAATTCAGATGAAACTATCCCGAAGTTCTCTCAAGTTTAAAACCTGCCAAGATTCAGAGCTTGCGAGACACTCTGCTGATTACAAACCCACCCACTCATCTAAACGCAGCCCGTTTACATGGATCACTCTGATCCCTGCCCACTTTCACAGGCTGCAGTCTCCACAGCCAGAGAAAGAATAATAGAAGTTAAAAACTTGGCTGTTTTATGTGTGAAAAAATGCTCTGATTACCTCCTTCCACTTGATACATGCCACAAAGCAGTGAAAGAGAATTTCGGGTCACATTAGAAGGAAATACTTACAGAATAGATTTTTTTCCTTCTTAGGAAAATTAGGGCTCACATTACAAGATTAATAAACTTATATCAATCCCAAAAGAAACTTCAAAATTCCTTTTCTCTTACAAAATGGATTTTATATGACCAAATTTAGAAAACAGCCATGATTAAAAGCAGAATGCAATTTATTGGTCTTCACATTTTCCCCATATGCCTGTGAGTTTGAGACTGAACTGGTATTACTGAACACAGAGTGCGAAGACTGCTTCTACATATCCAGCTCAGGTACAACAGGTAATTTTTAAGATTTAATTCACTGATGCAGGTCACAATTCCCTAGCTCCTTGATATTTAACTTAAAATATCCTCATCACTGAGCTTCATTATATCAACCTTTTTATTGTTGGGTTTTTCTGAGGATTTTACGGGAAGGGACAACATCTCCCAGCTTCATTTTTCTCATGGTTTTGGCCGTCTCCTCCGTCTCACTCTGAAGTTCATCAACAGTTACTAAATGCTGCCAATTCTGATGTTTTCTGCCACAGACAACATTATGATGACACCAACTTCTGTCCACCACTGGGCTTTGTGGAAGAGGGGATTTCTGTTGAATTACACAGTGGTTCCCCAAAGCATCATCAATGGCCTAATGTCAACCAGACCACTGCACATTATTTAACTTTTCACTGAGTGCATTTCGTAGCTATCTGGCTGTTTTTCTTCAATATGGCTCCATGAACTCACTATGAGTCAACTACCAAGTATGCCAATCACCCACCCCAGCACATAGACCACACAATAAAAAGAACATAAAACTACAAGGCTAGGACTCAGGACTTCTACCCCTAGTGCTTCCAGCTCAGTTCTCTGTACTGTCTGAAACGCTATGAAGTGCAGGGGATTTGCAGAATCACAACTTCAGTTAAAAAGTTGGGTGAACAGTGATTGGTGAGAAACCAGTATTTAAGAATGGTCCATGATCCAAAAAGCTTGGGAAGCACCAGTGTAATTAGCAAGCTGCGGGCCTGTGTGCAGGCTTGTCTAGTCTATAGTTATTTCTATCAGCAGCATCAAAATCATCTCTCCAACAGATCAGAGCATCACTGGTTCAAAGCCTGCAGAAGATACATGTGAAGAAGTGGCTATTTGTATAAAATGAGCATATTGTGGAGTAATTATTGGCATTGGGAAAACCTTGTAATTAGAAACAAGTGGCATTCTTTGTTTGTAAACAAATTACATTTTGGTTCATCAGAGATGCTCCTTTAAGAACAAATACAGCAGATGCTGCTTGTTTCCAGTGACTGAAAGGCCCCACCTGAATAAACTACAAAAGGGTCACAATTGTATTTAACCTGTGCTTTCCTGGACAGGAATCCTGTTGGCAGGGGCTGCAATGACGCTCGCAGAGCACAGTACCTGGGGGGGCTGCTAATCAATTACACAACCTTCTCCTGGAGGTCCCCTTGCAGGTACTGGGTTCAGGAGGTGCGTGCAGGTGTTGTCACCTAGTACAAGGCTGGCCACGTTCCTGACTACAACTGTTCGTGGCTCCCCATGTCACTGCTAAGTTGAATCCTCCGGCAGTACAAATTGTGTATTTGCGTTAGAAGACCTCTCAACAGGATTTTCCATCAAATCCAGTGATGGAAATAGCCTACAGCAATGACAAAAATCCTTGCTACAAGTATCCACATACTGGCAAAAAACATTCTCCTGTATGTGCATGCGCGCGCGCACACACAGGGAGACTAAACAAACATCAGAAAGCAAACCGGAATACTCTGCTTGCACCTCACATGAAAGATTTCCTATATGGGGCCCATTTACAGTGTAAGGTTCAGGACAGGAGATCAGGGGCAGAGTCACAATATTATTTGTTTTTAAAATGTCTGGGTTGACAAGATGGCAGGTTTTTAAACTGATGTTTATCTTTGTGCAAAGGTCAACATCCTTTTTGGATCTTGTTCTATTTTCTGTTTGTTAGCCGTTAAGAGCTTGGGGTTTTTTTGTTTTGTTTTTTTCTGGTTTTAAATCAAGGGTTACTTTTTAAATAATACTGCATAGCAAGAAAAGAAAAAAAAGGAGAAAGTAGGAAAAGTAGATTAAGCATGGTATGAACTCCACCACAAACATGGTACAAACACCACCACCTACTGTCTAAAGCAGGATGTTAAATCACTTGCACGGATTTAAACAAAAATTCAGAAAATGGACAGCAGCCTGAACTGGGACAAAAGGTGAAAGCATTCAGCATAGAGCAGCTTATAACCCACAGCAGCCATTGGATTCGTTATGACCGAAGGCAGGGTTAACTTGCTTTGTCCCAGGCTGTAGTTTTGCGTTAATGGCAGCCATCATATTCTGAAGTTCAGCCTTCTGACCACCAAAGTTGCTTCATGTCACTATTTGCAGTGTTACTGCATGTCAAAAGTTAAAACAAAAATGAGTAGGTCCACTTGCTGCATCTTGGTGGATGATCATTTTGAATGGATTAGAAACAAAACTACCATTTTGTCTGAAACACCTTCCTCAACTTTAAATAAAGAAAAATGGCTGGCATGCATACATGCAATAGCCCTTTGTGCAGTACCATTTTCAATTGTTTTTCAATGATGGCGATATTGGCATTTCATAAGGCAGCATAGAAACAGTCACTTTTAAGTCACCTGTCTTGAAGATAGTTCCCTTTCATAGACATGCCTCTGCATAGCACAATTATTAACTTCTTTGTGAAGTTTTTTTTATATTTCTGAGGGCATGAGTGCTTAAAAGCACAACTATTAAGCAACAGTCTCACCTTTGCTTGGGATCTTTCTTCAGCAAACCTGACAAGAGAGATTTTGCTTCAGGTGACAAAGTGCGTGGAAATCTAATCTCCTCCATAAGGATGAGTTCAAAGAGCTTTTCATGGTCCTGATTGTAGAAAGGGAGCCGGCCACACATCATTTCATACATCACAACTCCTAAACCCCACCAGTCCACTGCACGGCCATAGTCATTGTCTTCCAACACCTGCAGAAATGTAAGGAAAAGGCTTTAGAAGACATCCCCAAACCAGGCATAAACACAGAACTTGAGAGGCAAAATCTACCCCAGCAAGTTCATCTTTTCACACGTCACAGCCGTATCTACCAGCAGAGTATTTGCAGAGGATCCATTTGAAAAGAACTGGCATCCATGTTCACCGCACGACGTGAGCAGAAGGGGGAAAAGGAGGCAGCAGGTACGTTACGGCAGCTTCCTTCTCTTCTTCCTCCCACCCTCCCTCACATTATGGTCATAAGCACAACCTTTGAAAGCCCAAAGGCTGAGAACTGTTCTCATGTTACAAAGCCAGCTGTTAAAATTCTCACTTATTCATCACAAACTGTTCCAAATGGGATCTAATTTTTTAGAAAAACCACTAAGGAGCCAGTACAGGGAGAGCGGAAAAGACGGTCAACCTGTTATGTCACAAGCAACAAGCCAAACATCCCCATCATCTTCATATCAACCTACACCCCTCAAAGGGTGGCTCTGCACATCCTGAAGGACCACCCACATATACTAAATGACTAATCTACATTAAAACACTAAGAGCCAGAACGCCACTCCTAACATTTGACTGGCTGTAAGGCCATAAAACAGCAGCCAAATTGTCTGGAAATGTTTCCCCTCCTCCCTCTCCAAAGGCACTTGCTTACTAGCTCTAACACTCCTGCCTCTGCTTAGAGGGCTGCAAACCCAGGAACTGTCAGTGGGGTGGACTTCTGCCAGGTCTCACAGCAGAAGGAGTCCAGCACAGTTCATTTTTCCCTTCCCCTGGGCACTTCTACCTAACAAAGCCCCAGCTGGTGCAGGGACTTGGGACTCCAGCAGTGCCCTCCATCTCTCCTGCTTGTTCTGGAGAAGCCCTGTCGTAGTGCATTTCTGATCTTCTGCACTGAAGGTTGCTGAAGGGAGTGGGGAGTGTTTTGTGGCTTGTGGAGTGGATGTTACGAGGACTTCTCTAGACTTTGTGTCTCCTGTGCAGTTGTCTGTAGCTGACACCAACAGTCTCATGTTCCAGACCCTGTCCTCAGGTTTTAGTTGCCATCTTCACTCTTTTCACGGGTCTGCACTCAACTGCTTACTCTTGCTAAGAGCACAAACCACGACCGCACCACCACCCTGTTTTTTCACTGCATGGTGTCTGTGTGAGCTTTAAATTGCTACAGTTCAGAATACTTTACACTCAGAATTAAAAGGGTGAAAGAGCCAAACAAAGTTGACCCAAATTTAACAGAAGCAGAATCTGAACCTCTTACAAACCTCGATAAAGGTTTTGCACACAAAAAAGAAGCATCGAGACACTCCACATAACAAGTGTTTGCGCTCTGTCTCTCTTTATTCACTAATTATTCCCCTTAATTATCTGAACGAGGGGAAAGGGCCTGCAGTAAAAATCAAAAGGCTGCCAGGTATTAGATTACCCCACGTTGGTCTATTTACAGCATCCCCTGCCGTATGATTCACACCAAACGACAGCTGGCTGTGCAGCTGCCCCGTATATGTATACGGCCGACACAGCTGCTGGCCGGACAGGATTCCAGGAGCCAGCCCTGTCCTTCCCAAGGCATCGCGGCCCTTCAGCTCACAGGAGATATTGTGTGACAATGCAGTTACCGCTCTCTGAGTCACCCCGTTCAATAAGCGCTTCCTGTTCACACTCCCCTACACTTGGGTTACCTAAAATAAAACAGTCATGGGGCCTCCGATTTTTATTTTTTAAACTGCTGCAAGAGATGCAATAGGAGAGACTGAAAGAAAAAGAAAACCACAAAGCCTTTATTGTGTATGTAATAAACGCTACAGGTGCTTTCGAAATGCAGCAAATACTTCAAATGTTACTTTAGTAAGCTTATTAATAGTCTGTATTATAATCTAGATTACTAACTACAACTCTTTCCTTCACCTCCATTAATTCTAAACAGACAATAAAATGCTTATTTCTTCAAAGTTCTTTATCACAACAAGCATACAGTCTTATTAGTGATTGCACAAAACAGAGCAATGGTGTTAGCATCAAAAATACACTGCAACAAAAAAGGTATTGCGCTCATCCATGATTTATTTCAACACACAGGATAGCTGGGGAGTAGTAAAGTAACAAGGTCATTTCACTTAAATTAAAGGATCATCATTTCCTAACGAGCAGCTCCAGACTGCTGTGAGATGGAATTTGAAAGAGAAGGTAGAACAGCTGTAAACATCACAGCCATCAATGCATTTGACACATCAAAGTTGACATGGTTCAGTCACTGTCATCCATGCACAAGATTCCAGTATGAACCTAAAAACAACGATGCAACAACTGTACAAACATGCCGCTATGTCGGATTCAAGTTACAAATGCAGACAAGAAGATCAAGACCCCTGCTTTTAAGGATGTATGACCTTAAATGCACGGAATATTGCTCGTGCACAATTTCCAGATTTTTTGCATGCTACTGACCAGATGACAAAAGCCTCCAGAATTTAACACTCCAACTCACAGATGGGATTTGCAAGTAAGGGAGAGAGCGGGGTTAATCAAAAGGATTTGTCCTTCAGGGTTTTGGTTGAGCCAACTCACCATAAATATTAAAAAGAAAAATAACAGCAAATAATGTAACAGAGAGAACAACATAACGCCTGCACAGGGAATTCCCACATTCCAAGTTAGGAAAAAACAAAACCAAAACAATAAATATTTTTAGTCTCCTCAAAATCCTTGATGAGAAACTGAAGTTCAGCAGTTGATTTTAAGAGGAAAGCTAAAATAAAAGCCATGTTTATGAATAATAAACACTCTGTTGTGCTGCTAATTACTCCCTGCATCAGTAAATCTCAAATTGTGGTGCACAGACCCCAATTTAGATTCACTGAAGACTTCTGGTGATCTGTGGAGAGCTGGCAGCTATCATGAGACTGACTCCACCTCCTTGCTGCAAGCTACTTCGACAGGTGCCCACGTTCTTCATTATTACGAAGAGACTGGAGGCCCTTGAAAGCAGCTGGGAGTTAAAAAGAAAGAAAGAAAGAAAAAAACAAACAAAAACCAAGAGCACACTGCCACCGCTATGCAAGCAAAAAGTGCTGATCAGCAAAGCCATCAGCTCTCATTAGAAGTATTCCTCCTCCACTTTGGTTTGCCATACTTTGTACTTCTGCATACTTCAACTCCAGAAAAGTTTGCAATGCTCAAGTCTCCCATCTCGGAGAAAGGCTGCATCCTGGCTGTGCCAACAATATGTAATCTGCCGGCAGTCCAAGGCTTGCTTCTGCCTGTGCTCCGAGCTGGGTGGAAGTCTTAATGCCATGGGTAGCAAAGGCCACCCACTACAAGGCAACCAGCCCTTCTGCGAGGCACACTGCATTAGCTCAGGCTTGGTGCCCTACTAATACAGCGAGTCTGCTTCCAGACAGCTCAGAGCGTGGGCAGAGAAAACTAGCGTCTGCCTGCAAAATACCATGTATACATATATTCGCTATCACACAATTTCACTTTTGATCTGCTTGTAACTAACTCAGAGCTATATAACACCACCTCTGTTGCACAACTCTCGGAAGGAGTATTTCCAGGATGAAAGTTGCAAGGACACCTTTGCTTTATACTTAAACCAAAAAAAAACCAAACAAAAAAAACCAACCAAAAAATATCAGGCCAAAAAAATCCCCAAAACATACAGTTTGGGGACTGAGATCCCCTGCTTGGCTTTATTTCCTCTGAAGCTGAAAAGTTCAAATTAACATTAAGAAACATCTTGTGCACTTACAGTCACAAAACAGTTGGCACTTTTAATGCACACCATGCTAAATACTGCAAAAAAAAAAGCTTAGTCTGTCCTGTTTGTGAAAACATGTCACCTTATACTGTGTTCAAAGAGTAAAAGAACTGGACAATACTTTTACTTCTTAATCGAAGTCCTGTTAATAGCTTTCAAATAGGCCAACACACAGCAAACAAACTGCAGAACAGTCACCAATCCATCACGTAGTATTTGAAGTGATTTTAAAGGGTTTTTTAAAACTAGATTTCTGACACAAGAAGCAAGCACTGTTCCAGTAAAATGTAAATATTCCCTAAAGTGGAAGGAAGATACTACCCTGCCCCAAAATTATCACATATCGTTATGCTAAGATAGGTCCCAGAACATGATGAATAAAAGATTTTCACTATGTGTTGTTATATAACAGTAGTTACTGTATGAACACATTATGGCACAGGAATTATTCTGTATCGCTACTGCTATCACGGATGGCATTTAAGATGATAATTTAGTACAATAGCCAACATAAACATACCTCTGGTGCAAGATACTCTGGAGTGCCACAGAAAGTCTTCATTGTTGCTCCATCCTTGATGCCTTCTTTGCACAGTCCAAAGTCTGTTATTTTTATGTGTCCATCTTTATCCAGCATAAGATTTTCCAACTGAGAAGAAAATCCAAATGAAAGACATTATTATGTGTAACATACACTGCTCCTGAGCAAGTCAATGAAAGACATGAATTTCTGCAGATTATTTTTCAACCTTGTTCTCACTGGGGTCAGAACCATAGCAACTGCCAAAGCACGTATGATGTAAATATACATTTATATCCCTTTCCTAAGTTCTTTAGGGAACGTTAGGTAACTAATTTGCAGTCTTTGGGTAACCGACCATATAGACAGAAAGAATCCAGAATGTAGACATTGTATTTATATTTCTACAATATTATCACCAACAGAACACCAGTTCTTTTAAAAATATATTAAGTATTCCCCCTCACACAACTTCATCCCTGTTTTTACTCTAAGTGATTTTGTGAAATATTCTGCATCAGTAAAGGATAGCAAATGAAACAAACAATCCAATGCAAGGCTAAGGAACCACTTCCAAAGAGACCCTTATACATGAGAATCACTTTTTACATTTACTCAGCACCTAGCCTGTGCCACTAATTTGTCAGAAAGCCATCCAGATTTCAGGACAGAGTTTCTACTGTGTATGAAATAAAGCGCAGTGTCAAAGGAATCATGGTGGTATGGGAGACGAAATCCCAGCAGGAATCCCAAAATGACTTTGACATAGCCTAAAAAACATTACACAGCATGCTTCACTTTAAATTGCTCCTAAATGAACTACCAGTATCCCCCATCCTCTCCTGAAAACACTTCTCAGGAAAAAAAAAAAGAAAAAAAAAAAGCTATTGCTGCATTTTTCTCAAGAATTTCCCACGTTTGTTTGCTCTGAGATTTCTTGTTTTGCTGGGTTTTGGGGTTTTTTTTTTTCCCCCCTTCTGTGCTCACCAAACAAGTAAGCAACTTGAAGCTTATCCAATTTTCTAACTGCAACAGGTACTATGGAGATAGTGCTGCGCAGCATATCGCAAGGAAGGACAACATCCACACAGTATGAATTTGCATCTATCTGATAAGACCTGGGATGAAGAGCCCAGGATTATGTTACACCATGCAGAAGAGCCAGCAACATTTCTCTTAACATAAGAGAACATAAGCAGGCAAGTGAAAATGCAACCCAAGTAGCTCAGTAACCCTTCAGATTCTCTGAAAAGCTGCCAGGGTCCTGATAAATGCGTTATACAACCTCTTAGACTATAAAAGTGTTTAGATATCCTGTAAAGTCAAGTCCAACAGCTGCAATAACTGTTATGTCGAAGTTCAGTCAGGAAAGGCTTTCTTGTAGTTCAGGCTCATTTGCTTTTGTGACTAAGAAACAAAAAGCACAAACCCAAAAAGCCTATGAAATTATTTTTCTATGTACCTTCAAATCTCTATAAACCACATTCTTCTCTGAATGCAGGTAATCCAGCGCTGAAACAATCTCAGCTCCATAAAACCGAGCCCGGTCTTCAGAAAAGACACGCTCCCTTGACAGATGGAAAAACAACTACAAGAACAATAATTTGTTACCTTTAGATTGCACGTTTCTGAGTTATGTCTCACACTTCGCAGCCCATCCTGCTTGGAATGTGATACCACTTAAGAGAAAATCCCTTCCCATCCTCATCCAGCTGTGTTCCCAAATGTGTTGAAAAGCATCATAAATTAAATGATTAGACAATTTTATCTCATATTCACAGATGCACACTTATAACCAGTTTGTGTGCTACACATTCTTGTACTTACAGAAAATTAAAAAAACTCATTGACTGAACTACAATTACATATTAAAACTACAGCTTAATGCATGATTTAGAGACATGTTAATATTCCAACTTTCCATTCTTGACTAACAGTAGTTTGCTGTTTCTAGTTCTCTCCAAAGTAATGCATGCTCACAATATTCATTAAAAAGTGTTAAAAAGTTGTCTGAAGAGCAACTAGAAAGCAACCTTGCCTTCTTGAATTACTAACTGTCAGATTACAATATGTTGCTGTCATGTAAAATATGAACCTACACCCAAAAACTCTATTCTCTAAAAATGGAGTTAAGAAAATTAAGAGTCTTAATTCTTAATATTAGTTAAACCTGCAAACAGCTGTTTAACTGGGACAACTTGGATTAATTAGAATTGCAAACATGGACCTTAGCGAAATAATGTCAAACAGAATTAGTAGTAGTACAGGAAAATCCTAAAGTATTAAACATTATTACATTCCCCTTACCTCCCCTCCATTAGCATACTCCATAACAAAACACAAGCGATCATGTGTCTGAAAGGAATACTTTAAAGCCTGAAACAGATTTAAACCAAGACTTAGAAGACAGATCACACTGACAGTTATAAAAGCATTTTAAATAGAATTTCAGAAACGTAGACACACATGACATTTTCTATTTTAGTGGATGTTTTGTCCTTGGATCTTACATAATACTTACACTTTCCTGTTGCAGCTGAGGACTGATCCACCGCAAACTTATTTCATTAAATAAATTTAACAAAACTTTAAAACAATCCCTTGCAGAAGCTATCAGTAACACCTATAATGCCAGGAAACAAAGTCCTGGCCCATTAACAGTGATACAAAATGTACCAATAATGGCTCTGAAGTTTCCTCCCCAGGCCACAAGCTCCCACAGTTTCATCCCACAGACAAGAGGCCACAACCAAACGCCAGAGCACAAGGTTTTACTGCACTGGCTATAAGCCCTCTTAGATGAAACACATATATTTACACACACCAGCACCCTGGTCTCTGCCCTGCTGCCTCCAACTGCTCCCCGTTGACAGCCTGCCAGAGGATTGAGCAATGCTGCCGTCAATTTGTGAGCAATTCACAAAAACAGACCGGATGGAGGGTGTGATGGAGCATCACAAGGTGCCTTTGTACAGTCCTGTCACATGTATTCCTGTGGCAAAAGTAACAACAACTTGTTTGCCACAGTCTTAAGTTTTTTGGTCATAACCCTGTCTCCTAGCTGACTTCTCAAGACAGCCCTTGTTTTGGATATTTGGGTTTATGAAAGCATTAAAAAGAAAATACCGCATATGATATCATCGTCTTCATTACTAGGGGTGGCATTTTCAAACCAGTCATATTTTTGCAGAGAAAGGGAGGATCGGGTTTTAGACATGTCAACAAACATTTACTGATTATACCCGATACAGCCAATATTTACTTCCAGAGGCCACACTTAAAAGGTCTAAATTCCAGTTAAGCCCTTGTGTACCTGGATGAAGGAAACAACCGGGATCCTACAGAGGTCTCTTAGAGGGCTTAAGCAGTTGGAAACAATTCAGAGCCAACTTGTAATAAATACTAGAAACAAAATCTTGAGGTGGAACTTCGGTATCTAAACTCAACCCAGAGAGACTGCTGGTGTTGGAGGTCTAAACTGAGAGTATGGTTTGATTTTACAGCTAAGCCAATCCAAAAGGAAAGCAGCAGATAAAACATGGTCTTGCTCTTCCCTGTCCCATCCCACATGCTCCCACAACTACCCTTTGGCTGGCACTACCAGTGCTCTGATTCCACAGTAAGCTGCTTCTGGGAGCTTACAAAAACAACAAAGGCGGTCAAAATTAAAGGGTTTTTCCCCCACTCTATCTTCTTGAACTTGTTTGTCACAAGATCAGGGTCACCCTGATCTCTGATACAAAGAGGAGACTAAGCATTTGGAGGACAACGAAAGCAGATACTTCTCTCAGAGATAGCAAGCCATTAAATGGGTGAGCCATAAAGTCAAACCACACCCTAAAACACTGTCTTCAAGAGGTACTGAGGACCTGCTCTGCAAGAATCAGAAGACTTAAAAAAGCATTTTAATTTGTGCTTCCCAAAAACGGAAGGGTACAAAAATACACAGCCACTCTGAAAACACAGATCTCTGATGTATTATATAAATAATAAAAAATAAGTAAAGTCTTGGCTGTCATGATGTTAAGTTACACTCAGCAGAGAGAGAAATGCTTACTGTTAAGAATGGATGCCGTGAGTTCTGTAAAACACGGTTTTCTGTCAGCGTGTGCGCTACTTCATCCTGAAACACAAGCAGAAGGAAATCAGCAAAGTGATTCCTCAGGTCAGGGGTCCATTTCAAACACTAATGGCGCAATTCTTTACAAGTACTCAGAGAATCCTTGGTATGACTTTCCCAAAGGCTGTATCAAGGGTGAACCACATTCCCAAGTTTCCCATCTACCCACCTTTGCTACAATAACTTCCTTCTTCAGAATTTTCATAGCATAATACCGTCCAGTTGCTTTTTCTTTAACTAAAATGACCTTTCCAAAAGTGCCTTTTCCCAGTAGTTTAAGGTATTCAAATTCATTCATGGTCTGTTAACGATACAGATAAACAAGAACCAAATTACATGAACTAACAGTAAGTGTATCATTCTCAGACTAGAATTTCTCATTCACATGAGAATACATTGCATATGTGTTTTTTTTAAATCCTTTTGCTTAGTAGAATTCAATCAAGGACACAGAAGCCTAACAGCAGCTACAACTCAGAGTGACACATAAGTAGCCAGCCCCATCAGTGTAAAACCACTGACATGATACAAGGCTGGCACACATACTTGGTGATGACACTGGTAGATGGCTATCTTTTTTTTTTTTTTTTTTTAAACGTCATTGTTTTTCCCAAAACTGAAACTTATGAAAGGAAGTGGGGATGACAGTGGTGAGATAAGGACACAAAGAAGTGCCTTAGTACAATCCACACACATAGCATTCGCATGGGAAAAGGTTCTATCAATTCTTTCTTACAAGATTAGGTGGGAACGCTTTGGAAAATGGAAACGCAAACAGGAGACCACAAGGAGGTAGAAAGAAGTGAAGGGAGGCTGAAGACAGATACCTAAAAGGGCTCCACAGGGCAAAGATCTCCTCTGGCACATACTCCTTTCATGGAAGGTCGTTGCTGAGCTGACCCTGTGCATTTAGACAATGCTGTGACTGACGCAAAAACCCGCCGTCTAGGAACACTATGGACAGACACACAGCAGCTGTCTGGGAGTTAGCCTAAACCCTTAATCCGGAGCAATTAAATCCACTGGACCCACCCTAAATCCTGCAAATCCACTGGAATATCTTTGCACCAGCCTGCAAAGAGTTTACACAGTCACACGGTCCAGCAGGAGCTATGATTTCAGGCTCTGTACCACAAACCCAGAAGTGAGTTGGCCTTGAAAGCCATCCAGTAAGGACATCTGAACTCAGAACTCCAGTGGACCCAGACAGGCTTTGCTCAGCACAGAGCTCAGCTGGTACCTGCTCAGCTCAGACAACCGTTTCCTCCAGAAGCTGCATCTACAACCAACTGTGAATTGTTATGGGAACAGATGCGTGTTGATGGCTATTTGTCTACATTCGAGAAGACCTAAAAATACTGTTATTCCTGCTACGCTGACTTACCACTTTGTGTTTTGGCTTTGTCATAGAAACTTCCATTTCTTCAGCACCTGAATTATCACTGGGAGAGCCAGATCTAAAATCCATCATCTCTTCCTCTTGTTTCTTGAGGCTGTCTGCTACTGTTTGGATGGCTTTTGTCCATTCTTCCCTGGCAAAATATAAGCAAAGACATTCATTACTTGTGACTTTGGATTACCGTCTGCCATGGCAAGAGTCACCAAAGGATACAGAGTAACTAATGTTCTTTGCTGCATCAATGCAACATACAATGAATTATGTGCATTTTCAAGCACTATGAAAATGCATTTTTAAGAGCACTTTTAACATACATCTTTATTAATCGTACTGGAAACAAGAGACAACTGAAGTCCTCCCAGTTTGGATACAGTATAAGGCTTTTCAGACAACAGAATTTCTAATAGGCATTCAGTCAGCAGCTCAAGATATGACCTGGTGATACAGACATTTACATAACAAAAACAGACTTGCCAAAACCAAAAAGCAAAAGGCTCCCATGCAGCACAAAGCAATTAAACACAGCTTCTCCATTCTTATGGTGCATTGAAACACATATATCCAACTGCTGGGGGCACTATGCCACCTCTTCGCACACATATCCTGAATTTTAATGGCAAGGGGTGTTCTAGAAGGTATTAAAGCCCAGTATACTTAGGTTATTCCTCTGTTGTAAAGAGGATGACAGAAATACAGCAATTCCTGTGTATATTTTCACAGAATGTCAGCAAAAGCAGTGACATTTTATCTTGGGCACAGGTCTTGGTTACGATACAAGTTTCCACAGCTGTTTCAGCAATGGGTGCTCTAATACTGACCCCTTCAACTCCCATGGAGACCACTTCCACTCCAGTGTCCTTTGGGAAATTTCACACCTTTGGAAACTACTGAAGTGAAAGTTCTTGGCCTTCATTTCACTGCAAATTTATTGAATGTAAAGCATCCAACTTGTAAGGGCTTACGGGGTTTTGGGACAGGCTTTAAGACAAACAGGGGCTGAAGACATGTTCAGTGGACTATGTGAATTTACCATGTTTTACTATCTTTTGTATCTGTGGGAAACGGGATGTAGTGGTTTAGTTGGTATTTTCTGGGCACTGGCTAAACTCTTCTCCCAAGGACACCACAGGTAAAATACTTCGCTGCTATGGCAGGAACAGAAGTAGCCAATGCCGAACAACTCTATATACAACCTGCAGTGAAGCCATGCCATCCTAATCAATGTCAAATTTTTCACTGGTTCTATGAAATTGTTAAGGGGAAAAAAAAAAATTGTATCTGAACATGTGAATTTCAGTTTGTGACAGACGGAAGAGGCAGATCATTTCCCAGAGGAAGCAAAGTCCATGGGAAAAAGTACCCAACATAAGATTCTAATAAAACCTGCACCAATTACACATAAGGTCTTTCCCACCCTGTGCATTTTTTATCTTGGATTTTGTCTGAACGTGCACTATCCAGCCCTGTCTGGGGCAGCAAGGTAATGCTAAACATTCTGCACATTCTCCCTACACTCCCAGCACAGACTACTTCATTTACCATCATAAACACATTCTTTTGTTTACTAGGCATTTTTCATATTCAGAACAATTACAAAAAGAACTTTTTCTTCTGTGTTTTTATCTCTCCATCTCTCTCAAAAAAGAAATGTTGGTTTTAAAGGCACAGAGAAAGCTAAAGGCGTATCTACCTTCACATCTTTTTTAAGATTTGTTACTGACTTGGTTGAGATCTCGGCCCTCCTGAAATGAGTATCTTTGATTTCTGGGAGACCAGAATTTCACCCTCAGCTTTTATGTCTCAAGCGTACACAACAAAGGTGACTAACACTCCGAGCCCTGAAGTGTCACAAAGCTGACTTAATTGGCTAGGAGGGAACAAAACAAGACTGAAACACAATCTTCCCCCAAGTGGAAACTGTTATTCACTCCCTTTAGGGTCACTGACCACAAAGCTACTAAACGAAACAAGGACCAGTTCTTTTTCTTTGCTTTTAATTTGATTTCACCTTCTTCTGATCACTGTAACAGAATCAAAACCAATAAACAGGAACCTTCTTTAAATCAGGGCATGCAAAGGCTATGGAAGAAAAAAAGCAAAGATTATTAGGTAGAATTTGCTGATCTTAAAAATAAACATGTGCCAGTATCATATCTAGGGAGGACAAGGGTTTTAAAATACCCCTTCCCCTAGGGCAATGGTACTGGAATAATTTAAGTTCAGTTCCTGAAGAGCAAGTAAATATTTAAATACTCTGTAGTTGTAGAATAGCTGTGCTGGAAAACTGTTCTCTCAGGAGGTAAGAGATCAATTCTCCAATGATGAGAGCACAGGATGCATGCTCTTAGCTTTGTTTCCTAACAGCTAAAACAGAAATCTGCACCTGCAGCAGATAACTATCACTTTTATTATCTAATTTGCATAAAACATTAGCAATCAGCAATGATACAACTAATTTTTTTCCTTTAAAAACAAGGTGTCTAAAAAGACTTTAAAGGGTCAGTATTCTGATACAACTCAACTTTGCCTGAATCTCTGTTTCACTGGTGCTCACCCTTCCAGAAACTCCCAGGTCAGAAACCCTTCATTTCACATACCACAACATTTCCAGTGAGAAATGAACCTTAAGTTTCCAGAAATAACTACCTGAGTGCTGGTACACACCTGCACCTGTCCGTTTTGGATACCCAACCTAGCAACACTTCATTTATAAGTACTACTCAAAATCCACTCTCTGAACCCCCTTTAAGGTATCTTTTATACTGGAACACGCACTAAAACGGAGGCGCTCAAAAATTATTTGTCGCTTTTCAGTCTAGACGTACATCATCCGATAAATAAGAGCTTGAGCAAAGGACTCGCTATTAATGCTGAACGCTTGCATCTGCTTTTGCAAGTAGTTTATGTATTAAATATGAATGAAACATACCGCTCCTCTGGAGTCTCCACATGAAATGTTCTTTCAATTACTGTGGTCCACTGGAGGCATCTAATGATAAATGTGTTTGGTTTAGGTCGTTCTGTCTTCATCAGCTGGCACTCTACCACAATCAAGGAAGAAAGAGTCATGGTACATAAGCAGGTTTAAATAATCATTTGTCTTTATTCTTATCTAGCAAACTGTTGCAATTAATCAGCCATAGAAATCTCTGTAAGTACTTCTTTAGGAGACTTGAGACAATTTACTGTGTTGATGAAACCAATAAATAGCTTGGGAGATAGTCATCTAAGCAGCACCGAAATCAAATTCTGCTTAGAACGGCTCCACATTTGGTCTGCCCATAGAGGTAAGTAGAAATGTGATGTGATAACACAGAAGCTGTTCAGACTCAGGTCCTACATTCCAAAGGTCATCCAGAGCAGAGCACATGGACAAAGTCAGCTGATAACGCAGCAATTACATCCACTGAAATTGAAGCCAAACCCCCACATTCCCTCCCTTTGACTTTCCCGACATCAAACCCTGTCCTTGGCTTTCAAGGAGTTGCTAGAGAGCATGTTTGGTCATTTTGCAGCGACCTGACGATTAGACTCAGCATTTCCAATCCTCAAACACTAGAGGGAATATCAAACTGCAGAGGCACCCCCAGAAAAGACCCTGTTCAGAACGCCTTTGGGACAGCTGCCGCAGAGTTGGATGCTGTACGGACAGGCAGCTAACAGCTTCCATCATTGCCAGTATTTAAGCACAACCCAAAAAGGCTACAGAAGTACAGCTACATGCAAAAAACACTGCTTCCTTCATAAAAATGCTCTCTTGAAAGCTGAGCGTTAATTTATTTTTTTTTAAAATCACACCTACTATTTTAAGCTTCATAGGATGCTATGAGTATTTATTCTTCAAATTTAGGCCTGAAAATGCACCTGATTAAGGGTACACTAGCTATACTAAAAGAGAGGCTCTGAAAAACAAAAGAAAAATCAATTAAATAACAATAGAAGCCAAAACACCACATTTTTCAGATTTACATTAATAGAAAATCTAATGCTAATTAAACAGCTCCTGTTAAAGGAATGTCAAATTAAGGAAAAAAGTGAGCAGGGCTGGGGGAGGGGAAGAGAGATAACTGGGGTTTTTTTTCTTATATTAAACTCTTTTCCTTGCAGTTAATAAAACAACAAGCTTGCTATTATTTGGTCTTTGGGTTCTAAATCAACTTCCAAGTAAATAAAAAGGCACTATGAAGACAAGAAGAAATTTCTGCTTACTGCTAGAGCTACGAACATCCTCCACCATCAGCAATGTGCAAGTCAAGGACAGAATCCGGCCAGAATAACAGTGCACGTTACTAAGGCTACACTAGTATCGTTAGGTTAATTTTATTATTGTGATAATTTAGAATACTCAGTTTTAAATTCAAGCTCTTAATTAGCACCAAGATAAAATATTTACCGCCAGTGTTTTTGGGCGCTGTATTTTTGGCAATATATTTCATGCCTCATTTGGTACTGGAATTATAAGCTTTTCGATGAGTAACTTTACATTTTTCATGACAAGAAAATCTAATTTTTCTTTAATAGCACGCTGAGGTTATACTGCATCCTACTAAAGCACTGCAATTAGATATGAGAAAGTTTATTAATGAGTCATGAAAAGGTTTTAGTGTGATAAACGGCACTCCTTCATTCACCGAGATTAAAGAACTTCCACACAGCGACGCAGCCGTGCTTGCAGAGTGCCGTATTTAGCCTTCCAGCTACCTCCATCCTCTTTCACAGAATGGCAACGAAAGCCGAACACAACTGCACAAGCCGGCGCAGCCCAGTAAGCCCTGTTCTGATAAATTCAGCTCAAAATATCTCGTTCCTGCTCCCAGATTGCCCACCTTGCCTTAGCTGCTCTTCTTTTTTGTTGTTGTTTGTTTGTTCTGCCTCCCATTTTTGTCTGCTTGATGTGATTAGATTAAGGCTGGGGTTGTTCTTTATGAGCCTGCACAATGCAGCCCTAATAGATACTGAATTTGGCTGAAGACTCAAAGAAGAAAATCAGACTATTTCTAACCTCATGCTAATCCAGAGCTGTTCTCCTATACTTACCCAGAAGTGCAACATTATGAAGAAATAAACTGACTTTAGATTCACATTTAGTGCCTCAGATTAAGTATTCTGAAGTAGCAGCACAGATATTTAAACTAGCCATGAACTCTAAAGTTTAACCATTTAATTTCAGCATAATAAACCACACAAGGCATTTTGTCATAGAAGGGGACCAATTAAACATCACCACTTTTCCCCTAAATCAGCACTGTCCATTGATATTTGTTAAGCTTGCTGATCCAGCAATCTTTAAGGCATACAGCAAGATGAATAATAGAGATTTGTCAGTTAATAACCACTATAATTCAAGTATGTCACATAGAAGTGTTTTGTTTAGTGAACAATATGCTGTCTAATTACCCTGCTCAATCATAACAGCACATATCAAGAAATACAGAAGGCTTTATTTTTAAATTGCTTTACCAAAGTGCTGTACCACATAGGTTTCAGAAAGTTTGAAGCTACCACTTAGTTCTCCCCATATACAACAATTGCATGGATTTTATCAACAAAACAATGAAGCAGTAGGGGTTTTTTTCTTACTTTTAAAACTAGCTCTGTGCTCTTCACCATAGTTGGCAAGCTAGAGAAGCACCAAACTTCCCTTCTGTAATCGGGTACCGCAACATGCGCCACTACAGCACAGCACAGATACACATCAGGTCTGATTCGCGGCACGTTGGGGATTCTGCTATATGAACATTCACATCTGAAATACCAGCCGAGGGTCGCTTACCCACTTCCCCACTTCGAAGACAGTTTTTCCTGTCAAACAGGCCGACATAAGTATTTCCCATTTGCAACAAATTAAGTACTATGAACAGCAGCCTGTTAAAAATGATTTAAATTGCTCTGAAGAGCTTCGATTCTTTCCTGGCCTTTGGTCTTTTAAAGTAAGTAGGACAGAGAAATTGCTCCTAACAGGAATAGACACTAAGGCATTCAAATGTAAATTACCATTTTGTATTTGAAAGACACTTAGTATTATCCCAGTGACTTTCTAAAATGTCACAATATTTGCTTCCCCAGCACTGAAGGTAAAAGGCAGATTACTTTCGATGAAAGTGTCAGATTCTGCTCCCTATATAATGACATCACACTTAAAACAATAACGTCAAGGAAGAATCCTTCTTCCCATTCCTGCTTTGGTTTCTCTAAGGAAGGAGATGGGAAGAAAAAAAATAAGTAAATCAGGCAAGAAGAATGATGAATAAATAAAACTTTGGATAGGCCAACAGGAATATTACGTTGAAGTGCTCCTTTTCTGCTAGCACCACTGGATAAATTAGCCCCCAAACAGCTCAGCATGGCAAAGGCAAGGAGCTGGGAGCCCTGAGTTACAGACCTGGACTAAGGTGGCCCCTAGTAACAGCAGACAAAAAAGTCTGTTCACTAATCTAGCCATCTCATGCCCTCTGATAAATGCTTGACTGCAGACACGCAGTCCTGTCCCAAAAGGAGCACTCATATTGTTGAGCAATTATGTTTTCAGCTGCACAACAAAACCACCACAGTCCACCCTCCTTTTTGACAGTCGGAGAAATAATCCCTTCTTTCTAGCAGGAATAGCCTCTCTCCATGTGGTTTTTCACAATATACTGCTCTTCTCAGCTCTATGGTTTTAAAGGCTTATAACCTAATAGGGAGACATACATGATAATCCAAGATTACAATCGGCATGAAGGCTACTTATCTCACAGATTTACAACACAGGCTCTATTGGTTATTTATCTTCAGGGTCTCTGGAGCAGAACTATTTAGTTACAGGCTTTTTTATTCCTCTTGCCTTACTAGTGGTGAGGTACAGAACATGAACACAAATATGACAAAACCCACAGTTAAATGCTCAGGCACCATCCTTCAGAAGTTTTGGGTTGTTTGTTTGTTTTTTTTAAATAAATCACCAATAGGTTACTTCCAGGGAGAATAAACTCCTTAAACGTATCATTAAATTACAAACATAGATATATGGCTATTTTAAATGGAAAATTAGGTGGAGAAAAAGGTACTTTAAAAGTGAGCCTCTCTACCTACCCATGGGGTGCCCTAGAAACAAGTTTTCGAAGATGTATTATCAAAACCCTCACAGACTGAAAGGAAAAGGTGGGTATAGGAGAAAGAAGAGACTGTCAAGCACATGGAAAGCATGCTCTATTTATTGCTAATACTTTCTTCATACCTGTTAAGGGAAAAGACAGATCATCATTAGATGCTACCTTCTTTCACTGTTTTCTCCTGAATTGAGTATTTCCTACCTCTCATGGGTTGACAAAATCACTTAATATGAATTTTATACTACAAGTAAGAAGAGTCCCCTATTCATGAGAAAAAAAATCTTTTACTTGCAAAGATAAAAAAGCCTACATTATTTTACAGCAGAAGAGGGTAAAGATTTTAATCAGAAACATGGGACCACTTCCAAAGAACAGAGTGACACAGACAGCCTGCCATCTCATTAAAAAAAAAAAATCTAGTTCACTAATTAACAAAAAAGTCAGGAGGAGTATCATGGTCTCTTGGGAAAAAAAAAAAAAAAAAAAAAAAAAAGAATTTTTACAAAACTTTTAAGCTAAATTCCCCCCACCTTTCACTGGCAGGAGGCTTCTACAGGCTGCCTCTGCAGTGCAAGGCTGTGTTCTGGCCTGAGCCTTCCTCCAAAGGCAGCTAAGGTTCACTCATGCTAACTCAACAAGTTAACCCAAATGAAAGTACCAGGCAAGCAGGTTCAGAGGCAAAACTTGTGGTGCAAAACACATCCACATGATACAAGTGTGGAGGGTACCCAGAAGGGAACCGCACATCAGGTGCTGGTAGCACTGCATGCCAATGCCTACATAAGAAATTAAATCCTGGTGGGGCAACAGCTGCTTCTGTAAGCCCAAAACCACAATAATGATTTCTGGCAGTGAGGCCCACCCCCGAGTCATCAAGGCCTTCCCAACCTGTCACTGGTTCACCAGGCAAGAGCCACTGCTAGGAACATCCTTCCACCCACCACCCTCCCTGCAATCCCTCTTACGGGGGCTACACCTTACTCTATAGGCATGTGTCTTGTCTCTTTCAACAATGCTCAGATACCATGGTAACCAACTTGTTTATCTATAAATGCCAAGACTGATGGGCTCAATCTGCCAAAAAAAGCACCATATTCCTGTTGTGAAAACCGATTCAAGTTAACCCATTCTGAAGGCAACTTGGACAAAGAGAAGGCAATGGACACATCTTTTCTTACTCCTTAGCACTGAGCTGCAGTAAATAATTATCATAAGTAACAGTTAGCAGCAACAGAAGTGTCCTGCAAAAAGTGCATTTGTTAAAAGCCTCTGGCTACAGACCAAGTACTGAATTAATTTATGAATTAATGGCTCTCTGCTGCTTTTCTTTACCTTCTTGATCCATAAAGAGATACCAGTCTAAAGAGGGAAGTACAGTGTCATTACCGAAATGAAAACACTACGACAATTCGCTCTCTAAAACGAGACAAAAAACCCCAAAGCACTCTTGGCATCCTGCACAGAGGCACCAGGCAACAGCATGTCCATTATTTATTCCCATCATCAGTCAGAACAGGTATATGTTGCTACCAGCAGAAAAAAAATGAACATTTGCATTAATTCCTAGTGCTGCCCAGCCCTCTTCAGGCCCAGGATGTTCCAAAATAAATCTGCCTGCTCAAAGGTTAACTATAAAGATGAACCCCATGTATTTCAAGCTACCCTATAATGAAGAGAGAAAGCCCCTACCCTTCTCTCTGCAGAGCTTCGCTTCCACTAGTCACCAGGAACACGGAACAGATCGTTGTTAATAACAGGTGCCACAATGATCTATTTTTAAGTGGTGGAACGAGACATAGGCAGATCATGAGACAGGAAAGATTAAGAACAGGAGAAAATAAAAGCTGGAAGTATACAGCGAAAGGTTAAAAACATGAGCAAGAAAAGGAAATTATCTTCAGAGTCTTCTATCACATCCTGTGCTGCAGCACCTGAGCAAAGTCGGAAACGTTTGCATAGGAGAGTGCAGAGGTTAGGAGTTGTTATTATTTCCAAACCCTTTTGTTGGGCCTAACAGAAGAAATATGGGTTTGTGCTCAAAATTAAGAAAAACTGAGTGTGTTTCATTAAAACCACTACTCACTCTGCATTCTCTTATGCTAACAATCAAGTAACTTTGACCTCCGTCAAAGCCACTTGAACCCAGATCTGGTGGCAGAACAGAGGCTGAAACACTTCGGCTGCACCTGCCTGCCAAGTACCGAGACACATGCCTGGGTTAATTTTCACTTTAAAGCAACTTGCTGAGTAACAGACATACAAAATATTAACAAATAAACCTGTTTTATTCTATAACCAGAAACAGTGGGGAAAAAAACCCAAAAACAAACAAACAAAAAAACCAAAAAAAAACCACCTGCAAAAAAAAGCAGAGCATCAAACCTCCACATCCCAGTCATTCCTGAGAAACATGGGGCAGAGGGGGTTCATCTCAGATAAACACGTTTAGTGTTTAGATATATTGCTCTGGGCAGATTTGAATATTACTGATGCAGCTTACCAGCACTATGACTACAAGACGACATCAACCCCAAACTGGACAAGGGAGCAGGTAAAAACACTTACGAGCTACTGAGAAGTTATTTAAAGGTGATTCCCGCTGGTCAACGTCCTGCGGTCGTTCCTTGTAGCCAATGAATGTGCCATCGTTCTTCAAAAGAAAATACCGCGGCCTCCATGTTTTTATGTATTCTCCTGGAAAGAAAGGATGGACAAAAGGAGAGAACATCAGAAAACACCCCAAAATACTGACTCACCAATATTATTTTTTTTTAATATTGAAACTATATGTCATCCTGACATAGCAACAGTTTTAAGAACATTCAGTTCATTCTGATACAAACAGTGGAAAAATACAGGCACTGAATCAGATATTGCTAGTGATATTAACCATAAAAATGGGACTTCATAAAAGGTAAACAGCTATGTTTTGTTCTTCCATCTACTCCGATTTCCATTCAAATTCTGCAACATCTGCCTTAAATGCATTTTAAGTTTTAAAAAATCAGAGCAGATGTCCTATGTATTATTTTTGCTATTGTCATTTTTCATACTGACAAGTGGAGAAATTTTTTTCATTTACATTTTGCAGCGCAAGTATTTTAAAAAACAATGGGTAATTTACTGATTAGTCAACTGCTTTATCAAACCAACAGTCACTTTTAGAACATAAGAACATAATTCTCTGCTTAAGTTACATAACATCACTCACTCCTCTCACAACATCTCTAGCATGAAACACAAGATGATGTATCACAATATGAAGGGGAAAACACTGGATGATGTATAACCACCACAAAGAAGAAAATTCCACCTTTTCTTTGTCAAGAGAAAAGATCCCTTGCTCACACTCTGCTACTGCTCACCTGCATAACCTGCACAGGTGACAGTTCCATGACTGTGTTACAGCCATGTTCCAAACAGTAGAATAAAAAGAAAAGAGTTGATCAAAACCTCAATTATTTACTGGGTTTACTAAGTTGGGTTTCAGGGAAGGAAGAGAGGGGTTCCACCTGTGGCTCTTCTGGGTGACTTTGTCAACGTGCCTCAGTTTCCCCCTTTGCTCATTGTCCATGTTGTCATCTTCTCAGGCAGTCTCTCCAGAACCTCAAATAGTTTTACCTGGATGGTGTCAAGCTAGCCCTCTAGGTCCTACAGGGTCCTGCAGTAATGTTTCTATTCGGCTGAATCACAAAAGCCTCACTCAAGGTGTTATTCAGATCAGGGTACCAGCCACACTTTTCCAACTCCGCTCACCCCAATAACAACTGATTTAAAATTAAAAAAAAAGAAGTGGTCACAACAAAGCACCCACAGCTGGGCAGCAGCTATACCCTCCTCCCTCCAGTACGGTTTCTCACTTGTTTGCTCAACATCAAGGAGAGGACAAGGGAGCAGACTAGGAGCCAAGCTTCTTTCTGGTCTGCCACAGCAGGAGCACGCCTGCGCACCCCGTGATGCTGCCCCTGCAGCGGCTGGTACCCAGTGCCCACGGTTTCATCTGCTGGCAAGCTCTTCAAACAACCACCAAGAGCAGCGAGAAGAAAAGACTCCCCAGATTTATTGGCTCTGGCAACCTCCTGCTGCTCTCCTGTTCTCCCAGGCTCCACTCACACCCTCTTCTCCTGCTGCTCGGCTCTCCTCCACCCGTAATTTCTCTCCCAACGATGTGCACCCTGCCCCAGGAACTCCCCTGCAGCTGCTTTGCCTCCTTCCTCTCCCCACAGACCTCCTCTCCTTCTGCAGAGCAGTTTCAACCTGCTTCGGGCACTAGCTGGTGTCTTTTCTTCTCCATTCAGACTCATACTTTTCCCTCCTGCACACAGAAGCACAAGCAACACCAACGCCCATGCCACTCGGCCATGGGCACGCGCACCCCTAGCTGCTGCTTTCACCTGTTTACCCCTCGTTAGGCTTTTAATTTTCTAATCTAAAGCAAAAAACTAAGAGTTACTGAACTGGCAGAGACAGTCACACAGAGCCACATTTCCAACAGCGGCCACGTCTGCAGAAAACATCCATTTGCACTGATCAAACAGGGCACAGGGCAAGAAAGATGAGAGGAAAAGGAATGAACCTTCTCAGTCTTTCTTTTAGAGACGTCTGTTACAGCTGTAAGTGTTACACTAACCTGTAAGAGGTTTACAAAAATGTCATCGTCGCTTTGGGAATTTCAGGAGAACTCACCTATAGCTGTCATGCCTTAACATTTATAAGCAAGGCGGTAAATGTGGAAGGTTTTGTTGTCATCATCTTTTTAATTCTGACCTTAATTAAAAGCTGAAAACTTTCTGGGATCAGTAGGAGATTATGAAGCCTTTCACATTTAAATTATCAGTCCAACTCAGCCCAGATCAGTGAGATTACTCCAATCTCATTACTATTAGACCACAGATGTGACTACAGGGACAAGAAGATACATGGCACGCTCAGCCGAGCTCTTGACAAGAGGTTTGTCAGGTAAGCAGGTCGGGGAAGCAGCTGCCCAGACCATCACAATTTTGGAACACGCTGTTAGATACCTGACTTGTTGGTATTTTCTTCTCTTGCATAAAGCAGACCCAGGAGACCCAGGAACCATCACATAGCCCTTATCATACCTGCATTTAGGATTAAATCTAGATTGGATGGGACAAAAAATATCTGAAGACGGGCAAGACACAGAGTTTCCATTTCCCTTACTCCCTAATCTATGCTACACGTCTTCCCCATTGGTATTTACGGAGGATACATTTATTTCTTGCAGATTCTGAAATTATTATCTGGTTATTTTCAGTGAAGTATGCATAATTTTACACCAAATTACACTGTACTGTCACAAGAGACCCTTCCTCTTTAAATTAGATGCTTATGTTTGGCTCTCACACTTTCTTACAGCTTTATTCCACCGATCTGTTTCTCTGTTAGAAACACATCATCTAAGAGATTAATCACATAGTGTTTAAAATGGTGTATTCCATACATATATAGCATCCTCCTCCACACTCACTCTTTCTGCGTGAAAAATCAAGCATTTTGTTACTGCCAGGCATTTTGCAAGGACCATTCTACTTGGACCTTCCCTTATCCACTGCTTTAGCTGGTTCTGGTTCCTGATCCACCTTTTTAATTTGCAAACAAGATTTTAAACTTCTTTTTCCACATGTCTGGAGCTTGATGAATCCTGTAATATGGCAAGCATACATATTATTGATTATTGCTCTTGCCAAGGACAGTACGAGGCACACTGCAGCATCTGTGGTATAAATTCTATCATATAATCCACTGAGGTTATACTTCCACATCTTGCAGCAAAGTGGCAAGACATTGCTTGGTGTGTGACTTCCCAATCAGGTATCTCTGTAAGTAAAGTTTTACATTCAAGCCTGAGCAAACTATCGTTCCTCTACAGAAGTTCTGAAACACAGATTCACCAACGCAGTCATCAAGAAAATGTATAAAAGTACATATTCTCAAGAAACAAGTTTATATTTTTATGATTAGTGAAAACACTACAAACTTCCTACAGCCTGTGAGGAGGACCACATTAATCACAGCAGCAAATCTGAGTATTTTAGGCAGAAAAGGAGTTTGTCAATACAGACAAAAAATAATTATGTGGAACTGCTGGGACAAAGCTGACTGAAAAACATTAACACCTTTTCCTTCCTCTGATATATTCAGTAAGCTGTCATGCCTGAAGAGTGAACTGAGCTGTTTCAATTTTTGCCGTGTGTTTTTTGTTCCTGTTGCGGTTTTGTTTTTAAGAATAATAAGCAAGAAGTTACTTGAAGTCACTAATATTAGTAGTTATGTAGTCACACTAGAAGAACTGTACCGAGTACAGTAAATGCAAGCATGTGTGGCAAATTTTATCAGACAACCCTAAAAAAACCCAAAAATAATAATGATCCACCATGGAAAAGTGAACAATTTACAAAGCAAAACATTTTTTCCTCTGTGATTCATTGCTTGTGTAATGCCCTGGCAGAGCCTTCTTTGTTTTCAGTAACAGAATGCTAACACTGCAGAGACAGGAAAGTAAAAGCATGGGTTATAAATCCTACATATAAAATCCTGGAACCAAATAGACTCCTCTGTAGCTTGCTAGCTTTATTATTTAAAATCTTTATGTACCATTCTGTTCACTCCAAGCAATTTCCAAATTGCAAAGATTCCCAAACTGTATATATCTGGAAATATACACGAAGATTGTTATAGACCGATTTCCCTTTATTGCCTTGTGTCTGCCCCCACACACTGCACATTAAAATACTTAAACACACACTTAGAATGTAAATCCATCTCATGCCAGAAAAGCTTTTTCACAGTAACACGTACTGCAAAGCACGCTTACGCGTGAATATTTCAGAAAAAGTTAAACACGAAACTCTTTTGGTTCATGAAAAGTTAATTCTACTGAGGATTTACAATAATGCAGGGTTAGGTTATTTTCCTCTCTTCCCCACAACAGTATCTCACCGAATCTGGAGCTGTCTACCACTGATAGAGTGTCTAACATCAGAAACAGCTGCCACTCCCTGGGAAGCTCACGGGGTAAGTGGAGAATAATGAGCAGCAAGCACCAGCAGAACAAAAGAAAATCCATCTTTATTTACCAACTGCTGCATGCTTGTTGCTGCATCAAGCTCATTCAAAGCCAACACCACACCCTTTAATTCAGAACAGACTATATTTAAGAAGCCTCTGCTTTTTTTTTTTTAATCAACTCATACATACCAATGGTTTGAAAAAAAAAAAAAAAAAATCATTAGGTTAACCAAGTCAGCATCCAATGATACCCTTGATATTTACAAAAGTGCTGGACCAACTATTAACTTTCTTATGCCCCAAAGTAACCAGAACAAGCCCAGGAGCACCAACTGAAAACAAGCTCTCAGTTATACGAAATGCACTCAAGTGGCTACCACAAATCTATGGATAAATAATGCATTACACTTTCTGCTCTGAGCATCAGAAGTAGCACCATTAATTACAATTAAGGTTAACACTCAAAATATTAGAGCTTTTGAGTTACGCAAGCCTCTTCTACGTTCCCACATGCTTCGAAGATGTACGACATTCCTTGACTGTACAGCCCTGAACCGTCTGAGGGAAACACGAAAGTTATGCCAATCGCAGCGCTAATGTGCCACCGGTCAAAGGCGGAATGACTCATTTCTGAGACTTCACTGGCCACGAGAAGTGGTCTGCATCCTGTCGGCCTAATAAGGTTTCGGTGAAACAGATGCCAGCTTCCTTAAAGACATGAAGCTTTCAGGAGCTGCCATGTCGTGCGTGCTGAAGAGCGGGACAGGGATTTACAGTTAGTTTCTGCTGCTTGAGTAAATAGGGTAAGTGTCCGCTCGCTTCAAAACCAGCAGAAATCAAACCAGATTTGGAAAAAGAAAGCAGGGCTTGAAAACTTGCCTTTGCATTTCTAAAGGACTCGGAAGCAAGCCCTTTCCAAACACAGCGAGCTAATTCTGGATCTTAACGACTTGACACCAAACAATTAAGTCTAGGGTGACCCGAATGAACGCTCTCAGTTCAAATATGGTTTTTTTTTTTTTTAAAAATAGCTGCACAGACACCCACCAGGCTGGTGCAGCACTCTTCCCTTCCCTCAACAAACTGTCAAAACAAGATATTTAAACACAGTGCCAGGTTTTCGGTAGCTTGGGGAAAGCAAAAAGAAAAAGAAAGAAAAAAGAAAAGAAAAAAAAAAAAGGAGGTTATGCTAATGTCTTTCCCAACACGCTCGCGGAGAGAGAAGGACCTCTGGTTTGTCTGCCTATTCAGAGGCGCAGCGAAGGGGGCCGGTTCTTTGATGATTTTCTTTTTGGCCCCTCTCTGGACGCCTCCTCGGCCGCCGCCTCCAGCGTACAGCTGCGGAGGCGACGCCTGTGCCCTGAATCTCAATGAGGCGGCCGGGCCGGGGCTGCTCCCCGGTGGGGAGGTCAGCCCGCGGCCTTGCCCGTGCCAGGCCAACGCTCGGCGGCTCGCGGCCCGGCTCCTCCGCACCTCTCACGGCCCTAACGCGGGGTCCCGCGGTCGCGACGGGCTAATTCGGGGCGCTGCAGATCCGCTCCCCGCTTTATTCTCCGCCGGGCAGCTGGACGGTCGTGCGGTGCGCCGGCGGCCCGCGTGGCTGTGACTGACGCGACTGCCAACAGGTTAAGAAGTAATGTCGCCGCCGCCGCCACTGCCGCCTCCAGCTCGGCTCCGGCTTTTCTAAACCTACTGCCGTTTCTCACGCTCACAGAAAGCTGCGATGCGGGGCACCTGCTTCATTATCATATCTTGGGGGAATCTGGGGAGGGAGGGAGGGAGGGAAGGAAGAAGAGGGGAGCTGGAGGTGGGATGAGGGGGATGGCGGAGCGGTCTGGCCTTCGAGCGACAAAGGGAGCCCCGTGAGGACGACTGCTGGTCACCTGGCACCCCACATCTGTAAATTAACTTCAGAAAGCAACTAACAGCCTCGGCTTAGCGCTTCCCGCAAAGCTCTATAGGCGCGCTGTGTAGAAAAATAAGCATACTGGAAGCTACCCCTGCCTTCAGTTACACAACGGCGCAGATGGGGAACACCTAACGAAGGCAAGGAATGGGTGCTCTGATTCACATCGCTAGGGCATGGGAGAGATCAGAAGTCAGATTACGGAGAAAGAAAAACAGATTCTCGCCCAATACTTTCTCCATGCAGGGGACGGACAACTACCACGTTCTCCGATTCCATCTCTGTCCAAGAGTTTGAGATCACCAGCCAACACCACCACTACAGAAGATGACACCTCTCTATTTTTTTATCACTGTATTTCAACTGTATGGTTATGTAAAACTGAAACACAGAGGTTCATCTTTTCCTTTTTTTTTTTTTTTGCTGAATTTCAGTTTAGAAGGTCAAAAATGTTGCCATATTGCTTACAGCAATCAATTTAAGCAATACCAGATATTCCCAAAGGAGCAAAAGAGAATTAATCAGCATGTAAAAAACTCCTTACTCCTACCTTTGGCACAGCTTAGTCAGGCTAGTCCTAACCTACAGCTGTCTCCAGTGGGAGAAGATGTAAATGAAGTTTCATTAAAAACAGCAGTTTTAAGGATAGCTACATAAATTACAGGAAAGTATAAAGCGATTTCTTAAGCTATGCTGAAAACAATCTCGGAGTGAATTGCATCTCCACTACCTCATGGTGGGAGCAAAAGGACTTAAAACTACCACGAGGTGTCCAACACAATTAGAGAAATCTCTTCTGTAATATGATCGCAAGCAGCTACAGCATTTTAACAAAATAAAACATTCGTGTAACAGAAAGTGCCATCACGTATTCCTCTGCTTTTGACAGGTGCCCAACTCACTCTCATTTTTATAAATAAATAAAAATGACAGAGGAGGTGTCAGATTCACTGAACTGAATTAAGCATGCTTGGAACAATTATTTCTCCCCAAGTAATTTTTACCTTGACGCTATAATGGAAAATAGCACAAGCAGCTAACGAGGCACTTAAGCTAATAAGTCTCTGCAACTTTTTAAATATCTTCCCTTAGAGGGGGAAGGTACCTACAACTATTCCTCGAGCTCAATCTGAAGTCAATACAATCAGTATTTCTGCAAATCAGGCTCTTAAATACACTGAATGTATTTATATAAAGGGTGTGACTTAATCCTCCAAAGATTTTATGAACTCTACTAAAAATACAAAGAAAAAAATCCAAACCAAAACACCAAACACACCACACCCTGGTGTATTTCAACAAGGAAGGGCTTTTCTAGACATCATCTAAAAGCTGATTTAATTATTTTACCTCTTAGCATAAGCATCCTTAGCCATGACTCTTGCACTTATCTGAACACATGCCTTATTTGAATATGACATACCCAGTTTTGTTCTTCACTAAATTCCTGTCTAGAGACTGACAGATAGTGTAGAGAAGGGACAAAGCAAAGAAACACACACAAACCAAAGCTCTTCCAGAGATTAAACAAAGTCCGAAAGCACAGTTTTAGCTTGTATTCCTAGGGCTGCCTACACACAGAGTACATTCAGAAAAAGCATCATTAATTGCTTAAAAATTGATTTTTAGGTCCCTCCCCCCACTCTGCCCCACTGAAAAAAAGATTCAAGAGCCAAAGACTCAGGCGAGAGTGAATTTTTATGATGCATTCATTTGCTTTGTGAACTTTAAACCTGAAAAGTACTCAGCAGAGGCTCCCCATTAAAATCCCAAAGTTGGTGAAGCTGAGAGGTGAGCTGGTAACTTGGGGGGGTGGATGCACATGGGAAAGCAAGACCAGGGGAGGGAAAAAGCAGGATGCAGCCGCGCAGAAAACATCAGCGGTGAGGACTCACGAGCCCCTGGCTTGGTCTTCTAGGCTCCCATTACTAGATCATTGTGTCATTCACAAAGCGAATCAAAACCTCAGGGAATTGTAAAGAAATGGTGAAAAAAAGGCTAAGGGACATTAGGGGAGATTTATAGAAACAGCAGCTTTTCTAAAACAGATGATATGGACCAACTTCAGAGGCGGTTTGAAATGGGAAAAAAAGCTCTATTGGTAAAAACTAAGCTGCAGAACATGGACTTCTATAAATAAGCAATTTATAGAGGGTAAGAAATTAACACATCGTATTGTTATCCTTTAGCTTCTGGGTTTGAGTCCTAATTTTCAACATAAATACACAGAGTTGTTTTAGGCCACTTACAATAAAAGCTCTACCAGTAATTGTGTGATCACGCTGTGCATCAGGAAATTTCTTAAAAGTGCCAAGAAAAAAAAAATCAATGCAGAATTTTAAGCATGTTTATACAAACAGTTACTGGGTAAATATTTCATAGAAAGATGCATAAAAGCCAAGTTAAGCAAATATTTCAATGGCAAAAATAAGCAGCAACATAAAAAAAGGGGGGTGCTGTTTATATGGCTGGGGCTAATTTGGATTTCCCTTCTTCATCTCATCACTAGCAAGTCTGAAAAACCCTGGAGGGGCACACGGAGACCGTGTTAGCTTCTAATAAAAAGTTTCATTTATCTTGAGCCATTAAATGGCCATCAATGGAAAAATTACAAGCACTTCCCAGAAAGCAAGTTCTAATATTTGTTATCATGGCAACCTCCTGGTTACGCCTCCAAATTTAGTACTCTGCAGATAACTTTTACTGAGTCACTACCCCAAATTCAGCAATGAAAGTCTCCACCAGATAACAGGAGTGCCTGCCTCAGTTCAGAGGAATTTTGCAATATAGTAACTTAATTCCATACTGAAAATTTATTAAAGCAACTTCACCACTGGGTAACCTGAGAGCAAACAGCCACCGTAGCTGTGGTGCTAAGCTTAGCCAAGTAACACAGGCATAAGAAACTTTGCCAAGGACTTTTGTGCCTTGGACTGAAGTGTGTCGTCACCGTAAAGCAGAGCACAATCCACGCTGCTGCCTCAGCAGGGTTATGGGCTCAACTAGACACACTTCTGTCACCCTAAACACTATTAAAATTCATTTATTTTTACAATACACAGTAAAAATATTGAGTCTCAATATAATCCAACAGCAAAATTCCTGCTGGATTTCAATAGTACCACAATTTAGCCCTGTAATGTGGAAATATACATATATACTGCTAAAAACAAATATACATCATAGTGACTATTATTGTTTGAAACCCAAAGTCATCTATTATAGTAGACTCCTCATACCTCTTCCTCACAGCTCCACACTCCAGGAGACATTCATTCCAGTCAGTCACACGAAAATCTGTTTCTTACGTAAGAAGGAATGAAATAAAGACCCACCTACCTTGACATTGTCACCATGAATTAATTTTCATGTTGCAACAGCATCTTGGTATATTAAAGCCACTTTTCCTTTTTAAAAAAGTATCAAAAATGAAAGGTATACACCACACAGAAGTGAAAAGCAGATGGGCGCTTGAATTACGCTTTCCAGCTTGCAGTGCCCTATACTATTGTTTTGGGAAGACATGGCAAAAATTCCAATCTCCTCTTTTAAAACTGCTCCTATTCCCAGGGGAAAAACAAACATCACCCCCTACCCCCAGCCAGCCCTAAACTGACACCAGTTTCCATGGGCATCAAACCTGGGACCTGGCCCACCGGATTCTCAGAGGTCAGGGACTGCTGCATCAGCCCGACCTCTCCACCGCATCTGATTTTCCAAGCACAGCGCACCGCGCGACTGCTCCTCACCAGGCACATCCCCTCTACCACCTGAATCCTAAAAGCCTTGTTCTATAACTGAGCACAGTCTGCTCTCTGTAGTCATCTTCCCACCCTTACTGGCATGTCCCCAAAGAACAGAAGCAAGACAAACACCAAAACACACCCCTTGCCTAGCTGTGTTACAGCTACCCTTCAGGTTTGTAGAACTTGCAACAACTACAACAGCTGTCCAGGAGAGTTTTGATTCCCAAACTTTAAGCATGAGAACACCAGAAAGCCAGAAATAAAGCTTTAAACTCATATGAGTTGGTTTTGGTTTTTTTTTTTTGCTTTGTCTTGTTTATAAAATATTAAAAAAAAAAAAAAGAGAGAAAAAACCCTACAGGTCACCTGGGGTAATGTTCCTGAAGAAGGTCATCTGGGGCCATGTTCATGCCTCAGGAATTTCTGCAAAGGAAGGTACATGCACACATAGAGAGAACCCTGCATGCAAACCCTGCTTTGTCGTTCGATGCTTAGCGCATGCTCTGGTTACAGCATTTTCTTCAACAGGTCCCTGATCTGACACTATCAGCTCAGGTGGCAGCTGCAAGGGGCTCCTCTGCTGCCCCAGGGGTCAAGCCAAAAGCAAGGCCACCCCGAAAACCCTGCTGCTGCTGCCAACAAGGCAGGAGGGGAGCAGGAGGAGAAAGGGGGAGAACAGAGGCATCTTGTGGAGGGGGAAGAGGGTGGTAAACATAAGCCAAGATGTGGCTACCGTAATTCTGGCTGGCGTCTGCTGCATCAGAGAGGTGAACGCCGACAAAGGGACAAGACGGGGTGTCCCCGGTGCTGGGTCTCTGCTGGGCAGGGGGGAAGGCACTGGGCTGCTGAGAGCACAGGCAGGGCAGGGAGAGGTGGCAGCTTGACCCTCACCCCAGGCCACACCAGCTGTGCCTGTAGCCATTGCCAGTCCTGGTCCTGGTCCTGGTCCTGGTCCCGTCCCAGGACCAACGGGGGCAGCTGGAAGGGCAGGTTGTGCCCAGCCCATGGGGAGAGTACTGCTCCCCATTCAGGACCTCATTCTTGAAACATGGCCAAGTCTGAGCAAGTTTAAATAGCAAAGCTACATCCTTTAAATACACACACACACACACACGTATGTACGTTAAACAGAGCTAACACAGAACCTGGCCATGAGCACATACCGCTGCACTGACCCTGCTCCTTCACAGGCAGAGCCAACGCGCACAGTGAAATCTTCCAAGTCAGGCTGGCCACAAAGACTCAGCCCACCCCCTGGTCTGGGGAAGCTATAAAGTTTAGACTATTACCAAATTAATGCTTTTATGCATTTATTTCCCCTTTGCCCTCCATACTGTGAGAAAACCATTTTAACATCAGGATTACAGTTTCAGTATCAAGCTAAGAGACAAAAAATGTTTCAAAAAAAGCAGTCACTGCACACTTGCAGTGGCTAATCTGCAATTTTCATTTATGCACAGCACACTAAATGAATCTTTGTAGTGGGCAGGCCTTCTTGCAAATTACGGTTTTCTAAACGAAGCCACGCTTGGGTACAGAAATTGGAAGGTACAGGTAACACCCTCTCCTTTAAAACAAAAAACGAAAAAAAAAAAAAAGAGAGAGAACAAAGGAGCCACATGAAAATTACCATCCTGATATTATATTTGGTGATAAAATTCCAGTTCAAGTACAAAATTAACTACACACAAGTCCACTATTGGGTCACTGTCACTGGTTTGAGAATATGTTTTTCTACATACTTTTCCTCCCCTCACCAGAGAATCCAAATTTCCTAGTTTAATCATCTTCCCTTTTCCAAAAGAAATGGGAGTCTTTAAGACATTTAGTTATTTAATGACAGGGGCAGTACAAGATTAAAATGGATTAGAAAAATTAATCCAAACTAAATGTCTCCTTTATGAGAAAGTTTCCCAATGAACCTTAAATCAACAGGTTCCCAATTTCAGGTACAAAATCTGATTGAAACTGCTGCTGCTTTGAAAAACTAGTGCTTTCTCCTGCTCCTCCTTACTAAAAATGCAGGCCAAATTGCTATTTCCATAAAGATATATGTCTGATATTGACAGGAGTTCTACGAAAAATTCCTGATGACCTGCAGGGATTCTTGTACTTAACCCAAAGGCAAAATTTACAGTAATTTATCATACAAGAATGAACTGCTCTGCAGATCAGGGCTCCTGTTCCATTCTGCAGTCAGAATTTCTACCAAACGGAGGTGTATGGGGGGGGGTGGGGGGGTGATGGTAATTAAATAGCTTCATTTGCAGTCCTCAATTCTTTGCACCTAATTCATGACAGCACACAGGATGGAGAGAAAGGTAGTTATAGCACCCTATACACTTTGCATTTCATTGGGTATGCTTCCCTGTCTTAGTCTTTAAAAAGGAAACTGTAAACAGTAAGCTGCAAAAAGATTGATGATGAAACAGCAAAAGACAGACAGGGGTGAGGGAAATAAAAGGAATTAAAAAAATGGGGTTTAGCATTACAAACATCAAAGACTTTTAAAAATAAGAGATCCAGCCATATTTTCCCCCTTCTTTTGTACTGAAGTTTAATAAACATTTTCTCCAAGTTACCAATTTTGAGAAAATCGCTGGATAAACACTTGTGTTAACCCAGTTACATGGCTCAGTGCCAAATGTAATGCCAAACTTCCCAGTTGCAAAACGAGCTGTTTTTACACACCAAAGTAACCACGCAGCAGGCCTGCCGAGCCTGAAGACAGCTGACAGAGATGACTGTTGCTGTCCCCCCATTGCACCGACATCCATCCAAATACCAACATCTGCTGTGCTACAATTTACTTTTTACACAACATTTAGCAAAACAGTGCCTCTGACTGCAACATCATTAAGGAAGTAACAACAAATAAATCGCAAAGTCCCATCAGACAATTGTAAAATTAAAGCATAGTTTGTCTTGCATACAGTGAGCTTTAGTTCAGACGTATTGGACTTCAGAAATAATAAGCATTAGAATCTGTATTCTTTTATTAAACACACAAGACAAAATTCTGTAAACCATGACAGGCGTAATCCATCATTACAGTGAAAATTAGCGTTTTGAGGATATTGACTTGACTCAATAGGCAGAGAAGCAGATGCCTGCGAGGCAGCCTGGCCTAGCCAGTACTGTCGCACCAACCCAGACTACTAACAGGATTACACTGTGCCTGGAAGCCTAAGAAGCGCACTCTCAATTCGGGGCCTGCTCCTTTTCAAACACCCAGAGTGCATATTTGTGCTTACGAAGTAAGGAATTAATGTGCCTAAAAACTAAAGCGCCCTTTGCTCTAAAAGCAGGACAAAGCACAGGGGCCAAGGCAATCGGATGCCACCCCACAAAGGTGAGGTGGCAAGGCAGGCTCCGGGAGTCTCGTTCCAAATTCATAGCCTGGAGGCTCAAACTGGGATTTAGGCTCCTAAGTGAAAGCCAGGTTTGGTCAGTGGTTCCACTGTACTGCCCAACATGTTTCACGTCACAGAAGTCCCCACATAATCTGGTGTCCTCCAATTAGCTGTCCTTCACACCTGCGTCACCCGGGGTGCTGCAAGTCAAAATGGGGCAGCGCTGCCACCCTGACACTGCCACCGGGCTTGGGCTTTCATCGGTACACATGTAAGAGATGAGATAGAAAGGAGAATTTTAATCTTTAAAGCTGTGACCAGTTTTCAAAACCAATTCTTTCTTCCTCCTGTCCTGAAGTAATTCTATGAATGCAAAAGTAAGAAAAAAAAATTCTCACTTTCTTTTGAAAAGCAGATAGCGAATGAAAAGTTTCATCAAGAAACAGCTTGAATTCTGTTAGGCATCAATTAAGGGCTTTCCCTCAACCTTTCTGCTCCTCATCACCACCTTTAACACAACCTAAAAATTGCTGAAGTTACAAAAAGTGACTTTTTTTGTGGGAACACTCCCCCAACATCTCCAGACAGTGTGTCTGTCAGGAACAAACAACATACCCAACACTCAGCTCAAGATACAAGAACTTGGCAGGCTGTATCTCAAAGCAGTTTCACCAAAACAATACTGTTTCCCTCAATCCCTATCAGCGTAATAGTGGAAGACAATATTTCAGATAACATTGGCAGCAAACATTTTGGTAAGTTCAGTGGACATTCTTTATCCAATTCACAGATAAAAACAGTCAACATCCATGGCTAGATTAACAAGAGCGCTTCATTAGTTTTGTGCTTAATTCATGCTAAAGTCAAGGGGTTAGGCACTTAAATACTTCTGGGGGTTTTCGCCAATGTTGATTTGTGTCAGACTTTATGTCTATATATATATATATATATATATATATGACCATCATGGGACACAGGAGAAGCCGTGCAAAGCACAACCTATGCTTATATCCTCTCCCAAGCAGGGATATAGAGGACAGTCTTCTCCGTGCTAGCTACTACGTGTTTGCACAACAGGAGTCAAGGTCCATCGGAAACTTATCTGAAGAGTTACTCCTGCGCAAACTTTAGGTTCAACCTCTGAGTTCAGAACTGAAACACTGTTTGTCCATTTATCCCCTGGCACGGTTGGCTTTTTGTCAGACAGATGTATGCCACATGCAAGTTATTTCCCAACCTCTCTGCTCCACCTCCCTCCGCGCACTCTGCACACACTCTGACCCCTCAGCAAATGTTGTAAGAGAGGAGGAAGTGTTTCTGACAGTTTGCATACTCTTCACAACAATTTTATTGTGGGGTATAAATGTCCTCTCCTGCCCCCCAATCCTCCTTGTAAGGAGACAAAGCAAAACAAACAAAAAATCCACCACTTCCCAAACAACTGAATGCCCTAAACCCAGCAGCAGGAAAGGGGAGGGAAGGGGTGGAGAGGAAAGGACAGAGAGGATGGATTACACTGAAGTTATTTTTGTCCTGTTCAAGTGGATGGGCAGAGGCAACTAAATATAGAATTTATCAAAGCAGGTGAACAAGGAAGATGACATGAGCCACATGTTTCAAGGAGCAAGCAATAAACGAAGTACACTCCTACCTCCTGGCCCAAAAAGCTCCCAAAAAACACACCTCAATTTGCATGAGTGAGATTTGATTGAACAAATATTCAACTCACCACAGCCTTCCCTTTGGACATGTGACAATGTAAATGTTAAGCAGATAGGTTTCCTGTCTCTTACCTGCTTGTACTATATATAAACACGTACTACGAAGTCCATGTTAAAACGGAAAGAGGTTTACACTCTTCTGTGGTGTCTTGGACAGAAATTCTTCTGAAGAAAGTATGTTTGCATGTACAGCTGGGTAATAAAGCACCACTTGAAATCAAACATTAAGGAATGTTATGTTGTCAGTGGCAACACAAAGGATGTGGTTTCTATGAAATTTAACCAGTTATGTCAAGGACAATTGCTTTCTTCTGGTCAGACTGCAGCCCATGGCTTGCTCAGAGTAACTGCTACAGTAGTTTGAATTTCACAAGTGAAAATCCATTCATACATAATTTTAACTCCTTCCAGGGTCTGAGTGAGCCTGTGAAATGCACTGGGTGGCTGTTGCCAGAAGCATGTACTCCATTCAGTCACTGTGAGCAGCCCACGCTGGCAAACACACGAGTAGCAAGTCTCACCCAGGCTCTTCAGCTCTCAGAGCCTGCAGCCAAGGATGCAAACAATAGTATTTAGCAAGGATGTTAAGTGCTTTGCTGGTATGCATGTAGTAGTGAGCAAGGAAACATTCAGAGAAAAGACATGGCACCAGTCAAACCCTGACATCAGTGGAAGCCACACTCACATCAGTGCTGTAACCTACCACTGGCCTTAAAGAACAGAAAGCTTTTATGCAGAACATTTCCCTTCTATCTGTGCTCCCAGTTACCACAGTATCCAAGAGCCCCACAGCCTGAGATGCATTTGTCCTCACAACATCCCTGTCAAGTAGGGAAGTTCCGTTATCACCATTTTACAGATAGGGAACCAGGGCACAGAGAGATAAAAATAACCTTATCTGAGATGATCATATAGGAGGAAGTTTGTGGCAGAGCAGGGGAGGACTGGCTTCGATTCTCGGTTCCAGGATGGTACTCTAATACACCAGCCACCTCTTAAGCTTCTAGATGCTCTGCCTTCAGTTTGACCAACCTACCTATCTCCCCTGGGCAACACGGAATGGGGAATGCCTATGACTTTTATTAACAGCATTTCCAGCCAAGCAAAAATGGAAGAGGGTATCAAATGCAGGCATTGTTTGCATTCAGAAGTCCAAATCTGAACAAAGACAACAATTTCCAAAATAGTCAGCACTATCCTGGTATTATGGGAAAAGGAAGGAAGAAACATCAAGTTTTCAAAGTAGAAAAATTAAAAAAAAAAAATCCACGGCAGCTCATAAGTACAATTTTAAAATAATTAATAAAAGTTTTAATAGGAAGCTGGTATTAGACACGCATCCTTCAAGAACCTCCCCGTTCTGGAGATTTGAGGTTATAAAACAGTAAGAAATAAAAAAATCCCTTTGGAACTACAGCTATCTCATTTCAGACGCAGATCTAAACACAGATCTGATGTAGTTCCATATGGAGACCTTGGCTCCAAACTTCACACAACAATCTTGTCTCAGATAAAACAAATTCCAGAGTCTGGAGACTGATCAAGGTTTCCCATTTCTGGCTGAGCCAGACTTCAACCCTGCCCTTGAAGGCTCTCTTTTCTAAGTGAAATGGCACATCAGGTCCAAAATTTACTCTGTCCTTTGGAACTCCAGTTTCAGCCATCCAGAGCACCAGTAGTGAAATAAGCTTCTACAACTTAAGGGCATTCATAAAGCAGCATTTCATGTCACCTATTTGAGGTGACTATTATCCTGGAACAAACAGCATAGATCCATCACCCCATGGATCACCTCATTTATCGAGTCTGACTCCAAAAGGCGGCTGCTCATAACAGCCAAAGGACGATAGACCACCACTAAACCATCACAAATAGGCCTTGATGAAGGACACTGTCACTATACTGATTGGGACAAAGGAAGAAATTTGTGAGTTGATACTAGCTGAGGGCACCAGATCAGCCATGCTCAGCTTCCAGGTTGCCTCTGCTATCAGTAGACTATCTTGTTAATCACTGCTGATAAGCTGGACCTTATTGCTCAGGTCTCTACTTTTATAACAAGCTGTTGCTGTAAACTTCAGCCACCAGTAACTCAACGTGAATCTAAAGCACACCTCCTCTGCCATGGTCAGAGTCTCAAGGAGCTGCAGCCAACCAGCTATTGCTGAAGGTGACCATCAAAGCACCTAATTCAACTTCCATCAGTGACATAAAATAACTGAAGCCTTGCTTGGAAAGGACCAGAAAGGACAGAGCCAGTCCCACCACACATCCTGCTACCCCTATTTCTCCCCCTTCTTTTACACCAGGACTACAAAAGGGTGAAAGAAAAAGGCTGGGATGAGGTTAGAAACATTTCTACTTTCCGACAGCAAGCCTCACTGCAACAACAGCCAACCAAACAAGCAAAAGAAAGCAAGCTCCCAGCAGTTTCACAGCTACATAGCAATCTTAGTAAACCAGGAATTCTAGTAATTAAAGCAGAGAGCAACTTTTGGTTCCAAAGCACGGACCCAGAACACTAACAACAAGTAGTAAATTAGCAAGGTTTGTTATTATTCCATGTTTTGAACCCTTTACTTGGAAAATCCCAAGTTCTCTATTTGAACAGATCAGCCAACACTAAAAAATGAAAAGGCCTGTTGACAACAGAGGAACTGCTACTTATCTTCTGTTTCACAGCCATCACAAGGAATATCAAAACTAAAACCAAGCACCTCTACCAATGGGGTTGTTATTCTCCTTCAAAATCAGGCTGGGCTTTGCATGAGATTCCCAATATCAAACCGGTCAAGAAACACAAAATCACAGAATACTTTATGTTGAAAGAAGCCATTAGAGGTGATCTGGTCTAATTGTCCACTCAAAGCAGGGCCATACAAAACACTATAAAATAAATCCTAACACTTATTAGTACATGTAGGTAATTGAGGAGAATTATAAAAACACAATGGCAAAAAATAGAATGAATGCAACTTTATCAAACTGCAACTTTCAAATCAAATTTGAGGAACAAAACCTCAAGTCTGCTTGGCCATGTGCCCTCATTTTTCACCTTGCCTCCAGTAACTGGTTTGATGATTTTAACAGTCAGCAGAAAGACAATTATCAATAAACATTGTGTGTGTACTGGGCATAAAAAGGAGAAATGAATTCTGTGTTCCTCTATGTTTTATTTCACCACATGAAAGATGAAAGATACAGCACAGGATTGTACACGGTCAAAAAGGTATGCACAGTCTCTGAAGCATGAACATGTACCTACAACCACACATCCTGTTGTGTGTCATTCCACTTCTAAAATGGTGCCTAAAAAGAGAAAAGTCTCCAGAAACATGAGGTTTTGCCATAAGCACACCCAGTCTAGTTGTGGGAGTAAACAAACCTCTCCAAGACACCAACAAGAGCTGTTGTAAAGTAGCCCATTCCTAGTAGCCTGGAGCAGGTGCTAAGAAGAAAGCTTTCCTCTGGCCACGTGGAGGAGGATTCCTTAAAATGGGAAGAAAACTTCATATATACTGGTTTTTGCACATTCCTGCCAGTAACCTGTCAGAGGATTAACACAAAAAAAAAACCCAAAACAACCACAAAAAAATCCACAAAAAACAACCCTTAAAAATGCATAAAACTTATCACAGTAAATCCGATCTTACCCCCCCATTTTAGATACAGCTTTCTGTAACATAATGATTTGTATTACTGCAGTACACTGCAACTTCAGATACACATCTGGAGCTGAGCCACCTGCTGTACAAATAAAACAATGAGACAGTCCCTGTTCTGCAGAGTTTATTTGTCACAGGACAGGGACAACGGAAGGCCGGGCAGATAGACACACAAAAAAAGGGGGACCAATACTGGGCATCGCAGTGAACAGCAGTCTCAGTACACATGCACTGCAAGTTCATCAAGGCCTTTTATAAGCAACACAAGGAGCGAGAGCTTTTAAAGAGGATAATAAAGCAGTACTGCAGCTGTTTACAGGAACCAGTTCCCAAGTGTGAAAGGGTAGCATAAGAGAATGCACAGAGTGCTTGCTTGCCCCCATGTTGTAGTCACAGTATAGAGACATGCTAGGCTAACTGGAGGCAGAAGTTAACATCTTAATAGCAAATTAGAGATGGTAAAAATAGGTATGAAAAGCAAAAGCAGATGGTTTTGCAGCTCAATGCAAGAGGAACTAGTAGATAGCAACAAAGCAGCAGCTCAAAGAACGAGCTCGGCCCTGTTCAGAGCAGCGCTCTGAATGGAACAAGGTTACATGCCAAGCATACAAAGATGCAAGATGATGCAAACCTTAGAAAAGTATATCCCCCCCCCCCCCCCCATGTTTTGCTTTTGTTTTCTATTTTCATGAATAACAGTATACTCCAACAACTACAGCAGCTTTGAAAATATCAACTACTTTGAAGATCAAAAAATACAGTCTCTGCAATCTGGTTATATTTGCTTTAGAGCTGAGACAAGTCACTATTTCAGAAAGAAATCTGGCCACCTGCTGCTCTAAGCAGAGAAGGCAGTATACATGTAAAATCATGCTTTTCTCCGAAATAACAACTGATATTACCCAGGAAACACAGACTAGACTGGGAAAAAATGCATTAACTCCAAATGGCACAGTTATGCTGAACTGAATTGTACATGGCTGGCTAGTAGCCTTCACTCAGTTGTCACAGGTTTGCTCATCTTAAAATCATTTTATGTTATTCCCGATGAACAATCTAGTACAGCCACTTTAGACCTCTGGCTTACTTTCAAGTCAGAGGGTAGATACCAGTAAGGCTGGGGCATCCCAATAACTCAGGCGTTAAAAAAAAAAAGCTATAGCAGTTATTATGGAAGGATGAAACACCTGCAGTACAAAAGGTTCCTACTGCAGCAAGAACAGCATATTCTAACCCAATAAAAGCAATCACCAAGTCCAGTCCTAGAGCTCGCTTGGGATCAGATCAATCTACGCCCATGACAAGGTGTAAGTTTTAAGCAACTGCTCTTAATGCAGCTGAGCCACCACGGCTGAAGAGAAGAAGCTGCTCCACTGCATCTGTCTTTAACAGGTCTGTCCACTATGTGCAAAATGTAAGGCCAGATTTGGCTGCTACATCTTTGCAAGCCCACTGCGTAAAGGGGGAGAATTAACCCACCTTGTAAAGGCAACAGTCCAGAGGAAAAATGCCTCGTTTTACCTGAATGTGCTGAACCTGGCAAGCACTGACAGTCAGGGAACACACAGAACCCTTTAAAAATACACAACATCGTTTATTACACTGGGACAGTACTTCGTGTTGCACAATCCAAGCTTTTGTTTCGAGCAAGAAAATGTTTTCTAAATATTTTGTCACCATGACAGTCTAGCCTTGGACTCGAATTCTGCCCTTGGTTACTCAAGAAAACCCCTGTGAAGTCAACTGTGTTGTACAGCTTGTCGCCGAGTGCCGGGCTGCCGGGAAGGCTCACCTGGCAGTGCAGCTACCGGCGTCCTCTCGGCGCTCTGTAGGGCCCTCTCACCCCAAGCTATTTTGCCCACTCACAAACTAAAACATTCAACATAAGATCCACGTAAAGAAACAACAACGAATGTAAGAGGAAGACTGTTTTGCAACTAAGAAATACTAAACATCTCCCTGACAGGTTCAGCTTTATCCGAGGAATACAGGCAAAACAAAAACCATTCCCAAGATAGCAGAATGAAATATTTTAAATACATGGAGAAAGAGAGACATAGAAAAACATCCCAGCTTTGAGGGCCCTCTTCCAAGTAAAAACATTTCTTTCAGGGACATTAATTTGGCAAACTAAATCTGAGCAGATACAGCCTAAGTCCACAGCACAGCCCCGAACAAGCAGTGGAGAATTTCTGTATGACTCAGGAAGCCCAAGGAAGACTTCTGCAGAACAAGATTAACAAGGTGTTTATATACAACCAACAGTGTCATGTGAACGGGCAGTTTAGTTTGTTAAATGAATGTTTGCATTGTCATTTAAAAAAAAAAAAAAATAAAACAACACCCTCCATTCCACACTTACAAGTTTCCAACATTAAAAACATAGCAGGGGAAGGAAGTACTCCAGCAGCCAAAATTTACAAATTCTTACCATAACTTTGGCACAGTAAACTTCTCCAGTGTCACAAAGGCCTATTCTTCAGGGGGCTTGGTTGCCTTTTTTTTTTCAGAAGGACTAATCCACATGTGAAGGCTATTAAAGAACACACAAAATGCCAACAGAAGCATAAACATGCACACTTTTTGTGCATGCATGTGTGTTTTCAAAGTTTTATCTGTCTTTCCTTACACAGAAGGATACCTAGGAACAGCCTGGAGGCAGGTATTTCTGCTTTCTCTCTTTTTACTAAGTGAAGCTCAGTAAGGTTTTTCCCTCCCCCCCCCAAAAATGACAATGCTATTTTATTTTAATTCATTCAAATTGGTGACAGAGATTCATTCTCATGAGTTGCATTCAGCAGCCAGGTTTCAAGAATTTAACAAAAAAAAAAAAAAAAAAGAAGATTTTAGTATGGGGAGGGGGTGTTTGCTTGTTTTACTAGAAAAGAAATTCCTAACAGTAACCTTTTAATTGTTTTAGAGGCACCTTACTAGAACCTCAAAGAAAATGCTAATACTCTAAGTTACACTCGGCATTTCTGCACTGCAAAAACAAATCCAAGCTCTGAAAGTCAGCACTTTTTCCTCTTATTATCTGAAGCTATATAAAAGCCCTAAGATAGATTTGAAAGAAATACAACAGAAAATCCTGCCTGATCTAAATACATAGAGCTAAATTTATCTTTCAGTTTTCGAAACACCGCTTAAGAGATTGAGCATTTAGAGTTCTATTCACTGGCTAGAAAAAAAGCCAAATGGTACATTTTAAAAAACTGACTTTGAAATATTGTTATGAGAACAGGGACAAGCTATGTAAACCCTAAAATTCTGTGGGTCTTTGTATTCACGATTATTGTCACAAACTAAAAGGCTCATATTCCCTACTAAGCAAACATTTACAATTAAATCCATTCTGCGCAAGGCATTTGCATTTTGAGATAGAACAGTCAGTTGTTCAGCTGCTGTGATTTAGATGGATTGGTTCATTATTGCTGCAGTTCGTTTTCAGCTACACTGTATAACAAAGGGGTGCCAATGTAGTCTTGAATGGCTTTAAAGCTAAGTATGCTGGTATTCTTCCATGATGATGTAATTTAACTATCTCCCCATCTCTCAGATCAAGATTATCTTGACTTTACAGGCTAAACTTCAGCAAAAACGACAGAAACAAGCTGTCACAATAGTGTTCAATAGGCAATATCTCTACAAGTCAGATGAAGGCTGTTGCTGGCAAGTTTGCAGTGATTTTCCATGTATGAAAAAGTAATTTTTCCTGAATTCTTATTTAGAAAAATACTTCTCTTATGCAAGTAACAAGGCAACTTCATCAGTTATATACCTTCAAATGTTCATGCTATAGTAAAAATGAATCTGTACCAGAAAAGACCTAGAACTACAATGGTCTCTGATGTGAAGAAAATTTCAAGTTGAAAAAGTCAACTACTATCCTACTCCTTCACTGTCTGAAACATATCACCAAAGGCAGCATTAGAGAAGCAAAACTATTTTTCTATTAACAACCACGTAAAAAGGCCAGACTTCTTTTTTAAAAAAATTATTGAAGAAAAAGCCATGATGATTGGCGGCATTTAACCTCCCAATCTAAAGCATGGTCTTCTTAATACACTGCCAGGGCAGCATAAAGAATGCTTACCACAGAATGACTTAATTACTGAATTTATAGTGACAAAGGATTCATATCCTATGTCCAGAAATCAATTTCCAACTATAAAACTACTTCGAAGCCCCACAACCAGCACTGCCACCATAGAGTATCACAACTAGATTCTAGTCTGCTCCATGCATAAACTTCAAGTGGAACAATAAACATATAATATAGCTAAACTTATTCAACTACACATTTAAGTCAAGTCTTGAATTAAGAAATAAATGCCTTCTCTTCTCTTGGTGTTCCCAAAATTTCATTTCTACTTAATGAGGCTAGGAGGGGAAGGATACAGCATGAGCAAAAGTTAAAAATTAAAAAACCAAACCCCCCAAAAATCTGCATTACAGAGAAAACACTTTCATTTAGTTAACTGACTGCTATTTATAAAAGGTTTACAGACCACAGACAGGCGCAGGGATATGCTTGACACACAAAAAAACACCAGTCCAGAAAATCCATGCCTGGAAGCCCCTGAAAAGCAACCAGCAAATAAAAGGTAGTATTCCCACTTTGCAGCTATGAAGAAGCCTGACAATAGATTTTGAACTGCTTAACAGGTTTGTTCAAGGGCATAACTTTTCACTGACACTCCAACTGTGAAGCTCCAACATAGGCAAGAACATACAAAATAGCGTGTACCCTTGTATTTCAGGGCATAAACCCAACTTGGTGCAAGTATCTTACACAGCAGTGTAACTACATCATTTTGAACAAGGCAGCATTACATTGTCAGCTGTAACATGGTATGTACAAAGGCTCATATGGGAACACAGCGTAAAAAATTTTAAATAAATGTTTTTTTCTCTTAAATCTTGAGATTTAGTTTAACTGGATTTTGATGGATGAAAAAGCAGTTCAAATATAGTTTCATTTGTATGTTTCTATTAGACATTAGACCTGTCAAGCCTCTTGCAGAAAACATGAAAGTTATTCTTTCATATCGCTTGCTTTCAGAAGCGTAATCAGGATGCACTTCTTGATCCCCAGATCCTTTGACAAAATTGCAGAAATAGTAGGGTATACTGCTAAGGCCAAGAGTTCAGAAAAATAAAAACGCACATTACAAATTATTCTAAATCCTCTATTTTCTGAGGTTTTTCTTTAAAAGTAATTAAACAGCTCTTTTTCTTCTCCTAAGTCTAAACTGTGAAGAAGGCACTCAGGTTACATTTTCCAGGTTTTTTCTACATCATGAAGATCAGCAAGCGCCTCTGCTTCAGAAAGAAAAAGGGGTAAAACTTTCAAAATCTTGTGACTTCTACAGCTGGGAACTGATTTATAAAGTCACCACAAATATAAGGGCTGCACTTAAAATTTGAGAATTAGGAGCGATTGCTGTAAGCAGCCCTCACCTGCATCAGCACCTGAAGTCCACTCAAGTAACACCAGTGTCAACCTCATGAGTTAGACTTTCATATCAGCATACTAATGCTTGTCTTGAAGACTCTGCTACAAAGACAGGCTGAGAGGGTTGGGGCTGTTCAGCCTGCAGAAGAGAAGGATCCAGGGAGACCTTACTGCGGCCTTTCTATGTATAACAGGGGCTTATAAGAAAGACTGACAGAGGCTATTTACCAGGGCCTATAGTGACAGGACACGGGGTAATGGTTTTAAACTATAGGAGAGTAGATTTAGACTACATATGTATAAGGAAGAAATTCTTTACTAAGAGCGTGGTGAAGCACTGGAAGAGGCTGCCTAGAGAAGTTACAGGTGCCTCATCATTGGAAGTGTTCAAGGTCAGGTTGGATGGGGCTTTGAGCAACCTGATGTAGTGAAAGATGTCCCTGCCCAGGGAAAGGGGGGTTGACTAGATGATCTTTAAAGGTCCCTCCCAACCCAACCCATTCTAAGACTGGAGCTCCCACCCAAAAGAGGTGTCTCCTATGAACGCCATGGTTCATGACCAACACAAAACCCACTTCTCTGGCATGCATGTTCTGTGGTCCTCATTAAGAGAACATTAGTAAAGCGCCAAGCAGAGGAGACTGATTTGAAAGCCCCGTAAATGATTCAGATGCTGCACTCAGCCTCAATATTAGCACAAAATACCACTGCAGTCATGCACAGAACCACTGACTCCAAAGTATATTTCTACATGCAGTTCATCAAAGGCCTGAGCTTTGGACAGCACTTCAAAACACGCTCTCCTTACTTGCCCAAGAGACTCAGGAAAACAGTAACTGACGTGCCCACAGTCTGTGATGATTGTTTACCTCTGCTGTCCTCAAATACGACCATGCACTTTTGAATAAATTGACAAATTTCACAATATTGTTTGACCAGCTATCTTTTTCACATTTTTGGCTCAACTTGAAGAGGTGAGAGAATAATCCCAGAGTTCCGTAACATGTTTTCCAACTGCACTCGAAGTCGGTCTTATTTCCCCCTTTCAGTTGCAGTAAATATTTCTCACAGAAGCACAGTACTTCACACCTAATATGGTGCTATTCTTTCTCCATTCTTTTTCTTCCTCTTTCCTCACATAGTTTCCTGGTTTTTGTTCCCCCATTAAGAGGCACATTGTACCTGCAACATAATACATCTGAAAATAAAATAATCCCTCCTCTGTCTTCCCCCCATGAGAAATTACTTTTTAAATAAGATTTAACCCATTTTTTTTCTTAGTAAATCAATTACTTCAATATGTAAAAGGGGAAAAAAACCACAAGGCTGACAGTTGTTTGGTTTTTTACAATGCTCTATCTTTTAAAATGCATCCAAACTAACTGTTCAAACGTTCAGCAAATCCCTCTTTCCAATACATACTAAGGCTTGTCTCCTGAATGAGTCTGAGACCAACCACCACACTAATTTTTAAGAGCATTATTAGTAACATAAAAAGTGGATAAAAAAAGATACACTACATGTCACCATGTACTGCTCTAGGAGCATCCAAGTCCTCACCAGCTTTTTCAGATGGTAAAGTCTAGGACTAAGAGTAGTAACACAGAGCAAGTTTAGGCAGGGGAAGCTGCAGGCACAGGCAAGGAGTGCAACTGAGGGGGCTTAGGCAGGGGGAGCTCCAGGAGGGAATGTTGGAAGGGAAGGAACCTTCTGGCATCCACAAAGGGGCTGCAGGGGAAGACATTTTGAAGTGAGGACAAGGTACCAAATTTAAAACGCATGGCACAGCACCTTGCCTAAAACCACTCCTGCAAGAACAACGAGCAAACTTTACTCTCTTGCTCTCTCTTTACCTCAAAATAGCATACTCACTTAGCACTTCTTCCTTCCTAAATCCAAACCTGATGACTTCTTAATATGCCTACTGAGAGAAAAAAAGAACAGAAAACCACACGTGGAGAACTTCCCCACCACCACCACAGGCCTACCTTTTCCTTCTTGAAAACGAAGGAACCATGAAAAAGAGGATCAAAGCCAACGCAGGCAGTTTCTGCATGATCCACTGTATCAAGCATTCCCAGGCTCACTTTAACAGGGCTTGCAACGTCCTAGATCCCTCATTCTCAAATCTCTTTTAATGACAAGTAACAGTAATTTATGATGCTACCCCACTCTTAGAGATAAAATTGAGACCTAGTTTGTTTCGCTTCAGATGTACAATAAAACAGAATATGAAAGTAAACTTCTAGGACTGACATAAATAACGTGGGCATCAACATCTGAGCTCTTCCTCTTTGCCATTCAAAGCGAGAGCGTCACTTGCACATCGCATGTAAGTTCCAGGCAGTCAGTTTACAAACACAGAGAAAAACATCTAACCTAGCATGTCATCTCTAAAGAACTGAAAGTATTTTGCAAAAAAGGTGGGGGAAAATGTTGGAACAACAACTTTTTTGGAGTAATTTTTACTGAAAAAAGAAACATTTGGACTTCACCCTGCAAAAATGTGAAGCTGTGGCTGAAGAAAGCCTTTTCTAAAAGGACACTGGAAAGTAACAAAGATGGTCAAAGACTTAAGTAGTCCGCTCAGTGGAAGGAAGATGAGCAATCTCCAGGCTATGCTAGCTCTTTCAAAGATGTAATACAGTATAGTTACACTGTACTAGGTAATTCTCAGCATCTGACTTCCCTGTCATCCAAAGCAGACTTTTTACAGTACACTGGATCCAACCCTGCTTCCTATGATCTCTCCACAAATAATTCCATCAGATGAGATTTACCCTCCAAAAGTCTAGCTGACTAGCCATTATCAGCTCATATTTCTCCAGATGTTTTGTGATCTCATCCTTTCTTAATGTCTCTAGCATCTTGCCTACCATCAAGGACAGATTTATTGGTCGACGATTTCCTGGTTCCTCCCCAATCCCCTTTTCCCAGAACAGTGCAAGCAAAATGAAAGCAACCAAGACCTAGCATTGCAAAACTATTGCCCCTTGTGTTGAAAAAGAGACACAAAAGAAAAACCACAAATTGACACAGTTTATCTTTTGGTTCCAATAAGAACAACGATTTCCCTATAAACCCAACCCTTCAGCTCTGGAAGTAACATCAGCTTCTTTCTGTCTGTTACAAACTTCCCCCTCTCTGTTCTTTGTTCAGCCCCTATCTTGTTTCTTACCTTTCCTCTTCCCCTCAGTTTTTCCTCTGAAGCAGCTGTGCCCTCTATAGCTGGCATCTTCAGAGTTCAGATGTGTCTTAGGATCCCTTGTATCAAGTGCCACAGCCACTCCTTTGAAACACCATGAAAGACAGACGATCCTTGAACTAATCTGAACCTTGAAGATTCTGGCTACACAGGTCATCAAGAAAGCGCACTGCTACATCCCAGGGACAGACAGAAGCCAAGGTAAAAAATAAAACACACACACACACATATATATACAAAAAGAGGTAGGGAACACAGTGAGAACAGAAAAGAGAGAAGAAAGAAGAGGTGAAGAAAAACAGTGACACAAGAGACCCACTGGCTTAAAGAAAAAAAAAGTTAACTTCTGGTCATACCTCGTAAGATCCTGTTTTGATTCATACTAAACAGAATACTGAAAGTATGAACCTGTGCTCAAAGTAACAAAGCTAAAGTTCACCATCAGAACTATTCTGCTAGAGAAAGTTAAAAGAGCAACAATCAGCATTTGATTCCTGGCTTGTATTTTACATATGGATTCTGCATTCATTTTATGCAAAGACAAATCACAATGGACTACTGGTTATTTATTAGGATATCTGTTATCACTCCATTTCATTACAGAAATAATTCTTTAACAACAACAACAAAAAATCAGTAGTATTTCCATAAGTGGAATAAGTATTTTTTGTGTAATTTCTTATTTAAGGACCTCTAGTAATTTTGATCAGCTTGGAAGGCAGACTCCCAACCACGCAAATAGTTTTACCTGCCTAAAGTCCACACAAACTGACATTTGGAGGACGTGTTCTAGCTTTCACGGTCAAAATTACTGTGTGGTGTTTATGTACTACTTAAAAACAAAAGCAAATGTAGCTCCACATTTGCTGCTAAACATTAATGAATACACAGGTCTCTCCTGCTGCTTATAATTGCTTCAGAGTTCTCAGAGTGAGAAATCGAGATTTCTATTTCCTTTTTTAAATGTCAGTGTACATTTTTCCCTCCCCCTCTTTCCCTGCCTCCAAAAGACTCCTTTTTCCATATGAGTTTATGCCCTAATAAGAAAACCGGACATACTAGGGAAGACAGAGATGACAGAGTATCAAAACGCACAATCCCCCTCTTTGTTAGCCTTGCAGAAAGACTTTAAAAAAAAAACAAAAAAACCAAAACACACAGGATGAAGACTGAAGACAATAGAAGGACCTTTATAAACAGGGAGCAGAGCAGAAAGATGCAAAAAATCCAATGAGACCTTTAAAATGGATCCGTAAAGTAAATAAAATACACTCAGGCATACCTCTTTTATCCAAAAAGTTACACGATACACAACCAAAATTAAGGGTACTCATGACATACATCCAGAAAACCTGCAATCTCAGAACTCAACAAGCAGCAATTTGGGCAGATAGTTTTCTCCTTCCCCCCTCATATTCAGTCACAACTATAGCACCTCTGCATCAACCCATTTCCCTCACCCTTTCCCACTGAACAAACCTTCAAAATAACACAACGAGTGACTATATATTCTGGACATACCCATACAATACACCAACCCCAAGTCTGAGTTTCTTCACGTTTTCTACATGTGTGCTGGAACACTTCAGCCACTCAGTCATGCAAAGAGCGTTTAGTATTTTAACTACCGTTTCCGTCTTCACACAAGAGTCTACCACCTCACTGTGATTAGAGTAACAGCACCAAGCACTGCCAACAGGGAAAAGGGGGGAAAAAAAAGTTCATTCATGAATTCTTCTATTTCTGCCTGGTTGAGGTTAGACATGTCATGGAGATGACTCTGGCCCCTGCACAAACATCTGCGCTACTGGAAGTAGAGCTTCCTTTAAGCGACCAACAGAACTGCCAAGAGCTCTCGGCCAGGCAGTGATGTTTAATTTCATTTCTCCATTTGTGTTTTTAATCTTGGAAACAAAAACAGAAATGTAAAGCATGCTGACAGAAGAAAACAACCCCACGATTCTAGAAAGCCCTGCTATTTCCCTGCCAGAACAAAACACCTGCTCCTGCTAATGACAGCTTTATGCTTATATACACCTGCCATCCAGAAGGGCTCCAGAGCACTTTGCAGCCTGATTTATACATACACAAATCATTAAAACCACCAAAATTAAGCCACTGCTGGGGTGAGATGTAGCAACTGTTTAACTACACACAGCCATGCTGTTCAACTGCTCAGGACATGAACTAAGAGACACCATATCCAACCAAAGCTATGCAGGAACGTTAGGTAGAGAGAACATCATTGCCCAATCTGCATTTCGGCCAGTCATTACTTAAAATATTTGCATGTGGAGGGCCCTAGAATCTTTAAAGAACACATGCAGTGCAACCTTCGGTTTTATAAATGATCCAAAAGACAAACAATATACATTTCCTATATCTAAAATCCTCCTTTAGCAGTCCCTCCCTGCAGTAATTACTGTTTATGCCTTAACTTCAGAAGCTCACAGTATCACACATCAGTTTTGGAAACATCCTGTGGTTGAAGCACTTGATCTTGCAGAGCCAGCAAACTGATAGGGTCTGGCAATAAGTGCAGATGATTTGAAAAAAAAAAAAAATCCTTTACAAAACACACACACCAGTGGATCAGTTCCCCCTAGAAGCATCCCCAGCCAAAAGAACTGAATCTGTCAACTGATCCCAAAACAGCTACAAAAACCAAGAGAGTAACGGAGCTGACACACTGGCAAGCTGAGGAGGAGAGATAGCACTGCTTTCTAAAACCCTCCTCACATGGACAACGCCAAATTAACAGTTGCAAAGTCAATGAAGTAGAATGAAATAGGTGTCACGGCACATACCAAGAAGGCAAAAAGGCATTGGGGAACAGGTTAAAAAGATTAGGAAACCTGGCATCCAAAAAACACCAAGAAATCTTTTAAGAGTTTGGGCGTTTGGGCACAAATTTGCAGTCTCAAATATGCAGAACATGCAGAGTAACATTTTGGAAACGGGAAAGTGTTCAGCAGATAATCTCATCATAATATTATCAGCAAACCATCAGATAGTAATCTGTTCCTCTAAGGCAATTTAAAAAAAAAAAAAAAAAAATCAGATCAGAGCATCTTTTACTAAGACCTCCTCCAGAGGTCTCCTTACTTGAAAGTAGCTTTATCATAATCATAGAAACAATGAAAATTCAATTCTCAAGAGTAAATATGGACAAGCTTGAAATACAACATGACTGTTCTAAAGTTTCAGACACATCTGTCTCTGAATCATCCTGACAATACAATTCCATTTTCATACTTTTTAAAATAAATATTTCTCCCCCAGATTTTTGTACAGTGCTCCTCAAAATAACAAAATAATTTTTTTACAGTTACAGGTAAGTACAGAAAGAATTGTAACAATAGACAGTTAAAAAACCCCTCAGCCTAAAAACATCATTTAAAACTAAAAACATATCTCTTTGATTTGAAGAGTTTCTAGATTAATAAATGGGAATAGGAAGCATAATTCTGTGTTTCTTTCTCCTATTTTATCCAAACACAGCATAATTCTCAAATAGTTTGTCAGAACAAGGTAGCCTGGGTACACCAGAATTATCAAAGAGTTATTTAAAATACTGAGTGGAAAGGCATTTCTTACTGAAATAAACCAGAACAACAACAACAACAACAAAAAAAAACAGAAAAAACTTTATCAAAACATTTTTACATCAAGCATCAGACAATTTGCTAAACTAAGCTGCATATCCAGCTGTTAGAAATACGTTTCCACCCTTTTAAAACACGGATTATCAACACGTTTTCTAAATTCTTCGAAATTTCTTATTGTTGCAGAAGTACCATCAGCCTTTATCAAGGTTATGATAACGTATTTCCATCTTCTTCCAAAAATAATTATGCTACACCTTTGCACCTTCAGGCAAGTTGTTGCAAACCCTCTAGAAAAATCCTGAGTCTGCAGAACCACGCGAGCTTCCCTACTGCTGGAGTACACAGATTCTGGTTTTGGTCCAAAAAAATGATGATATTATGGAAAGTACCTACACCGCTCTCTCCTTTCCAAGAAATGATAGTAGAATACAAAGAAACAGGTAAGTCAAGTAACTTATAGCAGCAATGCTGTTGTACTTGAAAACAAACAGCCTCCTACCCCCCAAAAAAAGAATAAACCCACTGTTTTGGGAATAAAACATTCAAGAATGCAAAAAGCGTAATGGTACACATGACTCTTATTTCAGTTTTGCCACCCAGTCAAGAATAAAGACTTTTTATAAAAATCAAGTATCATTAGTGGTACAACAGAAATGCACAGAGTGCACAAACTCAAGGCTATTCTTCCTGTCTAGGACACTGGTACCAAGTGCGGTTCGACCCAAACAAAATAGCACGTTCTGTAGCAAGACTCTGCAAGAGCACTGCATTGCTCGCAAAATACAGGCGTATTTTCCACCATTCACATGAAGATTCACCTCAAGACAATTTTATCTTCTAACACAGAAAGAAAAACTAGACTTACATATAAACTGAAACAATTTGCTGCAGTTTAACCTTTAACACTCTAAGTAGCATCTCCTCAGTTGCTATCTTTATCATAATTTTCAAAGCAGTTGACACAGTTGTCAGTGCACACACACGCACACGCACCCAGAGAAGACCCCTTACATGTGCGTTTTCTCAAACTTGAGAGAAAATCATGCACAGTCCTTATATGCTGTTTCCTATTAGAGTGAATGGGAAAATAATGGACTATTTGAAGATACGCTGCTGCTAAAGGACAGATCACCGCACGAGATAAAGTCAATCTACTGTCCTGAAGCAAAGAGACACTTACCTCGTTTGTGAAGCCACCCTTCCTTCACTATTGCTACTTCATTCATAATGGCAGGAATGTCTCTTGAAAAACCAGTTTATGCCAAAAGATCACTCTGTTGAAATTCCTGAACTCCCGCAGAAGGCTCCACAAAAGGGATGGGGGCTTTTTTTCCGTTTTTCTCCTTCTCAGCTATTTCTAAAAGGATCAAAAGAAGAGCGCACCATCATTTTGAAGCATGTCACATGTGTACAGTAAGGTATAGAACAGGGACTAGCTTTCATTGCTGGGTTGTTGGTTTGGGGTGTTTTTTTTTATTATTATTACAAATCCTGAATGACGGCTTAGCTCTTCACAAAGATTTTGACATCTTGGCGGGTAGAGGTGCCAAAATATGTGCTTGCTAAAGTCCTGCTTCTTCACCAAGCAGGTTGATCATGGGCAGATTCACAACATCACCAGACACTGTCTGGATTAGAGGTAGATGCAAGACATTGCCCAGTAGACCTCCATCTCTCCAACACCACCTCACTCTCAACAACGATATTTCCTGGTAAGACGACTTCCAGAAGCTCTTTTTGAAGGTTTCTTTACAGCCTGGTATAGCAGTCTATCAACTATCATCCTCGAGATAAACCTCTGACAGTCAAAATTCCCAATACTCTGCTTCTGATTTTCCTACCTTCAGCATCATCCCTGTTAATCCCACTCAGATCTCGACTCCCCAAAAAGTGTCTTCTCTACCTTCGATTTTCAAAACTCCTACCTCTCCTAGAGGTATACAGAGAATCTCAGGTAAGCTCACATACCTTTCTGTTATCCTAAATCAGCCCTTATAGCACCCTGATCAATTTTATTGCTCTTCCCTGCAGTTTGCTGCTGTCTTTCTCACAATGAAATACACCTAAGTAAAACTTAGGATTTTTACCCTTCTGCTTTATGAGATGAAGTCCCTATCTAAATAGCTCAAAACTGCCATATTGTATTGAAAATGTGTCTAGCTCATGGCTGACTACCACAGAAATGCTCTTCACATTTCTCTCCCTCATTGAAAGTAATCTCTTCCCAAATGCATTAGCTTTTATTATTTTTCTAAATTGAATCTGGTTATTTTTCCGCTTATGGTACAAATGTTCTCTGTTTGTTTTTCTTTAATGACTTCTGTGCTCTCCGAAGTGTCCATACTGCCATTCAATTCGGTATTACTTGGGTGATCAAAAAACGTAATTGGTGACAAATTCCCAGCAGTAACCAAGAAGTCTAATAAAACAAAACCCAGCAGCATTTGTAAACTGCCACCAAAGACCTGGCTTTTACTGGAGTCTGTCTCCAACCACAAAGATATCACATTCCCACCTAACAAATATACACCATCTCTGCATGCATTTGGCACGCGGGCATCAATTATCGCAGAGCATGCAGGTGATAGCCATCCATCAGAAACTAGATTAAAAAGCAACTAATTCCCCATAACTCACTAAGACACAACCCTGGATGGAAGAAACAGGTGGTCAAAATGAATCCAACCTAGAATTGAAACCCCAGCTGAGACAGAGGGCTCTGTACCGTACATCACCAGTGCTCTGAAATGGGCAGCCTTCAAAGCAAGGTCAAACTTGAACAAGTTCCATCACTGCCAGCAGAAACGGACTGGGAGAAACGAGGTCACTCTCCTGATCCTTTGCCTGTGAACTTTCACTGTTTATCACTATTCCTCAGCTTTTCCGGTAACACTTTATTTTCTAGTTTTTCCCCAGAAACAAGGCAGTGGGGTTTTTTTTCTACATTACAAATCTGCCATATCTCACTGGTTATAATTACCAACTCCAAGAAACAGACAAGACATTTGCCTGAGGGAGGGAAAACACAAAAAATTACATTGAACGAGTGACGTGTAAGAATTCCTTGATTTCACAAATAAATATGAGAATAGAGACCAGTAACCCAGAGCTGCCAGAGTTACCTTGGAACAAACCCCTTTAGCTCCAGAACAATTAGGACAGAACCTGACAAACACAGCAGGCTTTCATTCTCCTTTCAAAATTGCATGCACAATAGTCATGCGAGCTAGACTTACTTGTTGATGTCAAGAGGAGGCTAGACCTCATTTAGAGGCTTCATTTAAGCATCGAGCCATTTGCAAAGTGTTGAACAAAACCCCTAAGATTATCACAGCTTACGTCTGGAAATGCAACACCCAGCTGTGAAAGTTAACGCTTCTAATGTTGTGCTGTAACAGAACGCAGGAACTGTGCAACCTACCTCTGCATCTTGAATTCAGCGATGTAGCTGCAATGATCAATCAATATCCTTTTCAATAACCATACATAAAGAAGGAAGCTACGAGCCAAATTAGTCTGTAGAAAGGACAATCCTCTTATTAAAAGCAGAAAAAAGCACAAAGGCCCAAAATTCTGCAATCTGCAGCTAACTTACTGCAGGTTTTTCTGGGTTAATGCTTGCCAAGATTACCACTTTGCAGCCTCCTGCTCATCGGCTAAACTGTCATCTCGTAATCTGAATTTGAATGACAATACAGCCCAAAAAAGCAGTTCAACAAAGAAACCCAAAGTTCAGAGGAACTACTTTTTCTACTCTCTGTGGTGTCCAGAAAGTTTGGACTGCCTTTTCCCTACAATTTCTACCCACGAAACACTGCCCACTTGCTACTGCAGCCCTGCTATCAGGGATGCATCTTTATCTGCCCATCCGCTTCAAAGGGAGAGGGGTGGTGAAGGGAGTAGAAGAGGGTATTATAAAGGAGCCATGCACAGAAGATTGGGTAGCACAGCGCAACGAAGTGGGAAAACACTAAACACTCCCTGACACCAACCTGCAGCATGGGCTCTGCCTTGGTCCTTCAGTCAGCTATGCCAGAGCGCTTATTTTATAAGGAGGAACTTAAGCTATTTTTTCTTCACACTGCAAAGAGCTGCAGATCCCTTCTCGCTGTCCAACAAGATGTCCATAGACACAGCTCCAACAGCAGCAAACCCGCTCTATCTGGTATATTTTAAAACACACTTTCAAGCTGTGCCTAATATATCTATTTTAGTAAAAGAAGCTATTGAAGACAGTGGCAGCAAGTAAGAGTAATTTCTCGGAATAGAAGAGCAAGTTAACTACAGGTCAACATACTACTGAAGATGCATAAACCAGAGAAAGTTCCTTTTCCATAAAATCCTTAGAGGGGAAAGAAAAAAAAATAAAAAAAAAAAAAGAATGATTACAGTCCTCATTTATGGCCATCTAGGAATGGTTCCCAGTGAACTGAGGGCATCTGAGGTAAGTATGACCTGGCTGCTCCAGCCTGTGTCTGCACATGACTGAATGCTGTCAAAAGCTAAACAACTCCGTCTTTCTCTTAGCCTTCTGTTTGCTTGTTTTTCAATATGCATTTCTGTAATACCTTTTTCAATACCAAAGTATTCCTCACGCGGCTGAAGTGCAGTAAATCATGAATGGCATGACATCAGCATCATATCATGGTGACGCTGGTTTTACGCCTATGTTCCTTAAAGGTTATTAACTTCTTCATAAACAATGAGATAACTCACTTCCCTAGGCACTGCAGCAGCGAAACCTGCTTTAAGGAGTCAGTCAAACCAACCGACCAACAGAAGGTGGAGCAGAACAGTCTTTTCCGTATTTGGGTGAGTCGCGTTAGAGCTCCTTCTCTCGTTCTCTTCCATTTACTATGCTCACCTTCTTTTGTCTCTACAAAATCAAGAGATATCTGTCCTCCTCGTCCTCCTTCCAAGATGAAATTTTATATTCGTTTCTACTCACAACCTAAAGCAGAGCAGGAAGAAAAGGAATTCTTCCGTAACGCTGAAGGCTGAAATGTAAGCTTACAGGATGCAGGAGCATCTATGGTAATCACCTTATCTTAGAATCATAAAATCATTTAGGTTGGAAAAGACCTTCAAGTCCAACCATCATCCATGCCCACTAAACCATGTCCTGAAGTACCCCGTCTACTCACTTTTTGAATACCTCCAAGGATGGTGACTCATCCACTTCCCTGGGCAGCCTACTCCAATGTCTGACAACCCTCTCAGTAAAGAAATTTTTCCTAATATCTAACCTAAATCTCCCGTGCCGCAACTTGAGGCCATTTCCTCTCATCCTAAATGAGTAAGCAAGAGACTGAAGGAGGATCAGACCCACCAACCTCGGTCCTGCTGCTGCCTCACCTGGTATGTTAGACTGTGTCCAGGCTGTAACAGTTAGCCCAGATCAGAAAGCAGGTTACAGCGAAGCATGCTCCAACTAACACTTTGCCCATCACACCACCAGCTACCAATGCCCACCGCCCTGGTGTGGCACAGTCCTGATGCCCCCTGGACACCCTGAGCCCTAATGTTCTTATAATGTACAGCAGCAAGACCAGGCAAGAGGATCCAGCTGCCCATGTTTGCCTACCTTGGCCACATGATGCTGTCATGAGAGCAGATAAAACACACAGGAACTGGAGCAGGGCAAAGGGGTGTGTGTTTGGGCCCATTACATGGGATATCATGAGCAACCTAAGCTCTCTTCCCACAGTAGATCCCAGATCCCCGTGTGAGCTCACAGCTGACAGCCAATTGCACCTGAACAGCACAGACACAACAAAGTTGGGCACCAGCCAACATCTCAAGTGGAGCATACAGATAGGTGTTCCCACCAGGCTTTGACCAGTGAAGTACATCTCCTGCATTATGCAAATCCTGCCTTGGGTGTTTCGCAGGAGCAGCAGCGGTTCCAAGGCAGTCAAGGCCCACTAAGCCTGCAGTAGCTTCGCACCGTGACCCAGTTACCAAATCTGGGCAGACAGCTTTCAAGAAAGCTTAGAAGGACCAGGTTGTTCCAGCATCTTAGCTTACTTTACAAAAATGCACTGTGGGCCACGAGTTAGGTGTGGTCACTAGTACTTGCTATTAATGTTCTGTGTTGAATGACACCACCACTAAACTGGTACTTCATGGCAGCAAGTGCAGCTTATCACAAGGTTCTGAAAGGGTTCTCTGACACCAAGCTATAGGAAAAATGGTAAGCAGAGAAAAAGAAAATCTCTGAAGTCACATCCACTTTTCTTTCAATCTGTTAGCCTAATCTAGGTTTAGGAAACTGTAATTTGCAATACTTGTGCTCTCATGCCTTTGCTGATCAATAGACAGGAGGTTAATATTGTTCAGGTGAGGGGCCAGAGTTACGACATCCAGCTGTCCAAGCTGCAACCACAACTACAGTTTGATAGGACAAACTAAGCTGCCTATTTCAAAACTGAGTGATGGCAGAAAAGAGACTTCTTCATACCCTCTCTGTCAAAGACACAGCCCAGACAAAATCCTCTTTATGTTCCCAAACAAGAACAAGTCCTTTTACAGTTTATGCTCATATAATTTAAGAACTGTGCTGCTCAGAACTTCTGTACCAACTTGAGATGCATTTAATCAAATTCCATTTTAAAGTATTTATAACAGAAGTTTTGTTCTGTCCCCAAACAAATCAAGTCAGTCATGAACCTATTTAATTCTTAATGTAATCACTTACAGGACGTTTTTATAAGCCAGCAAGTGAATGCTGGAGCTGCAAGTTAACTTGTAGACATTGGATCAATTCTTAAATTTAGCACTGCTGCACACCAAAAACAGTTCTACAAACACTGCACACAACAAAAACTCTCCTATTTAAAAAAAATCAAAGGCAGTTCCACAGTGTCTTTAAATCTGTTAACTCAGACAAATGTTGTGGCTGTCATCAGGAAATTAACTACTACATAAAAGTAATTACTAGTCATGCAGTATGTCAAATTTATTTACCTGTAAACAAATATTCTTCTGAATTAAGTGTTAGTAACTCCCCTTTATAACTGTATTTTGAAATGTACATCCCTCCTGTGGTATAAATAAAACAAACAAGAGCAAATCAGGGATTTGCTTCTTATATGTTAGTGGTGGTAGGAAAACAAAGCAGGAAGAAAAACAGTTAAATACTTTCCCTAGGGGGGGCGGGAGGAGGGGGAGATACCGATAAGGTGCAAGCTGCATTAGCATCAGTAGCGTACTGTCAGTAAAATATATAAAAAGTCCCAGCACGTTCATATATTTGATTATAATTATGTGTTTTATAAAGAAACAGGAGCAAAAGTCCTAGAAGTATCCAAGAACATTTCAGCAACTGCAGAATTTCACCTGGGGGGGGGGGGGGGGGCAGGGGGGCATCTGCAGACAGCTCCCTACAGCTCTGCAAAACACGACTGCAAAATAAAAAAAAAAAATCAAGTCCACAAACGCTGCACAGCCACCTACACACGCCAAATGCCCACGGAGATAATCTCACCCCCGTCGGCAAACACTCAGTGGTCCGCAAAGCGGAGCTGGGCTGAACAACGCGGCTACAGAAGACAAGGGGAGAAAATGGGGGCGGGTGAGGTGGGAGAAGGCGGGGGGGTGGGAGAGAAGGGGGGGGGGGGCACTTGGCGACTTATTTGCCACAGTTTTAGAAATACGCACACCCCCCCTCCCCGCCACCCCCGTTTCCCCGGGGGATGCTCGGGCAGGTCCCGAGCGGCCCCAGCCCCCCCCCCCCCCGGCGCTGGAAGGGCCGTGGCTGCGAGGGAGCCGGGGCCGGCCCGAGGGCCGCCGGGGGGAGCCCCCCGCCCCGCCGCCCCTCTCACCCACCGCATCCCGGGGCAGCCAACGGCTTCCTGTCCGCCCCGGGCCCGCCGGCAGGACGCTGGCCGGGGGCCGCCCGCAGCCCGGCCCCCTTCGGCTCCCCCCCCTCAACCTCGCCCGGCCACCCCGGGGCTCCGCAGCCCGGCCGTGCCCCGGGAGGGGGGCGGTGGGGCAGCCCCCCACCCGCCGCCGCGGCCTAGGTGGGTCAGCGGCCGCCGCCCGGGGAAGGCGGAGGGCGGCCGACCCCCGCTCCCTTCCCTTCCCTTCCCGGGCCGGCACAATGCGGCGGGCACGGCCCGGCACGGCGCGGCCGAGCGGAGCAGGCCCCGTCCCCGTCCCCGTCGCTTCCTTCCCCCAGCCCTTCCCAGCCGGGGGAGCGGGTCACTTACATGGCTGGAGCCCCGGGGAGGAGGTGATGGGAGGGTGGCGGCGGCAGGGAAAGGGAGCCGGGGAGGGAGGCAGGGGAAGGGGAGGGAAGGGGGGAGCGAGCCAGCGAGCGAGCGAGCGAGCGGGGGGAAGGGGGAGGCTGGCGAGGCGGGCTCTCCGGCGGGTGCCGAGCGAAGGCCTCACTGGGCTCCCGGCAGCCGCCGCCTCCTCACCATCCCCGGGCGGCGGGCGGCGGGGCGGCTCCTCCTCCCCCTCTCGCAGGCGCTCGGCCCATGGGGCTCACACGCCCGCTCCGGCTGCCGGCTTGCCTTCCCCGCCGCTCCGCCTCGTCCCCGCCGCCGCCCTGCCTCCGGCCGGGAGGAGGGGGGGAGGCCGCCCCTCGCCTCGCTCAAGCAGCCCCCCCCGCAACCGCCGCCGCCGCCCCCCCACGCCACCGGGCCGAGCTCCCGCAGCCGGGGCCGGGCTCGTCCCACACGCGTCTCCGCGGCGCTCGCTCACATCCTCCGGGGAGCGGCCGCCGGGTCCTACCGCCGCCGCGCCGCTTCCCGCCCGCCGCGCTGAGGGGCCGCCCCGCTCCGCGCCGCTCCGCTCCCCGGTGGGGGGGGGGGGGGGGGCGGGCAGGACGGAGGGGGTCTGGGGGGAGTTCGCCGCCGAGGGGCTCGCCGCCCGGCCCCGCTTCGCCGCCCTCCGAGCTCCCCTCAGCGCGGCGGGGCAGCGCCCGCCGCTGCCGCCGCCGCCCCCCTCCGCCCACCCGCCAGGCCGGCCCCAGGCCCCGAGGGCGGCGTTTCCGGGCCCCCGGCGCGGCCTGGCCCCGGGGCGGCCCGGCGGAGGGGTCCCGCGCCGGCCCCTTGACCCGGGCGTTTGGGACGCCGTGCCCCGTGAGGTGATGTGGCCTCTCCTAACCGGGCCCTGCGGGAAGCCGCCCAGCCTTAGGAGCCTGGTGCCCGGAGCGTGGACGATTTACCCCCAAAAACCAGGGGCCCGACCCCGCCGCCCGGCATTTCAACCTCCGGGGAAGGGCCGGGCCCCCGTAAAACCTCTTGGGGTGCCACCAGCAAGCTTCCCCGGCAAAAGCAGGGGGTGCCAGTCCGCTCACCCTGCGCTCGGAGCTTCCCCTCGTGCCCGTGGAATACCAACTGATTAAATGATACGGTATCGCGGTACCTCGGGGGGGTTATTCCGACATCCCTTTGCTCAGCAGGCGGGCTGCGAGGCTTGGAGAGGTTAGGCCACGGCCCCGGGGACTCTGGGCGGCGAAGGGGCCGGGGCGGTGGGGCTGGACGCTGCTCTCCTCGCCGCCTCGCTGCGCTCGAGGCCGCCCTGCTCTCGCAGCAGGAATGGCTCAAAACATCACGAATGACTTGAACTATGGCTTTGCAGCGTGGCAGCGTGTTGTCAGATTTTTAAGAGCTGTCCTGCTCTGAAAAACGACGTTGTGGAAATGCCTTTGACAGATTTATTAGCGCTCCGCGCTTCCAGTATCAAAATTTGCCCTCTTTGGTCATTAAGGGATTTTGTTTATTTTCTAATTGACAGAGCCATAAACGCTAACTGGGCTGTAAGAACTGATTGCGTTTCTTCAGAAACGTATGATCGCTGATAAGCGCGTTTCTGCAGTCGGAGGCTAGCTGGAATTTAGAAAACAGCACATCTTCCCACAGCTTTACACTCTTAAAATAAAGGTGCATAAAAGGCATTTACAGCAGTAAAGCTGGGGAATACGACTCTGCCTTTACACTGGTAGCAAACCTGTTTGATACAGTAAGAGGCTTTTCTACCACATCATTTGAATGATTGCACACATTTAGTGAAATTCACTTTCTTCTTTCATTTTGATCTACTCAGTCTGTCTAATCCTAGCTGTCATGAGGGTTCCTGAGCATCAAATGGATCGCTGGATTTTGGGTACACCAGCGTGCAGAGGAGCCAGCGACGAAGACAGAGGAGGAAAGGCTTCACTCTTCTTCATGGTGCAGGGAGAAAGAGCAAGACCTCCGTTCCCACCGAGGAACAGACCAGTTCCTCCTGGCAAAGCTGCTATACCAGCGTGGCATTTTCTGTGGCTGTCCTTTAGGTTTACTGGGGCATATTTCAGCACAGTTTTAAAAATGTACCATTTGGGCAACTTAGCGGAATAAGCAGACCGTGTGGTACAGGCCCAGTTACCTAGTTTAGAGTCAGATCCTCATCTGCTGCAGGCAGTGGAAAGATTTCTGTTGATACCAGGGCAGAATGAAATAAATGGCTGTGAGAACTCTCTAAGATGCAAAGGTAATGGAAAGGAAAAATCTGGGTTTCTGATCACATTTCGACCTACTCTGCATTACGTACAGAATATTTAGCGTAGATTAAAATGTAGGTAGGCATTAAAGATACATTTAAAATCAAATTAATCATCAGTGTGCAAAGTTTGCAGGCAGCTCAGAGGACATGTATCGAACTTAACAAAAACAAGAAGAAAATTAATTTTTGAACTAATTTTGAGTCTTCAGACCGCAGTTACACCTAGCAAGAAAGAGCATGTGTAAGTACAGCAGTTCACAGGCTGTAAGACTCTTCTGTCCAGGCAGGGGGATCTCTGGTAATAGATCTGATTGCCGGAGAGCTTTCTTGCCTTCCTGCCAAACCCTGTCCTGATTGATAAGCTCCCAGGCTGTGTGGTGAGCAAGGTCATTAGGACTTCCCCCTGCAAATGAAGCAGCAGTTTAAAAAATAAGGTCATACAGTAAACAGTTTTCTGTCCCGAAGAGAAGAAAATAAACCTCAGTTGTTTGCTAGAAAGGAAGTGCAATTAAAAAAAACCCCAAATTTCAACACGAACAGATTGTTTAGATTTGGCAATTGTTGATTTACAATGATGAAAGACAGGCCGAAACTAGAAAGTTTGGATCCTGATCTGGATCTGACATTCCCCAAAGTTGAGGGGGAAGTGCGGTTCAGCGTCTGGAGTAAGGGCTTATCTTTCAAACACAGCAAAGTACTGTGGATAAAAATACCCAGGTGAAGTAGGAAGTGCCTGGTCTGCAACAACAAGAGTGACTTTGTATTGACAATGAACAAAAGCAGCTTTTTTTTTTCTTTTGAGAACAATGAAATCACTCAAGAATTGTTATAAATGCAAACAATGTGGGTTTTATCACTCAGTTATCATCAATGGGATTATAGTCTATAACCCTAATTTTCAGGGAAGTCCCTAGATTTCCCTGAGCGCGTCCTCAAATTTCACATCTGTTGACTCTAGCTTATTAAGTGCTTCAGGATAAGGTGCATCAACTGTTCCTTGGTATTATATTACCTAAAAATACTGAACGTAAGGGTTAGTGGCAAAGAATGGTTGAATGCCAAACAGCGTATCAATACCACGCCAGAAGAGCAGGCACTCCTCATCCATTTTTGACACATATGTAGGTAACATACAATTTGATGTAACTTTTAAAAGTTATTTTAAAATGTTAAAATTAAGCAGCTTGGGATAAAAATGGTTTTTTATCCAGTCACACATAAGAAGAAAGACTAGCACGGTAAAATGAAGTGGAATTATTGAGTTAACCCCCAGTAGAACAAGTTCTGTTCCGTGATTGCAAGTAATGACAGCACCTTTATGGGTCAACAGTGAATTTGTTCCTCCCTTTTAAAAAGGTGGGCTGTACTCAAAGGTACTCAAAGGAAGAGACTATATGACATCCTATTAGAATTACAGAGCTAGTATCTCAGTCTAGGCATTAACAGCTTTTAAACAACTCAGGTTTGGTCTCAAACAGAAATCTAGCTCAATAAAAATACAAATTAAAAGTGCGTTTCATGGCACCAAATATAATAAACATAGCTGTGCTTCTAAAATTGAATGAATCCAGTGTTTGAAGGTGTATTTCTCAATAGCAAAACAATAGCAGGCTATCTGGAAAAAATAATGAATGTAGTCGTACCGAAACATTGTAATTTTCCTTTTTAGAAATCCATCTTTTGAATAAATGTATGATTTTGTTTGTACTTCTCCAATGAAATTCCTACAAGACTAAGTGTCAGCTAAACTGGTAACATGAAGAGCAGCAAACTGAATGACACCTGTTTGTTGAAGCGTTTTTGGGAGCTCTTCCCAATGGCTTGCTAAAAGTCCTGGGAAAGATTGGACAGGAGCCCTAGGTCTGGTTTCCAGCTTCTGTTCCCGGTCACCAGGGTGCTCAAGCTGGACAGCCCTGGGATGGCGGTGGGCTTTCTCCAGCTGGAGCAGGAGGAAGAAGGCACGCTTCGCAGTCCCGCAAAGAGCTTTTTCTGGCTGGGTCACGAACGCTGCTGACAAACTCCAAAGTGAGAGCAGTACAGTCCTCTTGACCAGGAATGATGACAGCCGTGACAACGGGCAGCAAACACGCTATGGGGAATTTGCTATATAAACAGGAACTGAACTGGTTTGCATAGAAAATGCACTAGTTAGATATAGAATGTACAAAAATAGCAAGTGTATCAGGTCTGTCCCATATACCACCACAGCTGCTTTTGTTGTTACAGTAATAACCCCAAGTCCCTGCCTGGACCAGGCACCATTAGGCAACATGGAGACACATCAGAAGACATGGGTTTTGATCTGAAGGGACTGAAGTCTGCTTCAAACCGCTGCTTTTCCCCCTTGCTTATAAAATAACATGTCTTGAGTTCTTAGTTCTGGGAGGATACCTGAAAATGCAGAAAATTCCAATGATCTGTGTGAAGAAACATCACAATCTTAACTCTAGTCAGAAAGGCAAATCCTCTGAGATGGAAATACTGAAGTTATAGACACATATTAAAAGAAAAGTAAAAACTTCCAGGCTCCTGGTGCATTCCCAACTCTCCCACACCCAACGCTGATTATGCTCTTCACCTAAAATTACAGAGTCAAGCACAATGTGGGCACGTTAACTTGGGTGCAGTTTCAGTGATTTTTTTTTTTTACAGTTTTTTTCCAGTTTACCCCTGCAGATCCCCACACGGAAACGTGGAAGGAGCAGCAACTGTGCTGCTGGAAGCAGGCACTCACACAGCAGTGGGTTCTTGGAGCACTGGTTCTGGCTGCTTTGAGCTCCAGGGGAAAGCCAGCGCAGAGCAGGTCAGTCTTCCTCATGACATTTGCAGTTCCCTAGAGATCAAGAGCTGTAATCGAGCTGTTAAGGTTTTAGGTGCTATGGTGACAGGGGTTTCCTAGATCCTTTAAAATGTGTATACGTATGACATTTATCCAGTGGACTGGCAGGTTTTTATATTATTTGTATATTAACGCCAGATGAGAAGGGATTGCTTTTAATTTCTTCAGTGCATTTTTAATGGCATCTGCATGCATGCAAAAATCTGCTACCCTTTGAAACACTTCCTCAAAATTGTATGGTTTGGAAACTTTTTTAAGGGCAGAAGTGACCGTTTCAGCATCATCCTGGTCTGACCCTCTGGCTACTGCAGCCATAAAATTGCACTTAGTGATGTCTTCATCTGTATTCGCATGTCATAGGTAAAAGAGAAGACACTACCATGCATAAAAGCAGGAAAAGAGAGGAAAGATGAATTCATATCTTTGGTGCTCTCTTTACTTCAGAGCCCTGCTGCGTCCCTGTTTCTGCAGTCATGCCAATCAGACACCAACCAAAAAGCAATGGCTTATGGAGCAACAAGGGAGAGGAGTTTCTGCTTTATTTATAATACAACAAGCAGTCTTATGAAAGGAGAGCCCCAGTAATAATTTATATATTATATAAATATTTATATATATATAAATAAACATATTTTAAATATATATAATTTTTTTTTTCTGTTTGAGCATCTCCCTCCTGTAGTTCTTTGATGTCTGATCAGGTTTGAGCTCGTGCTACCCCTTGCCCTCGGTGACATCACTAAGGTCTCCTTTTCTGCCTGACTTCTTATTGTCACAAAACTTCTGAGTGCTTTTACTACACAGTAAAGCTACACCAACACTGCTCTTGTTAGCTGTGCCTACAGATAGGTTCATGGCTGTTGCACCCTGTGGCCAGAGTTATGTCGATCTTGCTTTGAGTGGCAGGGCTCCTCTCCAAGCCTGAACATTCTTCTTCTCCCCCTGGCCTGAAGATTCCTGTGGGGAACAAGCTGAGCTGTGCTTGCTCTGCGTGAGCAGTAGTGGCCCTGGAGGAGTGGTTTTCTGGAGTAATCACTCCGTTGGTGTGGAGGACCCCATCACCACACCAAAGGTGTTCCAGTGGAGTGGGGGTGCTTCGGGCTAGCTGCAACGGGGTCCTACGACTGCATGCCCAGTGGTGGCCAGAGTTCACGTGAACTGGTCTGGAGGATCTCACTGCTTTAGGTTCACGGGAAGGGAGCCCAGTTGATGCACTCCCAGATTGGTCCATGATACAAACTGAAGCACAGTAAATCGGTATGATCAGGAGATTTGTTTCGGTAGCACACTCCTGATTCAGATGTGCTAATGTAGACACAGCCATTGAAAACATTGCTGCCACATGAGCTGATGGTATCCAGAAGTTAAGAAAACATTAGGAAGAAGAATAAGTTTAAGAAGATATTAGGAATAAGAACCAGGCACATGCACAAACACTGCAGAATTCAGGCTAAAAAACCCTGCGTGTGTGCTGATATAACAAGTACCTACTTGGTTGCCCTCACCACCCCACCCCTCACCACGCTCAGCACATAACATCAGTTTTCCTGGACCTCAAGTCATCAAATATGGCCTGTCTGCTGAACTTCCCATCCCAGCCTTGAACAGAAAGGCTCACGCATTAAGCTGGGTCCACTCAGAGGCTGTGGATTACAGGGCCATCCATCCCTTCGGGGCTGTGTGGACAGGACCTACCTCTCGGCATGTCCGTGTCCAGTGCTGAGCACAGTCTCTGCAGGAGCTCCTCGGTGCTTGTCTGACATACATGCTAAATATTAAAATGATAAGGGCAACTGTGAAAGAAATCAACCTGTTGACCTGCCTTGCAGTCTTTACTGCCCTCAGCCTTGTCATCTGCATTCGGCTGGAGAACTGGCTGCTCCTCAGCCAGATATTCGTTGCCAGCCTGGAGGGAATCAGGCCCACTGTATTTTTCTGCCGCATCCAGCCTGGCTCTCACGCAGCGTTCCCGCTGCAGCCCCTGAGCCTGCCAGGACAGGCTGGAAGTTGTAGAAAATGATGTCACCAGATGGGCAGGGCTTCTTTTTGCCACCGATAACATCTCAGCAGATGTCCTCCAAATGTGCTCATGGTTCTTCCCATTATAGCATCTTTATTCTCCATTTACCTTTCACCGTCCCACCTTTTAAGTTAGCAAAGAGGTTACTCTTTGCTAAAGACTTATTTATGTGAAAAAATGGAAAAGAGCTTTGCTGCAGTTGTTTTAAGTGCTTTTGATTTATTCTTGGGCAGGAAAACTTTGCAATTCACTAAAACACCAGTACTCAGACACTTCAAAGCACATAGGTACCAGACTCCCACTGAAAAAGTTTATGATTTTCCCTTGTTCATTTACCCTCTTCCATAATTAATAAATAAAACAAGTCATCAACTGCTACACTGCATACCTTACGCAGGCACCCCTGTGATCCCGTTACCTATAATCTGTTCCCCTATAATCTGTTCCCCATAAATCCTGCAGGTTTTACTCCCACCTACTGCATCTCATCCCTATTTAGAAAATCAGATCTACCCCAGGGAATCCTTCTGGACATGTAGAGTTCCACTGAAATCAGCAGGGATCTGTTTAAGCACATGCCTGCAGAGAGTATCTGTTATTCTATATTTACACAGTACCCAGCATAATAGGACATGAAACCTGATTAAAGCCTCCGAACGCTACTGCCATGGAAATCAGTCTTGTTATTGACTGATGACTCAACATGTCTGAATTTAGATGGAAGAGGGCTACTTTCAATTCCCAATTCTTTTATAGACTCTCTGCATAACCTAGCCAAGTCATTTAATCTCCATACCTCAGACACTCCTGTATTTAATGCAGAGAAAATCAATCATTGATTAATTCCCTTCCCCCAGCCCCTTCGCTGTTCTTTGATTATAGGATCCTTGGGGCAGACGTTGCCTCTTGTGAGGTGCCAGGACACTGCACAGCACCAGGGAGCTCTGGCAATCCTATAAATGATAGAATAACAATCATGTTTAGTAGCACAGAAGCAGCTGTGATTGCCCTAATATTTGTCCTCACAGAGTCATTTTTAAATTGAAAGCACACCTGGGACAATTCAATTCCAGAAGAGGCTCAACCTGAGCCTGGGACGATGACAACCCCAGAGTAACCTGAGCTACAGCATTGCCTTTAACAAAGTAAGAAAAAGTAAAACGAAGAGAGTCATAGATTTTTTTAGAAAATGTAAAGCAATATGGATAGATTCAAACCTTAAATAAAATACCAGCAGCCACGCAGCTTTCCCTCTTCGTGAGAACAGATGTGGAAAGCTATTATTATAATTTGCAAATAATGTTACCCCCCTTATGTGTGTCATTGGAGCTTTTTTATGACACGGCTTCAGCTAGACAGTTTCTTACATAACACTGTTACTCTGTTTTTATTTCAGTCGTAGTTGTTAGGTGATGGTTTTCCGCGTATAGGTTCTATTAATAAATAGCCATTAGTTACACAGCTAGTTATCTCTCAAAAAATTAGTATTTTGAAATTGTGAAGATATCTCCTAGGTGAGAATATTTGCCAAAAGTTAAGCGCAGGAGCAAATACAGATCCCTGCAGGTATGCCATACACCTTGCAGAGACGACCATTATTAATACAAATCACTTCAATTAATATTGACATGTGAGCTAATTAATAGTATGGTGGTTGATAAACAAGACCTCACTCATTTTATCCAGGCATTTGTTAATCACCTGCCTGACATTGCAGCTGACCGGTGAGGACACACTCCTGCTCTAGGAACGTTGTGGGTTTTGTGTGCGTTCCAGTTTACCGGGGATTGGCTGTACCTTGAAAATAGCAGTATTTCTGAGCCATGGGATATAAAGTTTTGTGTCTACCTGCATCACAGCTGGGATATAGTATGCATCAGTCCATGCACAATAAGGTAAGTATTATCTCCCGTGCAATGCTACAGTAAATTCTCACATGATTTGCTGATCTTTTTTTTTTTTTTCCTTCTCTCCCCTATTTCCACCCCCCCGACATCTGACAGCACTGGCAGCTTCCACAGCGCTCTGTAACAGCAAGCACACTGCGACACTGTTGCAGGGGTTCCCTACAGCAGAGCTTTCCCAGTGCCACTGATCAAGCCACAAGCACTAGTTAAGTAATGCAAGGTTGCTCTAATTCCCTGACTCATCTCCTGTTCCCCCTGGAAATCCTAAACGTGGTTCTGGAAACTAAACTGCAGTTCTCTGGCTGCAGCAGGGTGAAATAACTTGGATTGCTGAGTCACTGCGTTGACCCTCACAGCTCAAATTTCTGTTTATGGTTAGCAATAGTCAAAAATGCTCATTGTAATCTTATCACGGTTGAGGTACTAACTGCACACTCCCTGGAAATGCATTCAGCCTGGCTTTCGGCTCGGAGCTCAGATTCCCCAAATCAATATTTGCGTAATGTTTACAAAAACACCTTTCGTTTTAAGTAGCCTTGAATTATTATATTCTTGAGGTCCTTTTTTTATGCATATGTCATCTTAGAGCTAATCAGCATTCTGCTCTTGCATTTGTAAGTGCTGAGAAAGTCAGGTCTTAAAAAGCCATAACTCCTCGACAATTTCTGCCCGTCAATAGCTCGTACAAGCTGTTTGGGTGTAGTAAGTAGTGTGGAGGAAAACTGAAGATCAAATTATTCTCAGGTATGAATTAAATCTATTGCTTTGTAGCCGCTGACAAGTCTCCTTGCTCTGCATGATGAAATTCTCATTATGTACTGCATGCTTTTACAAATGCTGCTATCCTTCTGAGCATGATATATGTTTCTCCGATAGAAATCTGTGTTTTACTACAGTGGCATCACTATGCAACACTTCTGATAATGTTAGCTATGAGTCCCACCGTTTTAGATGCAAACCTTTTGTTCTGGTCCGTGATGTGGCGTGGAATGTATTTGAAGTGTGCCTGTCTGCAGAGACAAATGGAAGAGTAGAAACACTCGCGTGCTACAGTCTGTTTCTAGAATTGATCTTGACCAGTCAGCATAAAATGCATCGTGTCAATGAGATTGCCCTAATGCTCTTTCATTAGGAAAAATGATTCCTCTTGGGCATGGGGCAAACAGGAGTTGAGTGGGGATGCCTCCACCACCCCTTCAAACTGGCTAATAGAGAAAAGTCTGCCTGCAATTCAAAGCAAAATATGGAAACAGATCAATGTAAATAAAGATGAAGGAAGAGGAGACTCACATCAGAGAATGAAAAGGCATGTGACCAGTTTAAAATGGGCTTCTGTTAAAAGAGCTCTCTTCAGTGACCTTCTTTCCTGCCATGTGACCAAATTCTTCAATCAGGCACTGTAAAGGAATGCTAAAATTGTCTTTATTTTCATTTCAGATCTGGCCACGTTAGCATGTACTTGCTGTATTCATTTATTGCCCAAATAATCTCACTTTCTGCTGAAATCAAAGGGAGTTTTTCTTGTAACCCCTCTCCTGGTTCTGCTCTGGGCTGCAGCGGTGGTGCCTGCAACCTTTTACAATTCCGAGGGCCTGGGGCCAGCCAGCTCCCTGTTATCAGGCCCATCTGGGAAGGGAGCAACTCATTTTAAAGCCAGCAAGTGGCTCTGGAAAAAAGCTGGTCTCTCTGCAAGGTCCTGGGCTGAAGGGCAAACGCCTCCGAAAACAGCCAGCCCTGGGGTGAGCAGAGGGACCCTCTCTTTGGAGTTTATATTTAACCAAGCCAAATGTCCTGAAACAGGCATGGAGAGGTAGCAAGGTGGGTACCTGCATCTATGCAGCCTCTTTAATTTATCAAAATCCCTGCTGAATCACAGACCCAGACCTGGAGGCAGCATTCACTCGGTTGCACCCGGTGCCAAATGCAGCAGTATGGTAACTCCTTCTCCTCCACTCCCCCCACTTAGACTTCCAAGGTTCACAGAAGAATTTCTGACGTGCTTCAACATTGAACAAAGCAATCTCTGATCTTAAGGGGAAAAAAAAAAGGGTTCAGTTTAATACAAGCAACTGGCAAAGATTCAAATTGCATCTTATTTTAGCCAAAGCAGTTCACCAATCCTGAGGAAAGATGTGAATTTTCAGCTCCAGTCAGATGCCTAATTATTCATTTCTCCTTATCTTGCTTTTAAAATCTTGCCAAGGCTGCACCCATCCCTATATCTCTAGGCATTTGAATACCACTCAAGAAGCATCTGAACTCTTTGACGGTAGGCCTGTTTTCAAGTCACCAGGTAACCTCTCAGAAACCCCTGCAGATGACGGTGTGCTGACAAAGCACACCTCTCGCTGGAACGATGCTGCCTCTTACCTGTAGAGGTACCACTCCCTCCACCATACCTGAAGGGATCTCTGGGACTGTCAGCCTGGTCTCACGGGCAGGAGCATGCCCTTTTCTAGGGGATGCTTAAGCAGAGCTACTGTGTGTGACAAATAGTATCCCTTTTTTTGCTCTAGGCAGGGCCCAAGATTGACTCCTCAATCTGGTACTGACTACACAGTAGGGGCTTCCTCCAATTGCTGAGTCTAAAATTAAAGTGAACAGGAAAGAGGGTAAAACATGCAGGTTGTGCAGCATAGAATCAGACTTTTCAAAAATTCCAGTTTTGTTTTCCTCCCAGATTTGTTCCAACTTCCTCATCTTCCATTCCCTCCCCACCCATGTTTTCTACAAAGACCCCTTTCAGAGGTGCACCATAAACTTGTTTTCTTCAGAGCTTGATTTCAGCCTCGCTGAAGTCCCTGTCAGTTTTGAAGAAGGATGTGAGAGGATCACATCTGAGCCCCAGAGGAAGGACAACGCTTTGGCTTCTGGCAGGGCATCAATTATAAAGCCAGAAGAGACTTTTTTATGTGCCACTTGCAATTAGAGGAGCAACCTGAGTGATGGATAACTCTTGTGCAGGCTTTCCACAGGGGACAGTTTCACCCAGGTAAGGGTTAGCCCCACCAGGAGAGACTGATGGCACCTTGTCTGGCCTGCGAAAAGTGCTATGCAAGCCACAGGATCAGTTTCTTAGCATATCATGTAAGAGGACGCTATGGTTTCCTGCATCATCTCCCACTTTCAAATCTACTTATACTGTATTGCTTATAAAAGTGATTATTGTTCATTACCCTTGGCTTCAAAAATGGCCTCCTGCCACTTTGGACTACAGGACATGTTGAGAATTAAATTTATTTCAGTTCCCTCTCTTTTGTCGGTGGCTTTGTGCATGGGCTTCAGGTTTGGATGAGGAAAGCTTAAATGAAATTTGGATTGGCTAATGCAGAACCAAAGTGTCTTTTTTAACCTTACAAACCTTTCTGAAACACAGCATTTTGTGTGGTCCCTGGAGAACATGTGACACCAAAGCCCCTCTCTGAAGAGCCTGGCTGCGTTTCTCTTATGCTTTAGACAGAGCAGGCATCAGTGACATTGATACATAATTTAGTCACCACCTTCAGGGTATGTTAAATTAGCAAATTCTCTAATTTGCTAGGAATTCACATAGATGAACTGATGATTAAATAGGTGATTGAACTGAAGAACCCAAATGTTGCTAATTTAAATGCCATCTATGTCTAGACCACTCTCCTTGTTACATTCTAATTGACCTAATTATTGCCAAAACCACTCTTTTTGTCATTTCTTTTGCATTGAGATCATTCTGTATGGGGGCTGGATGTGGGAGGAGGGCTGTTCTGGTGTATTCCAACAGCAGAGAGTATTTTAAGCAGCAAGTGTGGATAGCAGCAGCAGTGACTGGTTATGAAGCTGGAGAGCTTCACATAGACCCGGGGAGAAGATTGCGGGCTACCTGTTTGAACTTCTCCACTGCAAAACCACATCCATTTTTGTGATGTCTTAAGAATGAACACATCTCCGAAGAGGTCTTCTCATTTTTAGTGGAGTTTCAATATTAGTGCTCAGACATTCGATTGAGTTACTGCCATTTGACAAGCTAGTGCTTGTCAGCCCAACTGAGCTGGGCAACTGTTACAACCGTGTGCATGCTTCGTCTCTTGTGAAGGCAGTGGAATGGCACTTCTTGTGGTGGGGAAAGCAAAACTGAAATAGCACACGGTTGCTGTAGGGAGCTATTGTTATTGCTTGTAGGAGCAAGTACGCACGGAGTTACCACATCTCAGCTGACATGAGGTAGCTTGTTCTCTTGCAGTAACTGGATCGTGTATCTGAGCCCTGCAGAGACCTGGGTTTCCCTCACATAATAGCATTATCTTTAATTTATAGTAGCGAGGACATCAGCTGTTGGATGAAGGAAAGCTGAATGTTAAAACACCATTCTAGTCCTCTAGAACCTCTATCTTTAATGTCAGAAAAACACCCAGACTGCCTGTAGGTACTCTGCGTGGAGAATCCACCATGGTCATTGGTAAGCCGTTGCAGTGGTTCCTCGTCTGCCCTAAAAACATGCTCTACACATTCAGACTGAACTGAAAATGTTTCACCTTCCAGCTCCTGGTCCTGTTTTACTTTTGGCTGTTGGATGATCACCAAAAGTTACGTACAATCGTCAATGCAGCCAGAATGGCTGTAATTACATTTAACTCTTCTACACTGCTCTGGCAGATATCAACATGTGTGACCAAAGCACTCTCTTGTTTCCCTCATTTAGAGAGAGAAACTGAAGTGAGGGAAAGAAAGAATGACTTGCCTAGGGTCGTACACAAAATCAGTGATGGTGCGAGTAGGAGAACCTGGATGGCCTGGTTCAGGGATTGTCTCATGAGGCAGCAACATTTTAACCAAAGTTCATACTACCTTTAGCCTGTCCTTCACTGACTTTAGCTGAATTACCCCCGGCTCGGGTCTGGTGGCTGAGAGAAAAGAATGAGGCTTAAGATGCATAAAAATGCATTTTGTTATCTCTGGTGGGTGCTTTGATTTTTCTCAGCTTTCTGTAGCTGGAGACGTGTCAGTCAGATGCTGTGCCAGATGTTTCCCACAAACTGTCACATAAATGAAATAGCTGGAGTGAGGTAGGAACGTACCCGATTGCCGACCGGCTGCCAGCGTCCGCTGACTGCGTTCGGCAAACCACGGCTCTGCTCTCCTTCCAGTCAACCTCAGACCACCTGCCCATCCAAGAGACCCAGAGCGGCTGGTGATGGCCACAACATCTGGGAGAAGACAACCTTAAGTGGCCACCCTGGACCAGGCTGCCCCTTTCCTTCACTCCCAAACATTCAGGACCCCTCAGCAGGGGCTGGTTGGTGTGGGACTCATGTAGGGGCAGTGCTGAAGACCTGGGCAGAAGGGCAGTTGCACAACCGTGAGGAGGAAATAGCCCAAAACTTGTTAGTGTCAATGGTCCTGCTCCAAAACCCTTCCGACAAGTTCCCTGGTAAAGTTTCTTTTCCAAATCTGGAGTGCCAGGCGGGTGTTTCCTTCAGACAGGACTACACCTGGGTCTGGGGCTTTATAGGAGGTTTTCAGCTTACAGAGCACTGGATGTTTTCTGTCGCATCAGGCCATCAGAAATTTCTGGTGTACTCATTTCTCAAATTAAGTGCATAAAAAGATGGTGCAGGCAGCCAAGTCTCACACAGATCCGGCCGCGTACTGCCAAATCTTTAGACGCCGACACTGACCGATGCAACCAGCAGCAAAAAGCTGCTCGCTAAATCCAGCAACCTCCTCTGGAGGTGGTGCACGATGTGCAGATGCAGAACGTCCCACCTCCCCTGCGTACCACCAGCCAGAGGATCCCCAGCCTGGTCCCAAATTTCCTGATCCCACCATGCTACACCGATAGCAGGGAAATGGGTCTTTTCCTTTCCTCGAGACAGGCTCTCCCTTCCCACCCTCGGATCCCTCAGTTCTTGTGGATTTCATCCAAGAAATAAACCCTTTCTTAGCAAATTTAGAGATAAAAATCGGTGTAACAGCAGCTCTGCCCTTCCAGTGCTTTGTGCATTTTTATTCACTGCACCTTTGGATGTATCTTAGGATGCTTGTGATTTAGGAAATCAACCGTCACCTGAAACAATATCCTACATAAACCCTCTGACCGCATCAATGATCTCTCCTCTGCCCATCACAGACTCCCCTCCCTCTTCTGGTTCTTCAGGGAGCTCTTCAGTCTTTTCCAGGTTTTCTGTGTTAGTCCTCTGTCATTTGCTATGATCAACTTGCACATAAATTCATGAGGCATTTGCAGATAACTTTTTCTTTTTTTTTTTTTGTACTTATAACACGATTTTTCACTTATGATTTTCCCCAAACCTGGGAACTAAAGTTCTTTTTGTGTGCACAGTATTTTTCTCTGAACAATATTTCTGCATGCAGTTAAAAAACCCTGATTCTGTACATTTTATAAATAAAGCCTCTAGACTTATATTTAGATTACAATGATCTTTTGGGCATGAACTGTCTTTCCAGTCTCTATTTATGAAGCACACAACACAATAGTAACAATAAAAACAGTGTCATCTAGTTGCATTCAGACAGTAAATATCTATTATCAGCTATATCTGGATATCCTCCTTTCATCAGTGGCATGTGAAAAAAAAACTTCCATGAAAATTTCTTACTGGAAAAAAAAAAAAAAGACTTCCAACAAAGAGAAATATTCTTGGGAAATTTCAGTTTTATTCATTTTGTTGTTGCTTTCGTTGGAAAACTGGGCACCTTAAATCCCCTGCAAAAAGTTATGTTCAAACAAAACTTAGGGGTTTGGCATGTTGAGGTAAAAAACCCCATAATTTTTAGTTTCAGCCCAAAACTACCAACAACAGAGGATGTTTTCTAATTAAAAATCAAAATTTCCTCTTGCTATTCTTTTGTTTTTCAACCAAAACTGCCGAGCAACACTTTATTGCCAACTCTAGCACAAATAACCTCTCTTCTGGTTTTGACAACTTCCTTGGGATTATGTTGCTCTATTTCAAGTTCTTCCTTGTTTTCTTTCCTCTACCTTAATGCCAGCGTTGGCACCGAAGCTTCCCTTAATGATGACATATGTTCCTCACTCATTCAGAATATGATCTAACTCTTTATATAGAGCATCTGTTTATTTATCTGTGGGACATGTGGCTCGAACATAAACTTGAATGAGCTGTGGGAAAGGCCAATTTTAAATATGAAAATAGACTAGCATTGGTGTACTTACAGACACTCGCAGCTCCCTAATCTGATTACTAGTCACAGAAAATGCTTAGACATTCTCATGACAATTAGTATAAACATTATTCTTTCCACTGGAAAAAAATATTATCATAGCTGGACAAATAAACTGACCTGCAACTTGAAAATGAATGTCATTTCAAAATTGCCGTTGAAGGCATAATTCAGTAGTGGTGCTTAATATTCTCAGCTGTCATCAACCATGCAGTAATTAGTTTCAGTTCTAATGAATATTTATTTATATGAACAAGGTATAAGCATTGCAAATATCGTATGTATTTGACCACAGTTTATGATGATGATATTGTATGATTGCATGTATGTATTCATTATTATTACATGAATATTTTATAGATCAGTGTAAAATGTAATTACATTCTAGTATGTTTGCTTAATGTCAGTGTCAACAGTTTGATCGAGATTAGCATAAGATCAAGTCATTTTCTCAATATGGATCCAAGTTTCTCATCTGTGGTATCAGGATCAAGATTTTGGGGATCATAAATCATAGCAAGGTTCTCAGGGTACTTGATGTTTTCTACAGCTTGAATCACTTGATAGAAAACTTCTCAACTCAAAGGCAAACATAGAAGAGGGGGGAAAATCATGTTTAGTTTTCTTGAATGTTTTATCCTAGAAGAATCAAAGAGACAGAGCGTTTAGTTGAGTGTGATGCAAAGATCTGCAGTCCATTTAAAGACATTTATCCATCGTTCTTGCTAGTTTCAGGAAGAGTCCTAAATACAAGAAATTTTTGTATCCTGCTGTCAGTAAGAATAAGATATTGTTTCATCGCATGCTAACACCTAAACTCTCTATTACATCAGTTGTTTAAAAAATTCCCATTTGCCTGAAATGTTGGAAGTTCTCTGTAATCACAAATATCCCCTAAAAATTAAAGATCAGAGAAAAAATAAAGCACTGCTTTCTATTTTTGTCAGTGTTTACTTTGTTCCATTGTTCGCGTGTCATACACGAAGCCATTTCAGTTTCCTCCATCGAGACAGTTTCTCTTGCAGTTTCAGCGTGTTTCTCACAAAGCAAGCTGGCAGAGAAAACATGTTTTAAAAATCGGAAAATGTGATTGTGAAACCACAAACTTGTGTTTTGTACAGAGGAGAGGTGAAGATGGTCAGAGAGCGCTACTGCATAGAAATCCCTTTAATCTAAGTTTGGAATTGACAAAGTCTTACTAAAGATGAAACTCTTCACTTTTATACTCATACCAGCCTTGGTATCAGAACCTGTGTACATATGCGTGTGGGAGATGATTTCTCAATATTATTCAGCTACATAATTTCCCTTTTTTCTTGTGATTCCCCATTTTCAGCACCTTTCATTTGCTAGTACTGCTGGCCCAAATTGTCGATCATTTCTGAAATACTTCTGCTGACATCCTAAATCATGAAGATTTCGCTTGATTAATCCGCCAGTGCTGCAATGCCAAGGCAGCACTGTGGGACTTGGCTGAGGTCCATTGCTGGCTTGGTCCATTTTGATGTTGCTCAGGATTTGCGGTTTTTTGTAATGTTGATGGGATGGAGGGGAGCGTGAGGTGGGAAAGAAACCCTTTCCATGGAGAGGTTCACAAACAACTTGGTTTTCTAAGCCTCTTAATTGTGAAGTGCGTGATGATATTTTCTGCTAGTTGCTTTTGACAATCTCTGAATGATGTATATGGTTTTTGTATATGACCTGGCATTTACTTGCCTTCCTTGCATGTAAGGTAGAACCTCACGTGTTCTGCAAGGGGCATATTGCCACCAGTGAAACCTGCCAGTGCTGCTCCTGGTCCCATTCCCCTGAGCATTACAGACCCAGACCATGCATGGATTTCATGAGACATCGGTAGCAGAGGTGTGGGAAGGGCTCCTGAGGTTCCAAGTGCTGAGAAACCCTGTGGAGGGAGTCATCTGATGGTCAGAAATCTCTTTTGAGGCTGAGTGGTGTGCTCTCTTGGAAGAACTGATAGATTTTTGTTGCTTTTAGGAAATGATTTGGTTTGGAAAAGTTCTGGAAAAGGAGGCAGGATTTGTCTTTGCCTGAAGTCCTTCTAAATTGTGTTGGCTCCTGAGGTTGAGATGGCTCCCAGGTGTTTGGACTGAAACCACCAGCCAAGGTGATGGTATGCACAGAGTTTGTCACGACATAATGTGCACAGTGCCTGGCACAGGCTTCGTAACACATTGAGTTATGGTAAGAGAGTGCCCAGACCCAGCGTCTCTGATATTTCCCTCTAAAAGGCCACCAGCTACCAAAGCCTTGAAAGATGCTTGGCAGAGGGGTGACAAGAGCCACAAGCTTTCTGGGCACTGCTGATTTTGGGGCTGTGTAGCACTCTGTGTTTCATGTCACGTGGGCTCTTTTTCTTGGTGTAACAGGTTGATTTCAGCACTTTGCCACCCTGCTTCTATCAGCCATTCCCGTAATTGCTGCATAGCCAGCACTGTTGTAACTTCAGCTGCTAAGCCTTCGGCTCTTCTTGGTTTTAATCTTCCTATCCTTTTCCCTGTTTCAAATCGCAAAGGTCCGTCCTCGCAAAGAATGGTCCTTTTCTCATTGCGCTACTGCTTGTTCTGCAGCTGAATCTTTCCCTGATGCTTCCCTGGTGCTTTGCATCTAAGGCACAACACAAAGACATGCAATGCAATGTGCTCCCTCCTTATTATTATAGATTGATGTTGAAAGGAGTGCTGCATCTAAGATTTTAATCAAGAAACTGCAGCAAGTTTATGAGCAATATATTTCTCTCTTAATTTGGCCAGCAACGAAAATATGGTTGGCAGGGGGAAAAAAGAGAACTCCTTCTCTCTCACCAATGTACTTTCCAACATGAAAAAAAGGGTTTTGAATAAAGTGGCAATATGGATGCATTTGAAACTGTGAAATGTGATTCTTAATTGCTCATGATTGTCTCTCCAACAACTGGTAGGTTAACCACGGCAGGCTGACAGCCTGTACTAACTGACAATCAATATTGTCGAAGCGCAGAACCTTTGCCTGCGAGACACAAAAACATTTCATTTTCAAACACTACAGGACATCTGCTTCTGGAGAGAAAAAGTTGCTTCTTCTCGGCAATATGCACCGACTTGTAACTTATTTTTCCTCCTTGCTCGGAGGAAACAAAAGTCTTCTTTATACCATATCCTTTCCACTAATCTGGCAGCTATCCAGTGTGGGTTTAAACAGATGTTCTGGAAAAAAATATGGCATATACAAATGAGATGGAATCCAGCAACTCAGTCATGGATTATTACAGATATAAAATACGAAGGGCTAAATTCTTCCCAGATACGCATCCTATATAATATTGGCACTAGATGTAAGAACAGCACACAAATAAATCATTAATACCCTCATTATGATAATTATTATATATTTAGCACAAAGACCCCAGGCTGGCTCAAACCCTTCGCATTAAATACTGTACAGATGCACGTTCAGGCTGAGGAGTTTATTCAAATGGCTGCATGCACCAAAGATTTAGATATATAAGTAACTTTACTTATGCATGTTTACAGGATTAAGCCCCACATGTGATTATATTATTGGCAACAATGGGCATTTCTTACTTTCCATGCTGCAGCCTTTGAATAAATCACACAATAATGAATGATTTGATGTTAAAAGGAAAGAATTTGAGTCTTGCTGCGTGTAAGTCTACTAAGCCTTAGGGCTGCCACAGGGTTAGAAGCTCAGTGGTAGAAATCATACGGACACACACTTCATAAATATACATTACACACAAGGCAATGAAACTGATAAAATTATCTTTTTAAATGCTGAAATGCATCATATGGTCTCCTGATGTGAAGGGCGACCACCTAAGCCCTGAGCTCCGGTAACACTCCCGGGACAACCTGTAAAAGCTGGGAAGCAGAGCTTGTACCATGCGACGGGCCAGCCACAAGGGGAGAACAAGGGATGCCAGCAACTTTGGGAAAGGCACAAAGAAATTATTTTCAGCTTTTACCGATATCGTAGAGGTAATATGGTCTGATGGACACAATAATATCTAAGAGCAAGTGTACCTGCATGGTATGTGGAGACCCCAGTCTTCCCATGCTTCTGGGTGAATCCTTGTCTCCTGTATTCAGCCTGAGCTCCTGGTGGCTGGGACCGTGCCTACCATAACCTGCTTTTCTCCAAAGCTTTTATTTTTAACTTTTCCCATTTTTCTCCTCCCTCACCTTATTTCTTCTGAAATGAATTTGCTTCAGGCAGCTCTGGTGTCCTTTCAACTAAATGTGTGCTCCCAAAAGACAGCCCCCCTTTGGAATAGCCCTGAGAATGTATAGCAACGAAGCCCAATACTTACGGAAATAAACTAAAAAAATCACTTGTTTGAGCATTCACAAAGGACATTTGATTACTTGATAAATAATTCTGTTTCCTATTGTTGTTATTGCTGAACAAAATAAAATGAAAGATGTTGGGGAGATGCCAGGGTGAGGAGTGGGAGGGATTAATTTGTCCCCATTTTCCTGACTGCTTTTCTTTTCAGTCTCTAACTTCTCATCATTTCATCAACTTCAGAAAAGTTACAGGGAAATGAAAGCACAGCAAACTCTAGCTTTTCTACCCCCATACTTTTTGAAACAAGAGTTCACTTGATGGGTTGCAATGAAGAAATAATGAGAAGTTGTAAATGGGGAAGTCAAAGAAGTGGGCAGGTTTCTTTCTTCCCTTGGAGCCAAGGTGAAACACTAAATATCAGAAATTTGTGAAATCCAGGGATATCAGGAAATTGCCATCTAAGAAATATCCCAAACACAACCAGAAAAGCTGCTGCATTTGAAGTGCCGTGAAAGAAAAGCAACCTGCCCTTTTCTTTCCAGGAGTGTGACAAGTCTGTTCTTTCCCCACTGCTGCCTGTTGCTGCTGCGTGTATTTTTTTTCCCAACTGCTGCAAAGGGCTGGGCTCACCCCGAGAGCCGGTGCCCTGTGCCAGGGGCAGATGTTCTGGTGCTGGGAAAGCAGAGATGCTGGCACTGCCCGTGCCAGCCCGCATCGCTGCGTGCACCCTCCCCGATACGCACAACCGCACAGACCCACCCAGCATCCACGCGTATTTTATGCCTCTGCAGAAATGCTGGTGAACAGCCACGCAGAGATGGTTTCATTACATACTCTTGAGCAATTTTAACAATTTTAACTGCAGAAGAAGGAGGTGAATGGAACGTGTGGGCTGACTGCTGCAAACTGCCTGGTTCTGGTTATAAGCTCAAGAAACCGAGTGAAATAAAGCGCGAAGCTTAGTGTATCCTCTCTAAGCCAGTGAGCAAGTCAGGCTTAGTGGGTTATTGGATGATATTTGACTCTCCTTCTATATGAATAACATCTGCAAATACGCTGAGTCTCTTTGGAATTGTTTTTGGGTTAAAAGAATTTATTATTTAGAGCATTTCAATCAGTCACTGCCTGGCTTGCTGTTTTGGCTGGTCACAGTGTCACGTTTGAGCCTTCCCATCCCCTGCCTCAAGGAACATCGTTCTCATAATAATCAGGTGTTTGTTACAGAAGCCTCCAAAGACAACAGGAGAGAGCCCTGATACTATACGCCTACTGCTGGGGGTTAGAAATGAGGATGATGTGAAAGCAGGGAAAGAAGACAAAATTAAATGAAGAAAAAGATCCAATTTCCGAAACTCCACTGGCTACATGTAGATTTCTCAGCAGCAGCCAGCTCAGTGTTAGGCTAGTTCACGCATGCGTCCTGCCCCCTGTCAGCGCATCCACCCGGCTGCTGTGGCAAGGCCAGTGACACCAGCAGCTTTAAGCATCCCAGCCATCCCAAAGGCTCTTCCTGAACAACGATGCCTGGTCTTTCTAGGAAAAAGCTCAGGCAGAACGGTTTGCCTTTTTCACACCAGTCAAGTCACAGCAAGGAATTAGGAGGACAATGCTAGAAAAATCAGTGGCCACCACACCTGCCCCCATCATCTCCACCGTACGTCCAGAAGGCTTCTGCAACTGCCACCAGTAGCAGAGCACAAGCAAGCTTTCTTCCGTATCTCAAGATAACAATAGAAAAAAAGGCCACCTTGGGGCAGACCAAGGGTACACCTAGTCCAGTGTCTTCTCCCCAAGAAAGAACAGCAGTGATAGGGAGGAACGAATGTAAGAACAGGGTGAGCAATTAGCGATGCTTCCCCAGAATATTCTTCACACTGTCAACACTGTGTGGCTTTCTAAGCCAAAACGAATGCATTGAGTTTAACACCTTTTGGTGAGTTTATTGACCATGAAATTTTCTCATGGTCCTCCAAACCCATGCAGTCTTGGCACCCTGAAGGTGCTGTACCAAGGAGATCCACGCCTTAACTACAATCCCATAAAGAATCACCTCCTTTAATTCACCCTGAACCTGCTGTCTTGCCAAGTTTATCTGCTGTCCCTGGTTCTTATTCTGGAAGAACGAGGGAAAGACTGATCTCCCCGCACTGATCTGATGCTCCAGGCTCCTGCCACCCCTCCCTGAGTCGCCTTGCACCCAGGCTGCAAGAGCTGTCCCTCTGCAACCACCCTGAGGCTACGCGGGCATGGGGGTCAACATCCCACCAGCCTGGACAGCAACTCGGGGATTGGGAATGGTCTCGGACACAAGCTCAAAGACAGTCTCCTGTCTGGTAAGACCTTAAGCCTTACCCATGTGGTGTGGCTTAATTCATCAGTGCCCGCAAGGAGTGCAGGTACACAAGTGCGAGGCACCGCATAAGTGCCAGCAGCGTGGCAGCAGACAGATCAGCCTATACCCCAGCCCCTGTACGTGTTTAGACAGACAGCAATGTTTTGCAATCATCATTTTTCCACAATTTGTCCAACCTTACCTCCTCTTTCCTTCCAGACTTTAAGGTAAGCAACCTTAAAAGCAGCTCCAGAGGTGGGCAGAGGCTGAAGAAGAAAGTCCCAGAAAAGACATCCGGGCAGGGAGAGGTGGGAGGCAGGCACATGCCCGTACGTCCCATCACCAGCCTTCCTGAAAAGAGAACTAATATCATTTGTGTGGGATTTTCCTCCCCCTCCCGCAGATCAAAAGGACAGCAGCAATGCAATCTGCTGTTTGTGTAGGAAATGTGTCAGAAGAGGGAAGGAGGGGATACACATGGGAACATCTGCTCTAAGAAGCCACTTGAAAATTAACCATTTAGGTCCTGATCCAGAGAGCACCTGCCTAGCATTAAGCCTCAATGACACTGGGGCTGTGCACGTTCACGGCACCTTCTGCAAAGTCCTGGAGGAGGACGAGGGCGATGAGCAATTCTTCCTCCAGTTACCTCAGACTGGGTTTACGCAGGCAGAGCGGAGCCCTTCCTGGTGCTGCTGAGCAGGCATGAGCAAGGGACACTCCGACGGCTGCGCTGAAGATGTGGGAAGCGTCATGCATGGCCAGTTATTCATCTCCATCCAGGCACACCTGGACAAGTGCAAGATTTGCAGCTTGGCTCCCTGAGTCATTGGTGCCAAGAGCAGGGCACGGGGTAGACGGGACTGTTTATCTCATTTGTCTATCAGGATTTAAGCATCCAAAACCTCCCTTCTCCTGCTCCGCTCATTGCTCTCTCCCTCTTTCTGTATCAGCCGGACCTGGCAGCCCGCAGCTGAAGAACCCATTGCAGAAAGTTAAAGGTGGGGGCAGCACATCCTGGGTTTTCTCTTCTGTCTGTGACTATTACAGGTGCCCTGGTCACTCACAGTCACACCTCGTGTCCTTTGCACAAAAACTTGTCGCTGGAATAAAGTATTTGCTGACCTGGCTTTGTAGCACTGCCACACACAAAGACAAGTACAGTGAGAAAAAGGAAGAAAAAAAAAAAAAAGAAAAAAGGTTGCATTCTTTCTTCCTTCTGCATATAAAATTAAAAATCTCACATTGTCCCAGTGCAACGGAGTCGAGCACAAAAGGGAAAAAACAGCCCAGTGTTGTTCTAGGCCAGGCGCCAAAACAACTTGTGCGAGTTTGTGCTGGCAGCAGCATTCTCCGGCCGAGGGTCCACACTCGGCCGCGGCAGAGTCGTAACCACCGACCCTGCCTCCCAGGTCACTGAGTCACCTTCCTGTTAGCCCCCCGCCACCCCGAACCTCCCACGTACTTAGGCAAAGGGTTGGCTTTTTTTTTATTTATTTGGTGCATCCTGTAAAATGTGTCCCATGATTGTCATTTACTACCCCGGGTGGCATACGAAAGACTGCCGTCTCTGTGAAAACATCAACCTTAACCGGGTTTTGGATGCAGTCCAACGAATCCTTTACCCACAGAAATACTTTTACACAAGTATTTAAGTCAACAGGATTCCTTGCATGAGTAAAGGATTGTGGGATTTAGCCTTTACCCATCTTATTTTTCCAGTAAATAAAATGTACTTTTTTCAGCCTCTCTAGAGAACTTCACCATTTTCATCCTTTCACTGCTCTTCAGGTTTTGCCTATTTCCCCAGAGTTCCCTATCACTTCAAACACCATTTAACTTGCAATTTCTTTCTTTCCAATCTCTCCTCTACATAAATCTCTCTATATTTGCCCACCTTACCTGTAGACATGAGTTAAATCGGCAATCTGATCTCCTAGTTAGGAGAGGCATATTGTTTGGATTTCAGTTTCTGCATCAGAGCTGGTCTTCTCAGTATTGATTCTGCATCAAATGCAGCGCTGGAAGGGCTGGGAGAGTTCAGATGTAACTCCCAATAACCAAACAAAACCCCCAAATTCAGGGGATTTGTATTAGAACTGACCTTAAAAGGACTTGTGCTTTCCTTTTCTTTCCCTGCCTTCTTACAAGTCTGGTCTAAATGTGTGTAGTCACAAATCCTCCCCCATATTCATCCCTGAGACACAGCAGAGAGCCTGACAGTACCCCAGTTACAAAGGTGTAGTTTGAACGTTGCTCTGGACTTGAGCTGGAGGCTATCTCTGCTTCACTCAGCTGCAAATAAGTACTTAGCCTTTTGGACTATGGAATTAAAGGCAGACATGAGCAGCAGCACATCACTTTGTGTACGCTGCTGGCTACGCAAACTAGGGTCCTACAGTCACCCCAGCCAAATGGACCATCTAGGCACATCCTCAAATCGGGGTCTTGAAGCTCAGCCAAACTAAGGGAGATGTAAAAGCCACGGAGTTTTGGCCCACTGCTACTTCTTCTGCAACTCTCCTAGTCTGTTGAGTTTTACTTTAAGTCCATTTTTTGATTTCTGCAAAGGAATATTTCACCATCGTGCCAACTTCTGCAAAACCCCTTTGTATACCGAATGGAACATACTGTCACCAGCACCATTTCCACGACAGTGGTCCTTCTGTTTTGACCAGATGACATCCTACCAGTAACGCCCAAAGGTCCCCGGCAGGCAATTACCATTGCAGGTTGTTTCCTTTCACTTACTGTTTCAGGCTGACCTCCAGTTAAGCATGGTGCCGGGTGTCTTTTGGAAGCCTTTTTTCCAAATACTCTTTACTAAGTGCCACCGGGTTCACCAGACAAGACTGACACTTTGCAAATGCATCAGGAGTCCATCTTAATGAACTAGTATTTTTTCCCAAGGTTTTGCACATTTTCTGACATCTCTACCATCCCATTGTGTTTCCAGGAGCGAACTACTAAAAACCTTCTCCTCCACAGGTGCCGGTGGAGCTCAGGCTCTTTGCTGGGCTGCAGGAGGAACTCAGTAACCTCATAGCCTGGATCTCGAACTGCAGCCTGAACCCCCGATGCTGTGAATTCTGTCACTTCATTGCACCGTGAACCCGCGATGCAGGAGCAAAGTGTCCAGTACACAAGTAAGGGCTCCGAAATCAAAACTCTTCCACAAGCAGAGAGGTCTACCTGCAGCTAAATTCAAATCTATGCCCCAGTTTCAGGGAGTCCCTTCCCCCTTACTACACCTTCACCTGGGTGCTAAGCGCTTGTCTCCCCATAGACCCCGCCGGGCGACCAGCTTTAAATATCCAACTCTGCAGACGTATTCTGAAGCTTAATGTTATTCACGTATTTCAGTGATTCATTAAAACAGGACTTACTCTGAGAGTCTAATTAAGACCAAAGTTCCACATTCATTTCCAGAGTAGTAAAAGGCAAGTTATGTAAACTCGCAGCAAGTACTTCTTCTTTTACCAGAAGAGCAAGATAAAAGCATAAGTGACATCCATAGGCAAAACAGTAAAGGAGGGAAGCGAAGGGTTTGGCAGACAGTACATAAGAGAAGGAAGTCTAGAAAGATATTTTTATTTGCATTTCTTACATGACATTCTCTGGACTTCCCCTCTACCTGGAATACATCAGAGGGGAAGTGGAGCGACCAGTGTGATGGCTACTATACAGCCCTGAGACAAGAGCAGCTCTTTTTGACTAGAAAAATGGTCTGTCTTGCTCTCCCCAGCCCCAGCCTCCCATTTCTCTCTCCATCCCTGGGGGCTGGACTGCTCTCAGAGGCGCGGGTTTGGCATCCAGGCTCCCAAAGGAGTCGAGCAGAGGCTGGGAGCACACCAAACCCAGCTTTTCTCTGCACAGAGCTCCCAAACTCACGCCAAAATCCTTCCTATCCAGCGCCGCTTCTCCCCAAATCCTCATCCCAGCTCCTCCGACTAGACTGAGGAGAACGCCACCAAAGAAAGGTGGAGGCACGGCTAAGAGCAAGACAGACGCCCATGACGAAGGAGCCCAATATGACAGCACAAAAAGGATACAGGGGTGAGGGAAGAAGAAAATGTCCAGGGAGGTTAGAAGATGGTGCCAGTGTGAGCACTCCAAATTACAGAGGGTCTTGGAGGTGGGAGCAAGGAGCTTGGGTGTGATTCAGTACCTGATAAAAGGATAAATAGTAGAGGTGATTGCTGTAGTTATCTGGATGGGTTCGAGAGGGCAGAAGCAGGCATCGCTAAGGCCAACAGCAATGTGATTGTAGTCATGATGGTGCGAACTGTGTAGCACGTGAAGATTTTAGTATGGGCAATAGAGAAAAATGAGATGCTTGGGATTTTATTATTTTAACTGGCATCCGGGATGCTTACGCTTGCTTGTATTTGTTCAGGTGGGGTTGATTTGGAAACCCCATGGAAAAGCCAAAATCAAGAGAAGACCAAGATTATATGCCACACACATGGGAAAAGATAGTCTTTTATGCCCTGAGATTGCGGATTAATCTAATGAGGATCACAACACTTGTTCTAAGAATATGTTCAGCCAACCCCACAAGTCCCAAGAGAGGATCCTGCTTCAGAGACCTTTTGCAGACAGCGGGATAGGTACACCAACTCTCCGCCCTACAAAGCTCAGGGTAATAGCTGGAGGTAAAGTTGATTATCCTGGGACAAAATATTTTCTGAGGAACTGTTGCTAAACTGGCACCAGAACATTGCTAGTACGAAGCCCTTTATTCTAGGTTATATTTTTGCTTAGCAAGGATTTCCATTGTGAGCTTTCTCAGTCCTAATCTAGCAAAACACTTCTGCAGTATTTAGCCCTCTTTTCTTCTGGGAGTTACTAAAATAAAGTGCATTGTTAACAGGGTGTATTATTTGCTTACAAATAGAGCAACGCCAATTAAGAGCGTCTTCTTTGACAAGAAATTAGTAACTCTACACTGGACCCTACCAGTGCTGCTCAGCTTATCTGAGAATACATCAGCTTCTGATTTAAAGACTTTTGTCTGGGCCTGATAAATCTTACGCCTGGTCCCAAAGCAGACACCAATTTTGTCTCTTACTGTCCACACTTATTTATGGCCTTTCACTGTCATTCTCTATATATCCTGCTACAAACTTCTATACACCTGTTGATTTATAACGTGGGCTCTCAGATTTCCTTCCTGGGGATGGATAAATAAATAGAGCAAATATTAAAATGGAAATAACATGTTAAATTGCATTAGATTTTTTTAAAGTAAATGTATATTATATTCTGAATGCGCCAAAGAAAACCCAAGCAACATTAAAATATGGCTGCCAGGGTGAGTAGCAAGAGCGAAAGGAAAAAAAAACCCTCTCAAAGAGGAGAGTGTGCCTTATCCACACCATGCAAATTTCCTTCACCACTGCAAACCAAGAAGTGTGCTGCCTTTATGGAAAAAAACCAATAGATTTTTAAAGGCTGAAAAAGCACCTTCATTTACCATTTCTAAAAATCCAGAACACGGCAGATTGTAACAAAACCAACCAGAAGTTGAGGGTTAGGCAAGCTGAGTGAAACTGTAGAAGAAGAATAACTGCGAAGAAGCCATCTCCCAGCCGCTGACGAGGGAGCTGGAGTACAGGTGTGATATTAAATGCCTGGCTGGTTCGGACAGGGATGTTGCAAGCTCTTGCTGCGGAGTCGAATGTGACCTGTGCCAGCGGTACCTCTGCAGAGTCCTTTACGCTCTTAACGCGTGTCGCTAGATTGGTGTATCCTTATTGATAGCCGTGTTATAGCAAATACAACAAGTTAATATGTAATTTATACATGCAGCTTAGTGCTACGAGCCTATCCATTTGGTAGGACGATTTGACAATGGCCCTAGCTGCTACAATATATACTCACAAATACTCCAGCGCACACAGGGTCTCGTTATCGGGGAGAAATCAGCAGGACAGCCATAAAACAAATACGACTCACATAAGCACGCTGCTGAGGAGACTGTCTGCAATACATGCTCTGATTAATGTCTGGAATAGCAATAGTGCAAGTTAATGCTTCCTTGAGTCTTAGATGACGTGCTTGAAGAGATCTTTGGGAAGGTCATGCCCAGTTTTATGACTTGACTGCAAACTGAGCAACCCCCCGAATGCTGACCTTGGATTTGACTGCAGGGTATGCGCTGGAGTAGATTGCTAATTGGGGAAGATCGTGGATGCCGATGGCAGCTCCTTCTCTTACCACCACAGGGCTCAGCATCCTCCGGGGTTAAAATCCTCCCTGTTTCACAGGAGGGAATGAAGCATTCAGTCCTTCTAATGCCCGCTGCTGTCTGCATGGGATAAATCAACCTTTGGAAAAGTTTGAAAGAACTTCTGCAAATAAAACTCACTACGACCAATGCACTTAAAATATCTTCAGTCCTGCAAGTATCAAACAATCTCAGGCCCTGACTCTCCCTCTGAAATGTGACTGGACTACCACAAAGAAGATGCCCTACAAAAAAAAAAAAAAAAAAAAAAAGAACATAAAAGCACTGAAATCATGTAGAAACAAACACAAAGAGGCTTCTGCCCAATGTGGTGAGAGAGAAAACGATTAAATCACATGAAAAACCTGTTGCTACCACTTCTGCATTTGGCCAACAAAGAGGGCTAGAGAGGCCCCGCTCGGTAAATACATACTCTTGTTGGATCAAAGGGGTAAGAATGGAAGCGAGTCCTCAGGCTTTATGGACCTGATCCAGTTGGTTTTTCTGCTAATTTCTGTGGGCTTTGGCTGGCGTCCAGGCAGCATAAACAACCAGGAGCGGGGCTAGCCTTGCTTGGCAAGTGAAAGCCCTGCCAGCACCACTGATTTTTACTTTCTCTGCCCTAAACCTGGGTTTCTTCTCAACTCTAGAAGGCTCCATAAGCAGCAAAAGGCTCGCTGGCACCCAGGAGGGGTTTAGGCGGACCCAGGAACGCACGTGGCTGCACAAGGATGCCTAACACGGTGGCTCCCGACATCTTCCATCAATCAGTCCACGTTGAGCCATCCTCGTGTTCGGCGGCGTGATGGTTGTGATCTGCCCCGAGCACGGACGCTGGTCGGAGAGTTCCGTATCGGCCGAGCAGCTGCTGCCTGGCTCCGTTCCCTCGAGGAAGGGCTGAAAACGGAGCCTCTTGGGGCTTCGCGGTGGGGGAGCCTTCAGCCTGCAAAGGGCTCAGGGGCCAGGGAGATGAAAGCAGACGGTTTGCTTACCCTGTCGTGCTTTCAGGAGGGCCTTCAGACACACAGGAGCTCTCGGAATAAAGTTTCTGGGGCAGTTCTTCCTGTTGCCTTGCCCCCAGTAATGACTTCGGGCTTGTTTACATTAGAGAGTTGTACTACCAGTATTTTATACAACCGTAGTTAAATCAGTACAACACCTGTATTGTATCTATCGTTGCCTCGGTGTGAAGGCGAGTATAGTATTTCTGAGTCCTGAAAAAGCAAGCCAACAACGCGCAAAATGGATACCTGCTGTTGCGTTTTCTGACATTTCAAACTCGGTAATGACCACACACATACTGTGAAATTGTAATTGGTTTACTAAAAATAAGACACTGCTAGATTGTAGACAATTATTCCTAGCTTATAGCACCCAAACAGGAATTAAAACCTTGGTTCTTTTTTTATCTTATTTTTTCTCCCCTTATTATTAAAGGGGAGGGGGGAAAAATGAACAATGAATTACACAAAATAAGGGATTTCTGCCAAGTGGCATAAGTCATACGAGTACAAGACACTGCCTAACATTTCCAGTGTACAAAGACAGCGAAACTCTACAAATCGACAAACCCACAGAGTAACTTTGTGGAAACTGCACCTGCGCTTAGGGGAAGAAATTGTTCCACTTTTGGTAGAGCCTGTATTATCAGGCTGCGCCTGCAGGACAGTAGCATCTTTAAAAGAACAGAGAGCTCCCGTTCCCAGATCGCGTCTGCCATCGTGGACAAACAGATAAAGCTCTCAGCTTTACTGAATGGTGACAGATCTAACCCCAGCACCTTTAACTCTTTTGCTGGAGCTGGGCACCTCCACATTCTGGGCTGGAGTTTCCCAATTTGAATGGTATGGGTGATAGTATTACCAAATACCCAAGGAGAGCTTTGTGACAATGCAGTCATTAATGCTCAAAACCCCCCTAAATATCCTGGCGTTAGCTGCCAGTGGAATTAGTTGAGGTCCGTGAGAAAAAAGGGGTGTCGGCAACGTAGACCCTGACTTCCACGACAAAAAGCCTAAAGATAAAGTATCAAAGAACGGGAGTAAATTAGTAACAAATGCACCAATCGATAAACCCAATGTTTTAAGGTGCTAATGCTACCGTCGTGCCTTGGAAAAGACATAGAGGGGGGGAAGAAAAAAAAAAAAAGTTGCTATCCTGCGGATTTTATCATCTAGACGAGGCAACCTAGAGGAAGGACGAGAAAGGAGTTTCCCCGCTTTACGCTTTACTTGTCGGAGGCTAAAGCAGGGGCTGGAGACTGCGGCTGGCACCACGCAGCGTGTGCGCAGGGAAGCTCTGAAGTGACCCCAGCCCTCCGCTCCCAAACCCAACAGCCCTCTCCATCTCACCCCTTTTTCCTTTCAAGGGCAGCAAACCCCTAAGCAGCGACCTCGACCCTCAAGCCCCCGCTTCAGGTCTGTGGCCACCTCCGTGTGTCGTCGTCCCCCCCCGGCGCTGCTGCAGCCCGGAGGTTCCCGGGACAACCCACGGCACCCACGCGTCCCCCCGCGGGGCTCGGGGAGGCACCGGGGGACTCCGGGGCCACCGGGGGGGGGGGCTCCGGGGGCCGGAGTTTTGCGGCGGATTTCGGGGGCGGCCGGGTCTGCCCCCCCCCCGGGGCGCTGCGCTGGGAACCGCGGCCGGGGCCCCCGGCCCCGCGTTTCCGCGCTCTCTCCCTCCTGCCGGCGCTCACTTCTGATGGGATTACGGCTAATTAAAATTTAAAATTCAAATCAACTATCGAAAAGGTCATCTTGAAAAAAAATCCGTAGGCATCTGGTATTTATCCGCTGACGCGCAACTAAAAGATAAATCCGGGGGAGCGCCTCGCCTCTGCTCGCCCCATCCCCGCCGCCGCGCAACTCCCGCCGCCGCGCAACTCCCGCTCCGCGGGCGCGGAGCCGGCCCCGCTCCCCGCCGGCACGTCGGGCTGCAGCGGGCGGGCGTGCGCGCCCTCTCCGCGGCGGCGCAGCGGAGTTGGGAGCGGGACGGCCGCGCTGCCAATGCAGCGGCCGGGAGGGGAGGAGGAGGAGGAGGAGGAAGGGGAGGAGGAGGAGGAGGAGGAGGAGGAGAGGGGGGGGAGGGCGCAGCCGGCAGCGCACACCGGCCGCCGCCGGCGGGGCTGGCCGGGGCGGCGGGGGCTATTGTGTGCACCAGACGGGGACACACACGCACACACACACTCGCACACACGCACTCACACGCACCCGCGGCTCGGAGGGAAAGTATCGCGAGAGCGGCCGGCTAACAACCTGCTCCACAACACCGCCGCGCCGCCGGCCCCGCGCCGCACCCGCGGAGCGCCGCGCACCGCCGCGCACATGCGGACGCCCAGCCCCGCCGTCGCACGCCGGTGAGTAAGGCGCTGGAGCCGGCCGGGAGGGAGGGAGAGGGGGCGAAACCCACCCCCGCCAAGGGAAAGTCCTCCCCGCAAAGTTGGGGAACGCGGCTGCAAAGGGCGGCGGGGAGCGGGGGGGGGGGGGGGGGAGCTGAAAAGCGGCTCCGCGGTGTCGTGTCCCCCCCCCCCCGTTCCCGTTCCCTCCCCCCCCCCGCGCTGCGCGGAGCCGGGCGCCGGCGAAGGTCACCGCGACGGGCTGCGGGGAGCAACTTTGCGGCGGAAGGTGGGATCCGGGGGGGGGGGGGGGGGGGGGGGAGTATGGAAAAGGGGGGGGGGCGGGCTCGGGGCAAGTTTGTGGGATTTAATCGCGGGCTATAAATGGGGCTGCTGGAACTTTAAAAGGCAGCAAGCTGTGGTTGGCTGGTAGCGAGATTTGGAGTAACATATGGCATTAAAAGGCGCACAGCTGGAGGTAGCATTTCCATCGCAGTGAAGTCAGAGCAGCTGACTCTCCAGCTTGCGGTGTAATTAGCAAACCGAGCACTCCTCCTTCCCTCCCTCCCTCCCTCCCTCCCGCCTGCCTCTCTCTCCCCCCCCCCGTTCCCTCCCGCCGCGCCTCGCTCGCACTCGCACCCGCGCCCGCGCTCCCTCCTGCCCGCCCGGCTCCGCGCCCGCGGCCGGCTCCGCCGCGCCCCGCGGGAAGGTAAGCGCCCGGCCGCCGCAGGTAGCCGGCTGCAGCCTCAGCCCTGCCCTCCCGCCGGCCTCACGCCGCTTATTTCCCTCCTCGGCTCTTCATAACTTCGAGGGAAACTTTCTCCCTTTTTATTCCACCCCCCCCCCCCGACACCCCCCTTCCCCTCCGCCCCTTTCCGCATGCCGGGGCCGGGGCCGCTTCTCCCCGCCCTGCTCCCTCCCTGCAAAAAAACGGCTCTTCCCCAGCGCCCGCCGCCGCTGTTTTGTTGTGATTCGGTGCATAACGACTGGGGATAAAGTTTAAATGTGCGTGTGTGTATGTGCGTGACGTGGGTAATGTGCTTTATTAAAAGATGCCCCGAGTTCGCGTTGCTGGGAAGACAGCCTGGGAGTTTATGCTTTTTTTTTTTCCCTGTGTGTGTGCTTTCCTCCTCTTAATTTTATTTAAGTGCTTAGTGAGAGAAACAAAGGTTGGAGGGGCTGCTGCTTTACTAGCTTTTGTTTACTTACAATCAAGTTTTTCCTGTTCGGAGCAGGTGCGAAAGGATGAGAAGCATGTTGTGTTGGTTTTTTTTTTTCTCCACGCCCCCCCCCCCCCCTTAATAAAACTATTACAGACAATTAACAGTAAACGTTATCTCCAAGGCTCTTTCTTTGGCTTGTGTTACCAAAAAGCCGATCTGTTTGTTACAGCTGCTAGGAGGCTTTAGTTTACAGTAGCATTCAAGTTTTTCCTGTTTTGAACAGGTTATGAAGGAAGAATGGAGTTTCCAGACCATAGCCGCCAGTTGCTGCAGTGTCTGAGTCAGCAGCGTCACCAGGGCTTCCTGTGTGACTGTACTGTTTTAGTTGGAGAAGCTCAATTCAGAGCTCACAGAGCCGTTCTTGCCTCTTGCAGTATGTACTTCCATCTTTTCTACAGGGACCAGTTAGACAAAAGGGATATTGTGCATCTGAACAGTGACATTGTCACAGCCCCTGCCTTCAGCCTGCTGCTCGAATTCATGTACGAGGGAAAGCTGGAATTCAACAGTCTCCCGGTCGAAGATGTGCTGGCTGCGGCTAGCTACCTTCACATGTATGACATTGTGAAAGTCTGCAAGGGCAAGTTGAAAGATAAAGAATTATGTTCGGAAGAGAAGATTAATGATGAGGCGGCTAGTTTGGAGAAAGCGGAGCATTTTCTAGACGCCGGAGTGCCCCTGGTCCACGAGTTTGACCCAGGAAACAAACAAAAATTCAGCGTTGCAGAATACGAGAGAGCAGCAGGCAAAGAAAAGGTCAGCAGTCACCCCGCCTGGTCCTCTGATCATATAAGTGTCAGCTCTGTGCCGACAGAGGCAGAACCGTGCGCCGCAGCAGCTGGAAAAACAAAGGCTAATGTCAATAGTTCCACGGGACCTTTGTCCCAAAGGTCTGTTAACCATCCCCTGGCTTCGAGTGATGTGGACTGCGCGCTGGATTTGTCTTTCAAGCCCGTGCCGGGGAGAGATTCCTTACACCCCTCCTATGTCTTTGGACAGCTGGCTTCCGACAGCCAGCAGCAGGGTACCGAGCCACTTGTTAAAGATGAACAAGACTTGCTGTCAGATCAGGAGGACGGCGAAGCCAGGAGTCCGGAGAGTCAGCATTTTGGGAATTCAGCCAAAAGCCTAGTGACAGGGTTAGGACACATGTTTGCGGGGAATGGCAGCTCTCATGCCCGAGAGGAGGATCTAGACCACGAGCGAGACGAGAGCGAGGACGACATGGATTCGTCGGACATCTCCTCCTCCGGCGTCCTCGTGCCTCCCGGGCATATCTGCATTTGCCCCCTGTGCAGCAAGGTGTTCCCGAGCCCGCACATCCTTCAGCTCCACCTGAGCTCCCACTTCCGCGACAAGGACGGCTCCCGGACCCGCCTGTCCCCCGACGGGTCCGTCCCCACTTGTACCCTCTGCGGAAAGACTTTTTCTTGCATGTACACCTTAAAGAGGCACGAGAGGACTCACTCGGGGGAGAAGCCCTACACCTGCGGCCAGTGCGGAAAGAGCTTCCAGTATTCCCACAACCTCAGCCGCCACGCGGTGGTGCACACCAGGGAGAAGCCCCACGGGTGCAAGTGGTGCGAGAGACGGTTCACGCAGTCGGGGGATTTGTACAGACATATCCGCAAATTTCATTGTGGCCTTGTAAAGTCCTTGGTTGTTTGAGAAGTGCGATTTTATTATTTTTTTTTAATTTTTTTTTTCCCCTCCGCCCATTTAAAACAAAACAGGAAAAAAAGGCAGCATCTGAATTTTAATTTTTTTTTTCCTCCCTTCCTTTGTTTTATTTTGGTGATACTCACTTCAGGTATATGATCTTTAAAAGATGCAGAGGTATACACTCCAGAGGCCTTTTAATGCAATCCTTCCACCTCTCCATCTCCCCCCTTCCCTGCCACCCGCCCTTCCCAGCACTGTTCTTTAGGTCTTCTCTTGCGCACCCATGTTACATTATTAATGTGAAATGATCTAAGTAATTCTGCAATGATTTAGCATCTGTTTTCATGCTGGAAGTACTTGCCTCGTGGTCAGGTTTTGGGGGTTTTTTTGGTTGGTTTTTTTTCCTTGGGGGTTTGTTTTTTTTTTTTTTAGTTTGAAAAAAGATTATCAGCAAATTCCGGGGAAAAATTTGGATTCCGTTAAGCTCCCCTAATGCTCTCTGCGTGTTGCATAGAAACATCCAAAGAGATGAACTATGATTTAAATACATTTCAGTGTAGAGAAACTTGTCCGCATATCGCAGAGTGTGCAGATGTACTCTCATGTTACAGAGCTAGACGAGACCTTAAATTGGCCCAAATTATAAAGGGGGTTGAGGATTCCTGGCTGCGTCTTTGGTACTGGTCATTTTTTATTCTCTTTATTATATTAGAACAGTTCTGCAATTGATCCTAAAATCTGAATGAGAATTTTTTGCCTCAGGACTTGACTTAAATTTTCCCCTTCCACCCATCCTCTTCCCTGGGCTGACCTACTGAAAAGCTGCTTTTGAGCATAAAACGTGGATGGAAAAACTCTTTCTGTCTGCGGCGTATTCACTCCCGAAATGTTGAAGGATGCGCGCTAGGGCGTATGAAAAAATCATATGATACGTGAATATTTTCATTCCCATATCGACACCCAGGGGCTGATCTCTCCCCCTTGGTGGGGAGGGACAGCAGCCCTAAAGCAGCTAAATAACCCTCTCGATATCGGGCTCCTGGGGTGTCTCAGTTCAAGGTAACTCGTACCACATGTGTTAGGAGATGCCCTGCTATCTTGTCCAAAAAGTTTGCTGCTAAGCTAAAATCAGCAGCTTGGAATTATATTTTATTTTATTTTTTTATGAAGTTGGTGATTCCCTCTGGGCCAAGTTCTGTGCAATCGCCAGGGTTTCAAAGGGGCAGCGTGAAGATAAACTGCTGGAGGGAAAACGTGGCCCAACTTTTTTCCCCCATGTCTCCCACTTGTTCAGGGGACAGGTCTAGGGTATTTTTGGTGTTTGTTGTTTGTTTTTTTTTTTTTTAAGTTTGTTTGTAAACTGAGGCTGCCTGTAACTATTACCAGTTTTACTCCAAATAACTCAATTACTTGCCTAATAGAGCATCCTTTGGTCTGTGCATGTTGGTAAATATCAGATTATTCCCTTCCAGTCAAATAATCCATTCAAGGTACATGTACAAGCGACTGAAATATAATAATAATAATATCTGAGGGTTTTGAATGTCGTTCTGCTGCGTTAGTGTTGCTTCACCAGCTTTCCTGACACTCCTGGAGTTGTTTTGTGGAACTTAAGCATTTATTTTAAAATTAATTTGAAGCACTGAGATTATTTTTAAAAGTTGTGCTTAAAATACTGTATTTCATCTTATGAAGAAAAAATTTCCCGATGCCTTCCCCCTCTGGTCCAAAAACTGAGCACTACCTACATAAATAATATGGGATTGATTTCTTTTTTTTATTTTTATTTTTTAAAAAATAAGTACTTCCTCTTTTAAAGAAAATCAGGATATACTTGTTACAGCCTCCTCTTATTATTCATCTCTTAAACTATGAATGTACATGTAATGTGAAATTTTGCTTCTATTTATAGTTTTGGGTTTTGTTTTCAGTCTCATTTCTTGACTGTAAAATATTTTTGCTGAACCTGTTACATATGGAAGTTGTGGGAGAGTACTGTATCTTGAACATAAGTGGCTTTGGTACTGTGGTCTTATTCTACTTAATCAGTTTTTTCTCTCTTTTTTTTTTTCTCCTTTTTGCTGTGATTGGAAATAGCACTGAACAAAATCTACTAAAATTAAGTTATTTTTCTTTCTACTAAAATTAAGTTATTTTTTTTCTCCTGAAGATACTTGATATAGTATTTATTAGATTTTTTTTTGAAGTGGAATTATTACTGTTAATCTATTTCAAAACTAGTTAATTTACACTTCACTTTAAATTTTATAACAATGGGTTTTGCATGTTGAACAACATGTAAAGAGCTTAATGTAGAGTCAGCATTACTGAAGCTGGTAATCTTAATTTTGCATTTTTTTGTGACACTTTTTTGCATTTCAGTCTTCAAATACTGTTTCTTTTTTTATTATTTTTTAGAAGATCATAAAATAGGATGTGCCATAAGAACATCATTAGTGTATGGAGCAGGGAGAAGTTGAAACAAGTTTGTGTCTGATCTTAGTATAGAAATAATTCATTAAACTGATGCTATGAGCATGCTCTGTACTGCAGTGAATATGGGGCAAAAGTTTTTTTAAAAAAAAAAAAGAAAAAAAAAGACTTTCTCGTTCTTGACTACATCATGAACACGCTGTTCTCATA